>NC_084993.1:9920997-10548004 GCF_963691925.1 Scomber scombrus | reverse complement strand
GTTGAAGCTCAAATATTACTCAAGGCAGCAATGTTAGGAGCTGCTTAGTGTGGGATGTTTGTATGTATTATCCTTAAAAATTCAACACAAAATCGACTAAAACATGAGTGCTTCAGGTTAACTGCATTTGAAATCAGGATAAGGTGTATATAAAAGGGTTGACTAATTAGAAAAAAAACAACATAAAGTGCCTAAGTAAGGTGTTGGTCCAAACATGCTCCTTAGCATGGATTCTGTTACTCTATTGAAGTAATGAACATCATTTTTCAAAAGCTATTCCCTCATTCGTGTTTTGATGATAGTGGTGAGAGAACTGTCAAACATGTCGCACAAAAAAACCTTATAAGTGTTCAATCATGTTGAGTGGTGCCGTGTATGAGGTACCACCTTTGGGTAGGGGGGATTTAACATATACCCACCTAAAAATAACTACAGGTATCATTCCCTGACACTGTCATCTTGCAGGGAATGGCTGCAACCAATCATATCGCAATCTTGCATGTAATCCATGGTGTTAACAGCATGCATGAGACTTTGGTTGCCTGACAAGTCCTCCTACTGGAGAACTGCTGTCTAACGGATCAATGTCACGCAGCAAGCTAACCTGCATTAACCACAAACAGTTTCTTTTTCTTTGATAAAGCAACATGTGAAGTTGCAATAAGCTGAAACTCACTATAAAGCTCCGCAAGGCACAGGAGTCACTAATAATTCACTGTAGGCTCATCACAACCGGCACCACCTCCTGATATTACACACTGTCAGTTGATACAATGTTAACGTGAAAAAAAAAACTCATTAAAGCAGCTTTAAACTTCTCCTAAAAGAACACAGACGGCAGTCAAAGAATCCACAGAGAGGAACAATGAGTCTGATGTAATGTTAGTTGACAACGCTACACCGGCAGACACCGCACCACAGGGTTTCACAAGTGTTGTTGATCAATTCCACCGTTACCTCAACAGGTGCTGCAATTTCAAGCTCTCTAAACAATCAAGCCGGTCTGTTCTGTGTTTTGGTCTTTGGCACTGCATCTTGGTTTATGGTATGTTTTGTAGAAACTGTAAACTCCAGTTTTATGAGTCTTGAACACAAAAAAATGCTGCTTTTTTTCCCCCCACCAGTGTTCTAATGCACTCTCTTGGGAGTACTGTACATTTGAGCTCTTGTCCTGACCTCAAGTGGTAATTGCCCACGAATAACACGCCAAAATGATGCCTACCAATACTGATTGGTTGGACAATAAATGGTAAGATAGGAGATAGTCTTGGATCCTATTACCCTGCCAATTCCCTAAAGCGTTATTTTCATCAATGGCTCCATCTACTAAGGCGTCACAGATCAATACATTGTCTCCAATAATGGACAGGAGTCAAATCTCTGATCTATTGTGGGAAACCTGCCATCTAGCATTGAGGCAATAAGTATTCACCCCAGTCAAAAATGCTTTTTTTATTTCCCCAAGGAGAAAAGACAGGGCTGTTCATTCCTCCCCCTGCATTCTTTACTTAATAGACACAGCTGGGGAAGATGAGGTGGATATGCAGCTGAAAAAGAAAAAAAATAGGAATAAACTTCTAATAGGCTCTTGGATGGACAGGGACATTTGGTTCCAGAGGCCAAGGTCGTTTATATCTATCTATCTCTCTCTCTCTGTCTCTTGTCTCCTTTTGCTTTCTCTCTGGAGGGTGTTGCTCATTCACTTTCCCTGCTCACGACTACCCCAGCAGATATGTGATTTCAAACAGGTGACCTTCCATGAACAAGTCAGCCTCTCTAACATTCATATCAAATCTGTTCCCATATCTCACATCTCAGAAAATACACCCATTGTCTTTGAAGTTGTGTTTTTTTTTAAAGGTTTTGACATATGTCAGTTAAGATGATTAATGCAACATAAATACAAGCGTTGCTACACTATAATGAAAGACAAGCAGCCGTTGATTAAATTCATCTTGAGAAATACAGCCTTTGTTATCATGTGAAAAACTATTGATTTCCACTGCTGGGTTCACAGATGAGACAAAGACTACAGCACGGCTTGAATTACACCACAGGGAAGAGACACAATAGAAATCATTTACAGATATTGATGTGGCACTGCTATTATAGAGGATTGCTTATACTCACTATCATTATAGTCTTGATACCAAATTATACATAAGCTGCTGGTTGTAATTATGGTGTATGAAGATTGTTTCTGGGTGCTTGATCAGTAATGTTTCATGGTTGCACTTCACAGTTTTTGCAACTGAGGTGAACTTAAAAAAACATATGCTATATACAGTGTTCTCATTGATGTATCATAGTGTAATTCCATGATATATTGTTCCATAAACGGTAGTAACTATGTTTTGTACTTGCTTTTCCCATGCTAGATTATTCTAGTAAACCAGCATTAGATTAGGAGTCATGTGGAGGCTCACAATAAAAAGACTCAAACAAAAAATGACAAAACAAACCATGTACCTCACCTCCAACACTGATTTTAAGCTTTACTTTTGTCTGTCAGAAATAAAGGTGAAGGTAGCATGACCTTTTTTTTAGAGCTGCAAAGCCAAGTAGAGAAGAGGTCAGGGTGGGTCATTACATCGCTGAGTTGGACAGGAAAGACATTGGTTTCCTTTCCATTTCCTGGTGACGGTAAACATTGGATTTTGGACTTTTAACCATGAGTGTGAACTTTACCTAACCTGAACCAAGCGGTTTTGGGGTTTTAGCAATACAGGGGTTATGAGTCAAAGTCCCCTGAACATTGTATTTATTCTGTTGAACTGTTCAGTTATATCTTCTAAACATTTTATTTGAACTGAGCAGTTTTCTGATTTTGAACAATCACTTCTAAACTTGTTAGTCCTTGGAAATGTCCTTGTATTTTCCCCCAAAATGAAGTCAACAATACATTTTTTAATGATACTAAATCCTTTATTTGTTACTTATTTTCATAGCCCTAAAATAGTGAAGTAGCAGGCTGAAAAATGCCCATCATACATAGCCGACCTCAGGTTGCTAAAGCCTCCAATTTCCCATAAAAAGCATGATTTCTATTCCCTCACTGGTAGCTATTGAAATGGTTGAAAATATAACCTCAACAAAGCTCCTTTGGTGGCCTGCACAGGTTAGAAAACAGTCGTGCGGATCATGTTTGTAATGCATATTAGAAATACTGTTGGAAGGGAAACAAATTGGTCATTTTTGGATGACAATGACAAATCACGTATTTTGTCGTTTTTTTTATTTTGACGACTTGTTCAGAGGCAGTGTTGGACGCAGCAGGGAGCAGAATTAATGAGTACAACAACATGTTAAGTGACTTGAATGCAAAATGAGGGCTGGTTGCCTCACAGGGATTCAGTAGATTTTTAGCCTATTATTTGACACTTTAAAACTGATTCAGTTTTTATAATTACGATCTACTGTATATCACCATTTTAGAGAATAGGATACTGACAACTGAAGAGATGCTTTTTAGTCTCAAGCAGGTATGAGTCACTACTACTATAGCTTGATAAATCTGATGTAGTAGGCAAAGGAATATTACACTAGGTGCATGAGACATGGTGTCATAAATTAAGTGCTCACTCAAACGTTTGAAGTGCATTGTAAATGAAATATGATGATGATTTTAGTAATAACAAACACATTCAACACAATAGGGTATTATTCTCCCAACTATATAAGCTGAAATATCCAGGTAATAATAGCTTTGGCCTTGCATGATAACAGTCTACATCCAGTCTGAGTACATCCAATCATTTGTCCCCTGCAGTCATTCAGCGGATTAATTTATTTTCTCTGTATTAATTCATTATTTCATGCCACAGATAAAAGTTTCAATATAACTGAAAATAAAGGAGTTAATCGTCATTTTTCGGGGGAAAAAAAGTTATCAGACCGGAATTAAGTTGGTTTTTCAAAGGAGTGATGTTCCATAAATGAAGGCAAATCCATCTATTTTTAGTTAATTACACTATTAACGATGAATAATGTACATGGTCATGCAAAATGTATTCCTCCTAAATAAAAACAGCATTTATTTTCTCAGATATACAAGTTTATTATAGGAGACAGTTACAATCTGTTATTTCATTCTGTACAATGATAATTGGAATTTGCAAGTCCTGACTGAAGTCTTTTGACTATACATTTATAAAGCTGACATGTCTGTAGGTCAGATGTTCATACTGTATGGTTAAATGAAAACTAATTATAAGTATTAGGTTTTTGTTTTTACAATATAAAATTTGAGCTAGGTGATACTTTTCACATGATGGTGAGGACAAGGGATCACCAAAATCAAGAGAGAACTTATTTTTCTGAGCATTAACATTCATGCCAAATTTCCTTCCAATCTGGCCAAACAGACCGACAGAGAAATAGAAAACTCTACCTAGGAGAGGAATATGTTACCGGTGGGCACACCTGTGATACATACTCCAATAATTTAGCTTTGAACCGCTTTAAAAACAGTTACCCTGAAGAAACCCATGCTGCATGCATGATAAACAGTGAAACTGCACTGCAGCCTCCGTTTTGTTTGGGTAATTCCACAGTACAGATCTTAGGGGTTAGGTACATGCCAGAGCAAACACATCACGGATATATGGAAATTATATTTTATCATCAGGAGGATTTTGTTTTGCATTGCCTTCAGCCAGTGTTATCAGGAAGTTGAGCGTGAAGTGACTAGTTCAAGATTGAAAACGTAATTCTTTTTCATGAAAGCCTTTTTTATTTATAGTTTTCTGCATTTTCTTTCTGCAAGGATATAGTGAGTATGGTGTGAAAAAAACGTTTAATTATGTTTGTTTTTTTGTGTGTGTATGTGTTCAGCCTCCAATCATTATGAAAATCTGCCTTGTGAATTTAATCAGAGTAAAAATTATCTTCACAACATGGGCGTCTGTTGTCAGTTTTAAACATACAGATGTAGTGTGATATAACCCAGAGGGGAGTGTGTGTGTCTGCGTCTGTGCGATGTGACCTCTTGTTCAGGTTTTCTGAACATCAGCAGGATGCATTCCGGGTCAGGAAAAGGCCATGGATGAAAACAAGGATACCACTGACTTCTTCCATATTCATTAAGGAATTTGGTGAATCTAAGCAAAAGCTGTTCGAGCAGAAATGATCACACAGCAGTTTGCATTCTCATATTATTTCACGAGGGCAGCTGCTCGTGAGTTTGATCTTGCCTGTCATATCATGTTATTAAAAGAAGCAGAAAAAAACATCTGACCATGAAAGTTAAGGAAATCTAGTGGAAAATCTCTCAGCACAAACAGATGAAATAACTCATGCCAAGATGAAGTAATTTGGTAATTTTGGCAACATTTCTAATTACATAGAAAAAGAAAAATAGTCCCAAGGGCGCAAAATTAGAAGTATGACAGTAAACCTCTTTATATCAAAGTAATCGCAAAAAGATTCCAGCAGCCTTGAAACCTCCTTTGAAGATCAAGGAGTGAGCTTCAAATAAAATTCCTGTGGCATTTTAGAAAGAAACATTAAAAATATGAACTTGACCAGACATAATATTCCCCAGATTTTTGCCAGAATGTGTTCTGATGTGTCTGAAATTGTCTCATGCCAAGTGTCCTGCAGGCCTTGAAGTAAAACTGTGCCACTGAGCGTCTCACAGCTGTACAAACAATCAATCACCGGTGATGGCAAGTGGATTACGACCCACTATCTGTGTTCATGTGCTTCTGGGACTGAGAGGAAACATATTCCCCCGACATGCTGCAATGGACTAAGTGGTGCAAGAGAAGAAAGGCCACCGCAGTCTCCTAGGAAAGGCCTGTATCAGGATCACGGTTAAAGTATTGCTGCTTTACTGCACATCATCCTGAGGGAAACTATGTTATATTGTTACTGACACTGGACACCAGACTCCCATTTGGAGATAATATCCCATTGGACTACACTGCTAAGGCCTGTTTCGGCCAATGCCAGGCCTTTGATGTTACATTATAAAATGTGCAGTGTGGAACTGAAAGGTGTCAAATTCTAACAGTACTTGAAACAGACTCATATGCAGTGATAAACAAAATATTAAAAGAGAAATCTACTAAAAAAAAAAACACCACATAAATATGGTTATAAGTAAGATTTTGAAGTTGATTGAAGCTGAAGTGATGTAAGTACTGGTGTAATATGTTTGTCTATGTGAATGAGTGAAGAGTTTTTACATTTGCTTCTATTAAACGCCTACTTGGTGTAAGATTTTCTGGGAAGAGTTTTAGTTCTGTGATCATAGAAGTACCAATCTGATACTAATGCTCCCTTTTTTCCTAAAGTTAAAATCTGCATACCTTGCTGCTTGATCAGAAATGATTAGAATCCTTTTTATGTAAGGCAAAATAAGGATTATAGAGGTGCTAAAAGATGGTTGTGGCAGACCCTGACATAATGAATGTAACGACACAGACATAAAAACAGTATTAAATGTTGATCAAATGTATTGTGACCCGTTCAGCTTAGCAGGGTCAGTAATGGGGTCTATACTGATCCTGCATATCAGATTGATGCATCCCTAGAACCACTACTTTGCATTCAAGACAGTAATGGTAACTATGCCAACCTCCATTGGCCAAACAAGTTATGACATTGTGTCTGCAGAGCTATTGGGATGATAGTATAGCATCATCTTGGTCCATACCTTCACATAGTGACCAATGAGGTAGCTGAAGCCTATACCTATTGGAGATCTAACTTAACCAGGAGACAAGATGCTGTGTGAACAAATACATCATAGACCACTTCTTTACAACGAGATAGGAGCTCTGAAAAGATTATATTTGGCATGCATGTTGCCTGGCTGAGTTTCATTATGCACACAAGGACCATAGATTGAACCCACGAACCCTGTGTGGAATGGAATTTAGATTTCAAAATTCAATCCACTTTTTGACATTTGAGCTCTGGGCTGTGCGGCGCAAAAAAAGAGCACATCAGTGAGCACTTAGCACCAAAGATATCAAAACAAAGAGCAAAAAACCTCAGAAGACAATATAAGCTTCTTATGATAATGTGGTTTTGTCTGTGATCTTGATGGCAGCCTGCAGCCACATGTAGCACTGATACCGAGCCGCATATTGCCTTTGCCATCATCTGTAACATATGAGATGTGAGTGACAACGCCTTATTTGTGGATGTGAGGTACTTGTCGTGCAGAAAATCACCATAAATTTGCCACAAGTTATTGCTGTCCATTCATCTTCTCTGAGAGTTATTGTCTTTCTTCTCTCTTGTGAGAATCTTCACTTTGCCATGAATGCTGCGACAATTTTCAATAGCTCTGATGTTGTAGCAAATGAGCTCTGTGGGGAAAAAAAGAGAACACGGCTCTGAGAGAGACTACCATCATTGTGTGTGTGTGTGTGTGTGTTACAAAGAAAGAAAGAGACAGACAGGTAGAATCAAAGAAGCTGTAGACAAAGAGAGAGTGCATGTGTGGACTGAGAAGAGGTTTGTTGTGTCAATTCTACCCAGGAGATAGCCTAGGACTCGTGTATGTTTGTCAAACAAGGGTGAGCAAAAGAAATTACCCATGAGGAGACAGACTCAGGTTAAATAATTCATTCACAAATTATCCAATAAATATTTGAATGCGCAATACAAGGTTACTAAAACTAGGTTTCTTGCCCAGCCTCTTCACCAATGAGCTACTTCCCTGTTAGGTTGTTCCTCTTTTCAATGGCACAGAGTCCCTTACCATCGCCTCATCCACTTGTCCAGCCACTCCACTGACAAGCTGCTCTCTCCAAGTCCAATTCCAGTCCTGTAACTGCTATGTCCTTTCCTTTGCTGCTCTGCACCCACACGCCACTGCTGTCACCTGGAAAGGAGAGAAAACAAGTCGCCAATGGGGAAGCCAACACTAGCCCATACTCCAGTCCTTACCCACCCTTTAGCCTTTACTTACATTTTGTCTGGACAGCTTGCCCCAGCTGTCCACACTGCGTACGTAGCTCGCCTGGGTGGGTATAACTTTTGGTCTCGGGTTCCTCAGACTGCCCCATCGGAATTGGCGCCGCAGCTGCGTCCGCCTTCTGCACTCTCTCTATCTCGCTCTTCTGTTTATTTCCAGACAGCATTGATGTCTTCTCTCCATGTTCCCGATCCCATTGTTTACCTCCACATGTTTGATTACCTTCACACAGGTGCGTCCCATTTCGCTGATGGCTGCGGCCAAGAAAAAGTCACAACGGAAACTACACACACGTAATTCAACACAGGCACAACAAACTTGAATAAAAAAATAATCCTCATTACACCCAAGACAAAACAAGCAAACAGGATATAATTCATGCGACTCAAAACACAGCAAACCCCAAATAATACTGCAATAAAAAAACAAATAAAGGCAATCACAGGACACAGCCTCACACATGCCCACGTGAATTAGCATTTAAACAAGAAAACATGATCTTATCATAACGGTTTAATAAGCTGTTTAGTTTTTTTATCATATATTTGCGAACACAAACAGATGCGTGGACAGTCTGCTTGGCTAAAGGACAGATGAAAAGTCAAATATAAATATACTTGCACATGCACACATGCCCACCTTTTTATTGGAATCTCAAATGAGTTTCACCTCCGATGCATCCGACTAATGAGTTTTCATTGACTCTTTGTGACAGATCTTGATAGATAGATATGCTCCATTTAATGTCATTTTATGCAATTCGTAAAAGAAAAGGAGACACAAAAGAAGAGTTTGGGTTGATATCTGCAACCAAACACAGACAAAACTGGAGCAAAGGCAGCTCACAGAGTGATGGGTCATGAAAGGAAGAGCCTACACATCCTCTGTTTGTTATTAGGCCCAAACAATGCATCTGATTGATTGACAGATTGAGACTAACAGAGACAGAGAAGATGTTGTATACAGGCAAAATCTTGAGGGAATTACATCACAATGCTGGAAGTGAGCAGAATACAAAATAGTGAGGTATAAAGCCAAAAAAAAGAAAAGAAAAAAATATAGTGGATTTTTGCGCTGGAACTTCTTTTCCAATTTTATTCAGAAGCCAAAAGCCATTTTAATTAATCAAGGCTATCTCCAATTAATTAAGTCTAATAATCCAGCATATTATTCAATTTATTACAATTTCATATTTTTCCTCCCACTGCATGCAGAAGTGTATCATCATTGTGTGGAACAGTTTATTTCTAAAAAAGGATAACTTGATTCACAAATTGCTTGCTGTGTGCTCTTTGCCCAATTCATTGTTGTCAATGTCACATCGTGGGGCCCATCTAATTGCAGGAATGGCGTTAATTTAGAGAAACCTTCCACGCTTATTAAAAGTCCCGGTTGGTATGATGACTGCAAAGGTCACTCTGGCCTGATGCAGAACATTTATATTATGCCCTATTTCCTTGGAAACAGCCGGATACGACAATCTCAAAAAATGAAAAAGGGCGCACCACAGACTACACCTACCTCTTCATTTACTCACCAAGTTTTGGTGATGGCTGTTGGCTTTTACCACATGTCTATTTGAGAAGAAGTTTCTCTCCTGGCAGGTTTGAAGACGCCATATGTCATTCCTGTCTTGGCCTCTCTCCGCCGTTCCAGATTTGCATCGATTTCCTCAGCGCTCAATCAATAATAATTAGAAAAGCATTTAATGACTTTGTGAACTCCTAACCCCAAATGTTACATAATTGCGCAGCGAGGGGGTTTGCTGGTTAAGTAGAGAGGGGTAAGGATAGTGTAGTGGCTTCAAGTGTTTGCTGCAGATTTCAAGCAGCCTTTTAGGATCTGATGAGAGGCAGAGGATGGATATTTATTTCGAGGATACTGCTGCTCAGCAATATATTCATTATATGATGTTTTTATAAAGGAAGATACTACTGAAAAACCACCTCAAAACTCTGCTCTTTCATTATATACTGCACATTTATCTTATATTGTGCTTTAGGCTTCAGTTGCTTAAGCTATTACACTACACATAGGCGAAAATATGTTATAGAGGTCTAGATATTGAGTTGCACAATGCCCAACCTGATTAGCTCAAAGCTTTAGACTCCTCATTTGTCTCTACCTTGTAATTGGTAGCTTTGAAAAAAGTTAAATCAATATGGAATAATGGCTCCTACCTTAAAATGACCTCATCCATGTAATAAATGAGAAGTTAGACTCCCAATACTTTCTATATTCACTGTATTTTTATATATTAACTATCCAAGCCTAGAAAAAGCTTTAAACACCCTCTAACTTTAGTCCTACCCACTGAGGTCCCTGCAGACCCCAGAGGTGTATTTTAAGTAATATCTCACAGATGGTTTATTGAATCAAGAATTCCAATTCTTCATGACTTTGTGAATGAATTTATTCCTAATGTCTCTATCATTGTTGTCTGTTTCTGGTTTAATCAGTGATTTTTAGCCAAAAGCACCCAATTCCACCCTTGCAGTTTTACTAAATGGAACTATTTACTGAGTTCATGTTTGCCAAGTGTCACATAATATCAAGTTGGGGAGACATAAACTGTCAGCTTTTTTGAAAGCTTCGTGGAGAGATTGAACTTGGGATAAAAGCTTTAGTAGAATTTTTTTAGTTTTACACAATATGCAAATTAACTGTAACTCTCCTAAAAATAACAATAAGAATCTATGTTTGTCAGATGGTATTATTATTTTTACATAACAAAGAATGTTTTGACAATAAATAAGGTAACATTGTGCGACTATGGCGTAATATGTATAATATGTACATGCATTATATTCTATTATCTGAAGCTATGGACTGTCATTGCATGAAAGCTGTGTTTCCTTGAGCAAGCCGGTCTAAAAAATGAGCTGCCTGCAGTGAATGCCTTGCAAATCCATGATCATTTTCTTTCTGAGATCGATAAAGATATGCAGGGCTCGTTTGCATAAAATATATTAGACCGTGAGCAATGACCTGTGCTTAAGTTTGCCTTTAAAAGTGATATTTCACTTTGTTAGTGCATTTTCAATCTGTAGTAGCCTATTTGTGCCCCTATATACAGTATGCTAATGAACAGTCAACCCCTGACAAGTTGCATTCTGGAAATCCATAGTCATTAATGTTCAGACTCTCATCAGAAATCACTAACAGGCAAAATTAGTTAAGTTATAAAAATCAATGCAAAAACATTATCAACCTCTGCACTGCAGTGGTTCAGATTGGTTCTATGAAGTTCAGTAAATTCAATTGCAAATAGATTTCCAGATAAAAATACATTGTCACTGAGCCACTGGGAGTGTTTATCTGTTACTGAAATCTTATGGATGTAAGCGTGTTTGTCATATGTTCTGCTAAACAGCTGCAGATTCACATGTGGACCCTGTCTATATTTCCTTACCAGTTCTTCACAATTGGGCTTGATTTCAATCTTATCATTCCTCATGTAATCCTACATTAGCATTACATGAGGCTCATTCGGTGTTGAGCTGCAGATACTATTAAAAGAGAACTCTTGGTTTTATCTGGATGATTCGCTCGAGTGTGGAGGCAAATACACTCCGGTGCCAAAATGTTAGTATTGGCAGGGTGGATTGTGTTTGCATGTTTCTATCTGTATCTACCACAACTGATGGTTGTGCTTATCCAACGCTGCCGAGCTCTAATTCTCATGTGTTAAATGATTTCCAAGTCGTTCTTTTCCCTGAGCTCTCTAATATTATTGGGAAGCAGGAAGCAGTTCTATTTGTAACTTCAGCTCTGCACATTTTATTCTGTCATCAGTTGATTGTAGTTGGTTCATGTGTTGGCTTCTCTGTTAATACACCACACAAATTGTAAGAGAAGGGGCTGCAGATGCAAATTTCCCAACCTTTTGACATGTCATTGCTGTAGGCCAGTAAGCAGTTCCATAATATTGATTGCCAGTGTGTTAAAGTGAATGGGTTTACAACACAGTGCAGGTTCATTGAAATTGATTATCAATACCTGTGCCATTGATATGATCTGGATCAGTGTTTTAAATCCTGACTTGCCAGTCATGTTGATGTTGTTTACACGGATGGATAACAAGACTGGCATCTCTGATGGAGGCCTGGGATGAAAACCATCTTTTAACTGTTTGTTCAGTGAGTGGTTGAACTGATGCAGCTTGGCATAAAAGAGTGCTGAAACACTCCCAAATGTGCAACTGAAAAGTGGATGGCAGGCAGGCAATGTTCATGAAGTTAGCTCAGGAATAATTATTGCTTTTGATTCAGATGATTCTGCATTATTGTTTCTTTTCACTGATTGTGATTTAAAGTAATTTGCTCTTGGAGGGGAGATGCATTATGTTATCTGTGTTGTAAATATGCATCTTAATGAACTTCACAATATCAAGCTACAAGATAATTAAATTGAGAATAAAATCTTAATAGAATATTAAAATTATAAAGTAAATCCACTGTGTATACCTACAGTAAGATGCTATACCAGTAGTATAAATCAGAGCCCTTTGTACGAGAATGTATGTCTCTGTCTGTGACTGTTTTAGATATCCAGGGCATACCTCCAAAAGGACACAGATGTCACAGATTTGATGTGACCCAGATGTTCCAGAGTTTGCGCAGCCACTGAAACACGGGATGCATTTGAACAGTAAAAGAGATCAGAATTCTACCCATCTGTGCACATAGTGCACATCACAACTGGCAGCTATTTAGGTATATGGGACAATGCATGTGGGCAGCTGATAAAATCATTTACAGTGGGGAAGACCAGTGCTTCTGTGTAACCTTGTGGATGCCATTCAGAAGTCATACAAATGCACAGCCTTCACAGTATGACCACATATCTATTCATGTATGCATCCGTCATGCATGGGGAGCACTGTGACAGCGCGTGGCATGATGGAAACATGTCAACCAACACAACTCATTTTCTTTTCAATCATTTGTTAGAGTTTGAGGCCAGGCAAAGACTGAAACATAGAGCTTTGGAAATGAGCCAACTTCTACAAAGCAGGTAGAACACAAGCAAGTATAACACACATTAAAACAAAAAAAAACAGCAGCAAGCTTGGGCCAAAAAAACATCTGACTGCGCTGATTCCATTCCCATGAGAGCAGGCGGAGAGAAACCCAAAGCCGCGTCGGCAGTGATAAAAAAGTAGCTTGAGTGACACAGCAAAGTGAAGACAAGACACAAACCAAGATGAGTTTGAAATGTAACAAAGTCTGTACCCTGAAAACAAAGTGCCTCCCCATTAATTTTCTGCCCAAATCTTTAATGAAATGCAAATCAAACATTCCATGAATTTGATTAATCTCCGAGGGTGGCCGAGGCCTGCTGGCTGCAACAGTGGGAGACCCGTTGGCAGTGTTGTTCTGATCTACTCAGCTATTGCTCGGCAATGATTCATTTATTTAATTGGCATAAACTCGAAGATTCTGTTTTTTTCTCTCTCTTCTCACCCTGTTTCATGCATACACTTTTGCTGGATGAGTTGTTTATTGCCATCAAAGAGGAACGAGAAACTCACTTGTCAGTGCTCTTTAGTCAGGTCAGGGCTCACCTTTGAGATGTTCATAGCACTGACTGTGTATCAGCTTTTAAACACATCAATGAGCCAGTCAGATGGCGTGTGTGCATCTGTTGTCATTCATCCTTTTTTCCCCTCCGAATTAATCCCTTTAGGGTCAGGGCAGGGGTATAGCATATCACAGCATGCAATTGGAGGAAGAAAAGTCTGCACATGTTAGTCTTTTACTTAATCAAACATCCATTTTGCCGAGCGGGAGAAGAAAAAAATGTAATTTTTGTATTGTATGCATTTTTTCTTTAAATTCATTTCAAGGCTGAACATTTCTGTCACCAAGTCAGTGAGCATGAAACAGAATCCAGCTCCTGCCATTGTGAAGTTATTTAAGTGTGATGGACATTGCTGCGGTATTTGATGTAATTAAGAAGTTACCCTCAGTTCATTTTGTTAATGGCTCCTAAGTATAAGTACCTGATGGCTATCAGACATCAACATCTGCCCCTTTATTCCCATAATACTGAGCCATTTTTGGGTCATTTCCTGCAATTACATCAGATTAAAGGCACGCTTAAGTTGCACTCCAGTTTGCTTGAAAGGTTCGGAGGCTTGTGTTTTCATCCATTTCAGAGTTCACAGATATTCAGTGAGTTTGAATGAAACACGTTTGAATTACATTATTCTCAGATAAACCAGTCATGTAGATCAAACGCACTGTTACAGATATGCTTGATATGAAAGCACATTAAGATTATTATCTTAAATGTATTTGTGGTGAACGGATATGACCCTAAATTCCTCCTGTGTCTGTTTATAGTGAAAATTATTTGCAAATTGTCTCTCTTAAAACTCCAGAGTAAGCTGCCCCTGACTAACGGGTGGCAGTGTTGGTCAGTTTACTGGCTATCAGTCCTTTTCATGGCCAGCGAAGGGAATGTTGCCAAGCTGACTCAATAGTTCAGACAATAGCTTGAAAGTACCCCAGCTAATTGGAGTAGCTGCTATTGTGCAGTCTGTCTGCTTATATCATACTTAATAGGTCCAATGCAAGTTTTGCAACTTCCAAACGAGGACTTTTATGATGTTTTCCTGTGTATGACTTGCAGGAAGGGTCGTTTTGTAGATTTACAGTGCAGGGAAGGATGGAAATAAAGTTTTGGCACGTATTTGTGAGTGCTGTGATTGAATACAGTAACATTAATGAATAAATGATCTTCACATTTTTCAGAAAATGTGTGATTTAGTGATCCCGTTGCATTCTCTGTTAAGCCTTTTCTAATTAAGAAAGCTGCAAAAATCAAAGCCCCAGGTGTAGTCAGGGATCAGGAGGTTACAGCTGACAGATTAGTTGGTGAATTTTGGCATGAACAGGCATGCTATGAGGGTGACACATGAGAGATGGACGGGGGGGAAATGAAACTGATTACAATAGTGCAATGTAAGGCGCTAATGAGTAATGTCAGCACTTGGTGTTGTGATGTTATAACGGCAGATCATTACAGCCGGAAATGATCAAGCAGGATTATGGAGGCTATTTTACAGCAAGTTAGAGTATGAGCTAAGAAATAGTGCCTTGGCCAGGATGAAGTCATCCCATGCTCTGGCTGCTTCACAGTGAGTGCTGTCATCTATAGATCTGCATGTGGCTGTGATTTAAATTTATTATATCAGCTGTGTTTTTCTGATGGAAACAGATTGTAATAAAAATATATATCTGTTTAATGTTGGTATAATATTTCAGCTGAGTTGATTTGGTATGTTTCACAGAGGAAGCTACAGGGAGATAGATAATAATGAAATCTGACTGTGGTCGAACATTCAGGGGTGAATATAAATGTTTGTTTGTGGTGTGCAATATCTGGTTATTATTTCCAAAAATCCTCCTGTTCTTTGACTGCTCTGGAACAAAATGGAGACACAAATCAAACCAAACAACAGGCATCCCTTGACCAAGTGAGCTTCCTTAAATAGACAAGGCATTTTTCTCCTCAGGCTCAACCTTGACATGTTGCTCTTAGCAGAAGTGGGAAATTATTTTCCAATAGCTCCATTTTCCAACATTTGTAGAAATTTAACTCAATTTTCTGAGTGCAAGTCTGCACTTTGACTTCAGTATTTTTTAAAGGACTTGATCTTATTTTTGTCCAACAATTATACATTTTCTATCAAGCCAAAATGTCAGTATGTCATTTAGAATTTTTTCCAGTGGACTTATTGACCCCATATTGAACACTTTCTGTAAGTCTTCAATCTTGCAGACTTTCTTGAGAGAATAGTCACTGTTCATGAAGGTAAAATGTAGAAACAACAGCAGAGGAGATCCAATTTTTTAAAAAACTGGTAATCTAGAAATCTGTATTACAAACCTCTAAAGCAAGAAATCTGTCTATAGCAGAAATGTGCTATATATTTGAAGCCTAAGCCGACGGGGAAAAAACAAAGGCATACATGAGTTTTTAAGAAGACCAGACTTGCTCCAAGAGCAGCTTTTTAATGTTGTCTGGATTTTAAATTAAATCCAGCGAATTGGTGTTTTACCTCACAGCCATCCGACAGCAGGAATGGCTTTTACCTCTCAGGTGAAAGCTATGCTGAAGGACACGGGTGTCTCTGAACACTGTGTGCACAGTGAGTCAGACAGATGAAAAAGAACACGTTTTAGAAAGTCTTTGTACTGTTCTTTATGGATATGACGTGTGGATGGTTTCACTGATGGAAACTGTTATTCTTTTTTTGCCCATAAATGATTTGAGAGCAGTACATTTTTATAAAACCTAGCCATGATTATATTTTTCCTTCAATGCATTGGACATTCAGCTTGCTCTCGTCTTCTTTGCACAATATCAAGCTACAGCAGCCAAATCCCTAAAAGCCCATTTTGGTTTGTTTCTTTCTTTTCTGCCAGCTGTGCTTTTCTGTCATGCACACTTTGAAATCTCTTTATTCTTTCAGTATTGCAGGTCGCTTACAGACTAAACACTATCCTCCTAAACCAAAGTGCCTGAGCAAAAAATGGCAAAAGCAAGTTCATCACAGTCAGCACCATAATGCAGATACTATGAACCGAAATGGGCATTGTAACTTTTTTGGAAAAGCAAAGATTGATTTTTAGGGACACATACTGTACTCTAAACAAATAGGGAAAGAAAAAGAAAAGAAAAAAACATCCCGTCAATGGCGTGCTCCAGGCAGACTGGAACAATGGGTCAGAGGATCAAATCAAATCAAAGGATTTGACCAAGACAAATTCTTTGGTTTGCTTTTTTTGTTCTTGTAACTGTAATTATATTTTTATTTATTTCCTTTTTTAAAAGATTATTCATCACAACCAATTTGATTTGATCTCCATGAATCAATTCATTTCAGTAGAGGTTTGAGGTTTCATTAACATGAGATTTGCATGTTTACTTTCTTGACATACCATACCGAGGAATTCAGAATGGTTTGTTTGAATGTGATGGATTCATCTCATGAAAAAGCTGTGATACAGTGAGAAGTAACATATTTAGGTGACCATTCTCTAACTCAACTCCAAGGCCAAAATGTTTACTGAGAAGAACTCTATGTATAAAACCATTTCCTTTTGAATTCACTGAGCAGTTTCATGCCCTATCTTTACATTTTGGATCCTTCATGAGATTTTCTTAACTTCCACTCAAAGAACAATGCACATTCATGCTCCCAGAAGGATAGACCTTTTGTATTTTATTAATGACCCCCATGGTCCTTCCTCTAAGGTCACCCAAAGGTCTAATTTGTATCCTCACTTCTGGCAAAGCCCTCACAACAGCAAACTACTAATTATGTAGTTTGTGCTATCACATGTCTTTCTTACTGTGGGGTATAAAGATCATTCCAGTCTCTAGGGGTTGCTAGCTAAGCTTTGCATTTCCAGTTGTGTTGCGATAATGGTCCCAGAGGAAGAAAATTGTCTTTTCACTGGCTGTCTGCTTGGGGGTGTCAAAGGTCAGAAACTAATACTGATTATTTGCTCTGCCCAAAGGTGTTTCATAAAGCTGGGTGATTTGTCATTGGAGGACTGAACCATTTCATTCTTGCAGGGTTGCTATGCTACCCTGCTTCCTTTCTTGAGTTTTACTTTCAAAAGAATTCACCTGGTTTAGGGAGACTATCTTTTGGGTAAATTTCAAATTAAGTACATGTTGACTGTGTCAGTCATGAAATATAGCAGCCAATTAACTTTATTTAACACAATCAGTGCAATGCTTGTTTTAGCAAATGCCAAATAGGCTTTGTTCTGAATGTTGTTATACTCACATTGTCATAGTTTTGTGCAAATTAGGGTCTGACACGTCCCCCCTGAATACTCACTGTGTCACATCTATTTCTTAAATTGCCAATCTCTCTCTGTGATATTGACTTTTAAATGGTTGTGCCCCATCTTCTACATGTCAACATGCCAGAATGAAATAGAGGGTGTCCATCACTGACTCAAAACCAATTGAAGGGAGAAAACTTTCCCAGTAATGCCAAACTCATTTGAACTTTATTAAAATTGCATGGAGAGGGGTGGGTACTGGGGTGAATGAGTTCTAAGACAAGCTGTACATTGAGGTCAGTGAGGTTCAGTGGGAATCCTAGTAGGTGCTTAGAAAATGCTTAGATAATCAATTGCCCTTCAGACCTCTGTGGAATACAGTAGAGATGGGCCCTTGGCATCACATACACCAAAAATGTTGCAGATTATAAGCTTGCAGCCTCTTTATACTTTTCATCAGAAAACAAGGACTTCGAAAGCGTAAATCAATATTTAATTATATGACGCATAAACATAAATACAGTTGCAGTCGTTCACCGCAGAGGCGCTGGACCAAGGACTATGTTCTGCTCTGCACACTCATACAAGTGTTTTTCACTGTCACTCTTATTAATCTTCACAGGATAAGGTTAACCTTGTGAGTGTGTTATTGAGTGTTGCTGTCTTACTGCCTGTGACTGCCTGGTTACGCAAGGGGAACACTGAAATCCAAGTGGTTATACACGCATCATGTCTCAGCTGTTGCACTGAGTGGAATCTAACACAAGGCAGAGTGTAGAACCTGACCTTATCATGTTAAATGATTACATGCAACATTGAAAAATGAAATGCTCCTGCATGGTATTGAAAATCCTTTTTATGTTGTATCTCCAAAAAATATTTAACTTGTCTGAAATGCTCTGAAGCATTCTATTTGTTTTCTTTGCAGTCAACAATCTAGAGATACTCCATAACCACAAAGATAAATTGTCATATTTTTAATAAAATACACATATTTATTATATCAAGTCTTCAACATCACAAATTGGTGCTTCATTAGCCTCTTTGGCAGGAACCACAGCTTCCAGTGTTTTCTGATATCTCTGTATGGGCTTGGCACCATTACAATTTTGGATGTGGTCCCATCATTGTTTGTAGATTTGCTCAACCCATAATCAACTACCTTTGAGTCATCCCTTTCAAGACCCTCCACATTGTTCTGAAATTACTGCAGTGTTGATTTTGGCTGCCTAAAGTTAACAGCTGAAGTCTTCAGGTTAAAGGTCTGCAAGGCTACTGATGCTCTGAAACTGACTCTTAAGAATTCATCTAACGTTGGCATGACCATGAGAAGAACCTCCACAGCCTGATTCTGCCAACACCAATAAGTTATTGCACCTGCTCCCAGTTCCCTCCAGGCACAACATTTTGCCTTCGAAGTTTCATATTTGAGTTTATCAGATGGGATCTTTTGTGCATGATCTCAAGGCCTGTTACTGCATTATTGTAAAGTTTGGGCTGCTATAATGCTTTTTATCCAAGAGTAGCTCCCCTCTCACCACTCTCTGCCCTTGCAGCCCAGACTTTTAAGTTTGCCTTCTAGCAAAAATCTTCCAACACAGACAAGGTCCTCTGCAGTTCTGTCAGAACCATTGTCTGGGGTTCCTGTCACCTCCTTGACCATTGTTCCGTATGAATGGATTTTTTCTCACCTTTTTTTCCTAAATGTTATAGTTTCTGATTTGACAAGCACCGTCCTTTATGGATTTGAGTATGCGTTTCATTCCAAATGATGCCTCATCAACTCTCAAGGGCAAAGCCATTTTGATGCAGCTATACGTCAAATAGTCAGGTCAAATAAGGCCAATACTCACTCAAAAATCCATGCAAAATGCAGACATAAATAAATGAGAGATGTATTTCCAGAACTACATGGCCCATACAGTGTGTGAGCCTATAATGTGAGCTATATAAAGTCAGTGTGTGAATCCGTTAGTGAATATGTTTTTAGATTTTTAAAAAATCTAGAACTTGTCTGCACTGAAATGTCATTTGAGTACAGAAGAAAACTATTGAGGAGATGCAGTTGTCACATTCTCACCCCCAACAAGCTCCTCTCTAATTGGATGGCACACACTGTACATACCCTTGTGTTTACCTGCTCAGTCTACTGATGCCACTGCCTCCCACTACCTTTTCACTTTTTCTTTGCTCCATCTGACAACCCCAGCACCTATCGACAAAGATTATTTTATACATTATTATATTAGTAGTACAATGGTGTGTTTAAGGTCTGGTTAGGTTCAGGGACAAAAAATACTTGGTTATTGTGACTGAAATATCACGATTTGGGTTAAAATTATCACTTGAAATGTGTAAGTATATTTTCTTATAGTAACGCAACCTTTGTCGTCATGGCAACAGTAATCACCATGACATTTTTCTTTCTTTCTCTCTCTTAAGAAACGTCCTGACTCATGATTGAAATGGGAGGTGAACAACAGTCATCTACGTTTTGGCAACTATGTAACTATTGGTTGTTTTCGCCAGCTGGATTTTAGATGTATACTGTTTTTTTCTTGTGAGGGCAGACTGGGCTTGCAGCACATCAATAAAACTCTCTACCTCAAGTTTAGAAAGTATGATGAAGCCCATGTGAGAGAAGTTGTTTGTCTTTCCCCTTGAGGAAGATGTCAGATAATATCGAAGTTTGTCTCAAGCAGAGTTTGTAGGTGTGTTCTTCAAGTTTGAGGTATTTCACATCTTCTTCTACTGGTTAAACAAAAAAATAATCATCGTAAATGTAGAAGGTACGTCTCCGTTTCGCAGTCCAACATCCACCTTGAATGCATTATTTTAATCTGATAATTTGTCAAGGTAAAAGCTGCTGTTTTTCCCTGAAAATGGTATTACATTATTGCATTATCTGTGATTATCCCCTGCTATACTCCCTTTCCAATGATATCAAAAGCCACAGCAAAATCATCAGTGTTATGGTGTAAAAAGAAGCAATATGCCTTCAAGTCCATATCCACCAGAGTTAATTTATCACTTGATATTTCTGAACACCCACCCAGAGCTAAATGAGCCCTGTGAGCAAACCAAGAGCTCTCCAATCACAGAGGTTTAATCCAAATAATTGTCGCCAAAAAAACAGCTACATTTAGTAACAGTGGGAAAATTATCTTTGAACCATTTCACTCGTGAAATATCTATTTCCTGCACTTCCGTTTGCCGTTGAAATCTACTCTGTCTTATTTCTCCCATCCTGCAGATTAGTCACAGCAGGTGCCCGTTTTGCTAACGTTAGGGAATAAAGAACAGGCTCTCGAGCTCTGATGAATCAAATAGCTGCTGGTTTCTGATCCTCAGGAATTGCCGGCTGATGCCCGGTGCACGCACCCCCTCGTACGTGAGACTGTGCGAGTGGGTGTGTGGGAGTGTGTGTATGCATAATGTCCATACCCAGCATCTTAGCAGCCAACAGATTAGTTCACCCAGCACCAGATTGCACACCTATGCTAAGTTCTCCCCCTGTGTTTGTCCGCCATTGTTGTGCATGCTGTTGCTTTCTTTTGTGTGAATGAACTCTGCAAGAAGTGTGAACTCAAACAGAGCTGGAAACGGCAAAAATGGACGTGGTTGAAGTCTGCATGATCAAGGTTTAGTCTGTTAGAAAGAGGGAGCAGGATTCTAAGATGCATTATTTGGAAGTATGTGATGCTGCAGCAGGTTTGCTTGTTCAACAGCTGCTTGTCAGCTCTTTGTACTTATCAAGAAAGGTGGTGGCATGTTAACAAAGGCCTAGAAGTCGCTGTCTTTTAGGAGTTCTTGCATAAAATATGGATGATCATAGAAATGAATAAAGAAGGAAAAAGCATCAAAAGTGATATGACTTTAAACAGCCCCGTCACCTTCCCCACCTTTTTGCGTGCCTTTGAGTGTCTGTCGAAACCGGAGTCGCTCAACATCCGCTTACTTGGCGTATACATAAACATGAGCTGAAACCGTGCTTTGACGTCTCTGCCCTCTCTGTACTTTGAGTTTCCTCGAGCTGGTTTCATGCTAATCATATGCACCTGTTGAGAGGTGCTGCCCCTGCCACTCCCCCCACACTTCTGCAGACGTCAACCTCCCGCTGACTTTGTCCCAGGATAGATGTCGTGCATGAGGATGACTTGGGGGGCAATGTGTCCTTTTTTGCATTGAATAAAGATGAAGTTTCTCTTGTTCTTGTGGAGTAGGTTTAGCAATAAAGCAAGTTTTGGAATTCAGATCAAGCTATTGAATGCATAGCTATTATAACTGAAGGGATATACAAATACATGCTGATTGGGGTGACATGTAGCTCAGCTTTAAAGGCTCATAATGTTTTGTGGATTTATTTTTTCTACATTCTTGATTGCTTGAAGTTGGATTGAGGTTGAGGTGCTTCTTCACTTGATGTCCACACTTCTTACTACAAATGACTCAGTCTAGTTATGTAAAAGTCTAGTTTTGTTTTTAAGGAATGCAGCAACATTACATTTCTGGATGTTTCCATCATTAAAAATCTGTTTATTTTCCACAATCCTTCAGACGTGAATTCTGTTCCAAATACAGATCCGGTTTTTGGATGTTTTTCTCTCCACAAAATAATGAGTCACACTGTTAATGTGGTCCAGATGATGCACTTTGTTTTCTATTTTTTTGTCTAGGCTTGTACGTATGTGAATATGTGTGTGTGTGCTTGTGCGTGTGTGTGTCTGTGTGTGTGTGTCTGTGTGTGTGTGTGTGTGTTTGTGTGTGTTAGGATCATTGGGGAAATGATTCTCTCCATCTCCCGGATCACTAGAATGACCCATCTGTCATTTTGCATGCTCTCCCATCTTATGTAATTAGAGAGAAATTACCAAGAAATCAGGATGTGCATGCTTCCTCAACAGATAATCAAAAGTCCTTTGAAATGGAATGAGGAGAGAAAAGCGATTTCGAGCAAAAGATTTAATCTGCAAAGTGCTGAAGATCTAATGTATTCAACAAGTACGTAAAGGACAAAATAGGTTGTTTTATCTGGAATCCAAATTGAAAATATGGGTGTCTTCTGGGATTAAAGGTCTGGTGGTGAAAGGAATGTTGACTGATGGTATGGGACAGCATGTGAACCCTGGTTTCCCATCAAAGTCTCCTATTGTGGGTGCCCATTCATGTAGTTCTGTGCTGCACTCTGAGAACCTCACACATTGTTATCAAGCTGTTTGAACCGACAATAAAGCTGTCATATTTGTTTTCTGCGAAGAAATTTACAGCTTTTGTTTATTGGTAAAATCTAATGGGATTTGACGAGGCGAAGAATAATAATTTTAACTCAAAGTCAGTACTTACTGTAGTAGCTTTTTTCCCCCCTTTTCGCCAAGCTTTCAACCACATCTCACTTTGGTCACGTGAAAAAAAACACTGCCAAAGCTGCTTTTGTGAATGAAACCACCTTTGAGTTGTCACAAAAAGACGCAAAATATCAATAAGCTGAATAAAATGATAAAGAATAAACAGGAAACAAAAAACAAAGATGAAGCAAAAAAAAGTAGTTGACAGGAAGTGAAAAGGAAGTGCAGGAATAATGATGAAGACGGATACAATTTCATCATATTTTGGAATAAAATTGTTATTAGTTAATCAGCTAAAAAGCCAAAATTCACAAAAATTAAATCGACAATTTATAGGCCTTCTTCTAGGCTGCTGCCGATGCTATTATAATGCCCATTGAAAATTGTGTACTCAATAAAATCATAAAATAGATTGTGTTTGCCAATGCATGAAGAATTATTTGGACTGTAGGAAGTTGTCACTATCTTCCATACAAATGGGCCGTCGAGATATGATGGAGAAACTAATAGATTTCCAGTTTCTCTGAATGCACATGAATTATTGAATCCGAGTGTTTCTCCAATCCAGCATATTATAAATTTCAAACGTCATCGGCTGCATTAATGATTTATCATTCATCACATAGCTGAGCCACTGGGTGTATTGTTCGTGATTATCAATAGAAAACAAGTTTATTTATTGTCTGCAAGATAAGATATCAGAATGGTGATGGTTGAATAAATGTACTGTTGTTGTTTTTTAACTAATGAAGTAAACCGTTTCTGCAGCCTCATCTCATCTTTTTTTTTTCCTGCCTGAGATGACATCCTGCTGTTTACCATCTCTGCCCGTTATTTACAAGTCAGTGTTTGGACAATAAATTGTGCTTCTCTCGCGGGCTCCCACTGACCTCCACACAAGATGAAAGAACCTTCAAGATCCTCCAGTTTGTGCCTGCGTGGGCACTCTGTCACGCAGATACTTTTGTCATCATTACTGTTCGGCAGGATCGCATCGGTCAGGGAGCGGGGGTATCCACACTTTTCACTGATCTGTCCAGCGTGGTAGCACAAGTCTGTCTCAATCAGTGTGTGGACGTGTACAATAAGAACCTGATCCTGACCAGATAAAGGCGGTAATGCAATTAGCGCACCGTGAAGTTTCTGGTTAAATTTGGAAAGGAAAAAGAAATATGTCATCTGGTGTAAAAATATAGAGGAAATAAAACCGTGTAAGCAGATGAATATACTTAAAAGAACTCCTCAATTTAAACCCAAGTGTATATGAATTTGTTAATCATTATGTTTAGGAAACATATGCTAAATTGCATTCTGGCCTGCTTAAAAAATGTCACATTTTTGCATATTTAGCTGACAGATTGTGTACTGACTAAACACGTTCTAGTTTAGCAGCAATTAATTGGAATTCATTAATTTGATGTGTACCAATTAAACACGATTGCCATGTTCCCTAGAATGAGCACCCAATTGCATATGTCTTTCCAGGAATTGGATAGTTGAATATTAATGGCACTTGTATCATTTATCTTAAGAAATGTATCACAAACAGAGCCTTATCAAATCCGGAATATTTATGAACATTAATTACAGAATGTGTTTAGAATATAGGACGTAGACAATTCAATGTAAATCTAATCAGAATCTAGTAGACAATGTTTACCAACCAGCTATTTCCCACTGCACTGCATGGTGTAGTGTTAAAATTTAATTAAGCGGACAGATTTAGAAGACATTAATGTCAGCAGTGTTATGGGGTTATGCACTCAACACAAACAATGATAAATACAGAATATAAGCATTAATTGCCATTTGATTTCAATATATTGTTCAGTCTGAAATCATGTTGATGTTATTTGTTTTCTGTTTGACAGAGGTTCTTATTATGCACTGAGGAGTCTGTAGCTATGTATAGCTCTGACATAGTTTTCAGTCGTCACACGCGCTATGGTAGTGCTCCCAATATGTTCCTCATGTTAATCACAGAAACATTTGTAGCTGCATCAATCTCAGCCATGTGTCTTGCTGTTTTCAAGGCTGTGACTGGAAGATACGCCACGTACAAAGCTCTGATTGGATGTTGCTTCTCCAGTCAGGGAGGATGAGCCATCAATTAGCATGATGCTAGACGGTTGTGAAACGCTGACAAAATTACAGCGTTTCAATGGTTTGCTTAAAAACATACTGATAGCTCTAATAAAGCAGGAAAAAGCAGGTAATATAAACGACATTGACAGCAAAACAATGCAGAGCGCACACAGGAACACTGTCATGTACTGTGAGGTAGACAATGATTAATGGGGAAATTAATGTAAACCAGTGGTCTCCAACCCTGCTCCTGGAGAGCTACTGCCCTGCATGTTTTAGGTATCTCCTCACTCTAACTCGTTATCAAGCAGCTGAGGCTCGTCAAAGGGCTTGATAACGAGTTGATTATTAGAATCAGGTGTGTTAGAGTGAGGAGATACCTAAAACATGCAGGGCAGTAGCTCTCCAGGAGCAGGGTTGGAGACCACTGATGTAAACCTTTGCCAAAGCAAGGACTTGCACCCTGGGCTCCTGCCATACAAAGTGAGCTGAGGCTCTTCAGTGTGTCTACTAGGGGAACGTCTATCCCAGCAGACCACCCACACTAAAAATAAGAGCCAGAAGCCAAAGTGCATGTGGACCAAACGGAGTGTCAGATGCTCAACATCTTAGAGCTGCACTCCACCCAGAGAGAACCTTATAATTTGGTGTTAAGATGTATGTTTAATAGATATAGGCTGTAAGGCTGACTGACTAAAGAAGATTTTCTTCCACAAGACAGTGACATACCCTCATATGGCGGAGTGTGAAGTCATTACCTGGGGTTTTCTGTATAATGAAAGTCCAAGGGCATGAAAAAACTTTATATTACAGTCAAGTACCATTGGATTTAAGGTTGTTCCAGCACAGGAGGCTCCTTTCTGTATATATCGTAGTTACAGTGGCTTTTGTGTGAGTTCAACTTCGGAGCCAGTTTCATATAGATTTATACAGACTGAATTTGATCTCAGTGTTGCATCTGTGGCATTAGAGCAGCTAGTCAAACAGCATATGTAGGTGGATGATTGCATTCTTGCATCCTGAGTACTGAGCATATCTAACCTTTTGACATGTGTAAATGTGTTCTCTTCTACATTTAAATAAAATCATTTTTTAATCTTAAGTATCTATAGATGGACTTGGAGGTTCTTTTCAGACACATATATACAAAGGGTTCACGATTGACTTGTTTTCCTTTGTGAAGAAAGTACATTTGATGAGCAGGTAAAAGTCAACATTCAACTGCAGCTGAGACCAAGGACAAGTTTGAATTGCCGCCTACAAAGTTAGTATTGCGCGATCAAATACATCAGGACTGACAAAACCAAAAGCAAAGGCAAAAATGATGCTTTTTTTTGCATCGAGTTCAGAGAACATAGCTGAAGTGTTTTTCTCAGTCTTTAGTGTCACAAAATATGTTGTGTGCAAGCAGAGAGACTTGTGATGATGCTCTGGTGATGTCTTCATAAGCTGAGTCTTTCAAAGAGGAGCCCCTGAAATGGGACACAGCTAAAGTAGACCAAGTTGAAGATGTTTGAAATACAGCCTAGAGACCAGAATCAGCTCTGGTTATAATTATACAACAGAAAATTGGGGGCATCAGTTACTCATACAGACAAAATAACTCATGAAGACTAAAAAAAGAGAGGTGGCCAGTTCAGTTTCCCCAAACGGCTGGGAAAATCTGGGCAGGGAAGTTAATGAGAATTATGCTTGCCTCCCTCCACAATTCCCATTGAAATGTCCTTGAGCAAGACAATTAATCCCCACCAGCTCCGGAGGAACTCCTCTGAGGCTAATGGTGGAAGACTGTGGTCGAGCTGGGCAGCTCCCAGGTGGGAATGTGTGTAAGTGTTTAAAAGTGAAGCGGGACGGACCATTTTCAAAAAAACACAGCGCGCATTGCTCAGTGAACCTTCCCGGGATAAGTGAAGGTTAGAAAAATGTATGAAAGGTTTTTGATGAGGCGGTGAGTGGAAGCAGAGTTTGCAGTGCTAGGTCAGAGTTTACCACTGGAACAGAAAGATCCACACAGCCAAATTCTGCCATTTCAGATATTTATAGTTCCGCATCCACAAAAGGTGTCATTTCAAACAAACATCAAGGTCTATCAGAAGTCACTTGGTTGATTTAAGAGGACAATTCTGATGGTTTGCACTTTTATTCTGACATTAAACTCATTTAGTTGCGTCTTTGTGTGGTTTTATATTCAGCTTTCACAAGGTCAGTTATACTCAGCTCTGCACGGCAGCCTGTTATTCAAAGGGAAGAAGCAAAAGGGTGTCAGGATGACACACGTGATTTGGAGTGGCACAGTAGTGAATGAGACAAGCCAGAGGGCAAAGAGATGACACAGTTTAACAGCAGGCAATATGAAACATAGGTGGATGCCGTCTGCTTCAACTTCACATTTATAAACACATAAAAAAAAGGTTTTATTTGCAAAATCCAGTACAAGAACCAAGAAAATCTTGTTATAGTGTTTAGATGGGTTAGAATACATAACCGACTAAAACATTAACAGGTAATCTATCATAGTGGATGATTGACTTACTAGTGGAAGGGGATTTTTCACTCCAAGACACAGGTATTGATCAAAAAACCTATTAATAGCCTTACTGTATTATGGTCATTTTTTGTTATAGGCATTAAAATCCTACTTATTGCTCCTTTAAGGTATTATGAGTGAAAAAAATGTCCGTAACCTCAGTTAGCCTCAATGAAAATCAGCATTTAATTCCATTCCCTCATCAATTTGGAATTATTTATAAAGCCAATGCTGCTTATCACCACCATCAGAGAGATGGGGAATATTATATCACCCTTCGTCTCTGTCTTTCATACTCACAAAGCTCATAAAATGTACAGTATGCAGTCAGAACCTGCTGTGATTTCATTCTGAGTGGCTGATCCAAGCTTCATATTGACTTGCATACCAGTGTTGAAGGTTTGGCCAGTGGGTGGGTGTCTGCCTAATTATAAATAGAATTAGCAGAGAAAGAGATACTGTAGGTTCAGCAAGGAAACACCCAATTCATGATCTCAAATTAGCATTCAAAATACTGCCATCTGTATTTAGAGCGTGCTAAAAGGAAATCCTCAGAGTAAAATTGTAAATGCTTATGGCAAAGTGTAAATCAGGACAGATTTAACCCATTTTGAAGAAATGAACAAGATTTGGACTGAGATTTCGGATAAATACCATCGTACTGCTCCCAAATGCAGTTTTAGTTCACAGTGCCAACCTCAGCCCACAATGCAGCTATTTCCATTCACATTTTACTGTCATTAAATCAAAGTAATGTTCCTGGCTGCTCTGTAATTGACAAAACACTTCACTGCAGGACCTTGAAACTAATTGTTCTAATAAAGAGAAACAGGTTCTCGTCTTCCCTGGGCCACCACGGGGAACTTTCCTCTGATCTCTTTTGGCTGTGAGAGAACACAAAACATCAATTTTAGATTTGGGGTTTAAGAATTGATGAATAGTTAATAGCTGCTGTCTGTCATGGAGCGGTAGATGTATGCTAGATAGCCAACCAATGTGGCGTTCGCCATAGTGTGCCTGTCCCTTTACAATGCGCTGTAATGATTTTGTACAATGGTGCAAATACAACATCAGCAAGGACCATTGCCCCTCAACATTGCTTCTGTTTTTTTGTTTGTTTTGGGGATTTTTTCACCTCCTCCTTCTTCTTGAAATTATTACAATCACAAAATGAAAAATAATCAAAGTCTGGAAACCATTCAGGAATTCGCTGGCTGAGGGAAAAAAAAGAGATTTGTATTTCCACCCCTTTTCAGTGTCTCTCTCTCTCTCTCACTTCTCTCCCCCAGCAGTAAGAGTAAAATTATAAATCATCTCCCCGCAGACAAAATTTCATGCTTGATGGGTGAACAACTCCAGCATCTGGTGGGGTCCTGTGATGAGGTACGTTCCAAGTTTCTCCCTCTCCCAGCTTCCCCTGGGCTGATCCAGAGCATTGCCAGCATCCTGCCAAATGTTACACGCGTGCAGCTGAAATGATAAGACAAAAAAAAAGAGAGAAAAAAAAAGGGAGATTAATATTTAGCAGGGAACCTTTTTGCTCTCGACTTGTTCTGCAGGTCTGATGGCAGCCCATGTGAAATCTCCGTGGTGGATTCATGCCACATCACAAGGTGTGTGCACACCTGAAGGAGATTCTCCTCGGTGAGGGAAAATGGGACCCTGGAGTGTGTCCAAACATACCTTGTTTGTCTTAACAACAAGCCGGGAGCCAGTGGTCGGCCCCCCTGGGCTGAAACGCATGATGTCAGTAATTCTGAAACAATTTTGGAGAGTAAGCATTTTAACTTGCTTTTTTTCCCCTAAGCAATAGCAACAATATGACTAATTCTGAAGAGTCCAGGCAGCCGAACGACAATTTAAACATCACTTTAATACATCAAAACTGCTGCACAGAACACTATTTTAACATGTCAAATAAAACTTTATTATGATATACTATCAGAATATTTTACAGTAGATGAAAAATGTATTCAGTGATAGTTATACCCTAGTTCTAACAGTAAAGGTCACTTGCACATATCAGTGAATACAACGATTTGAATTATTTTGCAGTCTGAGTTTTTTAAAATAACAATTACTCAATTGCTTGTACTTAATTTATCTAAATTTGAGTGTATAAGCAAATAAGATAATATAAGTGTTTAAATAAAGTCTAGGAAATATTGTACTTTTAACTCCACTGCTGTTATTACATAACCAACAATGAGGAGAGTACCCAGAAACCTTTAGACCGTCAATTAAGGAAATCAAATATACACATAATGTAATTGCATAGTCAAATTTGTCAAGAGAAATTTAAAATACAAAATACATATTTAAAAAACCGGCTCGAAAAGGTCTTAACAGATGGTAGGTGTGTTTGAATTCATGATTACAGCATTTCTAAAATCCTCCATGAAATTGAACCAGTTGTGCTTTTGGCAAATGTTCTAAATTTGCACAGACTGATTGGAGTGTCTTTCAGAGCCAAGTAACAATAGACTTTTGATTTGTAATCCCACATTCTTGGCTTTTCCTTTGTGAGTCTTTCTTTAGTTCTAAAAAAAAAAAGAAGTACTCCCAGTATTTGTTTTTAATGTGCTTTTTGGACCATGTGTTTTTCAATGTATGTAAAATAACTGCAGGACATTATGCTAATTATACATTAGGGTAATTAATGTGGAATTAAAACATGACAAGAACAGAAGGGGAACTCCCACAGGCTACAACATGTGAGCCCCGTAGCAACAATACCTGAATTTAAATACCTGAAAATGTGACAAATAATATTTATGGAGAGAAATTGTTCACCATGTGTTCACCTTCATAGTAACCATCACTCTGGAGAAAACTCCGTATTTAAACACAACAAATGGCTCGCCATCAAAAAAACGACTTTTGCCCACGCTGCGACAAAACAGCAATCCTGACCTCACTTGTTGGAGCAGAGGGTGTGATAGCAGACATCATTAAGCTCTTGTTTTTTTCTTGTCATGCTATTTAAAGGAGCTTGTTAAAGGTCCATCACTCACTGGAGAAAGTGCTGCAATGCAGGAGGAATAATTTGGCTGTGACTATAATTCCCAGACTGCAAGACCAACATTTTGGATAAATTAGCTGCCTAGGCTTCACTGCTTTTGTATGTTGGTAATGTAGGAACAGATGGCATATTTAAGCAATAAGCCACAAGAGGCCGTGGTTCATAGTGATTTTAGAACAGCTAAGGGGTGTTGTTAGGCAAGAAGTGGAGCAGGGTTCCTAAAACCCCCTTAGCTGTTCTAAACTCACTTTGAACCGCAGCCTCACGTGGTTTATTGTTTTTTTTTAAACGGTCTCTACCTGTTAAAGTTTCATAAAATCAACACACGGCATAAAGAATAATTTATTGATAAGGAATAATCATGCTTCCGCCAAGCCATGTAGTTCTTCAGCGACATGTAGCAGAATGGTTGCCAAGCGACACGCAGACACAATGGAAAGCATGTTAATCAGGTTAGTCAAGCATGCTTAAAGATCGGGTATTTTTAATATTTATGTGGATATCACCATTAATTGTGCAATTGTTGAAGTTGTGTGCAATTATGTCAGCACTTGTCTTTGCTGGAATAGGGGTGTTTGATTTTGGACGGGTGCGTTTTAAGCGCGTGGTGCCAGATGCAAGAATATTGTGCATATCTCATTTCTTCTTTATCTTCTTCTTCTGTCCTATCCATCTCTTTCTACTAGTCATAAAAAACTTAGCCAACCCCCGTACATTATAATTCTGACATTTTGAAACATGAACTCTCCGTTTTATAATTTACTTACTTACTTTAAAAGCTTTTTGTCAATGAAAGCTCCACTTACGGAAAAGTCTGGCTGTATTTCCACTTTATTTTTTAACTTTACCAATCCCACATTAATAAAGATGGCAAAAACTTTGTTCTGTCCTTTAATTTTGCACTGTCACCGTACCATATGCCCACGGATGAAGAGAGCAAACGCTGACAACAACAAAGTAAACAAGTCCGCCGATGTACCAGCAACTTTTTGGCACAGACATATGCTTGCCTAACAGGGAAAACAGCTTTTCACAGAAGCCGAGGCATATGGCCGGCTCCTGTTTCGACAACAAGACGCCGTGTCACCTTGCTAGCCACCTGTAGCCGGTGACCAGCCGAGAGAGCGGGGATTTAAGGTGATGCGCGCCTACAAGGGTCGACATACGTATTTGCTTCTGTTTTTATTATCCCAGAGGCCATATGCTTATCTTGTTGACCTGTGCGGTGTCCAACGGCATGTCACACACTCTGTCACCACGACCAGGCAAGCGTGAAGAGCAACCGGTGGGGGTCAAGAACATAAAAGCTTTTGAAAAACATGGTCGCCGCCTCTTAAGTTCCATGCCTTTGCTCTGTCTCTCCCCCTGCCTTTTTTTTTTTTCCTCTCCTGCTCGCTTCCGTCCCCTCTTTTCATTTCTTTTCTGATGCTGCGCACGTCCCAACGAGCGACAGCGATTTGCATGATGTGATCGGCCTCTGCCTTCCTGCAGCTCTTTAGAAGTGTGTGTGTGCAGGCGGCTGTAATGTCTGTGTTTGAGTGTGTTTGCGAGTGTTAATGTCTGCGGGCTGACTGCCAGCCAGCTTAAGCTGCAAGGGAAGGGTAAAAAAAAAAAAAAAAAAAAGCTTTGAGCCTATAGATATCTCACAGAGCAATCAGGGAAATGTGGTCAAATACATGACAGGCGGTTCGGGGTGTTGTAGCATTGCTGAGTTAAGTTGGGGGCGTTTGTTGGGATAAAACTAGGCCAGGTAGGGTTTTTTTTTTTTAGAGTTAGCGCACACACTTTCACACTTGACTCATCATGTGAGGAGAGAGATCTAATCAGTAGCACGGCTGGCTTCCACTGACAAGTGTTCAAGGACATTTTGCAGATATCAAAAAGCAAAATATTCAAAGGGGGGAAACATCCACAGAAGTTTAAATCGGGCAGAATTATTCAATTAAAATCAATCACAGGTGTTCAAGGCATGTCTACCTCATGTTTTCTTTTTTTAGCTGCCAAAAAGAAGTGAGGCGAAACAGTCTTTCCTATCACTCTCCAGTCATGATATACGTAGACACAAGCCGGGCTCAATGTGTTTTCTCCCTTTCTATAAATTATCAGGGCCACAAAAGCGAGCAAATGACTCCTTCTACACAGTGAATGCAGCATGTTAATTGTGCTTCATGTACACCATTACCGGTGAATGTGACAGAGATCAGTTTGGAGATAGGTAATGAGAGCAAACCCTTAAAATAATCCGTCCAGGTTTTCTCCGGCGTTAATTAAACTAAAGAAAAGCCAGCGTGTGAGTCAGCATGCAGAGCAGAAAGCAACATTAAGGACTAATTTGCATCACTCATTCATATGCGCTTTTTTTCCCCCCTCCCATGTTCCTATCTCCCAAGTGTGTGTTTTCTATGAAGGAAATACTATAGGAGACAGTAAGGGAAACCACAGATAAATCAATTCTGAAGCTACAACAACTTGCACCATGAAGCAGCGAGGAGGGGGAAGGAGGCGCAGGGACGACTTTGTTGATTTGTCACTTTCTGCAGAGTAATGAGGGATTCCAGTCACAGGCAGCCGGCTTCTCACTGTCGGTGAAAGCAGGATGCACTCAGACTGAGGGAGTGAAAAAAGAAGAGGGATATAAGAAGAACAAGAAGAAGACGAGGAAGGAGAGAAAGAAGGAGGCGGGGAGGAATAAGCGGGACAGTTTAGCAGGACAGCGGTGGGATGGAGAAGGGATATTTTGGAATGAGAGAGTTTAAAAGGAGGAGGAGGAGGAGGAGGAGAAATTGGATGGATGACAGAGGGAGGAAAAGGGAGCGCTGGGGGCGGGGAGGAGGGGTGCCTCGAGGGAGCGGGGGGGGGGGGGGGGGGGATGCTGCGAGGTCAAGGTTCCAGTGTGTGGTGTGAGGTGCCCGACTGCACGTGGCCGCAGCACGTTGCAGCACTCTGTGAAGCAGAGTTAACACACTGGAAAAGGAGACTCAGCAGGGAGGAAACAGAAAGACAGGCAGGATGAGAGAGGGACGGGAGGAAGAGTGAAGCTACTGTAAAAAGAGGAGTGCAGGGGGTTCACAGTGGAGTCCCAAGCTCTATTATATCTCTTTTTTTCTCTCTCACGCTTTCTGTCTAGATCCTAAACCGAGAGCCGATAGCTGGGGTTAGTCCACTGGCATTGACACCCCTCCCTCCTGTGACGGCCAGAATAAAAAGCCAGACAAAGACAGTCAGAGGGACCACATGGTGTGAGGACATACAACGCTAGCAAGTAATTAAGAAGACATCACATACATAGCATTCATTCTGCTAATTGATTCACAGACTTAATTGACTCCCAATGAATTTATAATGACAGCAGCTGTCATATTTTCAGTTTAAATGAACTCGTGGAGCGGCTTTATCTGAAAGTCAGTACGGATGGCATTATTAAAATACTTTATTACATCATACACTAGAGTGTTGTCGCAGCAATGTAAAGCTAATCATGTTTGCTGATGCCATGCTCGCCGTGGCTGTTGCACCGAGATAGACCAGGACTACTGACCACTTCTCGGTTGTTGTTTTGTCTCAGCAGCAAATGCTACTGAGTGTTTGGCACAGCTAAGAATGTTTTTCACTGATTTATACTGCGTCTGTCCCTCTAATTCCTCCATGCTGACCACAGTTGTTATTTGTATCCAAGAAAGCTTTTTTTTTCCAGCTACGAGTTGTGGTAGACTCATTTTATCTTCACTGATTTAATTAGCTTTTTGGGTGATCATAGCAGACAAGACCCTTTAAGCAGATTAGACATGACAATAACATGACTATAAAAACCTTAAATGATAAACACACACCCACATCTCTACACTTTCGCCTGTGGGGCAGCAGCACAAGCCTCAACAACCCTTCACAGTCGATTGTGAGCCTCTGAACCCCTCTCGGAAAAAATGGACCAAAGGTTGTGTCAAGTGAGATTATTCCTGGCTCAAAAAGGGAAAAGAGAGCAAAAATGTGAATGTCATTTCAAAAGTAGGTTGAGCGAGTCAAAAATAGCTTCAAAGGGCTCAGATTTGAGAACAAAATCCCAAGAGTAAGTCTTCTGAGGTAAGAAAGGGAAAAAATATCAAAATTCTATGAAGTTTTATTTTTTGAACATGTTAAACATACCTGATGGCAGCATCCTATTCATGTACTGTATTGGTGAACTGTAAACAAAAACAGTGACTGGCTATTTCCAGAGAGCATTTTTCTACAAAGACTTTTTACTGCTCTATCTGTATAATGACACCATCAGAATGCAGATTGGAGATTCATCAAAAAGGCTTTCTTCTTATTCAATGTCAAATAAGCATATATTGCAGTGGCAGTGATGAAAAGAAAATAATAAACCTTTCGGGCAGTACAGTATATAAAAAATTAAATGACAGTGACATCTATTTTTAATTCATTCATGCCTCCAGGCGGTAAAATGTGTGTTTAAGAAAGGAATCGTTGTGTAACACTAATCTGATGGACATGAGAACTCACATTTTAACCATTATTTCTTTATTCTAGTGAGTGTGTAGCATCCTCAGAAATTAATGAGTACACTTTTATTGCAATATGAAGTCTTCAACACAGGATGTTACAGTATGTTGGTGTCCGTGGGATGTCACGTGTCACATTCCATTTCCATCAACTCATCATCACGAGGCATTTATCACAGACTGTGCTTCTCCTGCCCCTGCTGCTGCAAGTAAGGCCAGCACTGTATATATATCTATAGCTCAGAGATTACAATAGTGTGCCTACCAGCTACCCTCCTTCTAAGACCTGCCTAACGCCAGAGCAAGGGAAAGGGCAAAGTAGAATGCTGCCCTCCCTGCCCATCCGCTCAACCACCTGTTTGACATTCTGCCCTCTGGATAAGGGCTTTGGTGCAGCATTGCCTCAGATGCTCCCCTGAGCAGGGAGAAGAAAGAATGCTGAGGAAACTCTGGATTCTGCTCTACTTTCTACCATGTTGTACTGATGACATTTGAAAAGGTGTTAAAAAGAAAAGTGGATTCATACATGAACAAAAAGTGATTAAATAAAACAAACCCATGCTTAGAGTTCACTAAAGTGTTGCATAATGTTTGTCTTCTTACTAGCATTTTCTATAATTATTCTAGACATAATATTACTGTTTTTCTATCCTTTTTCATAATATACATGACTGTAACCTGTCATCATCAAGTTCACCTTGCAGTCTGCAGCAGACAGTCAAGCAAAATACTCATGGTCAACTTTACAAAGTTGTTTGCATCACATTTTCTGCACTTGGACACAGGAATATTTTGTATCAAACAGGTGGAAGCACAGTAGTCGTTTCAGCTACAACTTGCATGCTCATTCTCCTGGATATACTAGGGGTTGGCACAATTTTCAAGGGTCATTTAATGGAAAATCTCCTGCCTCTAAAGAGAAAGTGCAGAAATCACAAAGTGTACGGTATAAAGTAAAGTCTGTGGCTGTGTAAAATATATTTTAATTCACCTGTACTCCATATTTATCTCAATGTCAGCAGGTGAGGAATGAGCACACCACCCAAAGCCACAATATTTTTTTGCTGAGAAAAATGCTCAACTCTGATCAGAGTATCTGAACCGGGAACAGAGAGTTGTGGTTTCATGCTCATTAGAGTTAAACCTGAACTTGAAGTTCACTGAGCTGGTAATGCACTCTTTTGATCAGACATTTACAGAGTGCATTTGGCTCCGATTACCCTATACGATTCGAAGGAGTCAGCAGTATAGGCACTATCTGCATTCCCCACCTGTTCCAGTCTGAGTGTCTGTTGGACCACTTTTTCCCGCTTGGGTCAGCCTCCTCTTCTGCAGTAGTCTGCACTAACCGCGTGTTTAAAGCTTTATATACGTATTTTTTCAATTACTTACTTGGCTGCTGACTTAAATCGGATCATTGATATAAATCTGACCTCCAGTGTTTAAAGTTCTTTTTAGACACTGTAATGAACATTATCTGTGTTGGTTTGAAGCAGTTATGCTTACAATGATCTCTTCAGTTTTAGAGCCTAAAGCCTGCTAAACATGTATCTTTACGGGAGTGTGTATCCTGATTTGCTTTTATTAGTGGTCTACTTGAAGCCCCAAGCATACACACACACACACACACACAGTACACACACCTCCTTACATTGATCGGCACACACATTCAAAAAACAACAAACAAGAGATTGCTTCCTCCCCTGGATGTTCCTTCTTGAATTAGCTCCCTATTTGCCTGCAGGTACTTAACAGGTTCTTTAACAAAAGGCCTTGGAGCTTTTAATGGTTTATAATGGTTTCCGGTGGAAGATCGCTGCTGCTTAATGAATGTTAATGGGAATCAAGGGCCCTCTGTGTGTAGTCAGTCCCTTGATTCGCACCTTCAGGAAGTGATGACAACCTGTTATGCTACTGGGTTTCTTTCTGACAGTGTTGCCTCTTGATTACACCAAAGTTGTTTTTTTAAAGCCGTAGAGAGAAGAGGAGAATCAACTTTGCTGAACTGTGTTAGTTTTTTTAATTTTGCCTTTTTTCTGAAAGGGTCAGTTTGACATTAAAAGGAGGCATTTAGGTGACATTTACCTGTGTGACTGGCTACCACATTCTTTGAACTAAAAACATATACTCTGTCATTGTATTAAAGCTTTGTCATCACAAAGGAATGGCTAAAGTCATGAAATAAGTTTGTTTAATCATCAGCTGTGTTTTGGTCCTCATATATCACCATTAAGTATCTTTAAGAACACTAATGGCTTTGCATGGCCATCAGTATGACTCAGTCTAACATGACACTGAAAATGGGTCTTAAAAGGAAATATTTGCATATTTTGGTGGTGTGATGTTATACAATTACAGTTATTACATAATGAGTACATGAGCCCATGATATTTCAATTACCAAAGTAGCCTAAATACACCAAGCAGACAATAACGAGACATAATAAAAGCAATAAACAACCACAGCACTTACAAGCATACAATTTCACCTATTCAATTATTAATTCATGCATTTAAACAATGTTTGAATAAGACAACATCACCAATAAACTTCAGATAACCATTAAACCTTTTTATTTATTTATAACATCATAACACAAATATAGAAATACATTTCTCTTTTGACCTATAAACAATCAAATCTAACAAAAGAAAAAATAAGTTTTACATGCAATAAACATTTGTGAAGAGGCTCAATCATCTTCATTTACACACACAATTATATGTGTCCCTCAAACACACTTTGAGAAGATATTCGGCACCTTGATTACATTTTCCACTGACAGCTTTCCCGCAATTCAAGTACTTGAAGAAGGTATTTGCAGGTCATTCTCCTCTGATCTTTTTATAATTTCATTATGATTTGACGTACACGTCAGTTAGCAAACTCCAGTGAATGCTGCTGCCTAGCAACTTGTTTAAACATGTACTGCGTTGAGATAAATGCATTTCATATACGGGTAAACTTTACCCAGTGGAGATTATAGGTATAAATGCCTGTGTTTTTAATTTGGATCCATCTTCACTCTTTAAAAAAAAAAAAAAAATAGGGGATTATTCACAACATAAAAATTGGAAAAGTCAAAGACTGGGGGACATGAATATTTTATTAAAACACAGTAATGTACAATTAAAAAGCCATTGTGGTGTTAAGAAAGATCAAAACCTTCGATTAATCAGACTAACTATTGTTGACCATAGCTACGATTGTTGGACCAAGGAACAGTGACTGTACATGATAATTATCATTTAAACCTTTTCAGATCATATCATTAAGCTATTTATGTAACAAGGGCCCCTCAGATTGTATTATGTGTGGATGAAAAAGAAGCTGCTAAATAAGACACCAGCTCTTTCTTCTAAGGTGTAATCATCAGCCTTTGTGCGTATGATCACTCAAATGCTTTGTAACATTTTTTTATATAATAATCCACCATGCAGCATGTAAAAATTTGTGAAATTTGTTTTTAACTGTCCTCATCCTCCACCGTGTTAATTATGAGTGTATCTGTGTAATTACAGTGCTAAGTACAATATGTCAGTTTCTCTTCAAATATAACTTGCATGCAGAGATAGATTATCTATTGTCATCTGCAGTAGGCTATGAACTCAAACTAAAAAAAAGCAGAGTACATTTAAAATCCAAAGCAGACAAACATTTTAGATTTAGTCAAAGGAAGATTAGTTACATGATGTCATCAACCAGAAAGTGTGCACTTCTTAAAACTAATTTAATTCGCCCTCACAGAACAAAACTGGCACCAGAATTTAATTTAGGCACGTAAGGCAAATCTATTTCCACATCTTTCCATGTCTCCACATCTCTCAGGATCCCTAATTTGTTAGTTGCATTACCTAAGAAAGTACATTCTAGCATTAAATAGTGCACAATTTATGCACAAAAACTTTTTTTGTCATTTTAGCTGTTAAAAATTACTCTTAGCCTCTCATTTCTTCACTCATATCGCTTTCTTCCATTTAAAAATATCCTTGGAGAAACCTGCGTTTCGTGATGTATTAAAGGTCTCCTCAGTTCTATCTTTATGAAGGCATAGGAAAGTATTTTACCAAAACCTTCCTCCATCAAAACTACATTTCATATCCTCCAAACTTGTGGAGGGATTAAATGTCCTCATTTCTTTTTCTGCTCTTGCAGTCATTGAGAGTTGATCTGGATAAAAGTGTCAGCCAAATGCATAAATGTAATATTAATGTCTTCTTTTTCTCTTTTTCAAAAAAAAAAAAAAAAAAAAAAAAAAAAAGCACAGATTAGCAGTGCTAGTCTAGTCCATCATCATTATTATTTTAGAGGTATTATCTTATTGGTAAATGAAGTTAGTCAAAATGACAGCCAAGTAAATGATGATTGGACTTTGATTGTTCTCATCAATCAAGCGAGTCAATCATTTAATTCAGCGTTACCTCGGCTCTTCTGTGGGATTAATGCAGAAGGATGGGCGAGGGGCATTGGGATTCAGTGCATGGGCCTCACACAGCCTTGCTGGAAGTCGGGGCATGGTTCAGCAGACAAACACATATGTCATGTCATAGGTCTATTTGCTGTGCAGTGGTGTAAAGGCCATAAAAATAACCTTCAAAGAAAGACATTTTCGAGCTATCATTCTCAAAGTCGAAAAATACAGAAACAAATCTTTTTTTTCTCAGTTCTATCACGAGCTTCGTGAAAAAGAAGAACATTCAATGTTATTCACAGTGATGACAGCTTTTCATCCTACAAGTGACAAATAGCAGGATTCTAAAACTCAAGTTGCCGCATTTAAAAAAAAGACACCCTGCTGTTGACCAGATTAAGTGCCATCTAGTGGTGAGGTTGCAGATTGAAACTAACTCCATGGCCCTTAATCTTCTCTTCCAAGCGTGGAGGAGAACCTATGATTGCTGCAAAACTCCCAAAAAAATGAAAGAGGACTTCTCTACAGCCATCATTTGGTTTGTCTGTTCTGGGCTACTGTAGAAATACAGTGGTGCAACATGTCAGCCTCTGTGGAAGATGATCCACTCCCTATGTAGATATAAAGGGCTAATTCTAAGGCAACAAAAACACAACAGTTTTTGTTTTCAGGTGATTATACACTGATTAAAAAGCACATATGAATATTATATTCTATTTCTGCCAAGTTTGTTCTGCTACATGTCACTAAATTCTACACACCGCCTTTAACACATAATCTTACACACAGCCATATGTGAGACAACATCCTATAAAGTAATTGTGTTTCAGCCATGTTTGTAAGTGTGCAGAAGGAAGAGTTTGGGTTGGATGGTTGGGTGAAAACATCCATATCGTAAGGAGAAAAAAAATACAATAATCACTGATATGGTGTGATTTCTATTTGTGTCACTGAAACACATTTTTCAAATTGGCATGCAAGGATCAAAGAAATCACACCTGCCACACATCTGTGTTCAGTGTTCAACACTGCTTTACCTCAGGTGACAGATTGTATCTAACAGCATGATGCAAATGTTAATCAGAATGAGCTGAGTCATTTTAACAAGACTGATTTTTAAAGTGAAAACACTCAAGTGTAAGTATTTTCAGCTAGTGTATATAATTATCACACTTACAAACAATTATAACCTTAACTTAAAAAAGAACAAAAGAAAGAAGCATACATCTTAACGGTGAGGGATTTCAAAGGCAGCACACATGACACATGGGCCAAAGGTTTAGCAGTTTGTTATCCTTGGTGGATAATAGAAACGAGACTGTGAACTTACCACCAGTGCTTGTACCAGATGGCTGAATTCAAAGCCTCACAGTTCTAAGTGTGTGGCGACAGGCTGCCACCGTGGGAGGTTGTGATTTCTTTTTTCTGCTTTAAGAACATGTGATGATAATCAACGGGGTCCAGTTTAAAGCCATGGACGTAGAGGAGGAGGCATCCCCGTTGCTATGGCATTATGAAACAAGGTGGGCGAAAAAAAAGAAGAAAAGAGTGATTTACCTGCTTGTCATTCTGCCTCATTACATCTTAGAAAAGTGCCTACAGATCTGGAAATTCCCCAGTCTGACACAAAGGAGCCATTCTCAAACTGTAGTCATCTTCACTTTGTGGAGGAGTAGGAACAAACAATTGCCCTATTACCGCCTCTTTAAATGGAGCCCTGTTGCACGACAAGCAACTTGGTGTTGAAATCAATAACAAGATGAAAATCATTGGGGATTTTTTCTTTCTCTTTTTTTGTCACCCACACTTGTGCTTAAGCATGACTCATTGAGTGCACGTGTGTGCGTGTGTGTGACTGAATTAACCATGAATCACACTTGTAGAAGCACACTTTCTGTTCTTTCACACAGCAGGTTGTCAGTTTGACCATTTCTTTCATTTCAATGTACAGTACCATTATGGGCATGTGTATGAGACTGATGACTGTTGATTTTTTAAATAATAATTGTTAACAATACAATCAATAAAGCTTATATAGAACTATGAAAAGTAATCCATAATTTGTGGCCAGTTATTTCTCAGCCTAGTGCAACCTTCATTTTTTCAAATATACCGTGTGTACTCAAGTGAAAGCAGTGAAAGCAGCACATCAGTAGTGAAAGCAGCAGCTTAAGTCCTCCATCAGTGTTTACAAAAGGATGTGTTCATGTCCAATACTGAGTGTAGGTCACCTGTGATTTGGAAGCACAACACACTATGATTAAAGTTATGTGTGAAAATGGGGGTTGTGTCTATGTATGACGAAGAGACGGAAGAAAAACATGTTTGAAATTCCTCTTATAGTCAAGTCTACACTGTAAGGTTTGCATTTATAGCTCATTTTCAGACAGGAATAACTTCATTAAAGTTTATAGTTATCAGCAACAGTACCTCATAAAGTTGCCCTGCCCCTGTAAGAAACCCAAGCACATCCTTTGTATAAGTTTCTGTTCCAAACTTCTAAAACCATCAATCAATTCAAAAGCATGATTAAAAGCAATTTAATGCAAATTAGAAAAAGTAATTGACTATCACGTTGATAAAACAATATTAAGTACGCTTTTTGGGCTGTTAAAGTGGACTCAAGGTCGCCAGGAACAAGAACAGAACAAAAGGATTTAGATGTTAGCAGTTCAGTTAGCTGTAAGTGCACATTTCTTTCAGTCTACAGCAGATGTAGTACAGCAGTGCAAGGATAAATTAAAAAAACATAGTGTGTGAGCAGAATCCATTATTTAAAGTATTTCTAAGTATAGTATAGGTATATAAAGTATAAAGAGACCAACCTTGCTGTTATTCTGCTTGTTTCATAGAAATACACATATCAGTAAGTTGTTTTTTTTATAATGCTACACTCAAACCACAGTTATAATTAGCAGTGGTTAACTGAATCAGTACGCATTTGTGAAAATGAGAGAATGAAGGAGTGAAAGGTCCCTGTGGAATATAGGCAGGTTTAGAGGGGTTTTTCTATTTTTAAACTGGCTTGGCAGCAGAAAATGTAACATGGGAAGATCAAAAGGGCAAGTCATGGTGCAGTCGTGTTAAATCGGTAAATGGAAGTGTTCTACCCCACACACATGAATGCACTCTGATGACAAAGAGATGATCGCACATTTCAATATATGCACTTAACAGCATAAGCAACAGGCAATCATCTTGTTTCTGTATCTATTAACGATGTCAAATCCACTCAGCTTTCTAATAGCAGAATGATGAGGGGTCAATGACCTCTAGGAAAAATCTACTTCCACTAAATTGCTGAGTTCCTTTTTTCTCCATCTTTAAAACCATCTCTGAGCTAAACTAAATGATTTAAAACCTGCAGCATGCAGACTTGAATAACAAAAACCACCAAAGACGTCTTTTTTCCCCCCTCTTATTTGCCTTCAGCGGGAATCCTTAAAATGATTATTTTATCTAAGAGTTGGTGTCTTACTTCATGTCTTGTTTTTTTTTTTTAAATGATGCCATGATCTTGATCTTTATTTTAGTGTCGAATAAATTGGGAATGTGGAGTAGCAATGGAATCAGTTAGCTGGGGGCTAAAAATAGATTAATTTAAATTAGTGAATACGCATTCCCAAGATGGGGCCCCATCCATTCAAATTCTTAGTAGGCAGAAATACCAAAAACATTTTTGAAGGCTTCTTTTGGGGCCCAGAGAGCCAACTGACTTCCTGCTGAGTCAGTGCACACATGAATAACAAAAGAATACGTTATTAAATATGCACTTTGAGACTTTTCAGTTTCATCTGACCCAATGCTTGAAGTCTGATCGTAATTGGGCTACAAATACAATTATTTTTTATCATCATTATTATTATTATTCACTATTGATTGGTCTGTTGAGTATTTTCTTTATTTATCTAATAATTATTTGGTCTAAAAACAGTAAATGGTAGAAAAATGTTTTCCAAAGCCCATGATGCTATAAAATGTCTTGTTATGTCCTGACTTAGTTATTCGACCATCAATGTATCAAAAATTATTTACATATTAGAAGTGGAAACCACTTTTTTTACTTAAAAAAATATTTTAAATGACAAATTGAATATAATGCAGTTGGCAATTAATTATGTTGACTAATCATTGCAGACTGTGTACAACGGGGTGTCATGTGACCTGCAATTCCAACTGTGACCACTATGCCAAAATTGTCCCAGTACCTAAGCAACATAACTGTATTTGTTTTCCAATCAGTGAATTATTTTCAATGCAGTAGAAAGTCTAAATTCGACAATTATAGAGCACAACCTGGAGGTTTTTGTGTATGATTTCTATCAAGATGTATTAACAATGATGCTCAATTGATAGCACAAGTAACACTGATTACAGTAGTGTGTGTATGATGTCTGGGCGTTCTAGTTTGACTGATTATGATTGAGAGGAAGTGCATTTTGTGACGCACACTGAATCAATAATCTTCAGAAGGTGAAGATTCATCAGAAGATGGATCGCAAGAAGGAGAAAATGACATTAGCCGACAAATGTGGATACATCAATGACTTTGACGCGTCTCAGTCTCCAGCGGTCATGCTCAATACGTCTTCAAACACTCGTGAGGATTATTTTAATATAACATTAAGAACATGAGCTGCCAACTTTGGAGATGTTAAACTCTAATAGGAAAGAATAGATCACACCTAAGTAGTTCAAACACTGGAAATCACAGTCAAACAAACTTCCCCCCCCCCCCCCCCGCTCTTATCCATCCACTCACAACCATTGAGTCAATTTTCCATCACTGCACTGTCTTGCCACAAAGAGCACTGCCAATCGATCCAGTCCAGGCCTTTTTTTTTCTTTTTTTCCCCCTGCAGTGATCCAATATGTTTTCTGTAATAATACCAGGTAAGCTTGCATCCTAAGTGGGCTGATATTGTTTCGACCGTTAGGCCATCTTCAATTATTCACCGGCAGATATTGCTTATGCATGTCCTCAGAGCTCGGAAGACGATGCCTAGCTGCATTACTCAGCATTTAGAAATAGGTTAGAATTAAAATATATGAAGATGACTTAATGTACTCTCTCTCTTTTTTTTTGCAATTAAACTGTCATAGCACCCTCTTTATAATATAGATTCATTTTTAAATTATAGTCTGGAAACGACTGGAATGACTCTACATCCGGATGCTGAATAAAACACAGCGGTTAGATGCAGAGTCTCACTGTCACATCACATTACGGTATCAGCATGTTAAACGGTGGCTGAACGAAACGGTTAAGGGTTAAGGTTATGAGGAATAAGCCATTGGAACAATTCAATGCAAATGTGTTTTAGCTCTGAGAATGAGGAGCTGTCACAGTTAGTCACTGTCATAATTTGGTAGAAATCAGTCATATTTTATTTCTTACTCACCCAGAAGTGTCTGAATATACATACAGTAGCACATTCATAGCTTTACTTATAAGTGTAATTAAGACAGGGAGTTCTACTGTATATTTTAGAGCATCTCTTAATCTGAAATGTTGATTTTCTTTCATTCATGTCCTTTATCTGCTTTGCAATCGGCTACTATGTGAATGCACTCCATTGCTTTTATATGCTACGATTGCATTTGACTGTTATTTTGTCCACTGTGCAATGCCTCTGATGTTCTCCTTTGAGTATTCACTTGACAACATTTTTTAAATTCAGCTTCCGCCAAGGGCAAACTTTTAATTAGACGCAAGCCCATCGCCGCCGCCATCAGCGACGACAACAAACACGGCCTTCTTTTATACCCCCACCCCCCACACCCCACCCCATCCCAACCACCCTTTTTTCATCCTTATCAGAAATCTCCCCTCAATCATTCTATCCACAGAGCCCATCCACTTTCTCCTCCAACACCGCCTCTTCAGTCAAGCATGATCTTTCCTTTATGGCAGAGAGAGCAGGAGAGCAACGGAGAGGGGCGGAGGGATGGAAAGAGAGTGACAAAAAAAAGAGAGAGACAGACAGAGAGAGAGAGAGAGAGAGAGATCCAAGCGGCCCGAGCAGCCTTTCATTTCCGCTGCTTGGCTATGCAGCTTTGCCCCGCTTCCACGGTTCTGGCAAACTCTGCTCCTTCCCCTTGAGAGGCCCATCTAGTCCACAATCTAAGGCCTTGTAATGCAGTCCCTGGCCCACAATGATAGATCGCACTACATGTGGGATGGTATTGTCTGCCTCGGTGATAAACCAGTTGAGTCGGAGAGTGTATGTGCAAGCGAGCGTGTGCACCTGTCTGCGAGCACGATTGCAGGCCGGTGTCGTTACATTAGCATGCCCGCATGTGTGTTTTTTTGCATGCCGGACAGAATGCTAGTGTGTGTCTCTCTTTGTCCTCCGCCCACCTACTGAAACCCGAAGCCGAACCTCTTTTTTGTATTGTGTTGTATGCTTCTCTCAGAGGGCTGGATGATACTAAGAGAGGTGAGTCACTCCACGTGGAGGCCTGGACCTGCATCACTAAACAAAAGAAAAGTTGAATGTTTCCTTAAGAGGACCATGACTCACGACAAATCCACAGTATACGATCCTTTATTCCTCTGCTCATTTTTATGCGTGCATACAGTACATGCATGACAAATAGAGACCAAGCAAGAAAAAAACATCAATTTTCTGGATTTTATATATTTACTTGTTGTTGTTCTGACCTCTTTTTAACCTTATGTACCTTTTCCATCTGCCACTTAACAGATGCACCCTGTGTGGCCTCGGAATGATGCGTCTCTATGGAAATTTGGTATTTGACACATGCTTTTGGCTGGAAAAGCTATAAGAATTGTTAATGCACCTTTTAAAAAGATGTCATGCAAAAAAATATAAAACTGTTGCAACGTTTGTTTCAGTCATTAAAAATTGAGTTAGAAAGCAGTTGTAGCTGATTTAGACATGTATGTAATATTCACTATGCGATTCAGCTATTGAACCAACAGGGGCAGTATGACACAGTTTACATAATTATCCTTCATGGCATTAGATTTGTAATGATGGTCCAGAATGTTCCTCTACAAGTCTAAATCTTCTAAAACAGATGTGAAAACTGCAAAACTGCAGGGTTGAAATATGTTTCCAAGTGAAGCTGAAAACATGTACATGCACTGTCTATGAGTTAATTACTATAATAGGGTATCATCTGTTAAATCAGGGGTAACAGACTGGTATTAACATATGTGCATTATTTCCCTGAGGATTTTTCTTCTTCTCTTTTTCTATTTAAGGATGTCTTGCCCTGGTGTTCATATATTTTAGTTTCTTTCTCGAACACCCACGGAACATTTCTTATCTGAGAGGGTTAACTTTGGTTTTTGACTTTTGGAAGCCTTTTTTTCTGAGAAAAGATACACTGATGTGAAAGCATGAGCTGCCGTCTTTATGCACCCACACAACACACACTGTAACAGTCTGGCAGAGGGAAATGAATGCCTCCTTTATTAGTACAGCGTGTGTCTGTGAATGTGTGCTAACGTGCAGTTGTGTGGCGGGTTCCTGCGTGATGGCTGGATGAGTCTTTATAGGCGCTTGCTCTAATACAAATCTGATTTGTGTGGCTCGGGCCTGTGTACATGCATGCGTGCAAAGTTGCATTTGTATTTGTGGGTGTGTATGTGTGTGATGCGTTTACGACAGCTTCCTTCCTGCCTCCTCTGGGTGCCTGAGAGTCTGGTTGGTCTGAAGGAATCCTGACAGCTTAAATCACATTGAGGAGCCAGAAACAGATGTTAATTAGCTTTAATTTGCCTTTTGTTATTTCACTGCCAAGGCAGCACCAAAGCTGTTCTCTGTATTTTACTACCCTTGCTGTAATGTTGCACCGTAATCTAGAGCTCGTCATTTTTCTTACAAATGTTCTCCCAAAATAAACTTTTTGAGGAGGGGGGGCCACTGAAGCCACATTGATTTTGGAAAGAGAATGTAACATGAACATCCAAGTTGGGTGTGAAAGTCTTGTATAATTAAAATCTAGTTTGCAGTAGTTTTACAGATTGCTAGCTAACTCCCATGATTATTAATCAACGAACTGGCAAACCATGATTTCTTGCATTACACGTCATTTGGTGAAACAAAAATGAATTCATAAAATATCGGCTTGCGGATTTTGCAGTCAGTTTTCAAAAGTTGAAATTTATTGTTGAAGCGAGTAATATTGTTTTGGCCTAAATACAAGTTGAGAAACTCTTGCAGACCAGTCCTGTTGGGAAAGTTAGTCCAAGGAGAGCAGATTATCCTTGAAGCATTTTCTCTTATAAAAGTTTAAACATGAAATACTTGCATTGAAGCACAAAGTAAATCCCTTCATTGGTGTGATTTGTTTATCAGACATAACATCACATACTCCCCTGTCAGGCTATTGGAGCAGTGAGAATATTTTTTGCCTATTCATTAATATTTTTCAGTCTCTTTTTGAACTCCTCATCATAACACTCAGTAATAGCAGTCATTCATGGCTGATTGATGGATGATTCTGTCCTTGGTATGTTTCTGCTCTGAGATGCTTTTTACTTGTTTTCATTCAGTTGAAATCTATTTCTTTTGTGGCAGCAAAATATGTTAGACAAGCAATCAGAAGCTCTCACAGGTTAAACTGGGCTTGTAAACACTTTAAAGCGGGGGTGCAATGGGAAAGAAATGGATTTATCTGCTGGGACCTGCTGGGGGTGGTAGCAGTGTTGATGGTGGGGTGTTAGATTGTGATTGGTAACGCACATGCATGCATCAGCACACTCACACTTGCACACCGAATGACAGGCACACAGAGAGGGCCGCTAAACAGACAGACAGGGCCAGTAAAAGCAGATTTTTTTGACAGTCACACCGGCCAAAAAATGGATGGAAATCGATGCAGCTGTCCAGCGGGATTTGTCCCAATATTCCCGATGGCCGGCACACCGCTGCTTTAAGTGATGAGTAACTCTGACAGACACACTCGAAAATGAACTTGAAGAAACTCGATAGCAGGGCAACACTAAGGTCTAACATCTTATATTTAGGTCAATATGGGAACAGCCCAGCTTGGTTGTGATACATTGAAAGTTGATTTAAATGTGTCAAATACTTGCACATCATTTGGTTCAACAGCATCTCAATGGCTATATTTCAACATGTACCAAGTTTCATATGTTCTATTAGATTATGTCATCCAAAGCACTTAAACAAATGACATTCTTCACGTACATTGGATGGTTTACAAGTGAGATGCCATTTCAGAGTAATGTCAGTTTATTTATCTCCACCTGAATTAATCAATACCACCAGCATTATTCTTTAATGTACATTTGCAACCTGAGGAACGTGAATTACTGCAGTTATTGAGTTATGTCTGTGTGATGTCCATGTCTCATGTTACTCCTGTCTTTTAATCCTTTCTATTAATCATCAACTTCAAAGACAAATTTGGTGTATTAGTATGCCCAACAAGGGCATGCACTGCATTACGGTTAGGCGGGCATCTCTTAACTGGATGAAAGAACTTTGCAAGGGCACAGAACAGTCAAACAACGCTTGCGATTACGATGAACGTTTACAAGAACCCCATTGTGTGTTTTTTGGTATTTGCAAGCAACCTCAGTACCCATTAGCAATTAACCATGAATGCGTCTGCATATCTGAATCATCTCCCGATCGATATTTGAAGTAGCCCACATACACGCTGCTCATTTCCCAGCGTCGCACATGCAATTACACGACTAACCAGGCTTACTTTTAAGCTGCGCCCGTGATATTTAAAGCATTCCTGTACTAATTTGTTGGAAGGTTACCGCAGTGACCTTGTTGCTAATTCAATCTCAGATGACTATCATATTTCAATCAACGTGTATTGGTAGACAGGGATAATGAGCAGTGGTAACTGTATTAGTGTTGATACACTGATGTGGGAGATTGGACATGTGGCAGGCCAGCAGATGCATTCTTATTGTTTATGAGAGAGGAATATGCAGCAACATGATCTATGACACGCTTCCTCTGAACAAAACAGCTGAAGGTCCTCACACATTTAACATATTTGTTGTTATCTACTCTGACTGCAAACACCTCTCTGATTGTTTTTGTTATAGTCAATTTCAATTTCTTTTACATTCATTTATTATATTGTACATATAAGACTCCTTTAAAGAATCACTGTAAGGATTTTAAAGGTTTTTGATATGATCAAGATGCTGTAGTTGGAGTTTAATTATGTTAATTTGTTACAGCTGTGTGTGTCACCTGTGCTTTGTGTCTTTTTCCTCTCCTGTCTATTGTTCCGCCCAGGTCATCTACACCTAATCAGTCTACAATGAGATGCACCTGGCCCAGGAAGAGGAAACGTTTAAATGCTCCAGGTTCCTTTGGCAGAGCAGAGGTGTCTTGTGGTGCTTGTGCGTGGCAGCCTGGGATTGTAGGTCATTAAGTGTGTCTGTATTTGTCCTAAGTGATAAAGCCTTCTTTTCTCCAATATACATCAATAAAAGTAGTATTTTCAAACTCTATACTTGTAAAAAATAATATCTACATTTGTCATTTTGACCATGACCACATGGCCATAAAATGCAATTGTTTGTTGAAAAACAAGAAGTCCATTGCAATTTTCTACAACTATTATTACCATAATATATAATTATAAGTGGTAATATTATCAGTAGAAGTACTTTGGAGATTAATTGGTACACTATCGGGCTCTGTTTTTCTTGCCTGGTATTTTTGGCTCCCTTCACTTTTGTTGCTGCTTTCTAAATAAAAAAATAATGAACCACGAAAGCAAAGGGACAAAAAAAATTATATAAATACAAACGACTGCATGTCTCAAAACATGCTGCGAGGCAAGAATTAACGAGATCTATATCTCATGATGTGGTCAAAAACAAAATGCCCGCTGTAAAGGAGTGAGAGAGATATATAAAGGAGTGTGAGAATGGAAATAGGAACGAAATCTGAGAGGGGAAAAAAACACAAAAGCAAATCAGGAGCTTCTTGTGTAATAACTTTCCTTTCCCGAGATGTCACAGTAATTAACTGCCATCAACATCAAAGCTGAAGGAGGAAAGGGGGAAAAAAAATGTCCTGTCACGTCAAACTAGCTGTATAATTTAGCCACACTGTTACTGAGGAGTTCAGAGAGATGAAAATCTTTGAACATATCAGAATATCATAATCACTTACATACTATGTTTTTACTTTGTTCTTCATATCAGAGGAACATGTTTCTTTATATACACCCCTTCCTTTAAATGAAAACCTACACAGCACTAATACGGCCGCATTTAAAGTTGTGCACTTGCAAATATTCCATGTGGTGTCTGATGAACAGGGTGCGTGATTGTGACTGAAAGTAGGAGCTTGTCCTTGCACATTGCAGAATTTAAACGCAGCAATCTAGCATGCATGAGTTACAATTCAACATGCAATGTACATTAGCGCTTCAGGACTAAATTATGGACAGATTAAAAACAAGAGAATCATGAACCTTTTGTTTTCTCTACTTCCCTATTCGTGCCATTCTCCACGAAGCAAGTCACACACAATGATATTGCTCCCTTGTTCCCTCTGTGGAAGTCTGGGATGGAGAGAGCGGGTCTCACAGATACAGCCATGCTAATAACGATGCGGTTAAGTGCTAAGGAAAAGCAGGGCTTAGAGTGCTTTGTACACTTAGAAGGCCCTCTCCATGGCTAGCTGCTCTTTGAAGGCTTATGGGCTAAAGTGGAAGTGAGGGGCTGGTGATGCCAAGGCAATCATCTCTTTGAGTTGTAGTCCTGCATTGAAGGAAGGGGAGGCAGGAACGACAGGAGGTCACTGACTGGCACACTGCTTCACAGCACACACATACTGACTTCTGAATATACTAGAGAATGAGATATCAGTCACGCAAACATTTTCTCTGGAGGTGCTGAAAGCCTGTTTATATGGAGCCTTTCATTCCAGATCAGTCTAAATGATCATTATGTTCTGATAATCAGGTGAAATGTTGTTAAATACCTTTCCTGAGTGCAAATAATAAAGTCACTATGCTCCAAATGGCCTTCTAGCTATTATAAATGGTGAACTCAGCTATACTGAGCAAATTCCTGAAAACAAATCATTTCAATTCAAATTCCACTTCTTCAACTACATCTCACGCAAGATGTGAAACATTAAGCAAAGACAGCAAAGAAAAAAAATGACTTGGGCCTAGTAGTTTGTTGAGCTCCTGATGCAAGGCAGGTGTAATGTTTATCATGAACATCATCCTAGTGTTGCACGGCAATCCATCCAATTGTTGTCAAGACGTTTCTCTTGATGGCAACCTGCTGATGGCGCTGGAGGAAAAGTCAGGGGACCGCCAACGTCAGTAGGATACATCATGTACAGTGGGACTGACACATCAACATCGCCATCCCTACAGTCATGCCGCTAGCAGAGCTAAATACAATCCCAGTATGCCCATCATCCATGCAGTCATTTTGGTGGATTCATTGTTGCTCTCTCCCAGTGGTGCAGTTTGGAGTTCATTTTTGTTCCAGTTGTGCTTCTCAAGAGTCCTTTTTCCAGGACAATTTCTTCAACAATTAGCAATCTATTGGTCCTGTGTGTGGGGAGCTATTTTTATCCAGTACCTTATTTTTGCTTGCCATTAAGAATATTTTAACAAATATTAGTCCAATTTCTTCTGTGGAATTACACACAAGTACCACACAACTCAAGGGACCTCATAGTAGTATTTATTATCGAAATGTATGACATTTAAATATAATAAAATACGAGTGTTATACACTTATTCCAATATGCATAATGTCTATGTAACTGCTTTCTTTTAACCTTGGATGCAACAAGGACTTTCCTTTCCCCTGGGAGAATTCCCTCCATATCTGTGAAATGGTGGGTAGGTGGTGTAACTTTAACATGTTTTCCCATTTGCTATCTGAAATGTCAATATGAATCCTGGATATTGTCAGTTAATGGCCTTCCCAGTTAATGCTGATGTCATCTGTTTCCGGTCCTCCTTCAGCCTCTTGTCGAGGGTCGATACAGCATTTGACTGACAGTTGAATAGTTGTTGTAAGTGCTGACTTTGACTTGACTTGACTTCCACTGGGAGGCTCCTGGTGCTCCCTCCCTCTTGAGTGATGCATTTGCGGATGAAGACTGTGGAGTTCAGAAAGTTCAGGAAAAGGGTATTTAGTGAACCGTGAGTTGAGACTCCAAGGTCAACAACGAAGTGTTATGCTCCAGAGGTTATTCCTCAGTCATGCAATACATCAGTTGGAACAGTTATGCAGTCTGATTCACTTGGAGTCGAATAAAAAACAGGTAAAAACTGGCTCATGCAACAACAGCCTCTGTTTATGCCCCCCTTCACAACTCTGAGCTCTGAATGTGAATGTCGCAACACTCTGATGTTTTTTTTTTTTTTTCTTGAGGTTTTACACAATTTCTTCAGTGATCTAATGGATCAAAGCCATTCATAGGCTCTGGTAATGTGTCACCTACGTCAACCTCGAAAGCTGCACCTGGATTGACTCTTACATTAGATCTGATTCAGGCTTGGCATTACTTCCATGACTTCAGACTGTGAGAGCTGACTACAGGCTCGTTGACTCATATATTCAAAAATGTCAGTGATGTGGCAGAAACAGAGTAGAACACAATGGCTGCGAGAATACGGAAGTAGTGATGAAAATTGGCTTCAGGCTGTGCTTTAGGAAAAGTTAATTTGTTACATATCAAATGTCTGCTATAGAGCTACAGTGAGTAGTTTTTAATGTATTTTTTATTTTAATTTGTAGTTGTGGTTATGGGTGAATGAGGTGAAATAGTAAATAGTATTTCTGCCAAAAAGAGGAAGTCAGTGGCTATGGTGTTGTTGATTAGTTTGAGATTGTTTTGTTGTGTGGGTGTAAGATTTTTTGAATAGTTTGATTGGGAAATATATGTCTGCATTGGGGAAGGCGGCTGTTTTGCCAGTGCTCTGAGTTGTTTAATTGATGTCTGTTTGGGGTCCTGATCCTTATTATTGATTCCGACTGAGAGTACGATGATCTTAGTGGATGTGTTGGGGGTTGTTTTCTCGCAGATTTTGAGAAAGTGGTAGATGTCCAGCTGGATTTGTGGGTTGGTGTGGGCTGGGATGCGGGTTATGTTGGAGTCTCCCAAGAACAGGACTGGTCTCCTCCCTCTGAAGAACCAGTCCTGTAGTTTTCTATGAGGTCTGGCTAAATCGTACATGGGTCTGAGTCAGGCCCGGAGGGAGGGAGTAAGTTGTTGTGGGAGTGGTGGCGGTGGTGGTAGTGTTGGTCCTGGGAGGCTTGAGCCCAGGTCCGTAGTTGTGCGAGGACCGGCCGGGCAGATGGATCCCAACCCTTGGTCGAGTTGGGGGGTTCAGAGAGGGCTCTAATTTAAGGTCGTGCTGACCTTCTGAGGCTTACTCTTTAGTACATCCCGCACACTCTCACTTTTTTGGGTTGCATAAGTCTGCGGGATCCGCCGCCCAGTCAGGTCACTTCGGCCACTGGCACGATCTGGGGGGGATGAACAAATAGGGGAAATTAAATTGCTTGTAAATGCTGAAGTATTGGAATTATTGCCAGATCTGGATTTTGTAAGGAAAATGGACTCCATGTGGGACGAATTGCTTGGTTTTGCTCTGGGGTAAATATGGACCTTGGCCTCCACCTCCCTTGTCTTTGGTGATATGATAGGGGGTTTGTGGGTCAACTGGGTGGGAGGTCCTTGGTTGACCTGTGTTGGGAGTAGTAGTATCTAGAAAATCAATGGATTGTTTATTAAGTTCTGATTTTAATTTGATAGACGGGTCATGAGAATTGAAAATTTCCACAAATTTACCAAATTCCTCCTCGGATCCCACCTAGATTCCCCATATATCATCCAGATACCTAAGATAATATGCTGGCCCCTTAGTATATTTTGATGAAACTTCTCCTTCCCAATTGGCCATAAAAATATGTATATAGGCCGGTGCAAACTTTTTGCCCAAAGTCGCACCCTTGATTTGTACATAAAATGTTCCATTAAAAACAAAATCATTGCGGGTCAAATTAATCTCAAGCAATCTCAACAGCTCCTCATTTGGCCTCTTCGGGTCTGGGTACTTTTCGAAAATCTTCCTAACACAATCAATGCCAGCTCCAATGGGGATATTTGTGTACAAATTGTCCACGTCCATAGAAAAGACACAAAAATCTGAGCGGATCCGTAAACTATTTACAATATCAATGAAATGGTAGGTATCACGGACATAGGCAGGGTGTTTAATCGATAGTGGATTCAAAAAATAGTCCAAATATTCGGCTGTAAAGTAGGTCTGGCTCCACAATCCGAGACGATTGGTCTCCCTGGGTTAGGGTTAGGGTTATCTATAGGCTTATGTTCAGACAGACTAATGTTGGTGTGTTTCTATATGAAATAATAGGTGTTAATATTAAGGAAAGATTGTATAGTAACATCATTATATCACAGATGTTATGAGACTATTTGTACAATGAGAGAACACAAAGAGAGCAATACACATTCACACACATTTTCAGTGCCATGTCTTTAGTGTGAGATTAGATATTTATGTTTACAAAAATGTGTGAAACCTCGGTTACATACACTTCAATGCATTCCTGTGCACAATACACTTATTGTGTCTAGTCTGCTGGAAATTAAAAGAAGTAGTTTGCAAAGACCTTGTGCGGGCGGGCAAAATCAAAAAGTCTTCATCCCCAATGAAATCAGACCGTGTGTTTCATGTCTACTCCCTCCACCAGAATGCATTTTGTCTGTTGTTGTGGCTTCTTTGATGCTGAAAGAATGTGGTCATATGCGGCCTAGACCACCTCCGCAAGTGGTCTCAGCGATTTGATCTCAATGAGTCCTTTTTTAATACCAGGTGTGAACAAAGCCTATGAAATGGTAATGTAATTGTGTGTTTAAAAAAAAGAGTTTCAGAGTGTGTGTATATATAAATAACATGTCCACCACCACATGCTTGTTATTATTAAATGCTTGTGAAAAAGTCTGCATTTTTATCCTCCTGTCATACCACAAAAACCCTCTCTCTTGAGGAGGCTTAACTATCCTTAACAAAGGAACAGCGCCATGAAGCTCATCAGTTGTGAAACAGCCACGGGGGGGTTGGTAAAAATGTGTTTTTAACTTATGCTTAAATCAAGTGCTGAGGCTCCAAAAGTCAGTCGAGAGAAGCCGTAAAGCTCAAACACTAAGAACTCCTTGAATACACCAAATACTGACAGCGTTTGCATCTCTGTCAGAGATCCAGACTGATATTACGTGCTTGAAGATTTGATTGAAAGGGTATGCAAATGCTGTTCCTTATTTGCATCATTCTCTTTCGCAGCGATGATGCAGACATTGTTAATCAGTTGGAGCTGATGTATACGAGCTAACAAAGCAAGCAGGGCTGTGAGGCATTTTGGATCGATTTGCAGAGTGGTAAATGTAAATCCTCAGATTTCCGTTGTTTGTTTTACGGTGGCAGGTTTTCAGATGTAATTTTTCAAATCTGCATGACTCGGAAATAAACAGATGAAACCCTAAAGTTTAAATCTCACAGGATGATTGATAGCCATGCTGAATTATATCATATGGTGAGGAGGAACCAGGCACTGATCTCAGACCAATACTCCCACTCACAATATGCTTCACAAATGTTCAGCAGGCCTCGGCCTCTTAAAATAGCCTTACTGTATTTGCATGAATGGACATGGTTTGGAAATGCATGCAGAACACAGCCACAGAAAACATAAATATACTACAATTGAAACGTAAATATTTAGTGTAAATATTACAGGGATTATTTTTTCATTTCACAAATATAAAAACAGCAGCAAACATAGATACTAGTTTTTGTTTTATATCTTAAACTGATTTACTGTTTAAACAAAGCCCTAAAATGGACTTTTTGAGAAAGAAATATCTTGGTCAATGCTAATAAATACACTGAGCTCACTGGACTTCATAATCCTTCCCACATGAACGCTTTTAATATGAAGCAGCAGCAGTAGGAAACATTGGGTTTGGATTAGTTGTAAATGAATGCTCCTCTCATATGACATTAGGGGAATGAACTGTAAACAGTGAGGCTAATATCAATGAAATAACATTAACAACTGAATTACATACATGCATCATTTCAAGATTGTTCTCCCGAGAAAAACGAAGGCAGCAAATGCCCCAAAATTACATTGGCATCAATGAGTGGGTCACAGGAGATTACAGTTGGTCTCCAGTTTTCAGCCGACATTCAACATCGGTTTCCTTCTTTACCTTAACAAAGTAATAGTATTAGTACAGAAGTACAACAAAGTACATAAGTGGACCATGGGGGCAGAAGGGGCCGCTGCCCCAAGGCCCATGCACAGCACACAACCCAACCAGGCAGCACTGTGGGAATAGTAGAGCTTAACTCTTAACTTTTTCACTTCATTCTCCTTTTCAGTTCTTATCACGATGGATTTAATCCCCCTACTTACGACAATGTGGGTTGCAATGGCAGAGTGATTCTGTCTGTATTTCTGCTCATTGACTCTGCAGGAAGTGATTACTGCAGAAGCAGCAATTCAAAATTTATGACTGAATTTGCTGAAAAGCATAGCCAGAATATAGAGATATATTACTTTTTATGTTTGTGATGAATGAAACCTTCCTGCCATTTATTCAGCTGTTTCTCCACTGTGGTACTATATAAAAGTTAAGAGACAATGTTGTTTTACCTGTGAATTGTTGCTTTGTACCTCCATCTGAGCAGTCATATTGTTTCAGTTTGAGAATCTATTTTCTGACTTCAAAGAAATGGCCAAACTGTTCATGGTACTCAACTTGAAGTGCTTTGAGCGCCCTGACGCTGAAGAGAAAAATGCCGGAGCTCACACATTTCTACTCTTAAGTCATCTCCAAGCCAGAATAAGTTGTGGATGAGTTCCACTCTTTTTGTGCTGTGTATTTTGAGTTAGCCATGTAACTTAACTCCGGTGCAGTCCTATCATTCCTCATTGCCAATGACGTGAATCAAGCATATTCTCCACAGAATTTACACAACCATTCCCATCAGCAGCACCGGAGGATCAATAAGAGCTATTTGCATTCGTGCATGGATGAGTCCAGACTATCCAACCTCACTTTGCTGTGTGGTGAGCGGGACATAAACATTGACAAAGACAAAGTGATTGGCAGGTTTGTCACCATGAAGGAGAGGAGGATACATTTTTTTAAAGGGAGCGTGATATGCATAAAGTTCATTAACCTGTCCATATGCTTCTGTTCTATGGAGGATAATGTAACTTAAAATTGTGGGTATGAAAAAATCAGTCAGAATATTAGATGAATCTATTATTTAACCCCATGCCTACCACATTTTGGCACCTGTGTTATTGTTGACTGTCTACTTTGTATTTGAATAGGCCCCGTATAGTGTTATAGACCACCGTTTATGTTTGAATAGACCTTGTAGTGTTGTAGACTGCCATGTGTATTTTGTGTTAAGGATATTCCTGGTTAAGAAAAACATGGTGTTAAGACACTGCACCTGGCCTGCCGCTGTTCATCTGTCTATCGGCAGTGGTGCTGAACCGTTTGTCAATCGATGCACATAGAGTATTAAGGGGTCCTTTGGGCTAGGCATAGGAAGGCGTGTCATTCAGTAGACCGAGACAGCCTGCAGTATGCCACCTCTAAGCTAAGTTGCTTGTGTTTCTGTATTTCCAGGTGAACAAAAGTTTAAAAAAAAAATATGTAGCTGTAAAAGTAGCCACACAGATGTAAGAGTCTGTAATGCAAATAGGAGATTTATATCAGATTGCTTCACCTAGTAATTTATGAATGGGGAAATCAGTTGTGTGAATGTGCAGAATATTGTCAGTGTGTGTTATGAGAGTTATCTTGAAGGCAGATATTTTATGTTACATACAAGTTCAAGAGGAAATGTGAATGTTTTAAGCGTATCATTCAGTAGAACGAGACAGCCTTCAGTATGTGACTACTAAGCTAATGTTTCCAGTAAAATCATTTTTTTTATATGTATGCACTCCTGAAAGTCCTTTTTGTGTCCACGTGTGCAATATTTCCACACATACCGAACCTTACAGTGGCTCGGAGAATATTTCATTGCACAGCATTTTTTAAAACCAAGCTTTATTTTGTTTTTTTTGTTTTATTAAAGTTAAAATGCGGGTTACCTCATAAAACCACAATAACTAAGTAATTATCCTTCCTAACCACACATAGCATTTTTCTATTGCCTAGTTGTTCTATACAGGTTTCATTTGCAGGTCAGACACACGCCTGCAGCCAACAAAACGTACAACAGACACTCGCTCACAGCATGTGCTCATCACATCTCCTCAGTTACAAAGCGCTATGCCCTCTCAGCAATCCTCCTCAAAAATGAAGCTGTGTTCTATCAGAGTGAGCTGATCTGGGGAATACATATTCAGAGAAATTGCATATTCCACAGGCAATGCCTTCTTGATTTCCTTTGGGTCTTGAAAAAAACAATAGTAAGATGGAACCAAGGGAGTTGGGAGGGGGTTATGGGTAAAATTAAATTATGCCTAATTACCAGAGCAATCGATACCAAATTGAGTTGATATGCATCTTTCATGACTTAACTAGATATCAGATAACGCTGGTAAGCAATGCATTGTAACATGAGTTGATGGGTTAAGGTGATATGGAGACATTTTTGATGGCAGGAGTTAAGTCAGTGACTCCTGAATTATCTGTTCTGTCAGGGTTGCGGTTGCTTTAGGTTGGCAGCGTTCCCAAATCTGGAATTGAGGAGACACATGGGGAAGGTTGTTGTTATTGTCAGGGGTACCGTACCTTGTTGAAACTGTCACAAAGCCAAAATACATCAAAGTACAAGTGGGGACGTCACTCTGAATGTCATTTTTAATTGAAAAATAAATAAGAAGTGGCATTGCCCACGGCTACAATTCAAGCATATCATTGACGTAGTATCATCTACAGTATGTTGTCAAAATTATTATTCATCAAATCGTCCGGGAAAAGTCCCTGAATGGTTTTGGGTGATGCGTACTGCCAATTTCACGCCGGCACAATCAGTCCCTCAAGTGAATCCTGTCCTGCCCTTAAAAGGAGACAGTAAAGTTATCTGACCTTAATGCTTGCATTGTGATAACTGATGATGGACAGCTAAAGTGATACCGCAGGTCACAGTGGTGTTTCAGCTGAGCAGTATGCTTTGGTAATTAGAGAGAGCGCAGGTTTGATGTCTCTAATGACAAATGATTTCATCACTGTTGAAACACCCCCCCCCCCCCCCCCCCCTAAACGAAACTGACACGCTGCTTGTGGATGTACCTGCGCCCCAGTGCCTGCGGTGCGCTGCGATGTTTGCACGTCCCCAACTGATGGAGAGAGGAAACAAAGTTTGTAATTGCTGTAACTGCAGTAAGCCATGCACTGATATGTTTGATATTAACTGAGCTTACGGTTGTTCAGTTTTCGAGCACTTAGACATTTACCAGAGAGGCATTTTAAAATTTCAACAGCGAATTACATCTAGTGCATTTTGACGCACACAAACCTAAAGAAGCATAGTAAACACGATTAGAACAGTCTGTCCATGCCTGCAGTGATGTAATATAGTGTGTTGGCATCTATTTCCTTATCCTTTCTCTAAACTGAATTCTTCTCTTGCTTCCTCTTGTCTGTCTGCTCTTTTTTTTAAATGAGCAAATGATTTTACATATGTTTTTATTTTTTTAATCCCACTTAGGAAGCTAATATTATCCCACGCTACATCATAACTGCAGTAACAAAAATCAATATACCGTGGGGAAACTTAATGTATTTTGAATGGCTGGGTTGGGGTGGGGGTGGGGGGAGCAGTTATATGCACTAGTAAAATATAGACAATCACAAATTAAGTTACTCTTGTTCAACACACATTAAAAAAGGAAGCTGCGAGGATAAGTGGTTTATTTTTTTATGAAGTGATTGTTAAGTCTTCTCAGGTTATCCCTATTTGTTTGGGATTGTTTCAATATCCAATTGAATAAGTAGCTGGCAGATGTATCTTGTGTTTACAGTGAACAAACTCGGGTGAATGTACTGTTCTCTGTTGGAAATGAAGCATTTGAAATTCAGTTCTGCATATAGAAACAATGGATACAATAACTGTAGCTTGTAGAAATTTAGCATGAGTCAAGCATCAAAGCTAAAAAGTCAGCACACCAGTACAGTGCGGCTTCATCTTCTATCTTCCCATATGTATAATATTAACAAGTGTTAATACCACATTCATCTACTTTTGCTCATATTCTGGGAAAATAAAACCCATGTGTGCTAACACTGTGTTTTCTGGCTCTACACCAGCTGTCCTCTGACCCAGAACCAGCACTGACCAATTAGTTGTACTCCAACTACCCTACATCACAGAGATTGGCAGGAACTCTCCACCAAACACACCAAGCGTGGACAGGTAGTTCAATTTGTACCCCTGTCTGTACCTTAATTCACCCAAAGCCGGATTATAACGCTGGCTCAGGTGAAATGGCCAGGCTGCCCTGACCACTAAATCAAACGTAACCCAAACTCGTTCCCAGTGCAAATGCATCATAGACAGAGTTCATAGTGGAGGAGAGATGGTGAAATTTTGATCTATTTAAAAATTGGTATTTATTATAACTTGAAAAAAAAAGTGTTCATGGCTAATCTTAAAATATTCAGGGCATGCTGTAGCTATAGAGAGAGTTTGACATTGAGAGGATGCTGGCTGAATTCCATTCAGCAAGTATGTTGGAGCTCTGTGGTAATGCATTATGGCAACACATTCACTCCCAGGTGTAAATTTGTTTGAGTGTGTGTGTGTGTGTGTGTGTGTGTGTGTGTGTGTTTGTGTATACAGATATGGCATTTTCACTTTTTACTGCTTGTTTGCTGAACCACTGCAGCATCTTGGCTCCAATCCCTGGAGCAGAATCAAAATATCGCTCAGCTGTTAGAAGTTACAAAGGAAAGTTGTATAACTAGTTTGCTCAGACAGTTTTTGTTACAATCTGCTAGAACTGTCTGCAGTGGTAATGCATGGTAGATGCAACGGGGGGTGGATACACTGAGAGGGCCACGGACTACCCTGGCAAATGCTTTGGCAATGCATTTTAGTGCACACTGTGTTGTCAGATCACATTTAGCAGAAAGTCTGTTGCTTTATGAGAAAGCACAGCCAGCATATTGCAGTAATGCTCTCCTAACGGGATGTATATTAGCAATTATTAGCTTTTTGGTCTAGTTGTTAGAAAGGATTTTATATATATATATACATATATACATCTTAACTTGAAATAGTGCAACATAAATCTATGTTGTTTTACAAAAAAAAGGCTTAACTGTGAGTGAGAGATCTGTTAATTATGGGTTTTAGCTTCAGACATACACTTCAGTATTTAGGGTGGCACAGATACCACCTTAAATATTAACTATAATTCAATTTTACTTTAAATTATTAACATTATGACATGCTAGTCTGGGATGAGAAGCAAGCTTGGATGCATGATGGGAACATTAACAAGACTCCCTCACACACACACACACTCACACACAGACACTTACAATTTCTCAGCTTCTCCATTGGAGCTGGTCGATGGCCAAAGGTTGCAGGTGTATTCTGTAGCTCCCAGACTGCAAATATATCCAACCCTCACACCTTGCTGTGAATAAAATATGCAGCTATTTAAAGACAAATAATAATAGTTCTGTCACCCTGTGCAGTGTTAGAAAATACTGTTAATATTGTATGCACAATTAAAAGCCTTTGCTAATTACACTAAGCTCTTTATTTTTTAATGTTAAGATTGGAGTGGATCTAGAGGGGGGGATAAGGGGGCAGCATGGAGCTCCTTAAACTGTTAGTGTAAAATAAATGTATTTTTTGGTTCATATGGTATCCAAAGAACTGAAATAAGGAAGAAATAGAGAGAAAATCCATAATTCATGATGCTCACTTTTGTCCCCAAAAAGTATCATTACAGTACCAAATATGCACAGACACAAAGTCACAGCAAATCAGAACAACATAACACATGGAGCGACTGAGAGCTGTAGCATCTGGAGGTTAAGTCCGGTCAGAGGTTCTTTGTGGGAAGTTTAACCAGCAAAAGCAACTTAACTCAAAGAAAGTAAGTAATGAATGTAATCACAGCATGTTAACTTTATTCCATAATGAGAGCATGTCTGTAATTATAACATTAGCCAAAGGTTTAAGTTGCTAAAACAGAATTTATCACAAGACATAAGGCGTGATTTCAGAGCCTTTGTCATTCTGAGCATCCATTTTAGTTCAGATATGAAAGGCTGCAGGTACACCGTTGCAGTGTTAAACAAACACTGTGTATGTCTGAATCCATCATGTTTAAGGAGTGGGTTGTTGGGACTGTAGCCTAATGACTGCGCATCAGTACTAAGAGATCTATAATTTTTGTTTGATGAGCAAATGCATAACTGTCATTATAACATAGAGAGTTACAGCACAGTGTCCACACACAAACAGCCTGCTGCCTTCTTGACTGTCAGACTGAATATACTAGTCATAAGGGAATTAGTCTAAATATCACTGTGCTAAATATTATTGATTTGATTGTTTTATTGAAATTAATTAACCGAATACTAGACCAGTGTAATGTAATGCATGGCTTTTAACCAAAAAGATCCTTTCATATCTTGACCTCTGTAGGTCAGATTAGTTGGACAGGTGTGCAGTGCAGAACGAAAATGAAAAACGAGGGCAAATTTAATGATGTTTCTAGCTTTCCAACTTTTTCAGCAAGAACATTCAGTGTTGATTGTAGATTGGAAAAAATTTTGCTGCACAGCATAACATCTACTACCTTCAGCTGTCTTTAAAAGCTGTGGCTGAACATGACGTAAGAGTGAGTGCAAAGCCACTTCCTTTAAAATAATAATGTTTTGCTTTGTTCCTTTGCTTAATTCTCACCAGGTGTTGTAGAGTGTGATCCAGAGAGTCACAGACTGAAAATTACAAAGTCACAAACAGCAATAATTCTCCATGGAGCTGCAAACACACACATACAACACACTTAAAATCTGTAGAGGCATCTAGCCATGAGGTTGCAATCAACCACTATTGAGCATGTAGGAGAACATACAATGGCAGCCAAACTTAAGAACCAGTGTTTGGTTTGTACATTCTGGGCTACTGTAGAAATATTACAGTACAACATGGCGGGCTCCGTATAAAAGAACCCACTCCCTTTATGGATATAAAGGGTTCATTCTAAAGTAATGGAAACTTAATGATTCTTTGTTCCATGTGATTATACAGTAATTAAAACATAGTTATGAATATTATATTAAATTCTTGCGAAGTTGGTTCCAGTAGATGCAACTACATTTTACATACTGCACCTTTAAGTCTTCCACAAGGTACTTTTGTCTCTGTCCAAATGCTTAATCTTGCAGGTGGGCACGGGCACAGATAACAAACAGGCAACTTATCAAAACAAGGCTATGCCCCAGCAGTTAGTGTTTTCTGCACAGGCTTTTTCTTTGAGGCGTTTAAAAGCCAGTGGGTATTATTTTTAATGATTGTTTATTGAGACTAATCTGCCACCATAATCAAAGGGACCTTTGCAATCTGTGTGTCTGGCACTTTTTTTCTGTTTATGCTGCTGGCTGTTTATGTCGTGACTGAGATAATGGGACACAATCAACCAGATAAAGCAAAGACTACATCCATAGATATTAACTGATTCACAGCAGTGAGAAAAGGTGTGACAGAGCAGGTTTTTCACTTGGATAGATTTGAAAAGACATCACAAAATTATAAGTTACTTTTGCTTTGAACAAACAAGAGAATCGGGAGGAGATCTATCATTTATTTGTGAGCCTTAGGGTGACTCATAAATACATTGCCGCAGTGTAGTAAGACACATTGTGCAGCTTTGTAAAGCAATTGGTAGTGAAGGTCCTGCAGTGTCATTGTGCATGTTTTGTTTTTTATTCATCTAATCTTCAATAAAACGTCAAACATACACAACATCTTTGGAATCTGCCACTGGCAGAGGCTGCAAAAGCTCAATAAATTCAATTGATTCCACCATAATCGACAACTATGTCGCTCCCATTAAATGCTGTGGTGTCGATATTCAGGGTCCATAATGTTGACAAAACCATTTGAGGTTGTGATGAAAAGTTTCTGTGTGGAAGCTCCTTGGCTGTCCTTGGTCAAGTCAGCCTGTGATGAATCATGCATCGGATCAAAGTGGAACTGCCATCCTCGTGGGGGCACAACATTGTCTGCCGGCGTCCTTATTCCACCTGCTGCCCTGCGTCAGCGGCCACAGGTTGGCTTCCCTCGAAGGATTTCACCACTGCTGCTGTCCCCTGCAAGACCAAACCCTACACAAGTGGGTTTTATTTAGTCCTCTCCAACGACAAGTCCCTTCCTCACTCCACTGCCTCTGCAGCTGGTACTTGTTGGCGCCCATCTGTTAAGGGTATTGTTTATGTGGTTGGTGATCCAGAACACATTACCATCCCACCTTCCCCTATACACTATTGTTCTTCCTGCTAATATGGATGCTCTGATGCAATCTGTCTTGAAGTGCAGTATGGTTTTGAGCTGAAATCTGTCAGAGAGGAGGATGAAAGAAGAGAATGTTCCAGATGTTGAGATTTGTTAAAGGAGGGGACAATTAAAACTCTGACAGAGAAGTTGGAGTTTCATTTCAAAGTTTTCTAAGCCCTTGCAAAAAATGTGCCAGTTACATGGATTCATAGATTTAACTCTGTGATGTTCCAGTTGATGTCACCTCTATTAAAATAGTCACCAACTTCAACTTCCAACTGTCCTGTGAACACAGAGAATGTAACTTTATATTCAAGAAACAAGGCCCTTATCTCATTTGAAGACAGAGACCAAAAAAAAGTTTGTAGCTTCCAACTCCTCACTAGTTTTAGACGACAGATGTACTTCACAGCACATGAATGCCACTGCCACTCCACTGCATTATCTGGATTCTGCAAATCTTACATCCAACATTGTTTTACACGAGAACATCTTCAGGCCATGTGTAACCACCCATAGACAAATTCTACGATGCTCTTTGATTTAGAGGAGTGCTCTTCAGCAGATTCCAGCATACCGTATCTCTCTTCATATTTATTCATGTGAACATTGTCAGAGTACAGCCCGGGCTCTCAGCTCTGCCTGCTCCTATCTGTGCCCAGGGTTGGCATAGAGCATTCATGTTGGCAGCTCCATCTGCTTAAAAAAAACACTTTTGAAATTAAATAGTAACTTAACACTAAATCCACCTTTTTTGCATTTTAAATGATGTCATTATTTGTTTGTCTGTTTTCCAGGAAAAAAATAATCTGAAAAATCAGTGATGTTGCTTTGGTCTCCAGGCCCACAAAGTACAAAGCAATGAAATGATGCAGGAAGCGGGCTGTGGCACCTTTCTGGTCTGGATGACATAACATATATCTGTTATGTAATATCTCATAGAAAAAACTTTTTTGTAAGAATTTCAAGGTAACTTTTTCAAGGAGGTCAATAGATTGAGTGAGAATGATGCTCTTTGAAATGACAAATGTGGTTATTTCAGTTTGTTTGTTGTTTATCATTCCAAATGTAAGTTATCAATTCATTAATATTTATAACAATAACTTCACTGAGGATTGAGCTTGAAGATTCACTCAGAAGGATGCTTCTTCTAGTGTGTGTTTGTGTTTTTGGGTATGACTTAGGTCACTTTCAGTTACACAAACCAGACTCAAGACCAGTTGGGACCAAAATGGAATGTAAATTCTATGTATGCCAATCTACATTCCCACCGTGGCTTAAGCTTATTGATGACCAACCACAGTATGTTTGTTGACACACAACCCAACTGCATATGGATGCAGGAACTGTGGTTTGCTTAATTAGTGCTGATGACAGTAATCAACCCTAACTGATGGGCTTATCGGAAAGTAAACTGCGCTTAATTGATTAGCCATCTATGCTGCATTTGATACAGCATAGCAGTTCATTCATTGGCAGAGTGCCATTCTTACTCAAGGGGTTTGTTTTGTTGTCATTGCAGAGCACAATAAGTGTTCTTTTCGTGGGCTCAGCTCTTTTTCCCCCCTCATCAAACATACTTCAGACTGTTCAGAAATCAACTAATTATTTGGCCATCAAGTTGTTGTCTACAGGCCCAGGTCCCAGGTGTATACATACAGTATATACTGTTGTGACCACTCCACAAAACGCTCTTGTAGCAAACTGTCTCAGTAAGTACCCTGTGTATATCTTAACAGTTAATATTTAAAATTCTGCAACAGCAAGTCACCCAAGCCTTGATAGATGTGTCTGCCTGCTAGGTCGATGAATAATGCAAATGAAACTAATTCCTCCCGACCTAGTGCCAAGCCTAATACACATTTATATGCTTCACTAGTGAAAGATGTGTAACATTCCTATTATGGGAAGGAAGCAATCTGTATTTTAATAATGGGCCTGATAGACCTCTGCCTTTCTTTGAGAGTCTGGCTGCACCTTATGTGACTTCATGTAAAATTTGGCAACCATTGCTTCCAGTAAAGACTGGGGGTTTGCATTACTTTAAGTTAGACCTATTGGATATTTGTATTGTGTCCTTTTTATCATATATGCAGACACATCCACATTACAATGAAATATCTATTAGGCTCATGTATTACAGTATAATGTAGGCAGATGATTCTTTAGCTTGAGTGATACTGTATATACCCTGGATGTCATAATAGCAATGGCAATGGATCAACTCCTGCTAGCTGGTAGAAAATAAAAGTTAAAATTTAGCCAAAACTTCTCTCACTCTATAATAAATGAAGCAAATTTCTGATTGGTAATACATTGCGATCGCTCTTGTTTTGTATTATTCGGTACTATGTAAAACTTAGAAATATCTTTACATCCTACTTACTCCAAGCAACACATCTTTTTACTGCCTGTGCTCATGTGTATGACAAATTGAAAGTCTTATTCAGCCAAAATTTGACACAGATGTTCCTACTCCTCCTAGATTAAAAAGAGCCCAACCATAAATATCTATTAGATTCTTACATTTACAAGAGATGTGAAGAGATAAATCTTCATCGGGCAAGGATGTCCCACCTTCGCAGAGGAAGGGGCATATAATGAAAGTCATGTTAACTTTAGATTGGCACAGAGCAGCTGCCTAATATGCAGAACACTTGCTCCTAATCCCCACCCAGTGCTCAATCCGAGACCCACCAATTTGCCTTAACAATTAAAGATTATGCTTTCAAGCGAATTTGCCTAGTGGTTTCTGCAAGTAGGTAGAATAATAGGTTTATGATCTAGAAAAGGTTCACTTTTTCTCTCCATTGCCTGCTGTGTGATTAATACTTGTGAAATAATCCTGTGAATTTAAGAGTTCCTCAGGTTTAAGCATTTACCATGACAACAAGTGCCAACAATATCGCTAATGCTAGCCTCAAGAATGTGTTCTCACAGTTTTCAAAGAGAAGGAAGAGGAGTGGAGAAATATCCATTAATTCTACCGCAGCCCAGGACTATACGTGAGGGCTCATACACAGCTGCTTGAACAATGAACACCTGGAATCAGTGTCTCTAATCTCACAATGATACCTTTTGTAACCAAGTTCAAAGCCCCAGTTACAGGCAAACTGCACCATTTCTCAACTTGTAAGTGAAGCTGCTATGCCGTCTTGTTGAACATGTGTAGTTTTGGTTCAGTTGTATAATGGCCTGTAGAGTGTATGAAGGTTTTTTTTCAAGCATTGTAAAGAACTTAGACCTCTGATCTCATGTAAAATTCATGGACTATGAATAAAAGTGTCTGTTATTAAAACACTTCACTTGAAAGGCTCTGTGTGTTAGAATGACAATGATAGCCATTTAAAGTCATGATAGCTTGTGCTGCCATACAACATATTTCATGGTTATAGATAATGTACCCAAAAAAAGTAAGACAGAGAGTCTTCGGGAGGAATAATGAAGAAAATAACTGTATTATTTTAGTTACATCTCAGTTCAACAGAGAGTAATGCCCAGTTTTTAGTTTAGAGTATGACTTTGCAAACTGGCAAACTTGAATGCCAAAAAAGGGATTGTCTAAATTTAATTGAACCAGTCTAAATGTTTTATTTGATTCACTGGTCTACTCACCACTTAACCATTGATATTTCTGCTTATGAAGTAGCACTTTCACCAAGACAGATTGCCTTTAAATCCAAGCTTGTAATCTATTGGGTATACAAACTAAAAGTAGGTCTATTACTGGTGCGGACCCACTGACTAGGGATTACAAAACAGTATGCAAAGTTAATCAATGTCAGCCTAGGCGCTACCTGTCAAGAATGGTTTAAGTCCACTCACCAAGCTATCCGCTAATAGTGTATGACAATCTCAATGAGTTTTCCAAATTAAGATTCCAAACCAAATATCAGCACCTCCCCGTCTGCTAATTTGAGAAGTCTGAAATCAATTTAGAACACAGAGTCGATGCCTTTAGATGCTCCCAGTATCTCTCCCCACTCGTTCAGCTGGGGCCTCTTGGTGGAGAAAGCGTAATTCAACTACTACTCTATAAATTCTATTACATGGTGCCGGGTATGGCTGTGAAAGTGCTGTGTCTAATGAAGAGCTCGTAGTACCTGACAGTCTGCTTTGAGTTTCTGCGGCAGCACACCAATCAGAGCAGAGAGTGGTCTTCTGTGGTGAAAAAGCAAGAGACATTGTGCATGAGTGTGTTGGAGACAGATATAGACAAAGTGTATGTGTTTGGACACTCTGCACATGCACTGTGGCTTTTAGTGTCCAATAGCAGCCTTCAATTCCGGGCAAAGTCACATTCATCTGCTCTCAGAACAGATGAATATGACATAGCCGTACTAGACTCTGAACTTAAGTACAGCTGCTGCTTCAGTGTACTTTTTAAAGATCAGTGCAATAACTTGTTTTATGTAAGAGGTTTGCATTTATTCTGTATGCTTTTAATGTTGAATTGTATTAATGTATTATTAATGTCACATGTCTATGTGTGCTTGACTCCACAAGAGTTTTCTCCTTCAGAGAGGACAGATGACCATATGTTAACAAGGTTAAGCCACGCTAGTGCCTCCGAGGATGTAATGCAAAAATGCACAGTGCCATTGCTAATGGCAGGTATTATGTTAGCTGTGTTTAACGTCTGAGTTTAGCATTTTACTATGCTGATATTTCGTAAATTAGCACTTACCAAAAAGGCTGATAGGGAAGGCATAAGTTTATTAAAGTCCATTTCACTCAGTGTCAGCCTCATGGTGGTGTTAGAGAGAAAATGTCTCCAACACCACAAGGGGAATTCTTCTGCTGGAAACCATGAATGTCTGCAAAACATATCATGGCAATCCACCCAGTGTAAGGGTTAGGGTTAAGGATGTCAGTCACTTGGCATCTTCAACATCTTGGTTTGTCTTGGCTCAGTATTTGCACTAAAATAGACTTTCAACTCTGCATCAAATTTTTGTTGCAAAAAATCTAGTGGTGGAAGAAACATTTAGTGCTCAATTGTTTGAGAATGATTGTAACCTCCTATCCTGAAACACGCTTTATTTACAGCTCCCCATTTGAACAACATATCAGAGCATTTTTAAGAGAGAGAAAAGTAACTGTAAGCGTGGTTTGTGGCTGTAGGTACCTACTCTTCTTCCTCTAATGCATTTTTAAATACTAGAACAATGCATGGCACACTGCTGTCCCTAAAAGTAGACATTTCTTTGCAAATGTAGTTCCCGGAAATGTAGGTCTAGTGTGAAAAATTACTCTTTAGTATGTTTAATTTACTGAAAAATCACATTTTATCTAGACCTTAAACTTACAGATGAAAATTCAGCTATATTTTCATTGTATTTTGTATATTTGCATACTACTACTACTACTACCACCCAAAGACTGCAATCAATTTCAATGAATCCCCACAGTAGTTAGGGATGTTAGGGAAAGTGACTAACACTGCCTTGCTTTCCATCAACAACTGCAATTGAGATGCCCTTGGGCAAAGCTCTTAGTCCTCAATTACTCCACTGGAGCTGCTCAGTGGCCAACAGTAGAGGACTGTGGTTGTATCAAGCAGCTCTGAGTGTAACTGAATTTGAATCTTTGTATTACTGAAGGAGCAACATGTTTTGTCTCATGGAGGTTAAAAAGTTGTATTTCTCTTTCTCTATTCTATTGTTTATGCAAGTACAAAAGAGAATAAAAGGAAATATATAATGAAATAACATTGAATCAAAGATCAGAGTACTGGCCTCAATTTATCACAAGTTGCACTTTTGTTATATTGTAAGTTGTCAAAGGAAAAATACCTGCTGTATTAGGGTGGTAGCCAGCAGTGAAACATGCTGGAGGGTTTCTACCCAAAAAAGAGCAGAGTGGAACTGTAATTCAGTTCCAATTTCTTCTTTATAAAAATCAGATTTCACCGGTGGTGCATGTACATGAAAAGATGGGATAAACTCTAAGCTTGCAAGGTTACTAAATGGCCCAGCATAAGTGATTTTAAAGGGTGGGTTTAAGTGCATGGATGATTTTGCACCTTCAAGTTGAAAATATCAAAAGGACAAATTGAGTGTTGTCTTCCCTTTATCCACTTTGTGTTGCTTTCTGTCACATTGCCATTTCATGCTTATTTCAGGTGACAATTGTGTCAATCGAAGTAAAATTGAAAAACCTGATAGTTGAGGAGATGAAGCCATCATTTGATTCAATGCCAAAGCATAGCGTGGGGAAAAAAAGATATGGTAATTGAGGAGAGGGTATGGTTGTCTGAAATGATATAAAGTGACACTTGGAGGGAGCGTGAACAATAAAAAGACTTGAAGAAATCAATATAGTTTATTGTCCGGACATTTTCCGAAACTGTGGACAGCTGAAATGAAAATGGACATTTAAATTCAGCTGGTAATGCCGACAGCATGCAATGCTCAGTGTTTAGGCCTCTGGTAACTCAGAGCGTATGCAAATATTACATGCTCTCTCTTCTTCAACAAGGAAGAGCGCATGCACATACACAATGCTGCTTTCGACTTGAGGTAATTTTGTGCAGCAGTCTGTTATAAAATATTTAACATTTTGTGCATTTTATTTAATGTCCATATTCATGTGTAAGCCAAAATGAATCAGAAGCATCTCTGGCAGAAATAGCATTTATTTTGGCATCTTATTCAATCTGTTTTCATCTAAATCCAAAAATCAACTGCTAAAAAAAGAAAAAGACTAAAACTCGGTCTGACTTTTCCAAAATTGTAATGAAACATTGTTGTCATAAAATCGTTACACTCACTGCATACAAAAGGTACAAACAAACACAAACAACTAACAATCTCTCTTTAAAATGCATTGTTTCTGCTTTGCTGAATGAGGTGTCTGGAACATCCCTAGTACGTGCATACCCATACACATTCAGGAAAATAAATGAATACACATGCAAAAAATGCAAAATTGACAAATGGAGTGTTGCACACATACACAGCCTGATTCAGCTACTTTTGACTGTGCTGATGGTACGCATAACCCATCAGCACATTAGTTTAGATGAGGTCACAGCGGGGTCGTGTCATTAACCTGCTCGTGTGTGTTTCCAGATCAGCTGCTTTCGAAATCTCCATGGGAATATCAATCACGAGCGTGTGTCCACAGTAAGTTGTGTGCATGTGCGTGTGTAAGACAGTTAAAGACTGTTTGTTTGCATGGTTGCTAAGGGATCAGTGCCTTTTGAAAACAAACCAGCTGAGCATGGGTTTTATGTTTGTGTGACCAGACATTTGTTATTCATATTCACAGAGCTGTAAAATATTGCTGAACTAGCACCATATTAATTTAAGTGTAAAGATATACACATTCACACACACACACACACACACACACACACACACACACACACACACACGCACGCACACATATATATATATACATATATATATATATATATTTAAGACACAACACAAGGGTGATTATATTACAGATTTTAAAAATGTCAGTGCTGATTTTGTTTCATAGGTGATATTTGTTTTAAAGTGGCAGTGCTGAAATACTTAGTTTTTCTCTGTGGGATACTGATAGTTTACATTGGTGAGGGTGGAGCTCTCTTCTTTGACTGTGGATCACTACCTCAATTCAGCTCTCAGTTTAGCAGCTATGAACTGAGAGAAGAATAAAATAAAACATAAATTGAGAAGTTACATTAGAAGATATAATATGTATTTAGCCTCCTCACAAACAAGGGTACATTGCATAGGATCTAATCAGTGCGGCTTTGTAAATATTAGACATTTCACAGCTGTCATTTGATGCTCCCGTGCAAACCAATGCAATGCCTTCTCATAAACCAAGGCACACAGGCAGATACATAAGGTGGTGAAAGCTCATTTGAGTGTGACCAACACATTTTTAGGTCATTTTATTATCACAGGCACTGGGCCAAGTAGGGATGCACCAGTGGCACAGTTGTGAAAGGGTTTGGATTAGGTAGAAAACATTATCAGTAGATGTCACAAAGCATGGCATTGATCAAAGCCAATCAGATCAACTGCTTTCATCCCAAAAGACTGTACAGTTCAAGCCATGATGATCAGAAAGTTTTGTGTAAGAGACAAGAGGTCTGACTTTTTTTCTGCCTTTACCAACCATTCTGCTTTAGTGTGATCTAATTATTTGTGCACAACATCAGCGCACACCACATCTTGGCAATCCCTGGAAATAGGAATGATAATAAGGGCAGGATACACTATCATCCCATTGGCCTTTACCATACGCCAAGCATTGCACACAGTGGCCAAAGCAGTGAAGCAGGTGAAATCTGCTCTCAGGCATGGAGTGCAGCATGGAAGAAGTGGCTTTGGGCTAGGCACAAGTAGACCCACATGGCACAGAGCAACAGCTGCCCAGAAGAGAGGGCAAGTGGTAAAAGAGATGGCAGTAGGGGGAGACAGACCAATGATAAAAAAGCAGACTCACAGGCAAAGTAAGGCCAATGGACAAGATGCAAAAACCTTGAACACTAGATGCTTGCCTGGAAGCATCTTTGGGGAATGGAAGGAGGCAGACTTGGCTTCATCAGAAGTATTTATGATGCATTTTCTAGTCCCAAGAACCTGAACCAGTGGCTTTGGGAAGTGACCCTACAGCACATCACCAACTGCAAGACCACCCTGACTCAAGGACGCAACATCTGGAGACACACACAGGTCTTTCAGCAATTGGTACTAGTGCAGGAAGAAAGGAGGGCTAACAACAATGCCCACTCTCCCTCAAACCCTAGATTCTCAAACATCATCTGTCTAGACTGGGTCTAGACTGTCTAGACCAGGAGCTCACCTTACCACTAGAGATCATTAACCAATCTCAAGTGGGATCTGATGCTGTGGTTAGTCTCATAAAAGACCCTGTTCATCATAAATCCCCACTGGTGGTGACGATTTACAGTCCACATAAATAGAACTGAATCATTGACAGAAGAAACCTGGACTCACTCGAAAATTTCTGCTGCTGAGTGGGAAAACCACTATAATTTGACTTGGTAAGAAAATTTAAATTGCTGCAGGATCTTATCTGGGCATTTTCCAAATACAGTCCCTCATCATCTCCTTGCAGTTTTGTTGCATGACTTCCATGTTATTGACTGTGTGGTCACTGAGGCAGTTTTAACTTACATATTGGTTTTCAAGTCTGCTGTCATGTTGATGCAGTAACAAGTGAGAACGGAAATTGAAAGCCATGTTTAGTTCAGGTTTATTTAATCTCAATACACATTTATATTGTCATATCTCCCAATTCTTCTTATCAGCAGTTATTTTTATACACACAGATTTAGCACTACAGCAAAAGTGTATGATCCGAGGGTGAACAGATGAAGAGTGTTGACCATGCACTATGTTTCTAAAGAGTTTCCCGGTATAAATCAACATGCTATTGTCCAAATTTCTCATATTTACATATGTTAATAGCTTTTGTTGTTTGTTTGTTGTAGCCTGCAGTTTATTGATGAATTTTAAAATGTATTTGACCTTTTCAATCTGCAATACAATAGAAATACAATAGAATGAAATAAATAGCGAGTGCTCTGTTTCTTAATCCCCAGTAGCATAACTAAAACACTGTAGTCTATTGCAGTTTCAGTACACTACAAAAGTTGCAGTTTATTGATGAATTTTAAAATGTATTTGACCTTTTGATCTGTAATAAAATAGCCTAAAGCTGCTGAAATGAAATGAATAAACTCTGAAATCCAAATTAATAAGAACTGAATCTTAAATAGTTATTTTGTTTTACTAATTTAAAGACAATGGCTGCAAATAAACAACTGCCTCAAGAAATTATATTTAGAGAATAGAGAATGCAATCAATTAGAAATTCAGAAAGGTGGATGGCATGTTAAGATTATTAAAAAGAATGAAAACTTGCATTGTTAACTTGAAAAGGGATTATGTGAAGAATATGGTCAAATATAGGCAGTATAAAATGTATTTATGTGATTTCATGGGGTCTATTTGAGTGCTCATCCAAAATATAGCCTTGATCATATGTGTCAATGCTCGGAACTTGTTTGCACGAAAATTGCACTACACCTCCAACTTAATACCGTCACTCCATTCTAGTGTGCTCCACTGTGAGTTTGACGCCAGTGATGTCATGGCAAGCTGTGAAAGGTGGGAAAGAATCCACTTGCGCTCAATGAAATTACCACTTCACCAGCACGAGGTCACTGCGCTTGATCTCCACCAGCATGAAAACAGAGCCTTTACTCTTTTCAAAGTAACAAGTGCATTAGATTACACTGGGCTGGTGTGCATTGTGGCGTCAACCCCGGGGGGCTGACACTTATGCAAATGGAAATTATTGTCAAAGGACAATTTGTACCTGTATGATGCTTAAAGCTTTGGTGCTAATCTAGTCAGGGGACTAGGTCATGATCTCATAAAAATCCTTGAAAGGAGAAAGCAGTGATGTAGCAGTTGTCCTACTCTACCGAGCTTAATAAAATTGACTGACTGACCTTAACACAAAGAAACTGAACTGTATAAATGGAAATATATAATCAATCAAAATGAGCAAGATGTAAATGACAGTAGTGCCCTTGCTCGCATTTAAGCTCTTTTAAAGAGCCAGGAAGAGACATCTGAGAACTGCAGGTTCATGCCCTATATTCATTTTTAATTTGGTTCCTAAAACTATGGAAGCCCATAGGGGACTTTATTAAAATTATAATGTAAGCTTGAAAATGAAAATGTCAATTCTCAATAGTATTATAATTTTCCACATATGTATGTGATATTTGAGTAAAGATGGAAATGCAATAACCCAATTTGTGTTCTCATTTTTGAATAATTGTATGGCCGTTCAATGTAGAATGAAAGTGTTAATGCTGTTTAACATTTTATACCTCGCTGTACAGTGGATAATATTCACATTTTTATTAAAATATAAAAATTAAAAATGTAACTATTTTTCATTCATGCAAGTAACATTTAGTCAAAATGCAAAAACATTTTAAAATTGTCCACTCTACAGTGGGGTCCAACTATGAAAATTTGCATTTTCATTTGAATTTTTATTCAAATAATACAAATATATGAAAAATTATAATTCTACTGAGAATCACATTTTCATTGTCAAGTGTACATTATCATTTTAATAAAGCCCTCTATGGACTTCCATACAAAACTGACTCTTTTTGTTCTCCTGTTACCCTCTGTTGCATGCCCTTCAGACAGAGCAGTAATGGTTTAACAAATCCTAAAAAACTAAGTATGAGGCTTGTTATATAACTACATATTTCAAATATTCCCATTTTGTAGCACAGAGCAATCTTCATAAAAAATAAGCAAGTGCTAAAGTATATACTTGACTTTGATATCATTCACTCATAACCTATTTCCCAACACACAACACTATTGAGTCCTGAAAAGATTCAGCTGTGTTTCCATCCAAAGAAAAAACAAACCTGATCTTTTTTGCTCTCATCAAAAATGGATCATTGGCAAATAGAAACAATGTACTTCTCCTGTCCACAGTGGTTTTACTTGACAGAAATGAATGTGTTTGCTGATTTCCCCTAACAACGAAGTCCAATACTTTGTCTTGAAGATGGATGTAGCTTTTACGAATTGTCAAACGTCTTCAGGCACACCGGACAGGTGCTTTTGTTTTTTTGTGGGGTTTTTTTGTTTTTTTTATATCCCTGATGAAATGAACAAACTAAAAATAAATCAGCATACTCCCAGACATCCGGCTGTCTTTGAATTACTGAGCTGAAGGGTTGAAGGCAGAGATGAGCGCAATCGCTGTTTTCACAAAGTCGACACATTGAAGACGTTCAGATATGAAACATTGTCATGCACTCTGCAGGAAGCTTCCCCCTCCATCTCTGATTTAATGGTTTTATTTTCTGTAACTCAGAATCAGTTCTTTTGAAAAGAGAAGTGCATTTTACGAGCATGCACTTTCAGTTGATTGCTGCATAAGAAAGCACAAGCGATGATATTGTTTTAGTAGGTTAGTTGATAAAAAATGCATCATTAAATTATGTTAGCAATGATTTATTGGTGTTCAAAAATGCTCTTGTTCATAAATTTTGCACTATCCACTTAGTGCCACAAAGGCCTTTTGTAGTGCATACTATACGGGTGAGCCTCAGACATGTATGTCACGGTTTGACATTAATAGACACCATGCACAGTTCATTCATTCATTTACTGATTCATTGGATTGCATTTTTCCATGTGTTTTATTAGTCTGCACAAAAAGGTGGAGGAAGGTGGCGGGTAAGCTAATGCTGCAATCATTTACCGATCGTCCCAGTCCACCTTGGTGTAAGTGCAGTGCCTAATTTCTATTGCCCGTCTGAGGCCATTATGGCTGCTAACCCAATAACGTAATTGACTCTGCACACTGGGCTTCAGGGAGTGCAGCTAGCCGCTAGCAATTTCCTTGGAGGTGGAGATGGTGGTGGGGGTTGGTGGGCAGAAGGGGGGAGGGGGTGGCTGCTTATGGTTGTGTGTGTGTGTATGCAGCTGACTGGATGAAATACCAACACTGTCAACTCCAATTGAACCAGGCCCGTTGAACATTTCGTCCTCATAGCATCGCTGTTTTGCAGAGCTCATAATGTAGCTGACGGCATTTTTGGCAGGTTGTCCATCCTTTCAGAGGTTGTTTTCATTTGCCTCAAATTCATCGCGCTCCTCTGAGTTTTGCATATTGGCTTTTGTGGTCTGACTCACTTCTGCTGTTTCTCATTACAACTGAGGATAATGACCTCGGAATTGTAGGCTTTTAGCAAGCTTTCTACAGTAGTGTGCATGTCTCCAAATGCCTCTTTATTTCAATGTCGTTGCTTCTTTAGCCTGATAGAAATTGAACATGAAAAGTGTGGGATAAATAATAAAAAAAGAAAAGTCAAGCAAGCCATGCATTTAATAAGTGCAGCTAAAAACAACAAATGATGAGACATACCATGGGACATCACTATCCCTCGGGAGCAGATGTCACTTAATTGGAAAGTATTGATTTTCTAACAGCCATTTGCTACTCGTCAGCCACCAATCAGAGGACAGTTCCTGTGTCCTGGTGAGGATTCCTCTTCATAGATCTTGATTAGCTGTTTCCAATTAATTGCTGTGACAACAAGGAAACTGTTTTTTCTGTGTGAGGGGATTGATTGACTGGGGCAAATCAGTAAGATGTAGTCGATATGACGCATTTGATCCCTGGTGTGTGTGCTTTTTGTTTTTTTGGTGTTGTTTTGTTTAAGTCCCACCATTTCCTTGCAACAGCATTATGATTATGTATTTTATGTTGAAACCATGCCAGCATAAAGACATAAAAAGCCCACACAAATAACTTCCAGCATTTCCTTGAGATAGCTGTGTGATTCTGGATGTTGGTTAGGCCAAATAGAGGTGCTGCATTTCCTCCTTGATATTAAGGCTTTTCAGTTGGCACATGATTAGTTATTATCACATATTTACATCATGAAAATAACTAATCGTAACCATAACTACTGTATGCAGAACACCAAGATTTTGCTTCTGAAGGAATATAAAAAATAGAACATTGGCATGCTTTATTTATATCTCATTTCATGCTAACAAGAGATCATAAATGATTATTTCTTATTTGATTATATTTTTTTAAAGTTTACTTTTGTAGTTAGTATCTCTATGATGCACAAAAGACAATTATATGATAAAACACAAGGGCATATAAACAAGAAAAAGCCTGTTAGTAAAAATAAAGGGTAGAGTAAAGACTAAAAGAAAGGAAGGATAGATATATGAAAAAGGCTTTCATATAAATGATTTTAGAGAAGATATTCAAGAGTCCTTGAATTCGATTAACACATCTAAAATACAAATGTTATTAAGATGTATGGCAACTAATTTAAGAAATAACGATAACTTTGTAAAATAAATCACTCAGACTCAGCATGGCTTTTCATACACCTGATAATAATTCATTTTGAAAATTCACATTGTAAGTAAATGAGAACCTCTTTAATTGTTTTCACCTGTGCTGGTTGGATTAGAGGTCTACTTAACAGCTATATAAGGAAGGTTAATGCAGCACCTCTGTTTGCTGTTTAAGATCCAAACAGTATCAGTATACGTTGCCACCATGCTGGGACACTGCCTCTTTCCTTTGAACGTCTCTCCTTAAAGTGACATTGTATCAGCCAAAATAAATCAACAAATTTGAGTGGCAGTTAGCTCTTCCCATTGTTCTGTTGTCTTTACATGTTTACACATGTCAGAGAAAAAATGTGGCTTGTCAAGTATTGCAAACACCAAAAATCTGGGTTTGCTTCCTTGTGATCCTTATGCTGTCAAACACAATATCTTTGAGTGAAAGTCTGGTGTTCTTGGGAATCAATCTGCAGTACACAAAAATCAAGATGAAAATTCACCAGGAGCTTATTTAGCTTTAAAATTAAGCATTTATATGAGATGGACTTAATCCTGAGTTGACCTATATTAGTTCACAAAGTTTCCAAGCTTTACACCTGATGCCACTTCTTTCATCAAGTGTGCTTTGTTAATGCTTTCCATCCAGACTTGTTTGTGTTTGTCTTGCACAGTGATGTTTCATTTAGTTAGGAGACTGGAGCCACTTGTGTACCATCAGGGCTAGTGGTCGCTTGAAGCGAAAAGCACACATTGCTCCCGGCAGCCACTTAAGTTAGCCACTTTCGCAAAACATGAATCCATTCGACAGTAAAAGACCAGATATTTGACAGAGGGTCAAAAACTGATGTAATCATCAAGCTGCAGTATGTTGGATAAAAGACATTTCAGCTCTGTTTGTTGTTATATTGCTTTTGGACTGTTTATGCAGTCAAGTAGGGTATATGAGTGTAGATGTGGGAGGGTTACATTATAGAACTGTGTGTGCAAGGTCAGAAAACATGAACATGATGTGATGATACCTTGTTGTGGTGTGATTGAGTTGCCACCAACACATTAATCTTGGATGAGTGTATTCCCCAAGTGTTCATATATCAGGAATATTATTATAATCTTTTGGGAAATTAGGAAATCCGCTCCTGACCCTCACTAGTGGCCCTGCTTTTTTTTTGTATCTGGCAGACTGCCAATGTGTGACTATATGAAGTAGTGTATGTGTATGATCCCCAAATATTGGCTGTTTCAGGGAAAATGGGACATTATTCACACATGGAGGCCTTTGACTGACCTCTGGAAAAAAAACAAGTTGGACAGCTGTCAGCTATAATCATCAGCTATCAAATCTGCCTCAACCCACTGAGGGGAAAGGTGAGCGATGCCTCTCAGCCAGGCAGCCGCAGTCGCAAATTTGGCTTGACATACACAGACCACTTTTACACCCTGAACCTGTCCGGCCCCTGTAGTGTGATATTGTGATCCATTAGACCACCTGGGGGACAAACGACTCTTGTGGTGACAAAAAAAACGGGTCCAAAAGCAAAATTCTCTGAACCAGAAATGACGAAAGGTTTGGCAACCCTGTCACATAAAACATAACTAGATTTCAAAACTGAAGTAATATTTTAAAATAGAGAAACCGAGAGAACAAGGAGCCAGCTCACTTGGCAGGTGATGGATGGTGACCAGACTCCATTGAAGAAGTCTCCTGCATGATACTAAGATGAGATGGAAAAAAAGACTACTGAGGAAAACATTCTTAATATCTTTTTTTTCCCTCAATTTTGAATCATTTTTATAGTAGTTGTGAAGCAATTTCGATGCGTAGGAGTAGGATTTCAATGTCACTGACATCAGTGAAGTAACTGAGGGTAATCTGCAAGCCAAAAAAAACCCCAGTTGCAGTCAAAAGGCAGCAGCACTCTCTTGTGATGCTTCACGTGTGTAATAGCACACCGATACAGTCAGCTGTGAAATAACCTGCGGTACAAATGTCTTCCCACTTTCAATTTGGTGAGATGTCATGACTGCAGGGAATTAAAAGCCTTCCCATTAGCCATGTGAAAAATCATCTTTTTTGGAGAAAATTATCCATTCTCTTGCAACACTCCTGTGCCTAACTTGACAGAAATATACTTTGGATTTGTTTGTTTGTTTGTCTTGCATGACCAAGTCAAATAAAGGGTGTCTAATTCCTACAAACCCCAATCCAAATCCACCAAAGTAATTAGAGCTTTAGGAAAAAGAACAAAGTTGAATCACAAGAGGTAGTTATACAGTATGTGAAGGCCTTCCTTTTTTTCCACAGTGTTGCTAAGCACCAAGACTGTAGCACAGTTAGCATTTAAAAATCTTTTGGTGTCACACACTATTAAACTATTAAAATGATGACAGACTGCCAAAATAGAATGGCATCTATTGTAAGCTCTGTAATTTTCCAGGGTTCCAGCGTTGAAGCGGAATTCCGGAGCGGCATATCGAGCTTTACAGTGAAAACAATGGCCACTGTGTTGCCTTGTCTTTGAACTGACGGCAGCTGCCCTTGAAGTGAAGTGCCTTAAGCCTCACGCCGACTTGGTGTTGGCATCCAATGTAACGTTGATTGGATCCCCGCTGCGTCTGTCGTCTAATAAATCAAGCACACCCCGCTCCTGCTCGCCCCGTCTTGCTCTCACCCTGGTCCCTATAGCCAGCATCCTGAAATAAAACTGGGGGTGAGAGCTGTGAAATAAAAAGTGGTCTTGAGGTTAATCTCAAAAACAAAGTCTTCATTGTCTCCCGTTCTCTCGGCTGAAAAGCATTTCAGATGGCTGGCACGCAGGCAACTCTATAAACTTTAACCTGCATTTTAAATGAGTGGTGGAAAGGACATCTCTCTCTTTCTGTCTTTCTCTCGAGACCAATCGGTGGGCGCTTTGGTGGCTGATGGAGCGATGGAGGAAAAGAAGGATGGATGGAAAGAGGGGGGGCGAGGGAGGGGGGGCAAGCGTTTTGCAGAGAGTGATTGTGAGAGGACAGCAGTGGCAGAAGATGTCCTCTACACAGTGATTAATTCCAGACCCAATGTGATTTATGGCCCCACCACGGCTGTTTTGTAGGTCACTTTGGTGCCACATCACTCAAGCTGTGCAAACAACAAGTCCGATATCAGTGTTGGTTAACCGTAAAGGAGGACACACATGCGCACCCATGTTGAAAATGTTTTGCTTTGAATTTTGTATTTGCCTCTCATGCCATCAAATCAAAAATTGAAAATATGAGGGATGGGATGGGATGTACTGGCAATAACGTAATGGAGGCCTAGAGACTGTGATGCAGAGGGGAAAGTAAATTAAACAACACTTACATCAGCATAGACTTGGTCCTCAAAGGTTTCAATGTCAATATATATAGTCTCCTATAAAACACTGTATGTGTAAATATACATTATAACTTGCTTTGAAAGAAACAATTACAGCTTGTATAATGTTCACAAGCAGCCTTTTTTTTCCAGTCATTGAAGTGTGACCACTTTACATCCCTGATGTACTCACATATGGGCAACCACATGGTTCTGTACACACATGTACTTTGGGTGTGAGTGTACACTTTCCACACAATCTCACTAGAAATCAAAATGGTGACCTATTGATTTTTTTTTTTGCTTTTCTCATGCATGTACAGATGGGGCTTGTGGGCACAAACACTCCACAAGATCATAAATTCTGTGGTCGACAAATTTACCAGCTAAGTATCCCTGGGAATTACATAAGAGCTCTACTTTTTTAAGATTTACATTCAGTGCCAACACTCAGTTTGAATACAGGCAGTACAGTGCCCTTTAGTTTACACAGTCATCAAAAACCTGCACCTTTTTCAACTAACATTTAAGAGAAAAAAAAAGGTGCTTTTGTTGCCTAACCATACATCAACCTTTATTTCCCATTAGTACTATCTTTCTAATCAAACCACAGTTCCAATGCACCAGTGTAGTGGAAAAATAATCTTTTTTTAAAAGGTTCCTGAACATGATTCAGTTTTTTGTAGAAACATTGCAACTTTTCTTCTAGTTCCCCATTGAAAAAAGGTTTGTTTGTACTTTTCACTCACATATATCAGATTGCATTTTTCTCAGTTGTTAAGCAGAGGATTTTCTATTGTTCCGCCATTACGACATTTGATAATAGTCAACGTTTGTCCACTTACCTCACCGTAAAACTTTCAAAACCAAAACACATGATTAAATCACACCCTTTCACCATAATGGCAACAGTAGCCAAAAAAAGCTAAATTATCAAGTCAATGCTTAGCGTCCTTTACTCTGTCACCTGCTGGTCGTCTGCTGTAAAAGTTTGGAGCAACTGCAAAAATCTGATGAATCAGCAAATAACTGAGAAATGAGGCCCAGGTTAACGATGATTACAATAACAATTTAATAACCTTTTGACACTAACAGATACAAAAGCAGTCTGGCACCACTTAGAGCGATTTGCACACAAGAATGCAATTGGCCCAGAGGCATCAGTTGACAGTATGAATTTTTCATTTGCTGTTTAAACTGTTACATCAAGTGTGTATTACCCCTGACTCATACAAATTTAACTTCAGCAAGATGGAAAGAAAATTGTGCTTTCCGTGCGTATGATTTTTGGAGCAACTTAATTGAGTGAAATTAAAGTTACCATTAGAAACTCAAATTAAGGGGTTGCTAAGCAACATCAATCCCAAAAACCATTTCTTCAATTACTCTGCTGACGTTAATCCTTTTCTTCATTGTGGCACTGGGATTATTGATGCAAAATTTCAACCGAGAACAGATTCAAAAAGTAATAAAGTCATTTGAAGAAATAACTGCCCCAATTACTTTTCACCATCTTTTTTTTGGGATGAGTAAGTGCACTTATTTTCTAAAAACGCAGAACCAATCAGTGTCAAAACAGTGTTTGCAGATCTGTGGCATCTGAACTGGATGTTCTGTTTCCTTGATCAAACGTTTTTATTTTCTATTCTGATACAGTGCTGCTATTTATCCTTTATCCTTTTATATATAGGGAGGAAGAAAGAGTGGGACACGCAGAGTTTTTTTGCCGAAATCTTGCTCCGACCGAAGTGAAGTCTACTATTTAGGCACTTTTGACAAAGCCACCAGTGCATTGAAATCAATAACATACTGGGTTGATCTTTTGCTTTGAGTCCGACCTTCTCCCAGCAAGTCCCTTCCAGCAGTGAGGCCAACAAGATGTTCAAATAAAGCATGGGGAGAACTTTTCATGTCCAGACCTTAAAGAACACTGAGAGGAAAAACAATCAATCTGCAGTCTTTTGCTCTTTTCATTGAGCCAGCAGATGTGCAAGGTTATTTATTTTGGCAATATTTGAAAGTGCTGAATGTTGTCGAGCTATAGGCTTACCAAGGTTATCAACTCTTGGGTAAGATGAGAAAGAAAAGGCGTCTAAAAAGTGACAGGGATTGCTGCCAGTCACGGTACACTCGGCTTTACTATTTGAAACATCTAACTTTATTTCCAATTAAGATAAATGATCATTCAGAGCATTTAGCCATCTTCTCTGGAAAAAAACTGACACTGATCAACACGTAATCTAACTAATGAATGCACAGTATGACAGGAATGACAAAAAGTACACCTAAACAGTCATGCTGCACCAATTGATGGTATTTTCCATAATCCCTTGTTTGATGTCATAGAGACGCTTCATTCCCTCCAATCTGTTGGAGGGAATGAAGCTGCTGTTGGATTTATGTATATACATTTCTAATGAGTGAACTGTTGCAGCTAGAATTAATCACAACTTCTTCAGACATTAAGATGTTTTAGGGAGAAAATAAAATGGATGTCCTTTGAAAGAAAAACTTGAGCATAGCATTAGCCTACCCTTGCTGCTTCGTCTGCAAGCAGTTTACAAAGCAGAGCTTAGCCTAGAACTACTGCAAATAGCAAAAAAAAACTAAAAAAAAGACTAAAGTGGACTTGACTGAAATAAATTTCATTAAGTCAAAGGAAATAAAAATAGGGGGAAAATAACCCATAGGACGAGAGGACAATTTTCCTAGACCACCTGGGTCTGCAAGCCCTGACAATCTCAAAAAATATTTTGGCATCTAAAAATAAAGAGACAGCTCTTTCCACAAAGAGATTTTAGCTGTGCTAGCCTTGTGGCTCTAGGGAAGAGATTGTTTGTTGCTCTATTGGTCCACCACTTTTGTCTAGACTGATATATCTCATCAACTATTGGATGGATTTTAATAAAATCCCCTCAGGATAAACAGTGATTGCGTTTGTGTTTGAGTCACTATACATCTGCTTTATCCAATACTTAGTTTTGCAGGTATTTGGTCATAAACCAATTACATTCCCATTAGCCTCAGTTGTACTTAGCATGCATGCTAAACTAAGCTCTTTTTTAATATTATTTTGTTTAATATTATATTTTGTTTTGTTTTGTTTTATACACTCTGTTAAAGAATTCAATAGGACTTTGGAAAACAGTTGTATCACAATTTACATTCAGTAGCTTTTCTAAACTGTGATGAGATACCGTTTTCAAGGTCAATGTTCAAAGTACTTTTTAATACACTACACATAAGGGACCAGTGGTTCTCAAACTTTGTTTTACATCAAGCCCCCCTAAAATGACACAAATTAGATTTGATCATTTTGACCCCCATATGATGAAGATATGAAGATTTTGGATGGTTTTAAAACAGAAAGTGTATGAAGCCTATGACTAAAATAGTCAAATATTTTGTCATTGTGTGTCACTTATGGATGGTGAAAATAATAATTTCCCCTTTTTACCTAGGACCTCCTGGAACCCCCTCAAGGACCCTGAAGGTCTCCAGACTCTACTTTTAGAACCATGGCTATAATTGATTCAGTCCCTATTGCTTCGTTTTGGCACATCTCCATATAAAGCCCCCCCCACCCCCCAACTTCTGTTATTTCTCTTGACTAGTCCTTTGAGAGTGTTGCAGGTACGAGATGTATTCATTTTTTTTGCTTTACTTTTTTGGTCGTTAGAGTAAGCCTCTCTTCTTCAGTGAGGTGCCTCTCCCTCTGTGTTCCATGTATTCCTCATCCTCCACTAACAATGTCTTCCTTCCTCCTATGAACCGTTGTGGGCAGAGGAATCCCAGTACGGAATATCTTACAAATTCCACGGCCATATCCTCCTTATTAGGGGAAGTCAGAAGACTGAAGTGAAAAACGGAACAGCGACTGTCCAGACTAAGCACACCCCCTACAGGCTATTTAGTGGTGAAGGTGCTTTTACCGATATGCATACTGAATATTCTGTCCATTTGTAACCAGTTTGAGACTAAAACTGTTGGTAAAGTGAACCTTGCAACCTATACATTACATTCATTTATATCTTGTTAGCATTTTAGCCACTCCTGAGTTGCTGATCCTTTACGATCTTAAATAGCAGCCTGTGTTAGCAGTGTATATAACTGCTTAACATCAATTTGTTAGCATTGTCATTGCAATAATGTTAACATGCTGATATTAGCTTTTAGCTCAGACCAACACTGTGCCAAAGTGCAGCCCCCAGCATGGCAGTAGATGTCAACACAACAAATATAAATACATGGACTTATCTTTCTGGCAGTAAGAATCATCAATTCATCCAAGGCTGGAGATTGCACTGAAAAAGAAACATGGTGTGTGTGTGTGTGTGTGTGTGTGTGTGTGTGTGTGTGTGTGTGTGTGTGTGTGTGTGTGTGTGTGTGTGTGTGTGTGTGTTTTTGTGTGTGTACATATACTGTATGTGTGTGCCTGCGGTATATAATTAGGTTGTTCTGTATGTTATATGCTATTAAGTAAATGGGGTCATTTAGGTCAGAAGGAATAGCGCGTACCCTGCAGCCACTGTAATGGAGTTCCCTTCCCTCATTGCATTTCTCAAACCCATTAATAATCTACACTCATAACCACTCTGGATACAAGACTGATTTATTTTGTGATTCAGAGACACGATGCATTCAGTAGACGGACAGCACTGAAGAAAAGCATTCAGGTCTGAGACATGAAAAGCTTGAATATCTTCCTTAGCTCCCCTATTTTCCCTTTTAGCTGACTAGCAGATGTTTGTTTGCCCAAGTGGGAGACCCGTGCTGGAATGCAGTTGGCTTCATTAACACTGTCCGCAAACCTCAATTTGATTGCATAATGTATACTGAGTGGAAATAAGGTCAGGCATGCATCGTGCTGATTCTTCCAGCTCAAGTATTCAGATGCAGAATCATAAAAAAACAATGTATCACTGTGCTTACAGTCAGCCCATGTCATTTTGATTGTAAATGTATGTGCACTATTTAAATAATGAGATTTGGGCATACATATGAATCTTTCAAACAGCTGACATCAGTTTGATACAATGGTATATTGTTACCAATACATGTAACTCCAGGATAAACCATGGAAACCAAACACACTTCAGCTATAGAATTAAAGAATTCCAGCTATCTTCAGCAATATGATGGCTTCACTGACATCCTAGGATCAAGTGTCTCTTTTTGAGTGAATTCTGTAGAAATACCTGCCTTGACTTTTTAGTGATACACTCATACTGAGACTGACAAATTCTCCAAGTTCAGTGATCATTATCTCAGTCCACAATTCAATGACAGAGTGAGAGTGTGACTTGAAAGTTTCCCTTTCTTCTCTCTTTTTTATCATCAAAGATGGGTGGACAGCTTAGAGAATTGAGACTAACTCTGATTTAACTCTAGCTTTAGTGGTAATGGGAGACTTTTCCTCCCCTCTTGAGGTATAGGCCCCTCTAATCCTAGTTTAAATCAATAGATTTCAGAGATTACTTTATGCACTAATTGTCACTGTTTTGAGACAGTAAATATTGGTGAGTCACCTTATGGAATACCAATTACACAGACAGTAAAGTTAACATTTGTTAGCAGTTGCATTTGTCTTATATTAGAAATAATGGACATCTTGGGACTCTTTAAGACATAGTGCTGTTTACCTGCCGAGAAGAGGCAGATCGCAAAACTGAAGAGGAATAAAATAAAATTCAGAGGCCAATATCTTTAAACTAATGGAACATAAAATTGCAACTGGCAATATGGCTTGATACCATTTAGAGTGAGTGAGCAAATATATTTGCTAATAATTTTGGTAAACTAAGCCTTTAACCCCTACATGGTCATCATCAGACAGTGTATCAAAGCTTAAATTATCAATATCAATATTAGTACAATATGAGGCCCATGTTAAAAGTACCTAGGTATATGGTTAGATGAAAGGTTTCAAAACCATGTTGAAGAATTAAACTAATTTAAGTAGTAGATTGAAGGGGGTACAAGCAACATTGTAATCAGTGCTTGAATATGCAGATGTAATGTACATTGTACTCATTTACAAGAATGCAGTGTTTGGATAACCCATGTATGAATACCGAACTAGGAAAAATTGCATCATGCAATTAGGTGGAATAAGCTTCAGAACTCAAAATCCTAGAACATTTTAGATTAAACAACGTTTTACATAATGACTGCTCCTAATTTTCTTAATGTCTGTTTTATCAGTGTGTAATTCTTATATTACTGTCTTTTATATGTTCTTTTTCTTTTTTTGTGTTTTCTAAGTCATTTGTCTTGTGTTTGTGGCGTATTTATGTATATTATTGTTGATTTTACATTTTTTACACTTTTTGTCACGCCTTGTCTTGGTTTTGTATTTTCAGGGAGCCATTGTGAATGAGAGCAAAGCAAATTTGTTTGTATTCCCTGCATAAATAAACATTTCTATCTAAAGTGTCACTTATTTTCCATTTCACAGTTTGTATATTCCAGGATTTATTACCCATGTTCCAAAGAAATTCAGAGTATATATATATATATAGTTTAGCTTTCATTGAAATACTAATTCAGAAAGTTGAAAAGTGAAAAAGGTAACCACTGTGTATACTCATGATGGATGTCTTTCCATTGCAGCATGTAGAATAGATATTCTTGTGCAGCCTATTGCAGATAATTTATCCTCAAAAAAACAACCAGCATTTTGTTGACAATAACTTTCAATACATCCTCCATACCAATATACTGAACATCCTGTCTGATGGGCTCCATTCTCTTACTCATCATGAGTCAGTAGAGGTTGGAGTCATGATGCTGCTATGGATACTGTCCTGACTGTGGCCAATTGTGTAAATACTTTATGCTTCCGAAAGACTCTGTACCCTGTAGAGCAGTGGTCTCCAACCCTGCTCCTGGAGAGCTACTGCCCTGCATGTTTTAGGTATCTCTTCACTCTAACTCGTTATCAAGCAGCTGAGGCTCGTCAAAGGGCTTGATAACGAGTTGATTATTAGAATCAGGTGTGTTAGAGTGAGGAGATACCTATAACATGCAGGGCAGTAGCTTTCCAGGAGCAGGGTTGGAGACCACTGCTGTAGAGTGTTCCCTTTTTAAAAATATATTTTTTCTCATTCCATTTAGAAAATGTACAATATCCCAGGGCCCAAATTGGCTATCAAACTGACTCAGTTGTGCATCATTGAATAAATAGTCCTGGTGCCTCCCCACGGATGTGACTTCAACCACGAATCAGTGCAATTTTACAAGCCAGACTCAATAAAATATATATACTGAATATGAAACATGTGCATGTGTTCTGCACACTGATCAAAAGTGTATACTCATCCCTATCCCTCTTCCTCACTTGAGGACTGATTCTAATGAGCCACAGTACTATTATTTGTACATCCCTTGTCCTTGTACTATAGAAGATGTGAAAGACTCCCTGAAAAGATTCAGGTTTAAATCACTTATTGGTTCATTATTTTTGACAGATTTTACAATTAAAGTAAATAATTTAAATTGGAATTCAATTTAAGCTTCTATTGATTATGTGGCTGTAAAGGCCAGATATCGAAATCTTTATCCTTATTTGGGTACCGTGCCTCAGGGACATGGGCATTTCAAGTCAAAATGTGAATGTAATTTAGAATGATTGTAATATTAGTTTATTATTATTATTATTATTATTATTATTATTATTATTATTATTATTATTATTATTATTATTATTGGGATTAGTGGGTTAGGGTTTTTACAGCACATGTTGAATTAAAAATCTGGTTGTAGAGTGTTGGCATACAAAAACATTTTATGGTTTAGCTTTACCCAAACAATTTTGTGAATTACAACATGGATAAGGGAATTAACTGATTTCATTACATCATACCTGTTATGACGTAATGTCATAAAACTTTTCCAACATACAGACACAATTTTTGCATTGTTTTTGTGATGGAGTTATACATTTTTATTCATTTTGTTGTATATTTTAATGATAAATAATTGCCCAGAAGGGGAGACAGTGTGAGGTCAGCAACTCCATCAAAAAGTAACAGATGCTCAAGTAAGCCTCGTTGCTCTTCCCTTTAGGCGAACCATATAATTGGAGCTGCATTACAAGCCCGCCTTCACACTGCATACAAAACTAACTCATACACATAAAAAAAACTAAACTAAACCCCAAAAGTTCCAGTGGCAGATATCAGTCTGGCTCTGCGTCTCACATGGGGTCTTTATAATGAGTATTAGCTGGTTTGAAAGCTTAAAGGACGGCACATCCTTTAAGAATTGCAAAGAAATCAATCATGTTGAAACTGACACCATATTCTGAGGTTTGAAACCAAAGAACTATCTGTTTGACTGTATTTTAAGCCAATTATCATGAGTTTTCTTGTTGGAATATGATATGTCTGTTGCCTTTAGACTTCCACTACTAACGCAGCATGTGGTAAATGAGCCCCTCTGGAGATTCACATAATTAAAAAATGACAGACTAGAAGACTTTTCCTAATTGAATCTTTTAACTTATAAAGGTTACTGGATCCGTTTGGGATCATCAGTAATCCTGTAGGTCTTTTATTTAGGGTTGAAGTGGCAGTGGGGTAAAATTCAATCAGACGAAGCTATAACCAGTCTGGAAGATACAGGGATAGACTGTGTGCCCTATTTCAGGTGAGGTACAGAGAGATGGAGCCAAAATGGTGGTGGCAAAAGGGGATTGTGTAACTCCCTCACACAGGACGATTACGTGAACTTTGTCTTGGGGACTTGAGACCAAGAGGCAACAGGAGCAGTGAGTTATGAGCCTGCCATCTAAAATCCAACCTGTCTCCTCATTTTCAGTCACAAGGCACACTTTGGGTTTCGAACTCAAACTCCAGGATAAGTGCAATATTTGTTATATTACTGGTGCACACATTGAAAGGCAGTGTCCTAAGCCAAGCTAACGATTATATCTAAAGGCGAAGAAACTTTTGAGATAGGGAAGAATACAAAACTACTTATCTTTAATATTACAAATGTCTCAAGTGTTCTGCTTTCAGATGCCTTTCAGTATGAATCATAACCCTGTGTTTCTCTCCTCTTCTGTTCCAGTATCTCTGCTCGCGTCAAAGAAGATCTGAAGGAGACAACTGTGCCTGGAATGATTTTTCTTTCCCCCTTTGGCAAAGACCATCACACCTTAACAACATCAGGGCAAGAAGACAAGAGGAGAGGTTTAAAAAAAAAAAAAAGTGTGAAATGAAATTTTGGCTTCCAACAGCTTTTAGAAAGTTATTGCCTCCCAGAGAATTTGATGCCCTGAGTATTTACAACAGGCTGTTATCATTTAATAACGGTCACTAGTTCGAAGCCGACAGGATTTGCTGAGAATATTATTACCAGCATTTTGTGTTGATCCTGCTCTTGTCTTCTTTTTACTGTTGCTGCTGCTTGGTATCTTTCCTCTGCCACTTTGGAAAAAACAAGAGTGGCAGTGCAGCATATTTTTATGTCAAAGGATAGAGGATAAATTGAACAAATAGCCATGACAGCATAGGTAAGCTAACTTATTAGGAGAAACATGTCCAGTTTTGAGCCTTTCGCAGCAGCCTTGAGATTAAATAATGGCAAGGACTGTTAAAATTTGTCAGAATAAAGAATAAAAAAGGGTACCTGACAATCCCATTGTGAGGCTTTCACCCCATGTAAGGTCAGAATTGGCACTCGGGCCCAAAAGGAAGGCAGTCAACCCATGGGTGCACCAAAGTCTTCTGCTAAATCCAAAAAGGAGCCTTTCAGCCCCTGTGGAAGTAACTGGATTCACCCCTGTCACAGCTAATCCTATCCCCTGAGCTGACAGTATCATTAAAGAGCCAAAATAACAAGTGGACATGGCCAAAAGTGAAATACAGTGCAGCAGCTGTGATTTGAGAGCCTTAATAGTGTACAGTGGTGGGTGGTTAAATAAGAACATTGATGCACAACACAAAGTTCGAAAACCCTGCCAAAAATAAATAAATAAAAGGCAGCATCCAGCAAATGCCAGGTGAAGAATATATTTTTAAAGTGTGCATTTAACCTGGATTAAATTCAGAACTCATTACAGCTGGCTGAATGGAAGGTGAATACTTTCTATCTCCAACCTCAGAGTGAGGGATTGAGGTTATAACCTGCACCTCCACTGCAGTTGATGGAGGTGGCAGGAAGGATTTTTATGTGAACAAAGCTGTTTGATTTCAGTCTTTTCCTACCAGCATCCTGGACAACAATCACTATTATATTTGTATGACAAGTAACTTAGATTATATATAGTTTAGAAATAGTTGTATTGTACTCCAGATTGTCTTAAAGCAGCTCATCTGCTGCTTATGACAACATTTGACAACGTGTGTAGAGATTCGATGAAAAGAATAAGCAAAATATTAAAAGAAAATACAACAAATCTGCCATTTTTGGAAGTGTCTGACCCAAACAGTGAAGTGGGGCCCTCCAGTTCTAAGTCAATCCTGTCTTCTCTTTGGACCTGTTCTTGATAGCAGCAGCAGACAGTGACGGATTGAGGCTGTGACCCAGTGATGGACTCTCATTGCTGCTGTCCGGTGGGTCCCTCACTGAAGCCAAGCCTTTTGATTTCAGTCTTGGTCGAGATCAAGTCACCCTGTGTTGGCCTCGTGGGTGGCAGGGAATTCAAATAAAATCAGGGCAACGCAGGTTATCAAATTCCGAATGCCGAAAGAAAGACTTGACTTCCTGCGTGACAGCTCAATTTTGGGACATTGCCTATGTTTAAAATGTTCTAAGAAAAACGATTGAAAAGTTGAATCTCTGTTCTTGATCATGTGTTTTTTGTAGCTGATTTAGACAGGTCTGCTTCAAACATCGTACACAAATTAAACACAATGTAAAGGACAGTGCTGACATTATTTTATGTTTTTCATACTGTTGAAAAAACCAAATTCTTGAGGGTGTAAATCCATCTCAGTATATTCTTCCTTTACATTCTTCTCTACCCTGAAGCACTGTAACCCCAAGTTAACTGGTTACTACTGGGGAGGTAAAAATTGGGTCTCCAAATACCGTTTGATTTAAATAAAGGGTCACTAATTTCCTAGAGGAGTTTGGCATGGTAGTTTTTAGTGAATTTCCTGCCAACAATTTATTGGACTATTTTCAGCTGCAGGTAATACAGGTTCCATGCTCTAGTTAGCATTTTTGTCAGCAGGATCATGTAAATAACATACAAACAGAGATTAAAAAAAAAATGTATTTGTCTTTCACTGTCACATGCATCCCCTCCTGAGGCCGCCCAATAACAACCAGTTTACATTTAAAGATCAGAAAGCACTTTTAATTCTGTGTTCAGCAGAGACGGAAGTTGGACCCAACTCATTTTATTGATCATAATTTGTGGTTGTTTTGTTATTCAGTGCACCGCAGTTGACATGTTTTTATTTATTTTGTTCAGTTATGGAATGAGATATCCTATAATTGAGAGTGCAGTGACACACACATATTAACAGATAAATAGGCATGCACCATACCCCCTCCCTATTCATTTACAATTCACCAAGTACTGCACTCACATTTCATCTACAGACAAACTGTTTGGTCTCCAAAAGGCTTTTGGAGAGATTACATATCTTTCCTTTCATAAAGATGCCATTAGTGTCTGGGGAGTAATGGGAGCCACTAATTTGATAGTCTGACCTTAAGCTATTCATCAGCTCAGAGGGAAGAGAAGAATAGATGATGCGGGAGATCACATTATAATTTGGCTACAGGATCCAATAGTCTAATGACAGCATTAACTCAAACAGCTGCAAAGAAAATGTTTAGAGATGCAGGGAACAAAAGGCTGACATACAGAAGTAGAGTGTAGCAGGCAAATCAGTCTGATAGTCCAACATCTCAGCAGGGTGCAAATATAATGTTCATGCAATTCCATAAACAGAGAGATGTCCTTGTCATTGTTTTTGCTTGGCCCTCAAGCAACTCTTAAAAGTCACAGTAAAGAATTATAATTGTTTCTCCAGAGGATGGGCTAAGGGTAGCAAAGCTGACTTGTTCTTTTTATTTGTAAAACTGCCATATAAGCCAAGGTTGTTCCCTTTTTAAATTAAAAATAACACAAGTGAAGAGTTGGAGATTAAGAGGGGGGGATAATATTAACACTTCGGCAAATTGTTAGCACAGGTGTTTCCACAGAGGGGTCAGCCTGATCAAGTGGTTACAAATCTGGACACGCATCTGAGCAAATAAATGAATAATTGAGGGCAGTTATCCAATTCCCTCCTTGTTTAGGTCCCTTGGACATTTTTGCAGCATTAAAGCTGAAACAGGGCCAACATGCAAATGAGGTGAGAGCCTGGCAATGGGTGGTAGATGTGAGACAGGGTGTGAAACAAAGGCAAGTAAGCTTGTGTTTGGAGAGGACCTTTTGATTTTTGAGAGCAGTCTTAAAAGGAGTTTTTGGCATATATTAGGAAAAACCTACATAATTTCTCTTTGATAATTTTCAAACCTTACAGTGTAGCCCTTTGTATTCTATTTCAGACAGGCTCTCACATATTTACAGTTGGTTTAACCTTTCATCCTAGTGTCCATACTCAGGTCTTTGCATAATGCGTGCTTAGCCAGCCAAACCAAGATGAGCCCACTAATATAAGCCCCGTAAAAGAGGGCAATCACTGCATCCACTTAAGTTCAGCACTTCTAGACACAGTTCTGTTCAAAACTTACCCAGTTGAGAAGACCACTCATGGATGACTTTGAAAACAGAGGCCTGGTGGTGCTTCCAATGCCCTGGTCCTCCCACCATAGTGGGTACTAAATTGCGTGCACGGTGCAATAGATTGCGGGTGCCGTTTACATGCGTTTTGCTGGTGATCTACTAAGGATAATTGCGTAAATGAAAACAGGTGCAACGGGGTGGAGACAGCAGTATTTAAATGAGGGTTTTGCGTGTCTTTATGGAGAGTTTGGACGAGCAGAAAGCTGCAAGCGCAAAATGAAATGTGATCAGGTTCTAGTGGAAGAGGTTAACAAATATATATTGAGCGTGCACTATTTTGCACAGTTGAAAGACGCAAACCTCAGTGTGCTGTGTTAGTAGTTCAGCTTGCACATTTTTTGCGGGTGATGTCAAGTTTGCACACGTTTTTACACACGCAAACCTTTAGTAAATCAGGCCCTATATATCAGGTTCATGACTTGCTCTGACTGTGTACATTCACTATAACTTGATTTATAAAGCGCAATTATCATTATTAGCTTAGTAAAAAAAAAGCTCATTTAGGAATGCCTATAAACATCGATAACACAGTACACTATACACATCCTATAATAAATGGACTAAAGTATGTAAAGACATCATTACGGTCCTTCACAGTGACAATCCATGACCACAGATTCAATTAATAATAATGGAAGAATTCTCAGTGAGGCCACCATGCCTTGCCAGATTTTTCAAAAAATGTCAATATGATATCTATAAAGTGTCTCAAATGCAAAACTACCACATGTAACTGATTCAAAATAATTCCAGAAAATGATGCCAGTTGTGATATATCTCCCAGCGGTGCGGTTGATCCAATCCACAAATCCACAGTTGATTTCCCCTTTGCTGGCGTCCAATTACAGCAACAGATTATGTGTCCTTCTGCAATGTGCAGAGCACTCTCAGAGGGCTCTGAGACACTCGTAAGGCCGTCTATCATTATGGATAGTCTCCATCGAGGCCACCTGCCCACTACCATTCCCGCGTGATGAATCTGCACCCATTCAAAGCTCCATTTGAACACCGTCGGCCATCCCTCACATTCTTTTGACCCCACTGGGTCAGGACCCCCGTTTGGTCAGTGCGATCTTCCCCTCTTTGTTCTGATCTGATCTTGGGAGACCTGCAGCAGCAAGGCAAAGGGGACTGATAGATGCAGTGCACGGAGGGAGTAATGTATTGTGGTCCTTGCAGGCAACAGAGATGAGGTTTAAATGATCTAGTATGCGGGGGTTTGTAATCTCGCTGATCAAATTTGCTGGGGATCTTCTCCCCACTGCCATCTATATATGGAGAAGTAATGGAGTCTACCACAAGTGAACACAAGAGCTGTACTCCATCAAGGTACCTCCGACTTACTGGGGTATATCTCAGACTGACACAAGGAAAAGAATAGGGAACTTGCTCCCATTGCAGGCAACGACTTTTTCCCATTTGTTTATGAAATACTGAATATCACAGATAATGAATATCAACAATGAATTAATGAAATAATTTCTGGTAGTTTTGAGAAGTATTGGAAGCAACATTTACACAGTAATCTAAATACAATCACAGGAAATACAATTGACTATATCTGAAAAATATATTTTTTTACATATTTTATTAATCAGTACTATCTAAAGTCCTGACTATGGCCCTGCATGAGCTTATACAAAAATTACACTAGATGTTTCTATACATGTCTGAAAGTCTCTGTAGCAAACTGTATTGAATTATCACTTGCATTATATTGAACACTAACATAGTTTGGTGGGAGACATTGGTGTATTATTACATTTCTGCATTTGTGGTGCACATCACTGTGTAACTTCCTCAACATTTTCTTGTAGCTGTCCTCCTTTTACTTTTATTCCCAGTCGATTCATGAAAGATATTTGAAGATGAAGATTGATCTTTTTCCACATTAAATACACTGCTGTTGGTTGGAAAGTTATGTGTCACCGTTATCTTGTTTCACTTCACTTCAGCTCGATGTTTATTACAAATGGTGCATTAGAAAACATGATTGTTTTAAGGAGTGGTGGCAAGGCTCCTGACCTTTTTGCTGTTCCTTGTGGCATTTGTAAGTCCATTCTTCACGCTCTGCCTCGGCATATAGGGAAGCTGATTTATAAAAAAAAAACAAAAAAAAAAAAACATCCAAACAGTGTATGCATATTGTCAAACATTTACCCTGCTGTTTGCCGCCAATTATTCTAATTACATACTTTGCAACTGTGCAATTCTCTGGAGAGGCTGTTATAGTGACAAGTGAAGAGCCATATTCACAGACGTTGCTTCCATTCTATCCTTAGCATTCTCTAAAGCCCTTGGAGGAGGGTGCTTGCTTTGTATAGTAAACAAGACTTCAGCGGATTATGCTATAAAGCTATTCTGTGGTTAGAGGTCCTCAGACACGGGGCACGTTCACCAAATCCTGAAACATTGCTGCTGACATTTTATAAGCCTAATAGCAAACAATTTGGAAATCAGTTAATGTGATGTGCATTATGTGGATGCCTACCAACTGGCAGCTAAACAAAGTGTACTGTCTGTTTGTTTCCTGTGGAGATGTTGAGTGGTATGGTAATGCAGTTGGAAAATCAGCTTCTCTGTTATGTATTAGGCTCTCTAAAGCTACAAGTCCTCCAAATCAAATGAGAAATAATTGTTGGTCCGTGCACTGCAGAATGTCACACACAAGCATTTTCTGATCTGACACCCCTCTCAGCAGGGAGTTATTTGTCTGTACCTACCTTCCCAAACTGTTACAAATCACTGAGGTATGACGGAAAGGGAAAAACCATGCATTGTGTCAAAAATAGCACTCCATTTAAAGCAGCCTTAATCTATCATTTTTGTGTCTATGCATCAAATGACAATGTGGAATGTCAGAGGCTTTACTTTGAGCTGATAGTTTAGCTGTCTGGCCTGCAACTTTACTCTTATGGTTTACTCTCATCGCTCTAATTGTATTGTTTATGGCCGCAGCATGGACTTACATTCTTACTTAAGTTCACCCTTTCAATTAAAAAGATACAACTTGTTTCTGCTGCCCTAAAGTTTTCTAAAAAAATCACCTAACAACCATGTGGTTAAGGTGAAGAGACAGTCATGGTTAAAAGGAACCAACACTCATACAGCTACTAAGACATATGTCATTTGGGGCCAATTGCAAAAATGACTGATTCTGATTCAGATTCTGGTATGCTTTTAAACAATTTTTTTTGTTTTGTTTGAAGCAAACTACAGCTTCTACAGGGCATTTTTCCAAAGCTGAAAGCTAAAAATCATTACCACAAAGCTGGGAACTGGGTTGAGAGTATTTGATGTCTTTTGAAGGGTTTCAGGCTTTTTTGTACAAAGAGGATTAAAAAAAAATAAATCTTATCAATCTTTTTGCTGTTCATTTGTCAGAATTTTAATCCAGATTTCACATCAGGCGATAAATATGAAGAGAATTACTCTGCTAAAACAATGGCTCACTGTCTGTGTACAGTCCTTTTCAGTGCAGGCGGATTGTTGTGGAAGTAGTAAGTGTCAGTTTAGTCAAGTCTTTCCTAAATCCTTAGTTGAGGGTGTTTTTGAATAATAAACAAGACTCGAGCGGATTATACTTTAGACTCTTTCACTATTGGAGGTCAGAAGAGCGAGGCCACGTTTGACAAATCCCCGAGCTTTGCCGCTGACATTTGATTAAGCCAAATGGAAAACAATATGGACATCACCAACTCTGACGTCTCTAGTTGAACTCTGGGGATCTTGTTTATCATCCGCCTGTCTTTTCTCATTTTTTAATCACAATCGGATTGGACTGAACTGTATTCCTCAGATGCAATGTGACCAAGTTTAGTCATGATGTCATGCCGTTGGCAAATTTATCCCTTTTCATGTAGGCAGAGAAAACGAGAGGAGGAGGAGGAGGAGGGGGACAATGTGTGAGTAAGGAAGGCTATAGATATAAGCAGGAAAAGAGAGGAAACATATTAAAAAGCAGGAAAAAAGAAGATAAGACAACGTGACTAGAGAAATAACATGACTATACCAACACAGTGTGGTTCCAACTCTCCTGCTGAGAAAGGGTTCAAATACATGAAATACACATACAGTAGGCTTCCTCACAGTCAAAAAGCTCAGCATAATGCCTAAATAGCACCACTCCTCTTCCCCTCCAAACACTTCTGAGCTCTGTCACACTCATCCTGTGACCCTAAAAGCCAGTCCCAGGCTTTGAAGCGCTGCAAATGGCGCAATCCAGTCGTAATGACACTATTCAATAGTCCATTGAACATTTTCTGTTGAACTTATTGCCACTGTCCGCAGTTCTCTTTAGGATTTCTTTGCCAGTGTGGTTTTATGTGTTGTGTTTTATGTTGTGGGGCTGATTCTAGCATAAAAAATGGCTTTATCTGGCACAGCTGTCTACTGGGATTGGAAGCCAACAGCCAGAGCAAATCTAGCATAAATCAATAAGTAGCTTTCCATTATTCTTTGGTTTTAAAACAGAAAATGGTTTGATTTAGTTGCTAAATTAATCAAGATGATAACTTGTTCCACAGCTGAGAAAATACATCTGCATTCATTCAAATTAATTTTAATGCAGAATTCAGCTAAATTCAAATCAGTTCTCGCCACCAAGGGAATGTAGGTAGACAGACTCTAAATACGCATATATGAGTTTATGATCCATATTGTACAGCGTCTTCAAAAAGAGCCTATGAATTTTAATCACATGTTTTGTTAAAATAACCTTGCTTTTACATATGGTAATCCACAAGGCAAGCACCGTAGGAAAGATCAATAGCACGATAAATGCAATTGCTTGTGGCAGTGCTGTGTGTGTGTGTGAGTGTGTGTATGTGTGTGAGGTGGCTCCAACCAAACCATGTCCTTCACCTTAGCTCTGCATATCAGCTGAAAAACCAACACAATTTCCCATCTTTTATGAGGTTGCCGCAAACAATTTGAGACCTCCTCAACCTGTGCAGTCTATTTTACGACTTACCCTTGCTGAATAAAATCACTATATGCATGCTGGGAATTTACTCAAACTCACTCTAAGCAAATATCAAACTTATTCCAGTATGCATTTGTTCCTTTTTAGACAATGCATTACTGTCAAGCTGCAAAATAGGACACAACTTTGAGTTTCTCTGTTTAGTCCAGTGAGATTTTGATTTTTCTTTGCAGTATCTGAAGGCACACCATCTTCCCTCTTCTTCCTTCCCAAAAAGGAACACTGTCAACACAGTCCTTGTACTTTTTTGTTTTTCACTCCTGACAATCAGCACCAAGGTTTATGATCTGTTCTTTTTTTCTTTTTCTGCTGCTTTTCCCAAAAGCCCTCAAACATGATAAATAAATGATCAAATGTGAACGCTCACTGTTGACATACAGTAAATCACCTCTTGCATTATTGAGTTTGATGTTGGGACTAAAGCTTTAATCAACAAGGGTAGTTTTCTCCATAGATAAATACAGAGCATGATGGTAAAACTTCAGGGGAAAGATAAAGAAGTGCCTGCAAATGATTTTCTTTTGAAAAAGTATGATATTGTAACAAATCCAGACTGCTGCTTTTTGAAGTCAAACTTTATTGCATATTAATAAAAATCAGCAGAAGCTTTATGGTTAAATAATCACATTTCTGACTGGAAAATCTCTGGACCAGCTGGGTGAAGGGATGGAAAAGCTTTCTCCCAGTATGCCTTGAGTAAGAACCACCCGCTGAGAGGTGCAGCTCAGTAGCATCAAATCCAGTCAAGTCAAACATATGCAAAAATCACTTTGAACAAAATCTCTGTCACAAACACAAAGAGATAAAAAACAAGAAGAAAACAAAATTCACACTTTTGGGTTTTGAAGCTTGTGCTTTTGTGCCGGGGTTCATCTGGACTGCCTCAATCCTGTTCACATGAGCGTTTGTGTGTGTGTGTGTGTGTGTGTGTGTGTTTGTGTGTGTGTGTGTGTGTGTTACTCTTCTCCAGAGGTGTAAACAAGAATATTTTACTAGCAGGCAAGCTCCCTTGTACTTGCTTGTTTGACTATTTAGTTGTTAGGAGTTGACTTGGTGAGATTTTTCAGTTCATTAGCCAGTTCTTCCCAACACTGGATCTAATGGTTAGCACGCATAATTGCTTATATTTGCAAGACGAGGCATTGTTGTCTCCCTGAAAATATGGGCAAACACAAAGCCTTCTGTTTACAGTTCTTTCAAGTAGTTACACACTACAGAACTTCTTTGTTCATCTTACAGATAGTGAGGGATTTATATAAGCTTTTAACAGTGTGGAATAAATCAACATTTTTTTTCTTTTCAATTCCCAAATTGCTTATTGTGAAAAGCATCACATTGCATTAAACTGGGACATAGCAACCACTATTCAGCATATAGTTTCTTTGTTTTATGATTTTTTTTAAAGCTTTGTGTGAGAAGGTTGCACACCCATTTCACAAGACCCTGCTCCTCTACATCATCGTTTTATGGGTTAAATCATTATTTTCGGTTGGACTACAACCGTGGGGCCAACTCTGCACACATGTCTGTCCATCCCTGACTCATTGAATGACTGACTGAGTGATAAAGCTACATCACTGGTCGACTAAAGGCTAAGTATCCCAACTGAAAGTAAGCAGCAAAGTGGAGATCAAGAGTCATCCACATTTTTATTTTTCTGTACAGATGTCAGGACAATCTCTAAGTTTGTGTCTATTGGTGAAATACAAAGATATAGCATTTCCAACATTTAGAGTGAGACATCTAACCATTTAGCAAAAATGTTTTATATCCTTTCTTCTGTGGTGATTTCTATTGCATTTTTCCCATGCATGTATATCATAGTGTCATCTGCATACATCACACTTTCAGCTTCATTGCAAACTCAGGGAAACTCATACTAAAGCTCCTAAAAGCAAGTCCTGTGGCACTATTATCCACATACATACAGTACACACTGCTGTCAGCCATTTAGTTATGAGCATTGTCTAGTTATGGGAAGATTGTAATAACTGTAGCAGTTTATTGAGTGGTGTTTGATGGTTTACCGTGTCAGAAGCCTCACGCAGGTCAAAGAAAACTGCTCCCACCACCCTTCCTTCATCTATGTTTGCTTTAATGACTCAAAGAAAGTAGCAGCATGCCGTTTTGGTTGACTTTTTTTCTGAAATCAAATCCCATAGAGTGTAAAAGGGTCTCAGAATCAAGGTGTGCAATCAGTTGTTCTGCTACAGCCTTTCCAGTGACCTTTGAGAAGGTAGGGAGTGCTGATGGGGGTATAATTGCTTACCTCCTGTTTGTCTCCGGATTTTGTGTACAAGGGTTATTATAGCTGGTTTCAGGGCACTGGGAAAAGTGCCCTCATTATTACACTTGTTTATTATTTGAGTCATAGGGGAAGTTATACTTTCTTGTGCTATCAAGACTGTATATGTCATTTTCTTTACTTGCTTTGAGAGGATTTTCTTGATCTTTGCCTCATTTTTAGATCAGACTTAGATCTGTCATAAACTGAAACTTGGGGGAAGTGAGTATTTTAAAATTTGTTGCAACAGCTATCATTTTGAATAGTACCATTTTATTTGAGCTGTATGCTACTACACTTGGATTTTCCCTTTTCAGTTAATTTGTCAATGATTTCCCATAGTATTTTACTGTTCCCCTTTGCTTCTCTAATGATTTCAAGGAGGAAATTTGCTTAAGCCTTTCTAAATTGCATTGTCACTTTATTCTCAAATCTTTGTAAATGAACCGTTCAGTATTCTGTCCTGATTTTAGAGACTCTTTCAGAGTGGCATCTCTTTTTCTCATTAGGTCCCATAGGTTACTATTAAAACAAGGCAAATTCTGTTTTGCATCAGGGTTTTTCTTTTGGTATCTTTTAATAAAATCTATTGAAAAGCTGACATTAAACCTTCATGCACCTGCTCACAGGGTTTATCAGCAATAGTGTCATTCAGTGTATTTTATTCAATTCATCTTTCTTTGGAGTGAGAGAATATTGTATATACCAAAGATCCCTTTTGGTTTTGTTTTTATAGCACACTAGCAGTTGTTGGTAGTCTGTGGCACATTTGTCGTAATAGTGGGGCCAGCATGTATCAGTTTAAGGCCAATATTATGTAGATTAGATACCAAGCTTATCAGGTAGTTGTTACCATGTAATCCTGTGGGGAGAGTGTGGTGAAGGGTGTCTAGTCTAGCCACCGACCTGTTGGAGGACAGCTGAATTACAAGAGACAGTATCCTGCAATATCCTGTGAAAATGTGTCTGGAAATGAACACATATTGGCAGAACAGAATTCCCCACATTGCTACAGTATGACCGTGAGAGTAAACAGATACAAGGCCAAGATTGTAAGATATGAGAATGCCTTGGTTCTGACATTTTCAAAGTACACCATGATGCCAATTGCCTCATAAATGCAGTTAGTAAGTCTGCTGGCCTCCTTGTTTGTCTTAGGAGAGGTGAAGCAGCAGTGCCTGCCAATTGCTACAAACACCTGCCACCATCTTGTTTCCATCAATGTTTCACAACACAGACAACCACAATTAGGCCCTCTTAGCGGCGGGGAACTGGGCATTGTTAGGATGTGTGAAGATCGGTAAATTTGATCTGTTGGAAATTACATTTGGTCAAACTCGGTACACTTATGAAATGTGCTTACTGTAGATTGAGATTGCTTGCAGTTACAGAAAAATGCAGTGTTTATAATTGTGTGGCGCTATGTATGCTTTGAAAGCCTATAGTATATGTATATGGACTGGTGGTGGGTTCCAGTTGGGAAGAGAGTAGGTGGCAGCTTGATGTTAGGCTACAGATTTGATTTATTGGGTTGATTTGACTCAAGCTCATTTTTGCCTCTGTTTCATTAATATTTTAGTTATATCACCTTTTTGTGTGTACATACTCCAGCCTGCCAAACTACTTGTTTAACATGCCTTTAAACGTTTCCAGTGCCAAACACAAGAGAAGTGAAATAACTCAAAGTGAAGTTACTGCTGATTCAAAACCCAGTTGACTGTCCTGAGAGATAATCTTGCAATGTGAGTCCAAAGCAGGAGGTGTTGCTAATGACTCCATGACAGTTGGAGCCTGGGAAGTTTTGTCTTTTTATCCCCAAATGTGTTCTTTTTTTGTCAGCCCAGTCTGGCTGGGTTTGTTTTAAGTTTGGATACTTGGAGCTGGAGAAATCACTGTGAACAAAAACTTTCTGTCACACGGACTCCTTACTGCAATTGCTCCACTCTTGATAGGTTGCTACACAAATTTAATTGAAGAGATAAATCACATGAAATGTATGGAATGGCAATGTGCCGGCACCAGTTCACAGAAGTATGCAATAATAATTAAGTGAAAGTCATCCATTTTCCCTGCTCACAGCATCATTTTTTTATGTTATCTCTAAGTCAACCATTTCTTCGACAAAATACATTTATATGAATGAGCAAAATGTGTTTTTTTTCCTTTGCTTGTTTTGTTGAGGCTCACAGTGTAAAACAGAAAGCCTCTTAAAAACTCAGGGTGTGGAGTTTGAAAAATGTGGACATTTTACAGGAAACAAGAGTCAAACTACATATTGAGTTGCAATATGTGACGTATGGGTTTGTGGACCTTGATCCATATTAGAGACCAAGACTCAGGGACTATCAGCCTCTGCTGAATGAATTTAGAGTATTTTCACTCCAACTCCATGGAATAGCAAAAGTTAGTGACTCTACCCTTGTAACGTTTTAATATTGAACATTTTGTTGATATTATTGATATTGCACATATCTGCATGTTTGCAACAATTTTCTATTGCTTATTCCTACAATATTTTCACATGGAAACTAAGTTAAGGTATGGTTAAGATTATGTTGTAGTTCCACGCTACTTTTCTGCATTGGAAATGAAGTTTGATAAAATAAGATGCTAATGTTAAACAGTTGCATAGGATGCACTAAGTGGGAGAGATGGTATTCAAAATGTACACTTTTGTATGTATTTAAAACATCTAACTCATAGGTTTGAGCTTAGAAGACCATGAGATGCAGTTGGACTCTAGAAAGTTGACCTTTTGAATTTTAGAATTTTGTTATGTATGCTGTCTCCAAAGGTCAAAATTGATCTTTCATGCACAACAAAATTGAGGTATGTTGAAACTACACCTAACAGAACAGCAAAGAAAAAATATCTAACTTTGACAAAAATAAATGCTGACATGCTCACTTGCTCCCATGCAATGTTTTGCAGTGCAAGAGGCTGAATTATAGCCATTGGATTAGGAGTGTCATTAGTTCAGGAATGAAGGGGGTCGGACAGATATGAGGGCTTTATCGTAAAGACTGTGTAAAATTCAGTGTCACAAAAATGTCAATTTGAGTCCCCAACTGGTGTAAAAAACTACATGGGCATTATTGCAATGTAAGGCAAAACATAAGATAGTTAACATAAGGAAACACTGATGTAAAATGAATAAATACTGTGATACTGTGAAACATGTCCACACATTTTTAGCTCTCCCCGCATGCTGTTATATGTCTGAACAAAATGTCAGAACGGTCCACCTGGAGAGCGTCGGGCAGATGTAGAGGAGTCTCTGCTGGAGCTCAAATCTCTTGACAGCATGGGAGTTCAGGAGGTTTGCACAAAATGCCAAAAGGGACCTGAACAGAAGCCCAAAACCAAGGTATTGTCTAGGCGGTGCATTTTTGTGGAAGAGAAGTGCTAAGGTCAAAGGTCTGAAGAAAGCTGAGCATGTCTTTAATGTTTTGTGTTTTTATTGGGGGGGGATTTCATCCTTGATTACCAGACAGAGAGGGTCGAGAAACAAAAGAGGAAAGGTTTGACTTGCTGTTGTTGAACTCTTACCGACACAGCATGTTGGCATGGTAATTTCCAAACACTCTTTTTTTGACAAATTTAGAAAGAAAAATATGCACTTTATAACACAGCTACAGGAGCTGAACATGATGCATGGCCTTTTGGGATATTTTCCAGTGTAACAAAGATGCTGTATCTATTGTTGAGAGATGCCGAAGATATACCATGTGAAAGCACACAATGACCTATTTGGATTGTGCCTCCTAAAGAATTGTGAAGGTTTGAATGGTGAAAATGATATTAGAAATGGTAAAGTCCATTGGGAAGACAATGGCAGCAAAACATATTCACTATAAGGCATCTTATACTTTTAATGTCATATGATCAAATGCATTTTAGATAAGTAACATTCTCTCCACACTTCTCCCGCAGCGGGTATTTGCTTACAACATAATAAAGCATATATTCTGCATAATTTCACATTGTTTGCATTGCAATGTTTTTGTCCCGATTTCATTTGTGTGGTTTGTTTTTGGTTGTAAATATACTTTTACCCCCATTGAACATTGTTTGCAGCTCATTTAATTGCCTTTTTAAAATGACAGATAAAAACAATGTGGCACATTGCAACATTCCAGTTCATGAGACTGCATCTCTGGTAATGAAAACATGGATCCCCAGTTCTCATCTGCTTTACATGTTCATAAGCAACCTGCCCTCATAAGCCTATTCCTATTCTTGTTGTGGTGGAATTAACCACTCTGTGTTGGTGTGCTGGCAGGCATAGATGTGTTTTTCTTCCAATTATGTTCCTTGTACAGTGGAGGAAAGTCTATGGGGGCTCAGGTCAAGTTCTGTAGGTATCTAGCCCTTAAGACAGCTCACAAAGATAAGTTTGAGATCCATAACAAGCCCTTAACTCCTGCGGTCGACACAGTTTCGACCTTTCCATCCAAGTGCACTTCTGTTATGGGACGTCGTCGGTGCAGAGGGTGGGGGTTTATTCCTATTTATTTTTTCCCCAGCGCTTCATTTATGTTGACAGTTAATTTAAGCGGATCAAGGTGTCCAGTTGCCTTGTCTAAAGCAAAGGCTTAGTATGACAAATAGCAGGGCAGTAAACTCCAAAGTCTATCTCTTCAGCTGCACTGCCCACTCTCTGTCTGCAAAGATTAACCTTTCCGGCTCTGGTGACACGGTTTTCGATTATTTCCATAGTCGGCCTCGGAGCAGCGTGAGCGGAGAGCGCAGCCTGGATTCACAGGATCCTGACAAACATCCCCAATTCAATTAGAAAAAAAAAAGAAGTGAGAAACCAAAGACTGAATAGCTAAGAGAAACTTAGAGGGAGAGAAAGTAAGTAATAGCCAGAGAGAGTGAGGGAAGATAACTGCCGTCATGCCCAGCAGCAGTTCAGTTGATCAATTAAGCTTGCTATATTTGACAGGTGAAAGTCGTCTCCTCTTCTACAAGACAATGCGACTTGATCTGACATTTCTAAAGCACAATGTAATGTAACCATGACAGGTACAGGTATAAACTCTGAAGCATTTATAGAACGGTTATCGTCTTTGTTAATGTGCATCATTAGTGTCACAGAGGTTAGAAAACAAATGTAAGAAAGAAAGTCAGACAAGTTGTTGGGGCCTCCTTCACATGCCTGTTATTTGGCCTTGGTGTGGCATCATTCTTTCTTTTATTTCTTCTGTAGGCTCTATCTGTAAATTCACTAATGGAACATATTCTGAACACTTACTGCAGCTTCAATTCATCACAGGGAAATGGGGGTTTACAAGTCTGCTACTACTTGAAATAAATGCACTTTTGTTGCGGCCTTATATGAAAGTATTTTATGAACAACTTATAAATGGACATATATGTTCCAATACTACTATAGATGTCATTTATTTGCACTTTTCTCACAGTAAAAAAAACAAAACAAGAAAAAAAAAAACCCCAAGAAGTCTGCACTCTCATTGAGACAACCTTGAAACTTAACAATCATCCACAAAATCAACCTGCACACCTAATCACCAGCTCTCAGCCTTGGCCTTGATTTTTATGGGAAACAAAAGTGCTTGCTCGTTCTGCGGCCTTCTCCTTTCCAAAGTGTTTTAAACATGGTGCCGGCATAATCAGTTTGCAGTCCACTCCAGCAGGAGGTAATTAGGAAGAATGTAATGGTTCAGCTTTGATGGTTCCTTGCTGAGCTTGGATAGGACATTCAGCAGTTTTATGGAACAAAACAGGAAAACTAAACTAAACTCTTCTTTCTACAGTTTCACTCATAATGCTTGACATGTAAAGTATAATACTGTTAGTGCAGCAAAACCATCCATACTATAGTGATTTTGTTACAGTAACAATGTGATGTCATTAAATGATGCTGTTTACATTGAAGCCATTGTTACATTACAACAATAATAAGTAATGCATGACTCATGTATAGCATAAACTGCTGTCAGAGAAAATATTTTAGATGTACTCGGTTTGTCAGCCATAATACAAAAGTCCTTACACAGTTCAGGCACATTAGAAGTCATTCCCATCATTTCCTTGTGTGTCATGTGCTACTTAGTTTGCCTTTGGCTACATATGTTATTTCTAATCATGATGTAAGGGCCATGTTGTGTCGAACATAATGCGACAACTATCAAAGTACATATGTTAAAGCCCCCCTCCAGTGTATTTTGGCATTTTTATTTCATATTTTTATTTCATATTTTTCTGAGTCATTTCCTGACAATGCTGATTAACAACACTGTTTGCCAAATGTTTTGGACAAATACATTTTTTTTGACAACCAGTGACATATGAATATAGTAGAACACTGCAGTCATACGTCATCCTCATAAAATCTCTTTGTTTTTCTGAGCATCACATAGACTACTGATACAGTATCAGGCGCCTGTGTTTCAAACTAAACACTTGCTGCAGACATGCTTCAGCAATCGATTAATGCTTCAAATATAAATAATGTATTTAATTAAACACTCTCCAACCAAATTCAGGACAGAAAATACTGTTTAATTGAAGCAGGAAACTCAGTAAATCAGTCTGCACTGATCTATAAATGAATGTGGGAGATTGTTACAGTGTCTGCTGTCTACTGTAAGAGAAGCTTTTTCTTTAGTTCATTACATCTCTGCAGCATCTGAAGGCAGCAGGACTGATATGATGAGAAGTGAGGTGCCAGAGCACAGTGCCGTTATACACAGCCATTCATGGTGTTTGCGTATGTTTAGTTTAATGACCTCGTATTACTTATGTAATTACATGATTGCGGCATATTTCAAGTCAGACACAAGTAAAATCCGCCACCACATGCTGCGCTTTCATGTTTCTGTGATTTTGTGCTGCTAATATGCAAATTTGCCTCGGGTAGCATTAACATTGTGATGCAGATATAGCATCAAGTCCTTGGGGGTGTTTGTCTTTCACCTTTTTGTAAAAAGCTCAGTGTGCTGTTTCAAATTTACCAATCAGCTGTCTAATCCTCCACTGAAATAGTCGCACTTCAAAGACTGTAGGCTCCTAGGCGGCCCATCCTCAAACTGTGTTGTATGCTGTCAAAGAGGCACTCTGCACTGCACCAGCTACTTCCCATTCTGGCCTTTTAGAACTTGTAGTCCACCTTCAAAACAGTGAACAAGCAGACACTTCTTGCTGCCCTATAGCTGACCTCTGAACTTCTTGGTCTCTCTTCAGATATTCCCCTGAGTTTCTTCTGCAGCTCCCTCTGCAATAGTAGATGTCTTTGTTCTGTCATATATTCCAAATATTTTCTTGTCTTCACAGTAATAACTAAAGTCTCTTTTTTTCATCAAGCTTCCTCCACAGTCACACAGGTCTGCATCTCTGCTTGACTAGTTGACATATGAAGTTGGATGTCTGCCCACTGCTTTAAGCTTATCGCCAGTGACAACGGCATTGTGAATCCTGCCCACCCCACTAAGCATCCCTTTGTGATCTCTCGCAGCAGATTGTCATATGAAGCACTCATGTCGACCACAAAATCTTCCTGCAGACTTGTGCTCTTAAAACACTGGTGAAATATTTGCTCACCAGGGACACAGCTCTCCTTGTCTGATCTCTTATCATCTCCTGTCTGCAACTCCAGCCCAGGAGGGGCTCTCAAGTCAAAACTACTTTTTTCAGCTACTGTAATTTCTGCAGCTACCTGTGGTCTTCAAAGCCTTCACATTTCCCAATGTCAAAAACTCCTAACAAACAGCTTTGCCCTCTTGTGCAACATTCAGGCTGGTGTGGGCCTTTGGGGACGCCTACAGACCACTCCTCCCCTTTCCCTTATTATACCAAGTGCTTCTTAGATTTGCGTATTATGTGAAAACCTGGACATTGTCCCATGAAGCCTTGGCTTTCTACCCTCATGACAAATAATGAAAGTTGGAGCAGACCCTTTTGGAAAAACAGTCACTCCCCATTCTGCTTGCATAAGCTAGAAACTAATCTATTTAAGAAACACTCAACATTTCATGTATTTCTTCTAGGATGGTGCCAAACTAATTGAAGACCACTGCAGTGCCTCTCCATTTATTTTAATTATTCTGCTATTTTCCAGTTGTTCCTTATTTTCTATTTAGCCCTCAAGCATGCTTAGGAGAACTGCTGCATCTATTTCTATTTTTAAGTGCATTTGCACCACATTTCTGCAGCTCAGCTGGAATACATTGTAACTGAGATACACCTGGGACATGCTCTGGAGCAGAACCCTGACACCATCAGCCACCTGCAGCACAAAGAATCCACTGACTGAGCTAGTGGGTTAACAGAGGGATGGTAGGGGTGTAGGTAAGAGATAAAGGCGATATAGACCTTGGGGGAAAAAGAAAGTCCTGACTTCCATCTGTTGCCATAAGGAATGTGGAATCGCTGGCAAACAAGATGGATGAGTTCCCCACACTGGATACTAAAGGGAGCTTTCCATGTGAGTCAACTGAGGAAAACAAAGGGCTGAGAAGAAGGGAAGTGGCCTTGCCATTTTTATTCTTTCTTGATGGTACAATTCAAAGGATCCTATATATTGTGAGTCTGGAGAGCTGATATTACCTACTTTTATCTACCATGGCTGTTGCTGTTCGCATTGCATAACATCACTCACTGATATCCTATGGGATTACAAATACAATATCCCTGCACTCTCATTGAAATATCCTTTGATTTCCACCATGGCTCATATTCCTCCATTCTTATTATATGTTACTATTATATGCTGTGTACAGCACTGGACTAGATGTATGCCAATGGAAAGGGTACATAAAACTCCACTGATTCCTCTCTCGACAGGTCAGACAGCAACCTTTTCCATCTTTTTCCAGGTATGTGCCAACTGTCAAGCAGCTGCACATTAACCCCAATAGAGTGTGTTTTGAGTAGCCTGTAGAGGCTTCACATGACTGGCTCTACCTTGACATTACTGATTACAGTATTTCAACAGTTCCCAATAGTAAGCAGTGGGATTCCTTGGACATAAACAAGAAAATAGTGTCATCTTCAAAATCACTGATCAATGTCAAGTTTCCCCATGCTGGAACTACCCAACACCCTTATCTACCCCTCTGCTATTATAGACTACTACATCATCAGATTGTGCTCCCCTGCCTACAGGCTGAGAGGAATAGTGACAATAATCATTTATCTTTTGATACCATTAGTTTCATGTATTCAACCCCAACTGCTTCAGCTTTTAACTCTGGGAAACATCTAGAAATGGCTTAACCCAATCACCCCTTTTTGAGAAATGTGATAGCATGGGCAAGGTATATAATTATGTATTATATAAGTCAGGTGTTGGAGTGAATAAGAAAGGATTGTGTTAGATATATATGATGAAAGAGGCATATGGCACTGATAACATACTGTAGGTGGTAGGGTTAACCATATGCTTTAAAAGTGCACAATACTAATGGAGGTATGTTTCTGGCTGTTGAAATTTTGATGTAGCAAAAGCTAAGTGTATTTTACAATTAATGAACATATATTTTAATCTTTTCATAAATACAATCAGTCTCCATGTGCAGAAAATTAAAATAGACTGCAATGATAATGGAAAAAAGTCATTAAAACAGTCTGCTTCAACAAGTCCACCATATCCCTGCTCCTAAAAAGTAGAGAAGCCTGTTGCTCTGAGCTGTGTATTAATGGAAGTTTTCTAGAGACTTATATTGCTTATCTCGTATCCATCACTGACCCCTGTTGAATCCACTGCAGTCCCCTGTACAAAACCAACTGGTCACTGGACACTGTTAACATGGACCTGCAGTTTATCCTACGGCAGCTTGACAGCAAGCGAACCACTGCCAGGATACTGTTTGTGGAATTCAGCTCTGCGTTTAATGTTGTCATCCCAGGGCTGCTACAAACCAAGCTCTCCCAGCTGACTGTGCCCAATCCCATCTGTTGGTGGATCACCAGCTTTCCCAACTGGTAAGACACAACAAGTCAAGCTTGAAAAGCAAATGTTGGACACACTCAACCCCAGCAGTGGTCTGCCACAGGAGTGTGTGTTTTTTTTCCTGTGCTATTCTCATTCTACATCAGTGGCTGTACCTCCAACTACCTCTCTGTGAAGCTTTCTAAAGTTTGCTGACAGCGCAACTGTTCAACTGTTCAAATTGCCTTATTCATGATGGTGACGAGTCTGCGTGCTGACATGAGGTGGAACAGCTGGCTGTCTGGTTCATCCAAAACAACCTGGGGCTAAATGCTGCAAAAACTGTAAAGAGGTGAGTATACTTCAAGAGAAGCCACTTCTCTACTGTGCTTCCCATCAGCATCAACAGTTCTACCAGTTTGTCCTCACAATAAAAATGACATTATAGTTTGAAAATTCAGCTGCCACAAGTGACCTATAGTTAAGTTTGAGTGACAGGTGCTATCTAGCAGCCATCGTAATTATGACTGACAGAAGTGATAAAAATGATTTGTAATGATGCACTGATAGAGGTGACATATTAGAAAAAGGCTCCTGTGGATTGTTATGGAGTGCAATGGGAGAATAGACCTATGTGTTTAATAATGAGGATGTGTTGGGTTCTTCAATCAGCACTGTAGACTAATTCAAGCTCCTGGTCCTTCCAGGATCTGGGATTAAGGGGTTGCATCAGCTCCATGCTGACAAAATCACAGCATTCCAATCTTGCAATCACTGTGTCCATCTGAGACATCCACACAGTTTGACAGAACCAGATGGCATCATCATCCAGTCAGCGAAGAAAATCATTGGCTACAACTTGCCCTTCCTCCAGGACCTGTAGAACACCAGAATCTGGGAAGTGCTTATAGAACTGTCAACACCAGGACTAACAGATGCATGAACAGCTTCTTCCTCAAAGCTGTGTCTCTACTGAAATAAGATCTGCCCCCATCCAGAAACCTGTCACCCATACCCTTGTAGAAAGCAGATACATTGTCAGCTTCTCCAGACAAATATATTTTATGGGCATACAGTATCTGACAATAAAAGAGATTGTCATTCAATACCCATAATAGACTCAAGTCATTTTTGCTACGTCTGTCCACAGGCAATGGCAGTCTTCAAACGCAAACTGTCCTAAACAGTGGTGAGTTAACTCTGTTTAAGTTTTAATTGCTAATTAATAACTCCCTGCGGGTAGACAATGTAAATACTCTTTCCAACAGAAGTTCATTTCAGCAAATACGGAAAATCTATGGGGTCTCATTAAGTAGAGATGACATGCTCTTCTGTCTTCATTTATACACACACACACACAGAAAAGAAACGAAAAAAATACCAGCTTTGACACTGGAATTTAAAAAAGACTACATTGTTTATTCAACCAAGGATTTGTCCTCCTAGCTACAAGGATATCATAAGATTAATAAAAGAAAAGTGTAGAAGTTTGTATACCTGGCCCACAGTTGTGTTCATTAAGTAAAGCAATCAGCTAATCTGGGGATTTAACTATAAGCCAGAACTGATCAACACTCAAATCTTATACATGCTACCATATTTGTATTGCTCGGTATTGCAATGAGGGATCAAACAATAGAGTATCAGATGTAATCATAACTTGAGACTAGCTGTACAAACTGTGGGATTAAAATCTATATGGTTGTCATTTAAATTAAATTTAAAAAACAACCTCCCCTATGTTTCACAATTTAATTAAACTGAAATGAACTTGGTCCATCATGGGAAAATGCATGACCTCCAGGCTTATGACAACCAATTTAAAAGCTGTAGTATACATCAAGTATGAAGTATAAATTGGAGAAACCTGTTTTTTTTAATCGTATGACAATATATGGGATTGTGAAAAAAACTCCACTGAGACACAGGTTTCATCATAATAATACATACTGCCCTTATGCAGTCACAGTTATTGCTGTATGTTAATAATAAATTGAAGCAACCTTTTCCTTTACTAAATGAGTGGGCCGGTCAAAACAACACCAGATAAAACCCACAGACATTTCAAAGCTGAACCGAATTTTAATGCTGGCATTTGTGTTATTTTGACCATTTGTGGTTAGCACACTGCATATAAATTCTGCAACCAGTATGACAACCTTTACATCACTAATTCCCATTTTTATTCTGCTCACAATCAACATCCACATTGACAGTAGCAGTCTTCAGTGAGTAATGGCATGCTATGGCTCAACATTAATTTAGAGCTCTTTTGGTATCTTCCTCTGTTCACCCTGGGCCCTGGAAGAGACAAGCAACACTGGAACCTATTAACATGAGAATGATTAATGTGGCCAGATGATCCCTGCACTGTAAATCATTCTTAAAAAGTTGATGCACAGGACTGCTGTGTAATTACATGATCACAAATGACCCTGACAAAATAATCATGGGAGTGCTTCAGAGAGGGTCTTTAATGTTGACGTATTATGTTGTGCTACGTGTGCTGAACCGAACTCCTGAATAATGTCTGAGATTTGGATATTTATTGGCATGTTTCCTATACAGCAAAGAGCCCTGCTTCTGTTAATAAACACAGAAGTGAATAATGGAATAAACAAAATCAATAATCATGATGCCAAAAACAAGAAAATATGGTTCAATTTGAAATTTGCCAATGTTTCAATGAAATACAAAATATGGGCTTGCTGTGGACTTTTGGTAAATGAGAATGTCTTAAAATAAAAATGTTAACCACATTCTTTTGCTCAGCTAATTATTTTCCCGCTAACTGTGGTCATATTAGTTACCTGTCATATATACAGCACCTCATACATTTTACATCTACTGATTTATGTAATGGCCATGTATACCATTTATAAAATGGAATTAACTGTTCATAGCCACTGCAGCCTAGAGGCCAAAGACCTTTATATAATTTCAAGACACTTTTCTTTTTCACAGTATTACTAGGTGCAGTGAAGGCTCCTACCCCACTGTTTTGAATGCATTCACACCACAGACCCAGACTCAATTTCCCATCAGTACACAGCTGTACAATCTGTTTCAATTCATCGGCTGAATTTTCCGAAGGACATGGCTCACAGAGGTGGGCACTTTGTAAGTCCTGAAGGCCAGGCCGAACCACTGGGGAATGACACTGTCTAGCCTGGCAGACTAAAACTAATGATGCATTCCAGCACTCATAAACACATAATTTCAAATATGTAAACGTTTATGGTCAAATGGCGACACGTGTTTGAGTGCCACTGGGAAACCAGGGCATCATGCCTGACTTCACTGTATAAGTTGTGCAATGTTATTTCACTTAGCACATAATGGACTGGTAAATATATCCATGACTTCTTTTCCCTTGAATCCCCTGTGATTAACAGCATATCCTGGCAACTAACAAGAAACTGTGGAGTTTATTGCTTCTATTATTTACACCTCATAGTTGTTTTTTTCATTGGTCTGATTCAAGCAGTATAAAACCAGTGATCAATGACCACCTGACTGCAGATACCTGGTAAATAAAATACATTTACGTGATATTTCCCCATTTTACAAGTTGAGGAGGCTTGCCTGATCACTTCATTAATTAACTGGCCTGTGCTCAATGGATTATGGGATACAGAGGGCTGCAAATAATTCACTGCACATGTCTTCCAATTTTTCCTTTTTTAAAAAGGAGGCTACATTTCTTGGATCATATGAATTGGGACAGACTTCTCGAGAGTTATGATGTATTTGGGCTAGAAATGGAGACCTTGGAGGATCCAGTCCCTGAATTGGGACACAGTAAGAGTCACTGGTGTCCTGAACTACAAATAGATTAGTTTTTAGAAGTGTAACGGTTTGTGTAGAAGGAAAAGTGAGAAGTGTAGGAAGAGCACACATCTTTGGATTGTACCACTGATGACTTAGGAAACTCACATCTGCTTCCTCATTTTACATTTATATGAATGCAAACTTGCATTAGGTTTGACTAGAGTTCATTTTGATTTTCATCATGGCTTCTGTCACACACACGTATGTATACCACAACAGGAAGAGTGACCAACAAACTAAGCTTATTGACTGACTAACAGACTGACAGACAGACATAGTGACAGAAAAACTCAAAGAAATGGAGACAGAAAAATCAAAGTGATTTACTGACAGAAAGCCAGACAAACTAAAATGACTGACAGGCTGTGAAACGGGCAAACAGACTTCTGCTAGACTCCAAAAGGTATTTAATAGAATTGAACTGATAGGATACAGGTTCTCTGGATATGTGTGGATGCATGGAAACGCTGATAACCAGCTGGTCAGCCTCCACTTAATCAGGGCCTCAAAAGTTCAAAGGGAAAGTGAATAAAGGAAGTGCTCTGCCTATTCTCAGTCAACTCTAAATTGAGCTGTTTATCAGAGGAAAGTGTTGAATCTCTTGGCAGAGTGACGGAGAAAGAGAGAACATAAAAGACTGAAAGAGAAGCTGAACAAATAAGTGCCATTGTCATATGTCAGGCGTGTCTGGGTCCATTTCCCCCTTTGGAGCTGCAGCAGAGCAACTGACTTAACCACTGTACCAAAAACTGAAATATCTGACAGGGACATCAGGCTACTTAAAGCTTTTATTACACAGTTACTTCAGTATTTTTATTACAGTGCTGAAACTGGCCTTTGCAGTGTAGCTGCACTTAATCTGAGTGCTGATTAAACACTTTCTTATCTTGTCCAGGTGTAAAATCAAATGAAAGTGAGGAAGGCTGCATCTTTGGTGGCACACATAAATGAACTGTTTGCGATGAGGTGAATAACTTGCTTTATGACACGTAGTGGTAAAAGCAAATTGAGAAAGTTTTTAAAAAGTGTGAGCAAGGTGATCTTGATAAAATTCAGCTATTAAAAAAAAAAAAAAAAAAAAAAAATATATATATATATATATATATATATATAAATAACCAATTTGATCTATTCTGACCCCTAACAGCAGCGTCACCATGACAACAGTGCAACCCCAGGTATATCCAATGATATTTTCCCCCAACTCCATATTTTCCATATTTTTTATTTTTCCCACTTGTTTTGCAGCATTCAAAACGGATTCAACGATGTGTGACCTCATGCATTATTCCAGTGCATCAGCATCTTTGTGAAGAACACATCTTGTGACTCTTGTGTAAACAATAAGGTTATCTGCTGAGTCAAGGTCATTTGTAGCAGGATGATACTGACCATGTTTGGCGTTCCAATGTCTTTTTGGGACAAAATATTTCATTCAGTTAGGCTATGTATCATTTTGACCCCCATATGAAATGCTTAAAATACAAATACAGCCATCACATAAGCCCTCCTTCTGTGCTTGCTTCATAATTCTGGGAATCGGAGCAAACCAGAGGACATCAAAGTGTCTTTACGGACCTATTCCTTTTAAAGCCTAACATACCCACAGGGTCTCCACATCAGACACTTGTGTGATGTCTTTTCCACCAACAAACATGTGGTGCAACGTGCAAGGTTACTTTTCCAGTTCAGGTACATTCACTAAATCGACATACCTGCTAATAATCCACCTTCAAACCTGGATGCATTCCAAGTTTTAATCTTTAATCGCCTCAGTAGTTGTTTTATGAGGTGTTGACTATCAAAAGCTAATGCTAGATAACAACAGCTACTGGTAATTAATTAGCATGCTAATTTGGCATAAGCCCTCTTGTGGTCCCCTTATAATGCAGTGGAATTTTTATCTCATGAACCAAGGGAAGTTTCCCCTACTATCCAAAATAGCTATAGGCTGAATGTCATTTAAATACATTAAAACAAAGGTTTAATTCTCAACCTACTTCCCCAGCTGTCATTAAAGCTCCTCCAATCAGTGAAACAGCTGGTCAATTTGGTCACACATTTGTTTGTGCAGTTTTACCACTGAGGCAGCCATGTGGAGTCTACTGATGGAGAGGCCACTGTTTTATCATATCATGAATCTCTGAAGGACTTTGGAAAAGAAACTCTGAAATGAACTGTGAAGCCAGTGAATCTCTGATCTTAGAACTAACAGAAAGCTCACATTCAAACAAAACAAGCTGAAAGTTAGATAACAGCAATGAAGAGAGAAGATAAGCTCTGTCAACAAATAAGAGGACCATCACAATAACAAGTGCAGTGGGACATTATATGACTTGGATACTTCATCTCTATGGAAGAAAGGAGACTGGACTTGAACGTCGAATTGTGTGAGTCAGATCCACTCTCTGTCTGTCTCTGTATCTCTTTGCTGGCTGCTTTGTTTCCCTGATGGCTAAATGTCTCTCCCTAGCTTTCTATCTGAATTTAACTTTTTGCAGTGCTGATGGTTTGTTGGTCTTATTCTTTTCTGTCCTCTTGTTTGCCTGGAGATTGGAGCTATTTTATTATTGCTGCTGTCTACATAGTCTGCAGGAACAGAGCCAGCTGAGGCTTTGAATAATTTGGAATTGCTCCAGTTTTGATTTATTGGTTGTTCTGTCACCTGTTGTGTGATTTGTGAATGAGGCTGTGAATGAGCCTGTGGCTGTTTGTGGAAATGGTGTTACTGTAGGCCTTTTGGGGTAACTTTTGCGTGCCAAGAATATCAACATAAGTGTAAGTCATGCATTTGCTGCATGCATGGGTATTTTCAATAGTCGTATACTCATACTACTCTGCATAGGAAATGGAAGTCATGTCAAATCAGTGCGTTTATGACACGTGAAGTGCTATCTTTTGTCATAAAGTACACCTAAGAGACCTTTCTTCACAGCAGACACTGTGATTCGTCATCACGGGAAAAGCACAAGTGGAACTAATGATATTAATGATGGTTCAGCTCCACTCAAGTGTCCAAGAAAGTAATCATGAGTGTTATTGATTGCACCTGTGCTTTTCCTGCTGTGACATGTCAACATTGCTGTGAAAAATGTGCATGGGTGTGATGCAGTTTGTTGTAATACACCACAATGATGCACTTAAAGCCATTGTACCACGTTATTTGTTTAGATGACCTGTTTGATGAAGCTTTTGAACCACTTCATTTTTATAAAAATCATTGTTAATTTAGATAATCTGTTTCTGGACGCTGCGTTTTAAATGGTGCTGAACTGGATTTAGACATAACTTTCTACACTTCTCCAAGGCAAAAGTAAAAATATTGTCAAAACATTACTCATCCGTTCATTTTCAAACTTGTGTTTCCACCTTTTCTGTCCTTTTACATCACAACTGTTGATGCTAATACTTCTGAACCAAGGCTTTTTTTCTCTGTTGACATTGAGTCTGACTTGCAGCACACTGTTCACCTCAAATAAATGTAGTTTCTTGATGGTACAGTAGCTCATCCCCACCATTGCCTTTTGACTCTTGCTGAGGGGTGTTAGCCAATAACTGACTGACATTGGAGGTGCCTAGTCAATTTAAGCTTTTGGGAATGTTGCATCTAGCTGTTTGAGTCATGAGCGCTTTGATAAGTCCTTGAACGACCTGTGAACACTGGCTCATTTAGTGAATAGATGGCAGTCGCCGAGGGGTGGATTTGCTTTTGTTTTTCATAAACCTAATGAGTGTAACGTTCTTGACAGTCTATTTCAAGTCCCCTCGGATGAATGTCTTCATAATGTTTTATTCTAAATGTACTGTATGTCTTGATTAACATTAAACCAATTCTCTGCCAGTAAATGATTATTTGCAGAATATTCAACATTTGCCTGCGTTGGTAAACACAAATGAGGAACTAAAGCTCATTGCTGTGGAGGCAAAAACAATGCAAATCTGATGAAATGAATCCGAATGAGTTAAATTTGGATCAGACAAGCTCATTTCCATAATTAGCCAATTGTGTTTGGAGAGTGACTCATTTAAATCTGCTCACTGTTGAAATATGCATGTCTTGAATCATTTAAAACGAGGACTTATCTCTAATACAGTGCAAGTGCACACTGTGGTTCCCGTAAAAGTAATGAAAAATGTCTTTGTTGACATTCATACACAGCTTTGATTTGTGGAATCAGCTAAAGCCTGGAGAGTACCTATGATAAAGTGTGTGTCATACATGCTAATGTTCTAATTATTGAACTCTGCTTTCATTAGTACACAGAAGTCTCAAACATTGATTTAAAAAAAGAGGTGTCTTCATTATAATTGGAGCGAACATTCCTTTTACTCTTTGTAATATTGCTGTAGGTTGTTGTACTGCATATCATTTATTAGGGATGTTCTCTTTGTCTGTGCTTTTCAAATGGAATCCTTTGAAACCCGCACCATGCCTACTACATACTGTATCATGCTTTAATATATATGCAATGCATTTTAAGGACATTAAGGGTGTCTTGTTTTTGGTGTTACTATTGGTTTGACTGGGGTGTGAATGACACCTGTACCTGCAGAGGAAAGGTTCACGTTCTTTATTTGGGAAGCAACAGCCCTGTCTCACAGTGTTGTATCACTGTCTTGGCTGATGTGCATACTGTGCCGCTTTTTGTGTATGGGTGCATGATCAGGTAGCTACTAGTATTTCAACTTTACTCCTCTTTTTCATACCCCTCCATAAAAGACAGGGGTTATGGAATGATAGGAAGGCAAGTAACTTAGGTTCCCTGAGTTTATCCTCAAGGTGTTGCTCAGCCAGGTGTTAAAACTATGTGGAAAATGCTGCCCCTGCATTCATTTCATTGAAATCTCTGCACTGGCATAGCAGGGCAGCCTCAGGGTTGTCCACAAAAATAGCTGAATCTGGCTCAACTTTTGCTGCATCAAAATTCAACCTCCCATTCTGGATAGGTAACCTCATAATATGAAAGGGGTAATTCTATTGTTTGCCTTGCAACTGTATTATATTACCCAGTAGACAGCCTCCTCCCTAGACTTCGTACTATTTTAGGGCAGCACACCTGATGTGTATTTCTTGCTATTTTTAGGATATGCGCACAATAAATCCAATTAACAAGAGGTGGGTATACATCATATCTACTCCTGCTCTCTCTCATTTATCTTGTTGTTTTCAGTTGTTCTCAAATGTAGGCTACACATAAACATGAAAAGTCTATTTTTAATTGCAATCTGATTTCACAGGGATTGGTCAAAAGCGTCATCTTTAGTAGCCTCATTTTGGGTGGGAACACATGTTAATAAGCATATCCACTCAACTGAACATCAAAGTAATGCATCTTTGAATGCGCTGAATAATGTGGAAGTTATCAGTTATCAACAAGCATCAGCAATAATTACTTTTGACTATAATTCCAATTAACTCCCTGGGTGATTTCATGTTTAAATATTTTAAATCCTGCCTTATCTCCCTGCCTGTTTTTTGAGAAAACTGTTGTTCATAGGAAGATGAAATATATCTTTTTTTCCTTATGTGTCATCACCGTACCTCCAACATATGGTAAACTCATTAACCAAGATGTGAATTACCTATTAACTCTGCAGGTATCTGTCAGGTTATGGCAAATAAAGGTAATTTACATAGGATTGAGCAACCAACAGCTGTCAGCATTGCTGGAGTCTGCCTTAGGGTGCATCATTCTAAGTATATCTGCAGCAGTTTATTCAGACTGTGTTTCTCTTCCTTTTGTTTGGTTCACTTGGTTAAACAAAGCCATTCAAATTTGGGCGCACACCAAACAGCCCCACTGAGACTGCCTAAGTCTTGGTTCTTTTTCAAGCAAACAGGGGTGCAGTTCATTAAGAGAGACCAAAATCTAAACAACTACAGGAACAAGCTCCAAAATGGAAGAAAAGGAAGAAAAGTGTTGAAGACGGATTAGTTGTTGACATCTAATTACCTGCAGTTACTCATGCTTGGAAATCCTGGTGTTACAAAAACAGTCACAAGAACAAAGGCGAGCTACAGTGTTTCATCCATTTTTCATCCTTAACTATTTATCCGTGTGATCTCAATCAATATGATCCCCATCAGAGGGGGAGAATCCTACAAAGACCATAGACAACTTTTATTCCTCCTCACTGCCAAAATCACCTTGTAGGGAGGTTAATTTAGTCCTGTGCACTGCAGAGCGCCTGCATGTATTACAGAACACACGTTCGCACTGGCAGAATAGTTTGAGACCAAATTAACCCAATGCTTTTAAATTCAATACACATGTGGACCTCTAACTAGAAGTAACACATACTTCTTTGTCAGAGATCTTCAGAGAAAATCTGTGTCTTTTGCTAAGCCATATCCTTCCCAGTGTCTTCCCAAATTTCCTATCACCACTATAACATTTCAATCAGGAGAGACAAGTGAATAGAAAGACATTTATTTTGAATATGTAATGAACAAAATCTTAGTAATGACAAAGTCTTTGGCGCTTGAACTCCATGAGGAATCATCTCTGAACGGCTGCATATATATGTAGATCCCCCATGAAGTCCAGACACTGGTGGTGCTGATGAGACTGAAGAGAAGATGGCAGATGGGAATAGACTGCAGATCCTTTAGAGAATGACGGAGATGGGGAGGCGGTGGGGCGCAGGAACAGTCCTGTATGACAGGACTGAAGCAAAGGGAGAGAGGCACATTTAAACGGACCGCTACAGGATGATAGGCTAAGGCTGAAGTGTGGCGTTTTGCTATTGGTTGCTGAGATTGACAGGTGACTGGCAACAATTGAGATAACGCCCTAGACATAGAAATCTAGGTAATAGATGAGCATGCTTGAAGGAGGCAGAAGTTACCAGTTATGCCTGTATGTTTTAAAGTCTTCTGACTGAACTTTCGCTAAGCTTCATTTCATTATGGCAGGAATACAACAAAAATAGAAAAGGGAGTACTACAGCAATTTAATATTGCACTGTCACAAAATTTGAAGAGTTTGTGAAAAGCCAATAATATTTTAAATTCCCCATAATGTAACTCAGTAACTTCTTTTGTTATACTAACCGTGCCCCCACCGTGTAACACAGGCTGTCTGTCTGCTGGCAAACATTTGAAGTATAAAGTCAAACTACAGACTGTATATAAAGATGGACATAGTGAGGTGTGATGTCACACATTGGTTTGCATTGCAACTTGTTTGAAGCCCAGAGTTGCTGCTGAAGGTTGGTTCCATCTTTTTTCTGTTTGGAGTCAAGACCTTCCACATAAGGAGTGTGGAGTGTTGCCTTTCACACTCTGGAATCACACCCTGCTACCTTGGCCCGAAGCGCATTGCCTTCAGCCTCAAGCTGTGGTAGTTGCGGCTGGAGTCCAACCTGATAAAAATCTGATGATAATATCGAGGTCAGTTTCTCAGAGTTAGGAAAGCTCCCTTCAGAGCCATGGAAGACATTATACAACTGGTTATACAGTGGTCCTCATACATTTAAAACACACTCTATGTAAAATGTATAGAAGCCACATTTTCAATCACTCCTCAAAAATACCTGTTTAAAGTTGCAATTTATTCTTGATTCTGATATTTTGTTTAGTTCTTCCTTCTTTTATGAACTTTTTGCATGTTTGTTTTTATTCATTATTATTACATTTATATATACGATTGTTATTTCATAATAAAAGGGCTTTCAGGCATCAGGTGTGTTTTCCTTATATTATACACCCTGAAGCTGGGTTCATGCTTTATAAACACTGCAGACAAGTCTTAGTGCAGTTGTTTAGTGTGTGCCTCCTTTATTGTAAGGAATCATTCATATCGAGGGCAATAAATTGTCTTGGGATCAGATTAACTGAACCATGCAGGCTAGGTGTAAATGCACCCTGCCAGTTCTGTATTGATCTATAATTTAGAATCAGGTCACACAGTTGTTAAAAGTTTCACTTCAGAGAAAACCTACCCTTAGAAGAAATCAAACTCTGGACCTCTTACATTATTAAATTAACAGGTTTTTATATTTATTAAGATATAAAATGTCAGCAGTGAGTTTTGTGTTATTGAGAAAAAAAGAAAAAAAATCTAATCTCCTCAAGGTTACACTGATATTTGCTTAGGTTATGTTCATTATGCAACACGTCTAAACTTTAAGTCCTAGAACTATGATCCCAGCATTCAAAGCTATCTCATTCAATTCCACATGGAAAATAGCTCAAAACCAAAATGTTACTGACGCTCTTACCTAGACTTTTTTTTCATATTTTCCAGCCAGTCGAGTTTCATTACAGTCACGGCTAAAACAGACTTGACAATTTTAACTTTGTATATTTTTGACTCCCAGCCTGCAAAGTCATTTCGTTTGATGAAAGCTATGTAGAAAAGTGCCCAAACCCAATGTCTCACTGCCCTTTTCCACTTTTCTAAAATATTCAAGTAGCAGTAGAGATCAAGGACAGCCCTAGATTTCAAAGCTATCTATTTAGGATAGCTTGTAGGGAAAGACATCCCACCTTGGTATCTTACTGCAGACAATCTTCCCTTTTTTATTTTATAGTGTTTCTCTTTGAGACTTGTTTGACTGCTGAGTTTTAAATTAATGTCATCACACACACACTCCTCCACAACCTCTTAAAGTCACTTACTAAGCAATATAATGTAAACAATGTTGACTCAAAATTATTTCCGTATCACTGTGTGCTTGTAACAAGTACAATTTACATAGTGAGAACTTCAAAGCTTACATTCAGCTCCAATAAAACACAAGACAATTATAGTACAGCATTTCTTTGTTCTCGGGCACAGTGTTATGATATCGAACTTAATCATAACATGTCTCAAAATGCAGATTGGTATTACTTCTTCTAATACTAAAATATGAAAGAGAGCTAATGTTTGCTCGGATATCAAAGTGACAAGTAATTTGGGGTGCACCCAGTCACCTACAGAGCGTGGACATGTGGAGACGACCCAGGAAGCGTCTCCAATCTGGCGGTGCGGATCACGGCAGATGGAGCGCGCCATCAGCCAAGTGGTCTCTGTTGTCCGCGCCATTCACAAACAGCGCGGTGCAAATGCAACTTCATGAGCTGATTAGGAAACAAGAACACAGGCAAAGATGAATCACCCTCACCCGCTGCGTAGCATTAAAAGGACGCCTCTGATTTTCCTCCTTTCAAATGACAGAGGGATAGTCAGCCCTTCTGGTGCATTTTTCGCTCCTTGTAGACATGAGGAACGACCACAAAGATCAAGGTACGGAGTGTCAGCCGGTCCACAGGGAGGAGATTTATGCATGGGATTGAATGTTGGCTTACTTTCATTCTCCAGAATGCAGGGGGAGTAGGGCGTCTGGGCAGAGGCAAGCTTGGACTGGTATCCTAGACCTGACCACAGAGGGGGGTCTATGTAGAACGATCAAGTCATTATTAGGTTCCAAAGTGCAATTTTTCAAATGATATGGCTCCAGTAATGTTATAGCAAAATAATATAATATATCATATCATGTCATACATTGCGGCAAAAATGTCAATCTTAACATGACACAGCATTAAAATCTGTAAACACTTTTTAGATACATATGTGGCTTGGTGTGTTACTGCCAATTCAATTTTAGTGATACAGAGAACCGAGCCCATAAAGATATGGGTTTAAGTTTGGTGTGTAAAAACGTGACTGGCCTGCACAGAGTCCTTACCTGAGCCCCATCCAACACCTTTGGGATGAACTCGTCAACAATGAGCCAGTCCTTATCATCCAACATCAGTGCCCGACTTCTGTGATGTTCCTTTGGCTGAATGGGAGCAAATCCCTACAGCCATGTTCCCATGGCTATGAAAGAAGGACATCCCTCCCAGAAGAGTGGATGCCGTTATGGCAGCAGATTAATGCACATGGTTTTGGAATGACGAGTTAAACAATACAAGAATTTAATAGCTGTAAGTAAAATGACTTGATGTATCCCCTTTTCAAAAAGACAACAGCATCCTTTGAACAATCCAGCAACCGACAGCTGGACAATGAAAGTCGAGTGCTACGACGGAAAAAAGAGAATTGGGAGGGTTATCATACCCCGCATGGGCCACATGCATAATACACCACTGGTTAACAGGGTTCAGTTCATCATTACTCTATGGTATTTCTCAGAGATGAACTGAATCGCTGTGCTTGAGTCTGATCAAACTGCAGCATAGAAAGCACAGAGAGTGAAGGCTGATGCTGTCGATGAGCACGGCGCAGCATCAAACCCATAAGTACAGCCAGCCATGGATATCACTTTACCCCATTTTACATCTTTGGTGATCAACGGTCTGTGCCAATCCAGTGGGGTAATTGGCCGTACATCTTCACCAGTGAAAAGGTTAATTAGTACGCTATTATGTGGGTGATTGAAAGCTATGATAAATAATGTAATGGCTTTTACTCAAGATTTGTTTTGCTGCAGTATGCTGCAACTAGTATTTAGCTTGTTTGTATTAATGGCAGGGTATTTTGCTTTATCTGTAGATGATTGCAAAATGAAATGTATCCCTCAGATAATAAAATTCCTCATTGCAGAGGAGCATATTACATAAAAGCTCTGCATAGCCAAAACATGAATTTGACTGTTCTGTATCCATCCAACAATGGATTTACAGTTAAATTGAAACACAGCACAGCTCAGCAATTGCATATCTATTCATTATGTCACATTCTATAAAAGGACAAGGAGCACTGAGGGCCAGAAATGAAACAAAGGTATATTTAGGATGTTCTATGCTGGATTATTAGGCTTTTACACATGCAGAATATCAATCCAGGCAGAGGAACATTTTGCCAGTGTTGAACAAAGGAGTATGATTCATCTGCCTTACTGCAACAACAACAACAACAACAACAACAACAACAACAACAACAACAGCAATAAATATAAAAAATTGGAGGTGTGTCATGTTAAGGAGCAAAATTTAAGAGGATTATTAAAATTACTCGGATGAGTCCATTACTAGGCTCTCAAAACCAGAAAGCACTCATTCCCCCTGTGATTGCACACGCAAGGCTAGACTTTCCAGTTAAATCACATCTTGCTGCTTCTTTTTTTTTTTTTGCTTTTTGCATGATATGCAGAAACACAGAGGTTTACCACAAAAATAGACACTGCCTCCCATATTCACTGCCATATGTAGGATTTTAGAGGATGAAATAACAGCACCACCTCTCTACCACTCTGTCACTACACCTGCTGGAGGAAACACACACACACCACATTAGCATCCAGGTTGCGTGCAGCTCCCATTGTGTCATAACGTACATAATGGGACACATGCCTCCATTCAGCTCATTATTCATTCACCTGTGCAGTATGCGGAGTACTGTAAGTTGAAGTCAAAGAGACCAAGCCCGTATCTGGTTAAGTGTTAAGATCAGTGAAAAGATACAATATGTCACACACACAGACATGCAGCTGCTGTGTGTATTATATGTGAAACAAGCTGTGAAGCATTCTCTTTTTCTAACACTTTATGGACTGTTTTGCTATCTTATTTGGAAACTGACCTGATGGTTAGCTTATCAATTGTAAAATAATGCTGTTTTTTAATTAGTATTATTATAAGTCCTGTGCTGAGTCAAACCACCAAACCCAACTGCCAATATTGACCCCTGTTTAACCATTGTACCCTGATTTCAATAAGATTCTGCCTTTACTGTATTACATTTTGCTATGACTGACAACTTTAAATTGTTCATATTAATAGCTATGCACCATTAAGAGTTTCAGTTTGATTTACTCAGTTTGGGAATGCTAAAGGCAACAATTTAATACTGCTGTATATTAACTTTTCACATTGTGATTACATGATTATGTTACTGTCTTACATGATTAATGATTCCAGCCAAATTGTAATGAGATTAAACTGAGTTCTTACAGTTTTGTATTATGTGTGAGGAGGTTTGTGTGATTTAACACCCAGCACTATATGTAAAAGCATTAGTATATAAAAGGTGGAGATACTGTATATCAATCAGTGCCAGAAATATTGCTGATTGCCAATTGGTGACCTATGCTCCAAACTCAAGCAAAGTTTGCAGAATTTTATAGTTCAAAAGTTTACAGAATGAAAGATTTTATGATAATCTTTGGATTTCCTGTTAATATTCCAAGTTAAGCTATTATGGGAAATACATTTCTAAAGCAAGGCCTGGTCTCCTAAGTATCTTATTACTCAGTTCATATCTCTTTCATTGTATTATGAATAGAGATGAGATTGGATATTATGCAGAAAAGAAACTGACATTATAGAAGACTCAATGCTGGCTTTTCAAAAGATTGTCATGCCATCCATCTGGAGAAATCTGGACTCACCAATGTTAGATCTTTTGGCTCTTTGGTGTCCTTTAGTCCGATGGGGAACACAGAGCAGCAGGGTCGGTAAACATGTGCAGGTTGTGTGCAGCAACTTGATGTTGCGTGGTATAATCTGGTCATTGTTGTCATTTTTTTCCAAACAGTGACCTCTTGCTGCCATTTGAAAGCACAAACAGGCAAAATTGCAGCTATAAAGAATGTTATTCCTCGCCGCATGTTGTGCCAGCTAACAAACACAATCAATTGTTTTGGTTTAGTCAGTGCCGGTTTGATTAATCACTGTGACAGACTCTATGCGATGAACCCATTCCTTCAGTATTGATATCCCGAATACGTGGGTATCCTGCAGAAGCAGCCCTCTTTTCTATTGTTGGTCCCAACCCACAGTTTAGAAAAGCAGGCCGTAAACTATACATAATTGTTTGAATCTCAATTATGTAGGCAATTTGTAATCTCTGCCAGAAGGGGACTGCTTAATCACAGCAGTGGGGTGAGATATCACTGTCAACAGACATTTGTCTACTACGTTGGTAATCTATAGCCTCGTTCCCAATCATGATCACATTATAACCCACATATACAACAAGTGGAGACATGGGGGGATACAAATATTTTTCATGCTACTCATACGTTTCCCTGATTAAAATTTCCATAACATCCTGAGGGGAAATCACGGCCATGTATTATTCATATCAGACAACCCTTAAGCATTTAATAGAATCATGTGTGAAAACACACATACACAGGTGTGATTTTAAAACTGCATGCATGTGAGTGAAAAACACAAATTGTGCTGAAACAATCGTATCCCCATCAACTAGAGATATGCTGGACAAATAAACAGACCTGGAGTTTGATGCACACTCGCCCACCACAACCTGTGCACTGACAGTCTGCAGCCCCTGGCTGAGCTGTCATGATCATTTAAGGCTGTGTTGACTACAGGTCACGATGCAAAATAGCATAAAAACAGCGCCCGTGTTTAGTGCGCTGTGCAGCGCTGAACCGGCCCTTAAGGGCACCCTAAGGGGGATGTGTTAATGGGGCCCCTCACTGCTACCAACAACAGCCTTTTTTAATTTATCCACCCTAGGAAGGATAGTCTTACAAACAGCCCTATGAGATTGTAATACACTGAAAACCGAAGTGTTAGATGATAATGAGATGGGTCATGCTATTATTTGAAAAGAGGGACATATCATGGTTTACACTCAGTCTCCAGCTTATTATGAACCCGTACATGTAGTCTATGTCAACAGCCCTACAATAAATCCTACCTTCATGTTTAGTTTTTGTTTTAGCGTGCTGTTGATTCAATATAACTGTAATTTTAGAGGCTGTAGTTTGTGTATCTATTGAATTGAACTGTAAGAGGTGTTGATATGAATGGGAGCCAAATCTGCAAATGATCCGCCTCGCTTAATTTTCAATTTGGTTGAGGGGGCATCTCAAAAGCTTTGGTTCAATGATATCATAGGCTATCACAGGAGTTTTATACAGACACTTCCATCTCTGCTCATCACATATATACTGTTTGTTTGTTTTTATATCGAATCTCAGAATTAATTCTGGGAATTTGTTTTATTCATGACATGTAGAGTTGACGAGTACTGGTTATTTTGCCTTAAGATATGAGATAAGAGAATAATGTTGAAAGTGGGATAGCGCACACATCACACCTACTGTATGTTCTGCAGATATACTTGAGCTTCAGGCTATACTGAGATAAAACTGTATAAAACAGCCTATATGTTCGACAGCTTAGCAAGCTAGAGTTTCATAAGTACAATGGAGAAAACTAGAAAACTCCATTAGGAATACACCTTCAGATTTGAAAGGTACTTCTCTACCGTGTGCATGAGGTCTCGGAGAGCTGAAAGACTGCGATTTTTAGACCCAAGCTTAATCAACTGCTAGTATCTATGTTTAAAGAAAATAAAATGAAATAAGATTAGATCACATTCTGTTAGTGAGTGATCTGGCATTTTATCAAAGCCATTTTGATATTTAAAAGCCTAAAATGTTGCTCATTGTTCTCAGTGGCTGTAGTAATAGACTTGAGAGGCGTGTAATTAACACCTCTGGGTTTTCAAGGGGGGTCGATAAGTTTTAACAGAGCTGATGGCCTGGATTTGGAAAGAATGTGGTTGGTAGTTGTCAGTCTAAGTCCTTTTTTATTTAGAGCTGGGATGGGATTTAAAAGGATGTTTTCTCTGTTCTACTGTAATGTAGTTATACAGTCACAGTCAAATGACACCACTCAGTACAGTGAGCACAGTAACAGATGAAAGAGATGAAAGGTGGTCACTTTGAGACCAAAAATAGATAAAGAAATGAAGAAAGTGACGCCAATGGGAGTTTGAACAAACTGTTCAACTGAGTCTTCTTTTTGGCATTGACACATAATTAGAAACTGCACAAGTGAAATTATTTTTTTTTCTCTCACATCCCACTTCTAATAAAACATTTTTTTAAACAGCTCTTCCCTATTTACAATCTGTATTAATTCAGCTTAGCTGCCACATTTAATTTATTTTTTCCTAATAATAATTCAACTACTCTATTCAAGAGGGAAAATGATTGTCTTCCATCCAAAAAAACTCAATTTGCCAACAAGCTGTAAGCAGAGTGACATTCTTTCAAAAGGGAGCTCATATGGATGGCGGCTCAGTTATCTGTTGGGTATACAACGCCTCCACAGTGTCCCTATGGCAACAGGGCATTTTCAGCGGGTATATACATAAAGAAAAGTGAGAAAGAAAATGGTAACTGTAAAGAAGATAACCTCTGAGAGAGCAGGAAAATGAAGAGGGATGCATTTACTCCAATAAATACACTATTTCACTCATGTTGCTCTCTGTAAACCCATACTTGTTGTTTATCCCTGCTGTGGGCTTTTTGTGAAACCACAATCATAGATCGGTGGGGAATATTTCTCTCTCAGCGGATTGTCGCAATTTGCATTCAACACAAACATACTATAGGAGAACAAGGGGAAAGTCTCTAACCACCGCATCCTATTCAATTTCACGTTTCATGTCAAGTCCACATATAATTACTGCAAACTTGTATTGTGATCGCCTCGTCATGCGTGCCTTCAAAGTGCAGTCAAAATGCATATATGCTTTTGATCCAATATCTATGTCCCTTTATCATGTTGCAGTGGGATTATTGGGATCACTGTCTGTCGGAAGCAATCTAAGGCCCCCAGATAGAAGCATGACCAGCCAAACTCTGTTTTTCTGCTTGGTTAATCCGACAGCACCTTCTGAGGAGATCCAATTAAATCTCTCCTTCAAAGAATATGTGACTGCTGGAGCATAGATGAGATGAGAAGGATGGGCGGGAGGAAGGGGAGGGTGGAGGGAGGGGAGGACGGGGTCTCCGATCTTCTGTTTTAATCATTCCAGATCAGTGTCACACTATTTAAGCAGCCCCTACACACCAGAAGAATGTGTTTGGGAGAACAGTGGAGATTAAAAAGCTTGTGTGTGTGTGTGCACGCGTGTGTGTGCATGTGCCTACAAGCGCTGTCGTAGGGGCATGTGTGTTTGCACACTTGTGTGGAATGGATGCATGCGAATTACAGGGCTGAACTGATAAACACATCATATATCTGTTGATTAAAGGTGATAAGATGAATAGCATCTTAGATCAGGTTCATCAGCGCTTATAATTGTAGGGCTGAGCAGAAATTTCATGGTGACATACTGCATTTACACCACAAATTGCTCTTATAACCTTATAGTATGATGTGCAAAATCCATAATGATACTTATTTTTTATTCAGAGGACATTCATAATGCCATTTATGAGTTTGAATTGGACTTACGATCATGAAACTCTCTTGGGATGGTTTCTTTTTCAAATAACTCAATTTATGTAGCAACAGATTTGTGTGTGTTTCTATGTGGGGGGGAAATAGAAAAGAATTGTTCTGTTGAATATTTTCCCAGACAAGATGCCCGCACATTATGTTAGTGTAAATATATCAATATCAGAGCTGAGCGTCGCGGCTTCTTCGAATTCTTTCCAGAGGCCCATGTTTAGTGAGATATCCTGTAGTAATACAATGTCATCAAGTCTGTGAATAATGGATTTCTGTGAGATCGCAAGAGAAGAAAGCCTGCTAGGATGCACCGCGAAGAGGATGGCAACCCCCTTGTTAACACAAATGATTGTATGCACTTTCTCTCTCTGAAAACTAAAGTGAAGCATGAGGAAATAAACTGAAACTGTGCGTCACCAAAGCAACATGTCCCCCTACTTCATGGCATCCTCGAGTCAGCTTGTACTGTAGTCAACAGTGCATGCCAGAGGCGGCCTCTGCCAGAATGAGTGGCCGGTAATTATAATACGCATGACAGGTATTTTTCTGCTAATTAATTTTGGGATAAGCGGGCAATGGTGCATGTTTTCCACTTTATTAAGCAGTGGTGGTAAAGTGTTGTCAGTTTAAAGTGTGCCCTACTTTTGTAAGCCTGCCTGGACGGATGGATGGATGGATGGATGGATGGATGAAGGGATGGATGGATGATGAAGAGAAGCCATGGGGGATATGAGGTGGGAACAAGGTGATGAAGGGTGGGTAGAAAACGTGTAGATGAGAGAGATAAAGATGGATAGATGGATGATTGCACATATTAAGTGTATAGTGAGGACCTCATGTCAAGTTGAATGTGTCAAAGCTGAGATTCCACTACAAAGTATCAAGCCTCTAAAGCGCCAGAGGTGCTGACTCTCCTATAATGGTGTTTAGACACTCTCTGTCCTCGCCCTCATCCACACGTTGGGTGAAAAAAAAAAAAAAGCCTCTTAGGGCTCAAAACCTCTTTAATAGAAACTCCTCCATTTTTTTTTCTTTCTTTCTTTTTTTTTGCTAGTGTACACTGAACACTTCGCCACAGCTAAAGAGATCCTGAACACAAATGTAATGGTTTCCCATCACAGCGTGACAGCTGCTGCAAACTACACACTGTGACATCTTGCAGAGTGGATAGTCCACAGTGAAAGTGATCCCCCACCAAATCTCCAAATAACCTCTAATTGTCAGAGTGAAGTGCGTGCAATAATTGTCCCAGCTGTCTATGGCATGCTCAGCCCTATAATGTCTGCTTTTTATTAATGAAACGCACACTTACAGCGCTATTTCAAATGTCACTAAGTGTAGATTGCAAATGATAAAAGGCTGAAGAGCTTTCTGGTTTTTACTAAAGGCTGAGCACCCTGGTATTAGACACAAGCTACAAACGGGTGACAAATCAAAGGAAAAACCTAACTTTCTGGATAAGGTGTTGGGCCACCATGTCTCACCAGCTTCAATGTGTCTTGGCATTGATTCTACAGTGTCTGAACTCTACTGGATGAATACCATTCTTGTAGAGATGTTCAGTCATTTGGTATTTTGATGATGGTGGTGGAGAGCGCTGTCTGTCACGTAAGACCAAAATCTTCCATAGGTGTTCATTTGGGTTGAGATGTGATGACTGTGAAGACCATAACATATGATTCACATCATCATCATCCTCACTAAACCATTCAGTGACCTCTTGTGCTCTATGGATGGGGGCATTGTCATCAAGGGTAGAAGTGTTTCGTTATAGGATAAAGGTGATCACTCAGAGCGGCTTTGTATTGATTTTCATTGACTCTTTCCTCTAAGAGGACAAGTGGACCCAAACCAGGCCAGCAAAATGCGCCCTGATCTCTCATTGCAGGGGTCAAATATTCAGACCTTTCCTTTGATTGGTCACCTGTCTGTATTGCATTGTTTGTTGATTTTGTTACAGGCGGTTAAAGATCATGCCTTTTTGTTTCACCTTCACATAATCAGGTTGAACATTTGTCTGATCATGACGGTGCTTCTTACCTTATTGGACGTAGTAACATTAACTCAGTGAGTCTAATGCTATTATACATGATAGAAAAATGACCAAAACTACAAAAAATAAATTCCAGGTTGTAATAAACTTGAATTATCTTTTTAATATATGAGTGAAGAAATATCTACCATAGAGAGTTAGCTTATCAATAAAATAGTACAATGTGAAAAGCCCTTTTAATTATCAGGTTAAATGTACCTGATGTTATTATGCTGTGTGATAAAGAGTTTAATGTGTTTATTTATTGCCTTTCTGAGTTTTGGTGTCCATTACACTCAATTTTTGTCCATTAACCACTTTAAATAACAGTGGCACTCCTGCTTTTAATTCACATAATGGATAAAAAAGCCGGTTATACAGCAGTTCATTTGTTCATTTTTATTGTCCAGTGCTGCAATCTAAATTCACCTGATGGGAAACAGAACCGAGTGATGAGCCGTGGGACATTTATATCATCGCGCTAATGTGAAACTCAAGTTGTCATTTTTATGAATTGCCACGTCGTTTTGCACAACGGTTTATGTAAATGAAAGTCAGATCTCAATGGCCGCATGCATCACAGGTACGCAACATTAATGGCTAATGATCTGCCGGGAGAAATGGACGACAGAACACACATGAAGCACGCTCTGCTTTTGACTGCGCTTGAATAATCTCGTAGTGGAAATTTTAAGGCCTTAGTGCACATAGTGGAAGCCTAAGAGAGGGGAAAAAAAGAACTCAATAAACTGAAGAATTTCACATATAATTTGGCCTGGCAGATGTACTGTATTTGTGTTGAACAGTCGTGACTATGACATACTGTACAGAAACTACTATCCCGCTCTGTCTCAGTTACTCTTCCAAACTTCCACCCCAGAAATCATTTTCATCTGTAAACATAAACAAACACAGTTTTGTCGCTGCATGAAAGGACATTTCTGTTCCAAGACAACACAGTGATGCAATTTTTTTCACTCCCTCTTTCTCTCTCTCTCCCCTTCCCCAACCAGCAATCCCTGTCTCTGCAATGCTCTCCCTCTGACGGCGCATTTGCATGACGAAAAAAGAAACATGGGTGTCTTTGATATGCCTCTCCTCTCCATGCCTTCCCCGCTTAGTTCTTCTCGCATGCCTCGTTCACTAGGGACAGATAATTGTTGGGAATCTTGCTCACTCTTCCTTCTCTTTCCTCTGCTTGGCAGTAATGATGGTAAGCCTTTTGAGGTGCAACAAGGCTAGGGAACCAATTATGGATGCTGGCTTCAGGAGTCGAAGGCAGAAAGACCACACTGCTGCACTTTGTTAGGTAATAACAGAAATTAGCCAATGACAGTGGGTTTATTTGGTTTGAGATCTTGCCCTGGATGAATTTCTTTTTGTGCGCAAATTTGCCGGTGTCGATGGAACCAACTAATACGAATTGTTTAATTACAAAGGCGGCAAATGGGGAACACGATAGAAAATGAGGGGATTTCTGTCGTTACAGGCGATAGAGTATGAGGCCTCTCTCCATTTTTAAGCTAGATAATCCTCTGAATCAAGTCAAACATGTAGCCTGGTCCTGCTTCTCAAAGGAAGAGAATCAATTACTACTGCAAAACTATAATCAGGGGTTCCAAAAATCTTTGGTACAAATGGGTTAGCATGTGTTGCACGAATAATGGTGCACTCCTTGCACTTTCTGCATTCCTCCTCACTCCCCTGCTCGCTCTGACCCCCCCCCCCCCCCGTCCCCTCACCCCCCTTGATTCAATCACTTTCTCTCTCCCCACGCTCTCGAGAATGAATGCCTCAGCTGCAAATTTCCATCAGACTTGTGAAATGAGTGCCAAAAACAAAGACTGCAGCTGTGTTTTTAACCAAGGGAAGCCTTTTGTCTTAGGGACGACTTGTGGTGCCGCCACCTTCCCCTCCTGCGCCCCCCTCCCTCCTCTGTTGTCTCATCCGTGTTAGCAGCGGGACCCCTTTTGCTGAAAGATTCGTCTCCTCGTGAGACTCGGAGCCTGAATGTTCCATGCCGTCGCTTACATTTTCACCAAGGCTTATTATGCCCGCGATAAGGCCTGTGGCTGCACACACAGGAAATATTGATTATCCTAGAAGGCAGCAGCAGGGACATGAGAGTGTGCAGCGGGGGGTAGACAAAAAAAAAAAAAGTTCAAGTTCTCTGGAAATATCACAACTGAGAGCAGTGTTGTTTTTTTAATGCAAAGTCAGGGTGCTGGTGGTGTGTGCTTTGGAGTTAACATGCAAACAGCCCTTGATGTTTAAGCCCTACGCCTGCAATAATCGCTTTAAAAAAGCACTGTTCTACTACATCAATCTGCAAACACGTCTCACTTAAACTCTGTGTGATCCTCTGCCAGCAGGTGGGACACAAGGTCAGGATCGCTGTGATTTCTCGGAGATAAAAACAGGCTAATATGTCGCCTATGGGATCATAATTATCCACAAAATCTTGGGCAAATGTGCCGAGAATATGTTTTTACCTTCAGATGTAGCTGCGACTCCGCGAGCTGAAGCTTCCCCTTTGGGACGCTGATAAAATAAATGCCCCTGCAAGCAATAAACACTGACAAATGCAGGTAGCCAAAATTGCACACGGGGGGAATTTATACCGACAAAATATTTCAAAAAGCTCTCAGAAACTCATCACAGTCTCACAGAGAAAAAGGAGAAGTGAGTAGCTTGACTTATTACTACTGATTATATAGCAGGAGGATGTGCAGCTTAACAATGCTCTACCCAGACAATATGTGTTGTGTTTAAAATAACTTCCTCTATATTTTAACAGCATATTCGGAGCCAACTCCATTCAGCAAGGTGATTATAAGAACAAGTAATGCGATTTTTAGAATAAAAATTGTTCCTCTGGGTGCAGAGTTGAGCAATTTTTTTAAACCCCAGATACACTTTACTTGGATTTGTTCAAGCAGTTTCAAGGTAAGTTAGACAGCAGGATGATCTTCAGGGGCATTTTCCAGTCCAAGGGGAGCTCTTAATTTACTGAGCAGTTCTTTAATAATGTGGGAATAATTTGATGAGAAATATGGCCTCTAATACAACAATAAGAAGCCAATATTTACTCACAATACGCAAGAAGTGAGTTTAATCGTGATCTTGCAGATTTTCATCTACGCCGGTATCAATCACACTTAGAATTAGTGTCAGTGATATAAGTCCCATGTCTCTTTCTCTAATCAACATACTGCAGTATGTGCGGCCTTGCTGTGGGGAAGGTGGCGGAGGGGACGGCGAGGCTTGGAGGAGAGGCGGAAAAGAAGAGAAAGATCTTCAAAGCGTCTGCTTTACAAGTCTGATGTATTCTCACTAGCTGTGTTAAAATCCTTTGTGTCTCATTAGGCTGCGATTTTGGGACGGTGCCTTTGTGCACTGGACAAATTCTGTTTGAAATGCAAGGGAGGGGGAGAGAGACCCTCTGCTGTCGCCAATTAGGCTTTGTTAGCAAAAAGAAGAGGGTCACTTGTCTCAGCCAGTAAATTGCTGATTTCATTGTGTCTTATTAAGAGAGGTGAATATTTATGGCATTGATTTAAGATGAACACAAGTGCTTATTTGTGTCTACAAACCAAAAGGTGTATTACTCCCAAGTGCTAACATGAGTGTTGTCAAACGCTAACCTGATTTTCTTATGGATGGATTTGAATTGACTGGTCTGCGAAAATGCAATTACAACAGCACAAAACAATAAGGATAACCACAGTGACAACTACTGCAATAAATGTCATAACAATAACATCCACCAACAATGACAATAACAGCACCACTGTGTTTTTTTGCTTGCTGGTATTTCAATTGTAATAATGACAGCTGCATTAATAACCATCTCTACCAATGACAGCACCAGTAATGGCAACAATAATAATAACCACCAACAATGACAACAACAGACAACATTATTATTGTTGTTAAGCCAGTTTCAGTTTTATTGTATTGCTTATTTTGTACATTGACTGGGTCATGATTGACAGGAGGCAGGGTCGTTATTAACATTAATGTTAACGTTAATTAACGTTATTGCAAAGTTATCTACTAATTGACATACAGTATTTATGTTGTTGATGACAATTGCACTAATGAAATATATACTAACAGATGGTATTTAATAATATATGTTTGCTTACAACTAATATTTGGAAGTAAGGCACCCCTTCCTGTGATCTCTCAGCTCTCGCAATCTTCCAAAGTGCATGCATTAATACACAATATGAATTGAGTCGTTGAGTTGTTATCTATGCTGTTTGGAAGTTCAACATTTCAAAAATTCAACAAAAATGATGACATGTCGCCAGAGGGATGCGCTCACTTAATCTTACTGAATTACATTCTAGAATCTGAGCAGAATCATGATATAAGTGACCAACATATGGATGCATATTCTGGCCTAAAACAGCCTGAGAGTTACCCAGCTCATATCGGAAAGTTAATGTCTTCATGAGCCGAGGACCTGAGTGAGAGATTAGAATTTTGATTGCAAAATATCTCATGAATATGGGATCCTCTGAGGCCTCGCATCATGTTTCAAGAACAGTGATTATGAGCAACATTGCACGTAAATTCTGATGCCGGAGTGGGTTGGTTTTCTTCAGCTTTTTGCAGAGGTCCAACACATCTTGCAAAGTCGGTACTGCACACATCTTTGCAGAGAGTCCTCTCAAATCCCTAAGATGCACGGTAGATTAAAATAAAAAAAAATAGCTATGTGGAGATCCGTGTAGCAATAAGTAAGTCCAGGAGACAAGCTGTTACAAAAATCCTCTAAACGCCAGACAAATCATGCAACATGGACAAATATTTGAAGTAATACATGCTTTATTCAGCCAGCAAGGGAGGGAGATCTGAAATATTGATGAACACGGAAAGGAAGCACAAAATGAAATTTACATGAGGTTATGAATCAAAGATCCGTAGAGGTTTTGAGCAGGCAGACAGGTCGACCCCCACCCTCACCCAGAAAACACACACATGCACCAACTACGGAGGCGTGCACACACTTTCACCAATGCAAACCACAGCTGTACTGTAAACAGACCTGTGACTGCAAGCAGACGTGACGGGATGCGTGAGCGACTGAGAGACGCTGACGACGAGGAATACTAATGACGAGCAGGATTCCGGGATGAAATAAATCACACCGGAAGATGTGTTGTGCGACCCGCTCGACTTATGCAAAGCGCTTACACATCTTTGCTGGGGGCGTTTGCGGTGAGAGTTTATTAAACTTACACGCGGTGCTCACAGCCGTCCCGCTGTTCAGGAACATTTTTCTCAGCTGTCAGTTTACTGACGGATGTAAATTAGGCAGAAAATGCTGGAGCCGTGTCTCTCAAAGCCATGCCACAGACAGGACTGTTTTCTTTTAAAAAACACTGATTTTATGCTCGGTGACACATAGCGGATGAAAACTACTGCAATGTTAAGTTCATATGAGCATCACTGCATTGCAAATTGCAACAAAAAAAGCATTCCTTTGGACAGCCATTTTTTAGTTGTTTTTTCTTTCGTTTAGCTGTTGCTGGGAACCTCCAATAAACCAGCAGCAGATGAGAGCAGTATTCTTGTAGGCAATAATTAACAAGGGAGTTCGCAATACTGCTCCTAGCCCATTAAGGCTTTGTATATAAGGAGGAGGACCTTAAAGTCAATGCCAGATGTTACAGGAAGCCAGTGTAGAGCAGCTAAAACTGAACTGATGTGTTCTCTCCTCTTGGTTCCGGTTAATAGCAGAGCTGCACAGTTTTAAATAAACTGAAGTCTCTAAAAAAGGGAAAGCACTTAAAAACCTGTTTGTCACTGTCCATCACTAATTACTTTTCACCATTGTCACACCTAAACCACACCTGTAGAAACACCAACCAACCATTCAAGATGATTGATTAGGATATCATGGATTAGCAATCATTTAAAATGCTGCACTTATGTCTATAAGGATATCTTCAGAGTTTAGTCTGAGATTGCTCATTATTTTCCTAAGAGCAGTTTCAGTGCTGTGGTATGATTTAAACACTGACGTAAATTCCTCTAGGATATTGTTTTCTTCATGAAAGGACATTACTTCCACTGAAACTATCTTTTCAGGTGTCTTACTAATGAATAGAAGGTTGGATATCAGCCAATTTTGGTTGGTTGGTGCATTACCATCGAGATTGGGTTTTTTAGTGAGGGTTTTAAAATGGATGTTTGAAGGCACCCGGACGGACGCCTGTTTATAACATTCAGAAATTGGAACACTGCCGAACACCTGCACCTACCAAGAAATGTTGTAGTTACAGGGTCAATACGTGAGATGGAGGAGTTGTATTCAGTGACAGCCTTGCAAATCCCAATAAGTTTAATACAAGTGAAAAAGAAGTCATTTTTACAGTAATTGCTGAAACCATCTGCGTCTACTTCAGTGGCAATGCTGGCTCTAATTAACGTTATTTTGTTATTAAAGAATAAAGCATTTTGTCGGTGGGGGCAGTGTTGAGTAACTGGAGAATAATGTTCTAGATTTCCATGCGTTCTCTGTAATAATCTTCTACAATGAATCCTTTCTTGTCAGACATATTGCTTTGTTTGTCAGCAGTCATGGTTTGCTTGTATATATTGCAGTGAACTGTGAACTTAGTTTTCCTACATTTTCTTTCAGCTGCCCAACAGATTGTCATGATCTCATTATGTTATCGTTTAACCGTGAGGAGATTCTGTCATTCGATCTCGTTTTAACCTTTAGTAGAGCAGCAGTATTTAAAGCAGATGAGAAGGCGTTCTTGAAATTTTCAACCATGTAATTTAAATACTAGTCAAAACTGTACAGCTCAAATGACCTCACGATATAAGAGAACTGTGCTTCAGCTTAATACTGTAACATTATCTATGTTTAACCCTTTCGTTATTACATTGTTACTTGTTATTAAGTCTAAGGTGTTACCATGCTGAGGAGTGGCTTTAGTTCCATGTTAGATGAGTTCAAAGCTATCCAGTACATTTACAAGCCCCATAGCTATGGAGCCATTCTCTTTTATTAATATGAATATTCAGGTCTCCACTCAAGGTTAATCTATCATATCTAGTGATAGCAAGTTAGATCAACTCTGAGAGTTCTAGCAGGAGTAGTCATGGATATCCGGGTGGCCAATATAATGTAATGACAAGTACTGATAATTCTGCTTTGAGTTCAAGAGCACAATATTCAGACAATGTAAATTCTCCCAGGCCAATGTCATTACACACAAACTAGACAAAATGGCTACAAGCCATTCTCCTTTCCTGTTTTATACACTGCAGTTTACAATATACAGTGCAAATTATTTTTCATTTATCAGATCATTAACCAAGACGGATTTGTCAGCCAATGATCTGACATTTAACAGCATTTAACAGCATTCTATCATCTCAAAAATATTTCCAAACTAAAGAGTTTCCTGTCACAATCCACGCATTCATAACAAGCAGATTAGATTACTGTAATGGCCTTTTCACTGGCCTTCCAAAATCCAGTATTCACAGGTTACAACTAATGCAGCCACACGTATTCTCACTGGAACTAAAAAATATCAGCACGTCACTCCGGTTCTAAAATCTTTGCACTGGTTGCCCATCAGGGCGAGAATTGATTTCAAAGTCCTCCTCCTGGTTTACAAAGCTTTAAATGGCCTCGCACCTCAGTACATAACAGACATGCTCATGAGTTACACACCAGCAAGAACCCTCAGATCCACAAGCAGCAGAAATCGAGTTATTCCTAGCACAAAAACTAAGGAAGGGGAGGCAGCTCTTTGTGTTTATGCCCCACGCAGGTGGAATACCCTGCCTGAAATAGTCAGAGGTGCCACATCAGTGGCCACTATTGAAAGCAGGTTAAAAACTGTTCTTTTTATGACAGTATTTGGTTATATGTGTGTGTGTGTGTGTGTGTGTGTGTGTGTGTGTGTGTGTGTGTGTGTGTGTGTGTGTGTGTGTGTGTGTGTGTGTGTGTGTGTGTGTGTGTGTGTGTGTGTGTGTGTAGGTGTGTGCACATGTGTGTTTGTGTGTGTTTGATTGGACTTGTTTATCTTATTTTACACTTGCACTGTGTTGTTAGTTATTTTATTATGATTATTTGTTACTTGTGTATGAAATGCGCTTTATAAATAACATTTGACTTGACTTTAAAAAAGAGCTAATTCCAGCTGTTGGGATTCTATGACAGGAAAGGAGACTGGTTCTGGCTGAAAATTGACTAATATAAGATTACTGAGACAGGTGCTAAATAATTAGTGCTTGCTATGATGTGTTGGATCATGCCACCAGTTGTTTAAGATCTTCAGTCTGTTTAAGGAAGCAGCATTGGGTCTGCAGTGGACACCTGAATGGTGATTGCTGTTTAATAGTTCATCACTTTGACCGAGCTTCAGCCTGGCAGTTTCTAACTAATTTGGTGAGTGTGGTGGAAGAGGTGGGGGGGGGGGGGATTGGACAGAGACATCCTCTTAATGCCTTAGGTGATGTGAAGCAGAGGTTGAGGAGGGGAAAGGTACTGACTGTTATACACTGTTATGGTGGGGGGCAGGGGGGAGGGGGGAGCGATGCAGGCTGTCTGTCTGTTTGCACTGTCCTTCCTGCTTATCCACACATTCTTGTTTGGGTTTAGCATCCCAAGAGCATGATGCACAGTAGGTTGGCGCGAAATAGTTTGGATCCAGCTATGTTTGGTTGAACACCATCTGGTTTAAAGCGGTCTGCGCAGTTCCAAAAAATATTGAAATTGTCGATAAACTTTATCCCACGGGTGAGGCACGCTGATGTCAGCCATGCAATCAGGCCAATGAGTCTGCTAAAAGATTAAATTCCTTTTCCCAAAAGTCGGTATTGGTCCAGAAATGTGTACATGTGTCACTCTGTTTTTTTCCAAAGCAGGGAAAAGTCATTTTTTCAGGATCTCAGAGCCAGTTTTCTTTCACAGAATGGATCCAGCGTGGCTAATAATGTTAATTTTGCTTGGGTGTGTAGAGAGGATTGCTGGCAACATCTGTGTTAGCTCCTTAACAGATGTGTCATCCACAGTGAGTCTTAGCAATTCTTACATGCTTTGTTATCAAAATAGTATCTGCCTCAGGTGTGAAGTTAGTAATTAGCATTGGTTTTGGTGGGTATTTCGTGGGTTTTGAGTAGCCTTAATACTAGAAGTATGATTAGCTTACCTGGGTTTAAAATAGTAAGTATTGGTCAAAATGCTTTGCTCATAAACTGAGAACATTGCAGAACCAATCCGAACTCATTAGGGTAGCCATTCATATTGGGGCAGTGACATGCAGTCCACTACAGAGGAGTATGGAGGTGTGTCCTTGACAAAATGTAAGGGGCCTAGGTTTGTTAGCTGCTGTTCTCACCACCATTCAACTACCGTGCAGTTAGAAATCCCCGGACTTCAGTATGCAGAGGTTTCCCATTGACTAGATGAGTGCAACTGTTATGCAATGACAGTTCAAGTGGTTGTAGTGAGCTCTCTTGTGTGATTCCTTGTTGGATTTGCCTCTGCAGCTGATGACATTAGATCAAGTCCTACAGACTCAGCCCAAGATAGTATATAGTTCTATATTATAGACTATAGGGAAGGTGGTGATACTGGCTGAAGACTCGCCCATTGCGATTCAGTCCAGGTCATCTCAAACCTCGACACAGACCTTGACATTTGTCTGGTTGGCTTGCCTCTGGTTGTGGTGACTGGTCTGGAAGTGGACTTGGATTCTGGCATTGACGGATGGCTGGCATCCAGAGGAGGTCCAGGTCTTTCTGGAGAGAAAATTGGGTACATTGATTAGTCCTATCCCACTCGCCCTCCCTTTCCCCTTATTTTTGTGATTTAGGCTGTTTTTCTTGTTTTCGTTGTCTGTCTCTATATTCTGCCTCATTTTTCCACAGAAAAAATGCTTTCCAATCCACCGTTGCTTTATATTTCCCTTTATCACATTCACGTTCTTCAAGTTGTTTTTGTAATTTCTCAATTTGGATCCAACCAAAACTACTGTGTTAAAGTCTTTGGTCCATGTTATCACTCATTATTTTTGCACATCCTGAAGATTTAGGAAATGTTTTACTTTGATCTTTATACATCTTATTGTGCATGACCCAAGCAACCTCACCATTTGATTTCAGTTTGGGTTCTAAACTCTATCAGACATTCATTTGATATTATTTATTCATTCCTTTTTCAGTGGATCATCATCCCTATTGGCATGCCTTTCTCTTTCAGACATCTTTTGTGGTCTTCAGTACTATACACTCCCATTTAATTTCAGATGCTGTGTCATTCAAACCCTTGTCTATAATCCTCACAGGCAGTCTTTTCTCTCCCCGGAATAAATGTATGAACCTTCCTCAGGGGAGGTAGACTTTCTGGGTCTTAGGCAACTTGTAGTCCTTTCACCAGCTGCTTGCATATTCAACCTGTTTGGAAATAGACAAAAGAAAGAATGAAATTGGCATCCCAGATGAGTCCCCAAGTTGGCATAGAAATTTACATTTTGCTCTTGATTTCAATGAGAAAAAGAAACAATTTCTCAATACAGTATTGTCACACTTTCTTTAATGCTCAGAGCACTCGCGCTTGATACGGAAATACAAGCTGCTGCAGAGGAGTGAGTCCCGCAGAGTGGGGTGAATACACTTTATCTCATACATACCAACCTCTAGGAGTTATTGTGACTTCTCTATACATCATTATATCCATACAGAAATGGCTGGATGTGCTTGACCCTCATCCTAACAATGTATTTAACATACAAGGAGTGCAGACTGGAGTCCCTAGGTACTGCAGGAATAAACTACTATAAGAAACAACCATCATGTTAACTTAATTCTTGTCAAAACATTATTAGTCATGTAATTAATGTCATCTGGAAATTATTATTTTAAGAAAGTTAGTTAATTGCATTTTGTGTAAAATGAATAAAACAATGTAGCTTTTTTTTCCAAGTACAATCTTTCCACAAAGCCTTAAAAATGACTGACAGTGCTCCTACATTCCCTGATAGTGTATGATACTTTAAATTAGGACCCAAGGCAAACATGAACTCGATAAATAGTTCCATCTGTTAAAACTGCACAGGCAGAATTGGGTGCTTTTGACTGGGATTCCCCAGGACACCAATATTTGTATTTTTAAAAAGCACCAATTAAAACAGAAGCAGAAAACAATGATATGAAGTCTTTAGGAACATACTGATTGACAAAGCAATACAAAATTGGAAAGACAGAATAAAGTGCTTGTGAGAGCATACAAACACAACAAAAAGCATAGCCCTGGGGTCTGCGGTTATCCCAGTCGGTAGGATTAAGGTTGGGCATGGACAGATGTTCATTGTTTTTCTTTTTCACACAGGAACATACTGTTGCACAAAAATGGTTTCAATGACTGTCACTAAGCATTTTTAACCTTTCAGAAGTTCACACAAGAATTTATACATATTCATACAATAATTTCCCTCACACTGTGCATAAACTAAATCTTTTTCTCAGCTTTGATTTATCTGTGATGTGCTAAGTTCATTAGCGGCAATCACTGAGGCTTGTCAGAACCGCACTAAAGTGATTTTGTTAATGACTCTGGAGATGGATCATCCTGATATATGTAGGCGTCTCGCAAGGAAAACAGAATAATGTGGCTGCACTTGAAACTCGGGCTTCCATAGGCTCATCGAATGCTCGCTCAGAATAGTCAATACCTTCTCATTAGCAAGGGAAACATCAGAAAAAAAGTTGTCAAAAGTACAGCGCCTCACTCGCCTTCTCGTTTGTAAGGGTTGAATCGCTAAAATGCAAAGAGCTGCACCTAATAACATCACAACTACACAGCGGGAAGATGGAAAAAATTCTTAGAATATCTTCAAAGCAGTTTTCAGCGTGCATAGGTATAAGAATAGGAGTACATAGGTATTAGAATAGGAGTACTGGGGCAGTAAATATATAGTTGTTTTGTATCTTTTTTCTTCTTTTTTTTATTTCTAATCTCATTCAGTGATTCATTTTATGTTTTTTATTCCTCTTAAACCTGTGATTGCAATTACAGAAAGTTTGGAGTGCTTGACACATTTTCTATTATTCAAAGTCCATTTGTTCCTTTTAACATCTATACATGTTAAAAATAGCCTACATTAATTGTTTATGAGACCCATTTAAAGTGACATGGCATGGAATAGTTATGTCTAAATAAATAATACATTTGAATGTATCTCATATGCCATGTTGCATGACTTCTATACTGCATGTCATGACCCGTGTGGGATTAACAGACCATGCATCACGCTTTTGTTATTGATTCCAAATGACACAAGGAATAAGTATCTTACACTGATGTGTGCTCAAATATTACCATGTTAGCCATAAAGGCCTAAACAGACACACAACGCCCCCAAGGGTACTTGTGTAGAGCCTCTAGCCTTTTCCCAGATCCTCATCTCTCTGTCACACACACGTACCACTGGCTCCCACGGGATCGGCTACGCCAGCGTCACCACTGGGCCTCTGCATTGATCTCCACTCTTCATATAATGGGGGCAGCAAAACTGACACAATGCAAGCAGCTCTCCCCTAAGAAGCTTAGTTCTGCTGCAGCCACAGTTGATGCAATTAATGTATTATTTAGCAGAATCAGTGATTAGAACATGCACAATTCCACTTTTAGTGTGGCACAATATGGGATGCTGTCATTTCCCCTGACTATTGGTGTGAAGGCAGATTACATGGGGAATGGAGTAATTCGGAAAACACACACTGCAGCACACTCTAAATGTGTTTCTGTGTTATAATTCCCCATGGAAGGAAAAAAACAAAACAAAACACCAAGCCAGGACAAAATGACATAAATCCAGAAATGCATGCTTTTTTTTAAATTGAGCATTTATGACTGTAATAAAAGCCTGTGTGTTGTGATTGCAAGTCATACAATATGCGGTGTGTTTAAGAAGAAAGGGCAGGATATTGATTTTACCACTGCAGAGTTTATCAACTGTTTAATTTTCACTACAGGCCTGTGAAAGGCTTGTTATGGTATTGATCTGAGCTTGGCAATCATGGAAGCTCTTATGACAATGTAGTACTTAGCAACACATTGTAAAGTTATTGTGACAAGGTGTAAAATGCTCATCCGAGCGGGTACAAGACACTTGCAAACACAACTATCAATAGATGTGGCACACTCTTGGCCACAGTACTGGACTCTCGCTCCCTATGTTCTATAGTAACTGTTGACCCTTGCCCCTTATGAAGTGGACTTGAAGGTATACTATACAGGATTTGTTGTTTGGTCTTTGAAAACACACAGCATTCACAGGTGAAAGAGACAGAGAGAGAGAGAGAGATAAAGAGACAGTAGTGATGGTTGAGAGAGCAAGAGAATGAATGAGAAAGCCATGAATCAGATAAATAAAACATTATATTCTGATTGTTTCATGGCGACTTAAAGCACAAATAAACACGGATTGTGTGTGAATGCAGTGCTTTGCCTGTCTACTGTGGCCTGTCTGCTCTGTGTGTGTGTGTGTGTGTGTGTGTGTGTGTGTGTGTGTGTGTGTGTGTGTGTGTGTGTGTGTGTGTGTGTGTGTGTGTGTGTGTGTGTGTGTGTGTGTGTGTGTGTGTGTGTGTGTGTGTGTGTGTGTGTGTGTGTGTGTGTCTCGGCCCCGCACTCTGTCAAGCAGACACACAGACCTTCATCTCTTTATACATCTATGACACCGAGAAAGAGAGAGGAGTGGAGCAGAGGAGAAGGAGACAGTGATGTACCCTGGTAGTGCCAACACATCCCAAAACAACTAAATAATAAGAGAATATAGGCAGAGGGCTGGATCTCTGCTAATAAATACATAAAACACACCGCCACACACTTCTAGTGGGTCAAAAGTAATGATTGGAAGGACTTACTTTGTATGAGTCTGTACATATTTTTTATGGAAAATCTTTATAGTATACCTTTAAGGAAAAAGTAAAAGTTACTTTGAGTGGAAGTTTGATGCACTTATGAGACTGTTCGAGGCTCATAGTTGTCAGAAAATGTATATTGCATCCATATTGGAAGATAATAACCAAGGTTCAGGCAAGTTTACCCACTTGCTATAAAGACAATGGACCGATATATGTGAAAGAAAAGCACTGACAGCTGCATATTTATTTTCATCTGTATACTTCTAGAAGCAGGCGTCATTAAATTCGAGGAAACGTCTGCGACACACACCTGTCTCCGAAAGAGAGCACCTGTCAGAGATGGAACACACTCTTGTTGGCTGAGATGTCTGAACGGTGACAGTCTAATTCAATTGCAGTTGAGCCCAAAGGCAACACGGTAGCATGGAATGTAATTTGTAATCAGCCGCACAACAGCGACTCAATAGCGCATGATTAGAGCCCTTCACTTAAATGTGTTCAACTCCATGTTAAATTCGCCAATCAGAATGACACATTAGCCTATTTTTTTTTTCCCCTTTTCACATCGTGCCCTGAACACATCAAATCAGGTGAGGTTTGTGAATAGGGTTTTTAGCTCTGCTTTGGTATTATGCAATGATACATTATTAAGGCTCTGCAGGCTAGGAGTTATAACCTGATCCTTTGAGTGATATCCGATACTTTGTCTGGACAAACAAATCTTCCACATACAGAGTGGCATGTAGATACCCTTGCCAGAGGGATGTTGACATAGACTGAAAGTGCACTGAAAAGCCTCTTGCCGCTGTGTTTGCATTGATGGCGGATGTAATGAGGAGAATCAGTACGGAGATTTAGCACAGGCTTCAGTGAAGTTTACCTTTCCCTTTTGCAGTGCTCTCACCTGAAGATTATTGCGTCTTTCTTCCTCGTAGACTTTATTGAACTGCTGAGTGATGTAAGGTGGTGGGTTTTTTCTTCCTTTTTTTTCAGAGGAAGGATGGCATTTAATAAGGATGAAAGCATGTTAAAGTTGCATTAAAATGTAGCTCAGAAATACATCACATAGCACACAGTTAAAGCTCACTTTCTGACTGCTTCTCCAAAAAGAGAACTAATGAAAGTTTCAAGGATCAACACGAAGGTAAAACAAAAAAACAAAAAAAAGTGTCTTTGCTTCTCCTGCCTTGGAGCCTTCTCTCTTTATATGCTAACACATGCACAGCCTCGGGGCCCGAATTACATTGGAGAAGCGTTTCTGTGGAATAATTAACGGGTCACATTACATTACAGTACCTGACACACTTCAGCCTGCACTTACAGTACAGCAGGCAAGTGTAAAATTTGTGAAAATACAGAAATCAAGGTTTTGATTAACGTTATTTCTGAGAAGTATCCAATAAGATTTCTCACTATGTGGTGAAATATTTGCAACCATCTCATTTGGAGAAACACCTGAGTGACTGGAAAGTCCATCAAATACAGTAGTTATCCAGGACTGTGATGAACACTATCAGAGCTACTCCTCTTTCTCTCCCATATACATGGAATAGTGTGCTGCATGTTAAGTAAATCATACAGTACACTTTAAATAACATTTAATTATATTAAAAAAATGAAGCAACATGGGCACCAGCTGTAATACAGCTAGAAACACAACATACTAGAGCACAGCAGTCAGAAATAATGATTGTCAGAGCAAGCGAAAGAAAGACTTGTCACTGTAAACAGAGCTCAAAGAAATACTGATACAGACTGTATGTCTCAGACTGTATGGTGAAAGCTGAAACCTGTTATTTTTTCTTCTCTTAAAACAGAGTCCGTGTTTTACATCACAAAGTTGTAGTTCTTACTTTTTGATTCTGGTGATCCAACAAGGATATTGTGCCGTCTTCCTACATTGTACTCATAGTATTGTATTTGCATGATTCTAAATGTTGTAACTTTAACCTGGTTTAAAAACAGGGTAAAGTTCTACTAACTGACTGCATTCACAGAGCAGGCCACAGTAACACATAATTAATTGAAATTATTCATCATTCATCCTGGATTTGAGGTCATATTCAGACTCAGAGCTTTACGAGTTAATATGAAATGATTACACATGATCACACAAGATTCATCATATATTCATATTTATCAGATGTAAACTATTTGACCATACAGTACAGTGTTTGCTGTTGTCTCCTGTAGATTGAATTGAACTATCCTCATCAAATCAAAGCAATATTCCTCCTATAAGGGACGCACAGAGTGGCAGTCTTACTGTTTGGCTGGACAGCAACAGCAGTGCCAGCACTACATATGTGGTTGTCCAAGAGTGATTGGTCAGCTGCCTGAGTGTTGGAGTTTCAGAGACAGAGGTTCCACTTATCGCATTAATTGCACAGGACAGGTGTGACCTTAGTGCCCCATGTGAGACCCCCCCCCCCCCCCGACATTGTCTGTGTTTTATGGGGTAAACAAAGTCTGTATTTTACTCAAATTTACTGACATTATCCCCCTTGGATATGCTTGACAACCTGACAGGAAACATGACAACATACGTTTACAGCCTTATTTCTAAATGACCTAAATACACAACTGTGATGAAAACCGAGGACAGCGCGACGCAGAGCGGCTGTGTTTCCGGTGTTAAATGCAAAGAAGTCGGGTAAACTCCTGTTTAAAGAGACACATACCTGCATCTCTGCCGTCTCCTCCTCTACCAGTGTGATTGACTCTCAGTTTGGACCTAGTATATGATTGCGTTGTTTGTTTATTCACAGCGTCATCTGCTTGGGCTATTCAGTGCACATACGGGCCGTCTAGTCAAGGCTAGGTGCAGCCAGACATTTGACTATTTACATCAGTGGGGAGTGATACCCAGCTGACTGGCTAAAGTCTGCATAAGCTCAGACTCACACTGTGAAAATAGATCTTATAATTAAATTTAAATTGAGATGTCCACGACCTGAAACAGACACTCTAAAGTAGGCTATATCACTGAACGGTCACTTAATGATTGTATTTTTAAGTTGAGACAAAAATACTGACATGATCACAACTTTCCATTTTGGTTTGATTTATTGACAATATTCTCTTATTCATAGTATCATGGAGTGGTAATAAAAATACATTTAGATACCCACCTCCTATTAGAGAATAATATGTAGCAGTCATTGTTTAACCTTTACTTCAAAGGCAGGATGTCTGCTCCTTAATTAAAGGAGGTAGCATATTCAATTCAATGGCACCAGCATACAGAAAGGAATCATTACCCATCTTACATTTAAAGTCCCCCATCCACTCCACTCCACATACACTGACAATGGGCTTTTTCAGTGAAGTAGGAGACATCTTGTACCATGCAGTTAAAGTTTTAAAAATTAAACATATTTTCATATTCATAGATAATTAATTTGTCAGTGAGGTCAGTGAGGAAGAAGAAGGTAACTGAACTTTTTTTGTTAGCATTAAAAACATGTCAGGTGCAAATTATTATTCCAAGCAGAATATTTGTATATGTCCTCAAACATGTCTGGAGGGGATCTACAAGGTCTGGTGATATGACTATTGACTTCTCCACCATCTTAATATTGCAAAAATAGCTGGAAGTACTTCTGTAATCCTTTTTCTTTTTGATTAAGTATCAATAATACTTAATCAGGAGAAAAAATAGATTCAAAAATGTCAGAATCATGGAAAATATTCAAGCCAAATCAATGGTCCAAAACCCAAAGAGATCCAATTAACTACCATATAAAATAGTAAAAACAGCAAATCCTCAAAGAGAATGTTTTTTTCTTGATAAATTACTTATGTGAGTTTCTAATTGCTTTATCTTGGTTGACTGGTATGTTAATTGACTAATCACTTAAATTGCTTAAATAAGGGATTAATAATGAAAACCTGAATCCAATCATCCAATGCCTTGTGCAGTATAGCAGGAGTTAAAGTGTGATGAAGATAGTCCCTCAAGAACCTGAATGTTCTGTCTTTAAAGGCCAGTTATACAATCGTGGATGGATACTTTTATTCCCCAAGCTCAAGGCGCTAATATCATAATGCTTCATCATTATATAACCTATTCTGTGTTCTCACCTGGACATTCTCACCTAGACTTTTTTCCAAGCTTCAAAACACCACACAAAGATTCGTATTTCATTCTTGCAAGCAGTAGACAAAAAGAGAGGAAGTTAACTTCAACAACAGCTACTATAGGGAATATACACTGTAATTCAGTCTTTTTATTTTTTCTTATAGAATATATGACTTGATGGTATCTTTTTCCCTCCAGTCTTGAATCTTAAGGCTTGAAGGTGCCTTAGCAACAACCATGCAATTATTTCTCCCATATTTCCTGTGAACCCTTGTGTGCACTGGTGTAGCAGCTGAGCCTGAGCGCCAACAGTTTGGACTGAAATTACTGTAAAGCAACTGCAGCACTCCGGTCCCTCTTAGGCCTTGCAGAGAGCGAGTGAATGCCAGCAGGAGACTGCACCAAGGCCTGATTTGGATTTTTTTTTTAAATAACACCTGGTTCACTCTCACTTTTAATGGTCCCTTTTGATATCATTTAGAGTACAAAACCAATATTTTGGTTGAAAACCTCTGTGTGAGCAAGCATGCTATCAAGGTTTACAAGATAAAAAGCTAATATAATATATAATATAAAAGGCTGTTTGGCCAAAGGATTAAAAATATGACTTATTCTGCTGAAGATATTATTGATTTAGATTCAAAATTCAAGAGAAACATTATATTGAAGGTTGCTGCTTCCCAGTGAGATTACCTCCAGCTTCTGCACTGAGTAAGTCATTATACCGCAAGTTGGTACTTAATTTAACATGACTGGAAAGCTTGACCTGTTGCCCTATTATAACATATCAGAAAGCATTAATTAACAAACATATCACAGTATTGGTGATGTATGAAACATTTTTCACCACCCGTTCATCAAAGAAAACTCTGCTGCTGAAGTCAGTCAACAAGCCTCGGAAATGTTTAATCATTAAATTGGGCCTCACAGTCAATTCACACATTTTCAGTCGACTCATTTTGAATGCAAGTGTAGTGAGGCATGAACTTTATCTTCAAGTAAACATGCAGATAGCATGTTTCAGGCAACGCTTGGAGAGCATGAGGGCATGTTCAAGGCTGGAAACATCAAACATGCAGTATACTGTATATTATCCTACACAGCTGTGGTCACTCTGTCTGTTAACAGATGAATTACAGTGATTCCTTATCCAGGACGTAAATTGCGGGGGGGTTCTGGGTCTTTTGTAATGATTTTGCTGCAATTTTCTCTTCCACATTGACAAGCCAATGGAGCGTTTGCTTCTTATCTCCCCAAGTGCTGGCTAGAGTTTTTTGAAGGATGTTCCCTTTCCTCCATCTAGTTCTTCTTCAGCCATGAAGATAACCCCCCCCCCCCCCCCCCCCCCCCCCGTCTGCCCAACACCAGCTGACACATAATCACAACCCAGACAGAAGTGAGTATCTCTAAGAGCAGATTCTCATGCTTATAATAGGAGGGCGTAGTGCACGCGAGGGTGGATGTGTGTTTTCTTTTGAACGCATCCTGGGCATCTGCCACAGCTCCCGGTGTCGTAATGTATTTTCAAAGCGAGGGCTTCTTCAACATTCACAGTGTACCCAAACTCTAAGATTGAGGTGAAAGGGAATACATGCTGGCACTGTTGGAGATGATGTTGTCTTTTATGAAAAGCCTTGCAACAGCATCAGAAGCTGGGAAAATGGCTGGAGTAAGATAACCAGACAATTACCTGACATAATAAATGGTGAGGATCTGTTGGGAAGGGACCAGATGCTGCTAAATGGGAAGCATTTGGTTGACATTTTCCTTTCACTCACTCGGTGTGCAGAGAATCAATGCATGGGGGGGGCCAGACACTGTTCAAGGTAACGCAATAACACTCACATCGCGCTCACAACTGCATTTCACTGCTTTGCTATGCATGTATTCTCTTTTAGACACCCATGCCGGCACGGCGGCTTGTCTTCGCCAAATCTCTTATTCTGTTTGTGAAGTGACAGCGTAGCTTACAGCAACACTTAACCACTTGGAGAAAACATCAATACAGCATCATTCTTGCTCTCACATCAGGTTCCCTATACTTTCCTCCCTGCGAGTGCATCAAGATGTAAAGGTCAAGCAAAGAGCAGTGAGAATTACCATATTGCCAATGGCCCCTGAGCCAGATGACCTCATAGGTCAACAAAACGTAAGTGAACAAAATACTTATGTTAAAGCGCACCAAGGGGGACAACAGTTGGGGATTAAGTGCACCAGCTTGAGTCTGTGGTTGACGAGCAGATGTGAGATCTTTCGCCTTTAACAGGATAAACTCAAGAGCTTTCCTCATATGAGTTTTCCATATTCAGTGGAACTGGCAGCCGCTTCATTAGTTAATGTCCATTCTAGATGAAAAGGCATATGGATGTGTCATTGCAGTGTTTATTTGTGCTCAGTGTGGCACTTCAGACCCATGTCCATTGGCTTCAGACCCATGTCCATTGGCTCCAACATATGTTCATGCTGGGGGTCATGTCACTCTTAGGTCATGGAGGTCCGATCCACCAGCAGTGTTTCCAGCACATATGGAGGAGTCCTTCAGTATATTAAAAAGATAATAATGATAATGATAAAAGTATACTTGACTGAGTCTTGTTGAGCAAACAAAAAACTTGGTGAAATTGAAATTCACAGTGATGATGATGCCCTGCAGCAAGATTTTAAAGATCTGTTTGAGCTTGTCAGGCCAGGTTGAGTAGAAAATCTACTTTTAATATTAGCACAAATGATAAAGCGCTATACCTTAAATAAAAGTTTGACCTTGAATGATTGCTAAAATTAGACTCTTGGATAGATGAATGAAATTTAAGTGATTACACTGCACATTATGTCAAGCATCTGCTTTCAAAAAGATCATATACTGTAGAAAGCTGGGACAATACATTTGTGTCTGGCTTTGTCATGACTGAGTGAAATGACAATGCATCCCACAACAGAGACTGTGTCAAAGCAGTGTTTCGGAGAGTGCTGCTAACTAAATTAGTCATGGGTGAGATGGCGGGGCACTTTGAAATGATTCTTAAAAAGAATTCTTTAATCTCCACTCTAAGTTGAGTTGCTCACTGCGCAGACAATTAAAAGAGAATGAAATCACATATCCATGGGTGACACACTGCCACCTCAAGGCATTAATTTTGCGCCGAGGAAAATCCGTCAGTTAAAAACCACGTTGATCTTTTAAAAAGTGACCCATGGCATTTAAAAATGGGCTTTCAGCTGAACTCCGTCTCACACGCAGATAAGGCAGGCAGAGTGAGTGAGAGACTCGGACAGTTACATCACAAGCTCGTGAAGTCTTGCTTCTTCAAGCACGACAACAATTGGAGTGCTGCTGAACTAAGTTTTATAGTGTTTTAATATGCAGTGACAACAAAGCATCTATCTATCAAATAAAATCTGATTTACACTTGGGCATAAATTAATATCCCTCGTTCTGAGCCACCAGTCTACACACAAAATCAAAACCTCAAACGTGTGTTTGTTACACAAAAAGAAGATAGATTTGTCAGATCCCTCTTAATCCACTGCTTCTCTTCTGTATCATTACAGTGGTAGTGTGTACCAAGAGTTTCTGCATGGGTTGCCTCCAGGGTTTGAGAGGGCAATGCATCCAGAGGCACAGGCTTGCGCTGTGACAAGAAAAGAAGCAGAGATATTGATTCAGCTCTGTAAGCCACCCACCAGAAGCTGCTCTAGCTTTTGTTTGGACTGCTTTATTTTATTAGCCTCCCTGTATATAGGGACAAATATTATGTTATCACTGAGCTGAAATTTTGATTAATTCATCATCTGTTTAACCCATCTACATTGGAGTATTGCTTACAAGCTGTCATTTTATACATGCAATTAAGTTGGTATATTCAATTCTGCTTTGCTATGAATCAGCGCACAAGTACACGCAATTGCTTTAATATTAAAAATCTCTTAAGCCATTCTTCTAGTGAGAGTTCAGTCATGATATGATAGTTATTTCTCGCTTAATGATCTCCTAGATGACTTCCCTTCTTGGCAAATGAGTTTGTTTGGAAGCAGCAAGTGGCCTTCAGGTTTAAAATGTAATATTCTTCCTTGTGGATCACTAGAGAGGTGGTGTAATGAAAGCAACAGGCAGCCTTTCTGACTGTGCCTTCGAACCTATACATCACAGCACAGACAAGATGCGGATACTTTGTTCCTAAAAGTGCTCACATCATAAAATGTCAACTGTCACTTAGGCTGTAGTGGCTCACAATGACATTTATCAACCATCTCGTTGCTGATCTAGGACCTGTTTGCTAGATCCCAAACCGCACTGAAGATTGATGGATGTGCAAGAGTCATGAATATGTGCCATAAATACATTTAGAAACCAATTGTTCAAATCTCATCTCAACGCTTTCGATTGCAGATTTATAGTTTATTTATATTGTATCTGCAAACAATGTGTCTCAGTCAGACACGTGATGATTAGTGATCATTCATCTTGCCTGAAAGCTTCAAATATGGTCCAGTGGAGTCATGTGTGGTTCATCTGAAGTTGCTGTCATTGAGGGACAGCGTCAACTGACTTTCTATTAAAAAACTAAAATCAGTGGCTGTACCCAGCAGCAGCTGATATTAAAGACCCAGTAACATGGAGCTGTGGAGGACTATTGGCATCCACCCATATATCCCTCATGCAATGTAAGTGGCAACTACCACGGCTTGAGACTGAAGCCAATGCAGAAGTACCTCAAAGTGCCACTGACGGCCGCTCGATGCTGGCTCCAGCTGACTCCAATTGATTATGTCGAGATATACTCAGTCAATAATTTATGGTCAATTACTAAATTTGGGCCCTCTAATAAGCATGCTGGTAGTTCTTTTGAAAATTATAGCTCCATTAATAAGATTTGAAGCTTATAATAGCTTTAATGTTTGACGTGTAGGTGTTGAGTCACAGCTGTGATCGACAGTTTGTTCACCTGATGATCTCCCCACCTTCTTGTTGTCGCGTTCCCAATAAAGGGCATGTTTCATGAACTTTGCAAGGAAGGCTCCAAACATTAAAGATGATTCTGACCATAAGCAGTAACTCTGGCATTTAAACTGGCCCCAATGCAAACCAAGGGGTGATCGCTACACCCACCTTCATATAGACAGGAAACTATGGTGAAATTAATAAATTAGGTCTCAACCACACTCATGGAAATGTAAAAAATGTCCAACTGTTATCTAAACCCACACCTGTAAGCCCATGACATCGCTTTGATAGCTACTACAACCCATGAGATATCAGTCAAGTGCAGCTTTTATTTGATGAGAGGGGTTATATTGGATATATTTATTGTGACAACCTTCTCTGGACAGACCCCTTGCCCTCTACCTGCAGAAGCCTGGTGTGCAGAGTTGGGTCGTCAGGGAGATTTAACTCACCTGGACTGACAGGCTTCTATGTCACTTGCCCTCTCTCCTCTGGATTCCACCATGTTTGTTTTTTGTTGTCTTTAGTTTCACTTATCTTTTAGTTTTGTACAATGAATATATTTTTTGTGACAACTCACGTGTAGTCTCCTCTCCTCGTGTGGTCTGCCCTCTTTTGGGCTGCAGAACTGCCCTTGTCATAGAATTTAACTCCAAAATTGGATGAGGCCTAAAGAATAGCTCTTACTTAAACTGCTTCCAACTCTAATGCAGTAGTGTTATAATATAGAACGCTGCAGACAGCGCAGGAAGTAGGGCAATTATGCAATTGTACAGAGGGGTTGTATCTCTTCACTGGTGGTGCGGCTACTGGTGGTTCCATCACACGAGAAGCTGATCTTTGATCCCGGCAGAGATCTGACCATGATAAGGTCAAAAGGTTAAGCTGTTATATGTCACCAGTTATTTATGTCTCTTTGACTTTGAGATGCTCTTCACACTCTTATTGCAGTCTATAATAGGTCTGATCACACCAAGTGCCACATACTGTAAAGACACCAGACATTAATGAGAGCTGCTGCAACTGGGTTAAAGTTATTTATTTTGGGAACAGAGACACTTTTGCAGAGATTTCATATTTCTTGGGTCATGTACACATCCCCATATTGTTACCACAGCAAATAATGCAGTTAGATTTACAACATTGGATTACTGAAATCTGACACGATCAACGTTTTATGTTGATGCAAACAAAATAATAATTTGGGACGTGTGAGACTAGAATCACTCTTTTTCTGTGCTGAATTAATTTAGTTTTGGTTTATTTGAGGGACAAGCTTCTACTTAAGGGGACATATTTCAGATGTTCTTTGAACCGGGTGAACATTTTTTGAAGTTTGAAATGTAAGTAATGGACACCAATAAATGCTCTTCAGCTTTTATTTCTTTTCTTTTCAGACCTGAAGCATACTTTGTTGCAGCTCTCTTTACCCTAAAAAGTACTGTCTGAACATTAAGTGCAAGGACTGACACAAAGTAGCAGGATGTTCTACCTTAAATGCTACCACTTTAAACTATTTAGGGATAATTGTAAATACAGCCAGAACTGAGCCAGTGAAACACATTAGGGACTGTGTCTTTTAACACAACACTTTCAAAAGTGGTTGTTTTTTTCGAGAATAAATGTAGGGGTGGGGGTATCAATGTAAAATGGTATAGATGCATTTGACTTCCACTCTAAGGCTGAGTGCCAGTTTACTGTGTACCATTTAAGGCTCTGGGACCTGTTCACTCCCCACATGATTTCTCAGAGCTATACAGGGCTACATTCTAAAAAATAAAAAAATAAAAAGGAGGAAAAAAAGTGTTTATTCTGCTGGGCAGCGGTAAACATCCCTTGGGCCCATCAGTCACTGCTAGCTCTTTGAGTGCCGTCCAAGATGGCCTCCACACACAGCCCCCCCACCTCCACCCACCTCCCCTGCAGTGAGAGCTGGGAAAACCTGCATGCCCCATGTGATGTTCCAAACGTCCCCATCTGCCAAGAGTAGTCGGTGTGAATCCAGCACTAAACTCTCCCTTATTTTCAGAATTTGTCATTCCGCTGGGAGCCATGCTGGAGGGGAATACCTGCTGTCACAACAGGGGGAGGCCAGGCCGTGACCATCCTGAATTCAAAGCAATGCCCTGTATTGACCAAATTCAAGGCTGAATGGTTATAGAACAAAAAAGTCGGCATGTTGACTTCAAGTCAATCTGTTACTCAGTCATTGGTGCAAACTGCAGTTCATGAATTCACCCATTGACTCAGTCAGAATTCCATCTATTCACTCTTTTTACCCTCTGTCAATATTTCATTCATCTAACCCACCTGAAATACATCTATGCATTTATTCTTTTTATATTCTTTCAAATAGTAAATGGCGGAGGAAGTGACTATGTCAATGGATGAGATTTGTGCACTCTAATTCTGTCAAATGTAAATATGTTTCAACTATTATTTCAGGAGTGTAAGAAGTATTAAATCTATGAATATATATACAATCTGACTTTCAACTGTGCGATATAAGACAGGCTTCTATTCACAGTCAGATCATTAGAGCCATGGCAGCTACAGGTACCACAATGAGAGGAAATGAGACACACCCCCCCCCCCCCCCCCCCCCCCAATAATTTGACCCATGCCTTGATAAAAGAAACAGCTTTCACAGCTTGTCTGTTATGCATTGTTCAAACATGTCAAATCTTATTTGTCTATAAGTCTCCTCGCCCAGTTTGATAAAAACACTGGGGAAAACATGGCCTTTCCAAAGATCCAGTGGGGTGCCCACACATTTCACACTATTTCATCACAGTATCCATTCATATTAACTTCATGTTCAAAAGATGACACCCTCCACTGTTCTTCTGTTGAAAGGGATACAATAGATTACACGTTCTTCTTATAGGAGAGTTTGTGTTATTACAAGATATTGCATGATATCTAATTTCCACTCAAATATCTCAATTTCACTAGATTTTAGTTTCATACTTTCCCTCCCTTATTGCTGCCCATGAAAAAGGCATGAAGTAAATGGGTGATTTTATTTATTTAATTAAATTATTAATTAGTTATTAGGATAATTCTGCTTTCTTACAACTTGTCTGGAGCCTCCCTGAATTTCTTCCAACGTGCCGAATTTTCTCCTTTCCAGTTTGTATTTTAAAGCAAAGCAAGGCAATAACCACATTGTCTCTAATCACAAAGCCTTGTCCAAGCATAGTCACTGCTTCAGTCGCAGTTTTACAAAGTACAAAATAAATACATTTCACACCAACTCTTTGCTCATTAAAATCTGCCATGGTGGCTTAAAGATAAATGTTATTTTTGTAATTGTAGGGAAAAAAGCCGGAAATAAACGCTTGATCTACAAATATGATCATTTCTGGTCTAGTGTTTGTCAGTAGCAAATTTTTGCAAATGACGCATGCAAAACTATTTATTGATTATTTTAAGGTCTGCTTGCAACTGTATGGTTGAGATATGGTCCGGTTTAGGGACAAAAAGTCCTTACTTCAATTAGAAAGATTGAATATATGGTTAAAAAGATACCTACAATACATACGGTACAATCAAAGCTGAACCAGGAAGTTTGAGAAGTAATTTTGCTAGTTTGGTGTTTCAATAAGTTTGAATGTTTTTTGTATTCGGCCCACTCAAGATCTACTGTCTGTTCATCAAATTAATTGTGGTTTTGACTGTACATTCATGAATGCATGATCAGTGAAATAATCCAAAGGAAATCAGTGAAATAATCAAAGGAAAAAGGCCAAAGCAAAGCCTGATTATAAAATTGCTGCTTGTCAAATTTCAACCTCTTTCGCGTCTGATGAGGAGAACATCTGCGCCAATCTAAAACACAAAGATCTCAAAACAATGACAAAACATGCAAAAAGTGAACAGAACAGACCGTTAACCTTGATTGCTTGTTTTGTACGACAGCCAGGTGAAAAAAACACCCTCAAATACTAGAGCTCGTTGAAGGGTATGCTAATCAAAGTGGTAGCAATAGAACACCAAAAGTATTTTCTTGTTCCTCTGGCAAACACTGCATTTGGCAGTATTTCAAGGTGGGATTTCAGAATTTATGACAAAAGCGCTCAGAACAACACAAGCATGCTGAGATCCCTTCAGCTATTCAAGTGCAGATTTAATGGCGCGTATACATACACACTTGAATACAGAACGAAGTGCAGAAACCAAACTCTATTTGCAGAGGTGGGGGGGACTTGAAAGACAAGCTCATTATACAGTTCGGGACATACTGTATCATCGATTAACATTCATCATGCTCAATCTATCTCAAACACTGCATCGGATAACCTGTGCCGCAAATGCAAAGCAGCCCCCCCCCCACCTCCCCCCTCCACTGCCACAGTCATGTCTGTAGACAGAGGTTAATGGGAGTGGAGCTTTATGTCACTGTGTTGCCATGTATTAAGAAGACCTGCAGCTACAAAGTTCAGGACAAGTGATGTTTACCAAGCGATACCTTAATGACATGTTAAAATGACTGGGTTGCCGCTTGGGTTGAAGTGTGCCGCTCCCCCGTGTAAAGCTGTGCAAATATGTATGCAGCAAGAGTCAAGTGCTGTGATGAGGAATTGCAATTAATACATTCATCAGTTAGATGTTGCTGGCTGATGTGTTTACTGCAATATGATGTTTTGTTGATTACTTATCTAAGGCTGCACCCAAGACCTCAGAGTGCAGTAAGAGGAAATACTTAAAACATACCTATGTTGGACAAAGCCCATTAAAAAGATATGTAAACCACCGCCTGTAGCTAGATGCATGGAAAAAAACCACAGTAAAAATACTTCAATAACTTATTTGAGGAGGCGAAAGGCATCAATTTGCTTCTAGCTACATAATCAATAGGACTCCAGAGGGGAAAAAAATATCTGTACCTTACCCCCTTCATTAATAACACATGCACATATACAGGGAAAGGTCTGTGGTGTAAGTAAGGAAAGAAAATGATCCAGCGCTTGCAATATTAATAATTACACTATAATTAATAATTATGCAGTCTAGACTCCAACAAGTAGTGGATAATGTAGGTGGCAAATATAAATAAAAACACACACATATGGGAACAGTAATTGAATGTACCAGCACCTTCAGGTTTTAATTTGTCCAATTAGTGCTGTCAAAAGATGGCCACATGGCAATTAACCCACAAAAAAACCTTGGCTTTTTTCCCCCCTCAGTTTTCAGTTCTTATATTTGCTTAAGAGGCATCTGGCATATACCCATTACATGTTTTACAGTGTGGCATACAGTATGCTGTTATTTGCAGGATAAATTGGGGTGCATTCATTTTCATGTGAGTAGTATATGCATGGTCTAACATCTGTTCTCGTTTGCAGAATGTTAAAACAGTTTACACTAAAATTGGTGATATCAATAATTACTATCAAAATTAAAGTAAAAGTTTGCTATGAAGGCAACGCCAACTTAACGTGGATTAAAATTAACAACTGTGTGGTGGAAATCAACTTAAGAAATAAAAACTGCACCACACCAGATGGATTGGAAGGAAATGCCAATGCAAATGCAGGCAAACATCTCCTACTCATTAGCTGAATTTGTAATATATCACACACTATAGAGAAGAGATGACTCCGAGATAAGTAACAGTGATAGTTTGGATATAATCAAAATGAGATAATGCTACTCTACCTTGACTTCTTTGTGTGATGGAAGCAGATCTTCTTCTGGAGTGCCGTTGCTGCCACATTGAACACATAGAAAAGTATTGCTGAAATACACACTCTGCAATATTAAGATTTTTTTTTTTTAAAAGACACTTTTCGGTGAGCCATAGCTGACAGGTTGATTCTTCGGGTGAGAAATTTAAATGAAATAACATATAAAGCCAACACACATGAACATCGACAGCCATATCCACACTCAGTCACTAGAGGGGCAATTTAGTTCTTGCAATCACATAGAACACCAGCAGTGTAGTCCACAGAGCTCGGGGACAGGAACAGAACCAGTGAGTTCCTCGTTGTGAGGAAACTTGCCATCCAATTTGCAAAGCCTACTTTTTTCATTGTGTCAGCTCCGTGAAAATAAACAACAAGTATCCAGCAGTGACCAAAAGTAGTAAATACTGGGTCAAAATGTTGGCATCAGCAAAATAAGTTTGAGAGCAGATTTCAGTAAGCCCTGCAGTGATTATAACAGGGTCAGGTGTCATAATGTGGCCACTTCATTCACAACATGTGTACAGTAAGTAACGTTAAGTGCAAAAAAAAAAAATAATAGAAAAGTTGAAAAGACTATGGTAGTTACATATTTCCTGTGAGTTTATCTGACCTTTGGTTTTGCTGTATGGTGGATGATGTCCAATTATTTTGAAATGTTTCTCCAAAAATAGACATAGGAATAAAACTAACCCTTTCTCTAAAAGCAGTGTTGAAAGATAATATGCTTCTTTTTTCTATTTCTTTTTTTTAAAAGATAAATGTGATCTGGCTTAGGCTCATTTTCTTTGATTATGCAGTATATCTTGAACAGACTTCAAAACATGGGAAGTTTGCCGCGCACAAGTTTGCTGAAAGGTCACATAAGGCTGACAGACTGTACTGTGGAAAATGTTGAACAGAATACAGAACTGCTGATGCAGAGAATAGCGCTGTTTGCTTTGATGCCACCCAACACTTTTTCAGTGTTTAACAACTTAAACATACTGTTCGGGTTGATGCATGCAAAGTGAGAAGGCAGTTAAAGTCATTTCAGTTGATCAAGTGAATCCACATAATGGCTGTTGTTGTTAACAAAATGAGGTTTGCTGTAAAGTTGATTCTTTTCTTTGCAAATCACCAGTTTGGCACTCCAAAAGCCAAAGCAGAAGAAAGAAGGGAAAAAAAAGCATAAAAATGAGTTTGGTTGGTGGAGCTTCATTTCAGGCTTAGAGCAGTTTTTAACTCATATAATACTTAAATCAATACATTGTACACATTTCCTCTGGGACAGCTTTTCAGACTCCCAAATATTTTGTTGCCTTAATCCCTGAATAAGTATGCCAATTGTGCATAGTCACAAATTAAATTGCCTTTGATCACTACAAATCATCATGCCTTTTGTAAATTAGCTCTAACAATTTATATCTTTATTTTTGTACATGGTCCTTTAAATATTACTTAAATCACACTAAAAACTAAATCTAAATCAATTTACTTGTCACGGAGGCTAATATAGCCTGTGAAAACAGTGTTGTCACATTGTTATCAAGTTGCATTATGGGAAGTGTAGGATTCAAGGATTTTGGAGCTTGATCCATACTAGGTACTAAAAACCAGTATAGCACAACTTCTGATGCATTGATAATCACTATTCTTTTTAATCCCATCTCATGAGTTTCCATATTAATGGAGGTGCAACACTAAATCACTGGGGCTCCGCTTTAATTTCTTTGTCTGTTCATTCGTATGCAAATGCCTTGTTTTATTCACAGTTTATACTGTATATGTGTACATGCATTTGCTTCAGAGAGGATACTTAAACTACTTCTGGCAATTGCTTTAAATTTTGTGAGAAAGATGTGGAGTTTGCAGTAGAGAAAACTGAGTTGTAATGTTATTGCAGGCTAACAGGGTTCTTGGTATATTGGCAAAAATACAAAATTCTCCTATCACCATGGTTCCAACAAAAAGTCAGGTAAGCTGGGTTAAATGCCCCCTATAGACCACCTTGACTGATTTAAAACCCAAAGGCCACCTTGACTGGCACCCTCGGGCTTATAATTGCCATCACTACACTGACAGCTAGAAAATCACACAAGAGAGGGATTATGTGGTGGCAAAGGTTCTTGTGTGCAGCAGAAGCACACGGTTGATTGCATTAAGGTGCCCATGGAACCCACCCCTGTGGAGGAATTAAATAAAAAAGCTGTGGGAGCTGTACATTGTGTTTTTAAGGTGGTTTCAATAAGAGACTGTTGTAAATCCGTGGTGACAAAGTTGGAGATCAATACAGGTTGGATGAATGTAGATTAAAGGATCAATACAGAGTGTAACAGTATGTACACTATGTTAGTTGTTTTTCAAGGCAACCATGCATACAGTGCTGTACTTAAAATAACTTTTTTTCAAATCACTAGACAACATAAAGTAACAACAATAGATACAATGACAGAAATAGCTCATTGAAAATGCTGTTACTGGCATGGTGGGTTTAGTGTTTAATGTTTAATTAATTAATGATTCATTTTGAAACTTATGTGGCTGATTATATGGTTTCAATAAGTGATTTTTTATTTCTGTAATGGTGCCCCATTTCTATTCTGTTGATTAGAGCCAATCTACCCATCAAGTAGGCTCATTATATTCTACAGGTCGAATAATGGCTCTATCATGTGATTGCATCATTGAAGATTGTTAATGTTTCATCTCAAGATTGAAAACAGGCTTTATTGTTACACTAGGGCACAAGACATGTACACTTGTTGAAGAGTAGAACAGACACATTTATAATGAGAAACTTTTGTTTTGTGTAAGTTTGTTCTCTGCGATTTTTATCTCCTCGGAACTAATTGAATCCCCAATGGATGCTTATTATGTGATTCCTTAAAACTCAATCTTCACATATCATGCTGAACCACTGTTAATGTTCACACAGGTACACTGATGGGTTAATGTTCCCAGCAGCCCCCGCTAAAACCCCCAAATTCACTGTTGTAGCTCCAAGTGTAAAGAGTGAGATGGTTTCATCTATCTATGAGAAATCACCATCAGGTTGTTTTAAAAAATGCTTCAGATACTTCAAAATGTTTGTTTTTTGTTTTCCAATGAAAAAAGCATGCCACTCCAAAGCTAGTCCATCATGACATCATTCCTGACCCATATGAAGTTAAGACTGATAAACAGGAAGAGAGAACCACAGTGACAGCACCAAACACGACACAGGATTGGCACATAAGATATTAATCACTGGTGTATTTAAATGGATATATTAATAATGTTGTCAATGGACACAATAGTAACAGACTGTAGAATAAGTTTATTTTACAGAGATAACTGAAAACTAAGTAAAATTCATTTGTATAGTGCTTTTCATATATTTTAGTCACAATACAACAAACGTACAACAAAGAAAGAAACCATAGCAGATGTAGTGACTACCCAATTCACGTGATTAAACAAATGCAAAACTAAAAAACACAATACACAATACACAATAAAAACATAAATACATTGACTGATGCATACAGGTTACTCAAAAGCCTGTCTTAACAGATGTGTCTTTATGTGCTTTTTAAAAGAATCCATAGAATCAGCAGACTGTAAGGGTGAAGTAGATCAACCACATATGCAGGAGCCTGACTGTGTAATGCTCTGTTAGTAAGAATGAAGGATTTTAAACTGGATTCTATATGCAACAGGGAGCCAGTGAAGTGATTTAAGTATCTGGGTAATGTAAGACCGTCTATTTGACCTAGTGAGCACTCATGCCGCATACTAAGTGAAGAGAAAAATATATTGGAGTAGTTGATGTGACAGAAGATAAAGGCATGTATAAGCATCTGTAGTTCAGCAGTTGAAACTCTAGATCTCAGTTTACTAGTATGTTTAAAGTGACAAAAACAAGATCTGTACAGCTGCAACAAGGGGTTTTGGACAACGAAGGATTGAATATTACCTGACAAACTTTTGTAAAATAGTTAAATCATTCTCACTAATCCTACTTCATCCTGACCCAATGAATTGTTCAAGGTTCTATCACCCTGTCAGTTGAAAAGAAAATATGTGATCCATTCAATGAACATTTTATTTGATCAGCTTTATTTATTCTAAAATGCTAGATATTCTCCCACTGTCTTTGATCATAGTGTGCACAGTGGGCCAACAAATTAGGCACTCAGGTCTTTTATTGAAGCCTTTTACTTTATCATGAAGTGTTTAATGACCCAAACAATCTAAAGGGACTGACAGCTCCATTTCTAGTTGAATGCTTAACTTGTATGTATAATCTAACTGATCAGGTGGGGAGATTTTTATCTGAACACACGTTTTAAAATCATATCAATCAATATTTAGACTCCGACATAGTACTGAGACAGCAGCATCGAAAGTCTTGAATAATGTTCTTAGTGCATTATATAACAAGCAGGACTTACTTGCCTTTTTATTTATTTGTCTAAGGTTTTTGATACTGTGAATCATCAAATTCTTTTGAAATGCCTGGAATCTGTTGAAGTTGATGAAAAGTCTTGGAATCGCTTTGCAAATGGTTATTTGGTTATGGGCATTTTTTTATAAATTAATTAGCTGATATGTCAAGCTACAATTCATCTCTATACAGATGATGCTCTTCTCTATCCAGCAGTGCCCTGTGTTGGCGAGTTGGTTCAAAACTTGCATTGTGATTTCTGTGCTGTACAGTAAATAAATAGAAAACTGTCTACTGTCTACCCTTTAATGGGACAGCAATTGAAAGAGTAGCCTCTCATAAATATCTTGGTTTCTGGCTTGATGACAAGCTGTTCTTAAAAAAAAAAAGCAAACCATATTAATGAACTGACCAAGCCCTTGAAAGCAAAACTGGCATTATTTTATCGAAATAAGGCGTATATTATCCAGAATTACAGAAAGCAAATTGCTCAGTCAACCTTTTTATCTGTTATGGACTATGGTGATGTAATTTATATGCACTCTCCTGCCTCTACTCTTAAACCTCTCATTGCAGTCTATCATTTCGCCCTTATGTTCATAACTTTGGATGGTTTTAGAACCCACCGTTGTACTCTATATGAGAAAGTTGGGTGGCAGTTGTTTGGCAGTGAGAAGAGAAAGGCCCAGCATTCTATTTATTGTAGAGCATTAATAGGAGAACTTCCTGGCTACACATGTCTTTTCAACTATAGATTATTGTCACACTGCACTGGGTCCCAAGACTATTTGGTCTTTGAAAATCACCATGTTAGTATGTTGGTAGAGATTGGATAACTGGCTTTTAAATACTTTGCTCCACACAAGTGGAACAATCTGCAGAAGCTTGTAAAATTAGAGGTGCTAATCCCTTTTAATCAATTTAAATCTCTTTTGACTGACACAGAGCATGTGTTTTCTTTTAATTGATCTTTTCCCTCATGAAGATGTCTTCGGCCTGATGATGTATACTGATGTAACTTTGGTGTGCTTTTATTGTTTTTGTACTGTAATCAGGATAAATAGTTGTAAAAGAGATATTGCTCTCAATGACTCTCCCTGTTCAAGTAAAAGTCATGTATCAGTACTAAATCACTATATGAAGGGAAATTAAATTGTAGTCATTTGGGAAAATTAACTTTTTTAACAACACTGACGTAATGTCAACTGTATTTCAGGCTCATAACAAACACTCAGTGCCACAGACATCTTGCGGTGGTTATATCACATACTATAACTAATTTCAATGTATTTATTTAAACATGAGCAACACTAAAAAAGTTCAGAATCAGTTTAATGGTGATTTAACTGCTTCATGGATTGAAGGTAGATTGACATCCACACTATGGTGAGACTGTTATTACGCTGCCCCTATGTGAACACACCACCTCACAATCCACTACTTATTTTTCTTCTTCTTATGTTATTACAAAACTCCTTGCAACTGAACAAGCAATTTGAAGTTTAAAGGGGGTTGTAATGAAAGCTGTTAAAATGATCTTAGTTGAGGCCTGCTGCTGTACAGGCTCTCCTGGTGTTCATATGCCTGGGGCAACTTAACCTATGACAATTTTTGCTCCTAGGTGGTACAGAATGTATATTTCACTGCTTGTATCCTGGACCACATTCAAAACACCAAAGGGCTTTCTGCTGAACAGACGCCTAAAGGTAAAGAACCTGTTGGGGTCCGGTTTATTTTCCTCACTGCAAATAGACAATCCAGCCAATTTTACCAGAATGTCTGTTACCCTTTAGGAGAAATGAATTATTATGAATTCTGGACTTTGCAGCAATTAGGGGTGGATCAAAAAATCAATTCGCATAAGAATCAGGATTCTTGACCTCCACAATTTTGAATCTTTGGGGAGCAAAGAAATTAATTTGGCCTACAGTCTGTTTCATTTCAAACACTGTGCACCTGTACAGTATGTTGGATAACAATGGCTTCCTTCAATACTAACAATTCAGCAGAGAGGGTGTTCACCACTGCTGGAAATATGTTCATAATATAGCAACTAATCACTGCCCTTAATCAAAAAACACGTATTTTCCTTTTCATCAGACAGTGACCTTCATTAAGATCGCTTTGCTTAACTGAAAATTATGTTTCATATTGCATTTCAGTGAGCTAAGGCCAAAAATGAGTGGTTTGGTGCACAATGCACTGGAGAAAAAATGTGATCCCTTTTCAATTATTTAATTGACAATTGGCTTTGAATCTATAATTTTGACACCATGAATTGGAATTGAATGAAATATTCTCACCCCTAGTGACAACAGGTTTTAATCAAACAGTAACATACCATCAGTGAGAATATTCAGTGAGCTTTCAACTTGATCGAAAATTTAGAGATTTGAAAGAAAGATTTCAGCAAAGTCACTTCAGTCCTGATTTCTAGGAAGGTGCAGTTAGAAATCCTTAGCTTAACTTTGAGTTGGACAGAGATATAATCTCTGGAACCTGACCTAGACCAGCTTTAATTTTTTAAGAGTAAATAAACACAATGGCAAATTATATTTCATAATTAAGCTCCCTGCTTGGTTACTGTGTCTACTGGACAAAGAAAACATCAGTGATGGCTATTACTTTAACTTTTTCCAACTTTAAAGAAGCATGAATAACGAATGAAAGATACATTTTGAATGCACATGCATGTACAGTATGATGTGTGTTTTAATTATCATTAAATAAATGACATTCATGGAAAACAATTGCTGCAAATTGGAATGCATTAACAAACTAGAAATGGCATTTCCAGCAATTTGCACTGACCTTTCCATTGTGTTCCTTTTGGAAATATGTTGCATTACGCTGTGCAAAGATTAGGAACAGGGTTAGTCTGGATTCCTCAACAATTCCTTGTTGTTACTTTACATCACCCACAACAGAGTACAAAAATGAAATGACAATAAAGACTGAGACATTATTTTCAAGCAAATTATACATAAATTACACACTATTCTCTGGTCCTCTTGAGTGACACCAGTCATCTCTTTATATTCGTATCCGTTTAAGACCATGAATTACCTGAATTACCTCCGGTCTGCCAAAGATTGCCTCCTTGTCTACTTTGGTTTTGAAAAATGAATGAATGCATTGTCCACCTCATGGAGCACCAAGATGCCTTTACCTTACACAACATGAGGTGATTCCTACTTATTTAATAAGTTGTAACTGGAGATTTTAGAAAAAAGTGCAAAGTGCTTGCATGATAGTTTAGTTTTTTTATTTCAACCCATGTTTATGGTGCACAATATTTGCAATTGTGATTAAAGGAGTGGCACTAAAACTGTCCAGGGCAGTTACAAGAGCTGCTCAAGTTCTTTTTTATGTGAAGGATGATACACACCTGAAGATTTATAGTATTTAACATAAGCTGCTCATTATTTTGGTTTTGTCTGATCTTTAAGTGCAATGCTAACGATTGGTGTTATTCTATATGTTTCTTATTGCTGACAAATCCTGACTGGTACCATCCATCTCTAAGTACTTTCCGACTTCCCTGCTGTGATGTGGCACTCAGTCCCATGCTCATTGGTTTCTAATAAATATCTGTATAATATACATCTTTACAAATATATAGATTTTTACAGAGTCCCTGTAGCCTACTTCTACATCAACAGGATAGTTGTATGCAAAAGTCTTCAATCAGTCTGGTGTGATGCAATTAAAAAAGGAAAATGCTGTTTTCAGTCTGGCCAGTGCAGCTTCAATGGAATACTTTGATTTCAACAGAATCAGTGCTTACCTCCAAACAGGGAATATGCATGCAAATTTGTTCAAGCATTCATTTTTGCACAGACCCATATGAATGCTTGATATCTAAGAATATATCTATCATACGCATTTCGGAAAATTTTGAAATGAAAAACACTAATGACATTTATAGACTTCTGAATGGTGGGATAACCCAGGTAGGGATGAATATGTCTATTCAGTGAGCAGGGATAAAAGATGGAAGCAGAGGAGCTGTGGGTAATTTTCCTCTGTTCATGGACATCATATAATGATCAGGCATATAATCACCATTATAATGGTAAGTGAGGCTTTTCTATAGAGATGGACATCACATCAGTTGACCAGCACACTTTACTCGCTCTAATGGGAACTTCTTTAGCTCCTGATATCTGATCATTGGGGATTCTTGGCCTGTGCACAAGTCCAACAATCTCGGTTACACTCATATTAGTTTGTGATAATACACCATGGGAGATGTTAAATGGATTACAAAGATTCAAATAGGTATAGTTTGAGGAAGACAGGTTTCTTTAAATAACGCCTGGCAGAGAAATGGGTAACGTACAGTAGTATATTAGCTGTCAATGTGTTTTTAAATAAACACGACCAGTAGAGTTTTCCATGTAAACAGCATGAATTTGTTTTCATCCATAGTTTTTTGAGAGTATGATTTTAGACTGCAGCATGTTGAGTACATTTTGTACCTCCTGAGGAATTAAACATTAATTTATTATGTTTACAAGGCTACAATATTTATTCCCCAATTTCAGCACAGTGTCGCTATAGTCATGCGCTTACACAAGGTCTGTCCACTAGGTTGTTATCCAGCACATCCATCAGCATGTCATTCTTCTGGTTACTAAAAGCTCAAATCTGTCATTATTTGTGTATAACCTTGTATGTGATAAGTAAAAAAAAATAATACTGCCTGAACACTGATATAAAACATTTTCTCTAGGCTCTCTTTACTTAACCTTCTTCTATATTAACATACTGTGGTTCAATGAGTTTTCTCCTCTCAATTTAAAATGCAGTTTGAGACTGCAAGCCAGACAGTTATTTACATTACCAAATGAAACAATCTGGCAGCATGCACAGTGTTCAAGCATCTCAGCAGTGATGCATTAACTGTCTCCAACACTGCTGCAATATATTTCACCTGAAAGTACTTATCTCATTTTAAATTTGTACAAGTTAATTAAGGGAAAAAATGTAGTTCAGACATTGGCGGTCAATGCGAACTGTAGCATGAAACAAAAAACACTGATTCAGCTTTCATTAAATATACTCTGGATAATGTGACTAAGACCAAAATCTGGAGACTGCAGCTGGTGGTTATGACAAATGAGGGAATAAATGCCTGAAATTAACACCTGATACCAACATTTTAATTAGGCAAATAACTCAAATCTACAGTATCTTGTGAGGAGATATTTTCTCCTATCACCTGGACATTTTAGCTGATAAGATGGGTTTATTTCTTCTTAGATCTACCCCAGAGCTTTATGAAAATCAATAACCGGACTGATGTGCTGCAGGGCTTTCCAGTAGTGCATGCAATGATCAACTGGATGAAAAGAATAGCCAGCTGAGGACCCTTGGCGGCTGGGGCCTGCTGCTTCACACCTTTTTCTTTTTTTTTTTTTTTTTGGGGGGGGGGGGGGGGCTCAACAACGTGAGTTAAAGTTGTCTATCACACTTTTTAACACAGTATTTGTTAGATTTAGAATATTGATGTTTCTAGATACTTATAGGGCCAATAGTATAGTATTTTATTTTATTTTTTTACTTTTTAGTTTTAATTTGTGTACATCAAACTTGCTTTGCATTTTATTAATTGCATTTGCATTTCATGGCAACAGAGTCTCTCTTTAGCCTTTAGTCAACTTCCTCATTATTACCATTATCATCCCACCCATCTATGATGTTATCACTTGATTGAATGGGTGTTCTCAGTTGTTATCAGCCTCATATGGGATATGGGTTGCATACCAACCCACTGGAATAAGACCGTGGGACCTACCTGGAGGTAATTTGTTGCTACGTTACATTACGGTACAAAGTAATTGTGTTATATGATGTGACAATGCTGTGATTAAAGTCTGGTTAGGTTTAGATGAAGAAAAAAAGAATACTTTTGGGTTAAAATAACTCGAAACATGGTTAAATGTGATTGGTGGTTTCAAGCTGTCATCTCTTGCTTGCAACTTGCCAGCTGCCTAAGTCATCTGAACTAAGTCATTTCACCGGGTCATAATTAATACAGGAGCTATATGGTGTCTGTAACTCAAATTAGATTTTTGCTTTAAACACTGTTTTTTGGTTTGTTTACTTGGACTACTCCCTCCTTGTGATCTGTCAGGTGAAAAAATAAATACATTGGATTTACAGAGTTGAGATGCTTCAATGTATAATATGTAATTTTTTGCCAGTAGGGTCAATACAATACCAAAAGACAGAGTTTTATGACATCGTAAAGGAGCGTTGGGTCATGGGAGTTGTTATTTCTAGGTTAGAATACCTTCAGTGTTCATCGTTCAGGAGATTTTTACCAGGAACTTTATTATCCACAGAGGTCTCCTCTCCAAACAAACAGACCCAATAATAAAACACTGAGTAAAGCAGTTTCCCATTGTTGGAAAGATTTGGGATAAAGTAAGTACACATCTAACAAAAAATATAAAATATGTCTAATCATAATAACGTGGGGAAAGTTGCATATTATACCTTTTATTGGCATGACTGACACAATAGAGTAGACAGGCAGATAAATACTTTTTAAACAACACTCCACGTCAATGCATGAAACACAGCTCAAAATGACAAGAAGCTATGTGTCTATTTTGTGTGTTGAAAAGAGGCAGAAACCCATTTGGAATCCCTGTAAATTTGTCCTGCCTACTACTCTTGTAACTGACAAGCACACAAGTAGCTTTTAACTTTCGCTTTCACAACATAGGCTCCGCTTAGTTGGATGAAGGCACCCTACGTCAATAGGGCGAGAAGCAACAGTAGAAGGCAGTCAGCTGGAAATGTTTTAATGTCCAGCTGACAGCCAGTGCTTATGGAAATCTCTGATAGGGGAAAGAAAAATGTCTGTTTTGGAATTATCTTCAGATTATTTTCTTTCTTATATATGTAAAAGACCAAACATGCTACCTCAGGCCCAAATGTCCTTTTGTAAAGCCCACTGGTTTGTCAGCTGCTTTTCTCTAGAGACAATGTAATGTTCATGGTTAATTCAATTTAGACTCAAGGGCACTGAAATATAAAAGGCACTTGAGGCCACTTATGCCATTGTTACAGTGCCAACTAATGCAGATCTTGACAAATGTACTGCCTGGACAAAGACATGGATTTCAATTACCTAAGGGAATATGCCGCAATAACCCTTTTGTAAGGGTGCGGGGACAAAATTAGCGTGCTGAAGTATTTTCGGTGACTTTAGGAAGGTCAAAAGGACATGGTTAAGTCAAGGAGACAGACAATTCTCAGCATGGCTATTTGTCTCCAGTCCTGTTTTGACATGATGAAGCAATTTCTTTACTTCAACTTTGAATCCCTCGCTAAGGCCCAGTTGTGAATGCACACCACACATGACAGCTATCATAGCCCTATCATTGACGCATCATTGGATGTCTCAGCCTGGCAGTTCTCATTCACATAAATGGCATCATAGTGCGTCTGATGACAAAAATCATGACTGCTCGGTTTAGAGAAAATGGTAAAAGAAATACATAAATGCTGATTGTGAGTATGAAATATGCATCACATGCACAGTGGATTGGAATAAATCACATCAAAGTCCTACTGTGTATTCCTTTCAATGGGAGAAAAAAGCATTCCTATGGTGGTCATCACCACAGCATGATGTAAAGGAAACCACTCCAGGGGTTCAGGATGAGGGTTGTTTGAAAAGAAAAAACCCTTTAGCTAAATTAAAGTATCCCTCCCAAGTGGTACAGATGCAGCATGAAATTTAATTACAATTCTCACAGCCGTGCTTGAATTATTTTCATTTGCACACTTTTGAAATCAAAATAAATAAATGTAAGAAAAAGGAATAAAAGGACCGCTTGCTGAGGTTCTAGGCAGGAAACGGGTCTCCACTCACTCTGCTCGCTGACATTCTTTATGCCAGGAAAACTTAATTAATTATTTTGCCCCTTGTATCTCCTACCCCTTTGAAGACAAGAAAAAACTTTAATTGACACTCTGTCTCACCTTCCCTCAAAGAGGACACACCATGTCGTTCTCAGGGGAGTCTCACATTAAGCAAGACAAGAACAAAAGGAGGGAAAATATTCACATTCCGCAGGTGCCGTGGATGTATCTGAGCATCACCAGAAATTTCCTTCAAGAGGTGTAATTGGAGCAACGAAAACTGTTGAAAGTTTTCTTACAGAATTTAAGATTACCACTGAGTCTTACCCTCGAGGCACCCTGCAGATGAGTGTGTGTCAAATTGTGTCAAAATGCCCTCATAATAAATTAGGTGAATTATGCTGCACAGAATAATTACTGATTTTACTGCTATTGCCAACAGAAATGAAAACAGGACATCAGTGAAGGGTGATGATCCTTATATTATGAGTGTGGAGACCAGTTGAACCTCAGTGGGCTAACTTGATGTCAAGAGACACTGCTCTAGTCTTAGCGGCTATGCCAATCTAATATATGCAAATAATTAATCAGCCCTCTCTCTCTTGATCTCATTCTAACAAGTTGCTTTTGACACAGTGGCAGTTCCCAAACGACTCCATTAACGCTCTTACCTCAACTTCATTTTCAGTGATGTTGACATTTTTGCATGAGAAGTCTCACCCGGAGTGACTTTCTGGCTGGGGACTTTTCTCCCTGCTGGGCCAGCAACACACACGAGGACCACTGCGTGCACAAATACACACACATATAATTTCTTTCTCCATTTTTTGTTTTAATCACTCTCACACACGCGCACACAGTGAGGCAGAAAATGATCCCATGTCCTGCAGCATTAGCATCTCCACCGACGTCAATCACTGTAAGTGAGCATGAGCACCCTTGGAATGCTCATTGACAGCTTCTCTGCAACATTGAAATGTCCAGCCTCATTTTAGCAATATCAATAACAATCACGAGCCGCTGTCATTAGCGTTAATATATATCAACAAGAAAATCTAATTTTAGATGATGCTTCCTTGTTTGATGCCAGTGCTGCAGTTGCATAATCTCCAGCTGAATGAGGACCAGTGATTTTGTACTTTTACAGTTTTTCTAATCCATTTGATCAATGTAAAATCTGGGATTTCATATTAAATATATCAAAATCTGAAGTAGTTGATTTTCATGCAGTCAAATGAGGTAATTTAGATGGGTGCAGGTGTATCTGGGCAATTATGTCTTCTTAAAAAAAAAATGTTAATGTGTTCTAATTTGTTTTACCAAATTGTTTTGAATGAAACATAATTGCTGCCTGAATTATGTTCACTGGCAATATTTTTTCCAGTCTAAGAAGCATTGATGTACTGCGCAGAGGTCATGGAAAGGTGGTTGAGTTGTACAAAGCACCTAACTTTTGACCCCAAAAACTTGTTTCATGTCCTGTGGTTAGATTTAAGCTTTATGATTCAAGAAAGATCAGACCTCTATCTTTCCTGAATGTTAAGTGTCTGGAGCCTAAACATAACCATTAAAATGTTATATGTGCTTTAGCTGCCGCAAGTTGATACAGCGTGGAGGAAAATGAAGGAGTAAACATTTTGCAGAAGGGGTTTGATGAATTATGAATATTTTGTGACTTTGCAGATCAGATCAATCATTCCCTCATTATGTTGATTGATAAAGTGACTTCACAGAGAATTGGGGATGTTGTTTAAACTGATGAAAAATTATCTGTTTTCACATGTTAAGGATAAGGAATTACAAGAAATGACATACAGATAAAAGGCAGCACGCTGAAGGACGTGTCTCCTGTATCTATAAAATGTTAATCTCACACAAACTTGGCAACTACCTATCACGCTGGTTGAGGAAAAGGAATTACAGAGTGTCCTGAGATATGGCCTGGCATCAACACTTTACATATTCTACTCCCAAATGCAAGCAGAGAATAGGAAGTGTTGAAGATGATAAATGTAAAGTATGTTCCTCTTCTGAAGGAGGTAATTTTCATCTTGGACTTGTAGTACTATCCGACATCGATGTTTAATCTATATCGCAAATTCATCTCCCTACCTATCCATTTTGCTTATAATAATTTTTTCTCTTATCAACAACACCAACAAATGCTGGCTGCTATAACAGCTCAGAGGGTTGTTTTTCTTAAAACCCAGGTTGATCTGTCACGGTCTGCCTCTGGCTCTGCCTTACCTTCAGTCCTAGTGTTTCTGCTGTGTGTGTGTGTGTGTGTGTGTGTGTGTGTGTGTGTGTGTGTGTGTGTGTGTGTGTGTGTGTGTGTGTGTGTGTGTGTGTGTGTGTGTGTGTGTGTGTGTGTGTGTGTGTGTGTGTGTGTGTGTGTGTGTGTGTGTGTGTGTGTGTGTGTGTGTGTGTGTGTGTGTGTGTCTGGGCGTGGCACTCCATCTCCCTCCTGCTGCCATCAATCAGCACACCTGCAACCCATCCACTCATCAGGCTCTTGCAGTTACCCCTGCTCTATACAGTATACTCCAGTCTTTGCCAAATCATTCAGTTTGCCAATGTGGTGATAACATTACAGCTGAGTTTAAGATTCGCAAGTCAGTGTATCTGCGTTATCAGCGTTTCCCTGAATCGTTTTTGCCTGTATTCAGGTTCATTCTCCCTGTGGGTCTCTGTTTGCTTGTCTCCTCCAGCATCCTGCCAACCTCCCTTTGCCTGTCCTATCCCACCATTATTCAGGGTCAACTCCTCACACCTCCATCTCCACAACTGCTTAGTACAACTACCTTTGAACTTTTGCAAATTTCAGTCTCAGAGTCTTGCTTTTTGGTCCAAAATGATTAAATCTCATACCGTCAGCAAAAAGTGTAAATGTCAGTGAGACTTTCAGCTAAACAGTTGCTATAAGTAAGAAAACGACTGTTCCAAATCGATGTCTTGTATGAAGTATTATATGTGACCTTGCACATATAAGCAGTTCTGCATGTGAATTTTTGTACTCTGACTGCCATATTAATGGGGAAAAACTTGATAAAAAGAAAAAGTGAACAGAGACATTTTAATAGAAAAAGAGAATTAAACACATGGCTTGCATACAGATCAAGACATATTCCAAATGTTCCTAAATGACATTGCTTCCCATCACTGCATGGAAATCCACAGAGGGTACACCAAATAGAGACGGTCATCTGGGAACAAGATGATAATTGATCACAATGATTATGAATCGTATGGCTCGCAAAATCAGTCAAAATGTGACAGCGGACCAGCTGTGTGGCTGTTTCCTGATATAAAAAGAACAGTTTATTTCCACTAGAGAGACAGAAAGAGAGAGGGAGACAGAGAGAGGAGGAGTGGAGGATGGAATAGGGGATAGCAGATCCACTATTTTGCCCTTCCTCCACCCAGCTGCCTCAGCTGGACTTTACAAGCTGCAGCTGGTGTAGTTGATCAAAGCACATTGTTATTATAAAGCATGTTTAAAGAAGTAAAAGCAAACAAAGGCATGACCAGGCAGTCAATGTGTCATTCCACAGTACAGTATGTTTATGTAAAGTAATGTGGAAGATGGAAATGTGTGATGTGATAGGTGATGTCCATTAAGTGTGCATGAATCAAATCTGTACATTACAGTTTGCTGTTTTAGGCCGGAAGGAAAACCATGCATTCATTCATTCTCTCTTATTGCTGTTCAGGGTCGCAGGTGGACTGGAGGCAGAGAAACACCCTGGAGAGGTTGCTGGCTTATCACAGAGCTTACACTTTTTGTCTTTGGGAGGAAACCCATACAACAAGTGGGGTGTATGCACACTCCTTACAGAAAGACCCAGTTGGATTCAAACCATGCTGTGAGGTGGCAGTGCTTTATATCATGCTGCTGTGCTGCACCACGTTAAAACATTAATGGGAATTTAAAAAGTCATAGAGAAATACGAAATGTCAAACACAATAATTATTACTCTGCACGGTGGTGACAGGAAGACATGCTGCGCTGCAATCTGTAAGACAGCTGACTCTGAAACCTGCATGAAACAGGGATCGATTCCTGGCAGCACCTGCTTCTTGAATGTGATCTCCCTATGCTTTTGGCACACTATCCTATGTGGATTTCCCAATCTTAAGCAAAAGAGATGCACTGACATAAGGTTAAATTATTGGTTTTCTAATGGTGGTTCATCAGTAAAAGACATTATGTTGTCGCTCTGTTGTCAAAATGGTCATGGATATTTCCTCCTTGGACTCAGAGTGACTGAACATCTTTTCCTTTTCACAAGCAGAGATCAAACGTTTAAAAAAATTGTCTTGGAATTCTTTGGATGTGCAGTCATTTTCCTTCATTGACTTGGAATTCTTTGGATTCAAATCAATTTTCCCTCAAACCACTCTGTTGTCAGCCGGTGATGATGCTATGATGTGCATCGATCATATAGATGCCACTCAAGCAGATAACAGCGAGGCTGTCATCCTGAGAATGCACTGCTGTTCACAGTACTTTCACAAATTACAGGCGAAAGTGCTCATCTGGAGAGAAATCTAGGTTAGAATTGCTTTTGACATGCTATGTATCATAGTGTAAGACAAACTGAACATCTGCTAGGCGGAGGGATTTAAAGCTATCTGTCATGCCATATTGGAAAGCTTTACATCATGTGATGAGTTTGTGTGTGCAGAGTAGAGATACTTATACACTTAGATATAATTGATTAATATTAGAACATAGAACAGCACAAACATGCAACTCACAATAATGTATATGTGACATATAAAACTTGAGTTGGTCAGGATAAGCTAGACATTTTGAGTTATTTCCCTGTAGTGGAGTAAATGTTATGTTACAGGTTCAGGCTGAAGCTCTGGGTCAAGCCTGGTGTAACACATTTATTCACAGGGGTTACCTCTGCAAAAGATATTTAAAACCGTACATATCATCATGCTGTTCACTCAGCTTGTAGTCACTGTGACTGTTATGAGTTGTGATGGCCAGCATGGACCTGCTCTTTTTCTGATTCATGGTCAAAAGTACCCTGACTAGCTCTCAGTCATATCATTACTATAGTTGTTTGTTGACGTTAGCAGGAGAGAGGCAAGGCACTTAGGAGTGCACAAAAAAGTCCCACTGTTGAATTTTTGCAGAAAAATCAGCCCAAGTCCTTTACATAGAAATCATTCCACAGGCTGTTATACACAACCATGGTCTCCTTTTTTGAGTTTGTTGCAACCCAGTCACTCATAGGCAATAAAAACAATATTATACATGTAAATAGTTTCAAAATTCTTACATATAGCCTCTTTAAGTAAAAATGACAAGCCATGCTATTTTATTAATATCTGCTGCTTTTTTCTTTATATTATGCGTACACATAATATCTTTGTTTTTTATCAAGATGTCACCTTGGCCTTTATATCAAATTGTAATAGTTTAGTAATTTCTGGCATTTTTTCAGACTATCAATTAATCAAGGAAATAAAGTCAACAGTGAAAACAGTAGTTAGTTGTAGCCCTATTTGGATAGCTGTTCTCTAATGAGCTATTCTACTTGACATTTGCATAATGCTAATATGGGAAAAGTGCATTTTGTAGCAGTTTTTCTTTCCAACCTCTAATTCTACAATATAATCCATTGTAGTTCTTGAGTGCAACATATTTAAATCAAATATTTGATTTAAACGGCAATACATCCACATTGAAACTAATATGACACTAATATGAAAGGCAGGAGTTATCTACTCTTGCCCAGTGAGTTCTAAGATTGGCTAAAGCTTCACTTGCGACCCTACAAAAGCTAAACGGATAAAAAATAATGGATGGATGGATATATTTAGACAAATTCATTTCCAAGACAAACCACCAAAGGCCTCCAAATCTGTATGCGTTCTTAGATAGAAACCCAAATAAAAGAGTGATTTCTGACCTCAGCATTATTTCCCCAGTTTACAAAGGCACTAAGGTTTACTCCCAGTGATGAAAAAACACCAGTTGCCACTCCGTATTGGTGTGTCTGGGAGATGTTTTCATTGTCCTGTTGTGTAGTGTCTTCCTCTTCTTACCATTTTATGTTTCCTCATGAATCCCTTATGTGCTCTCAGGAGGACAATCAAGAGAGCCTTCTGGGCATTTCGCAATGATGTATAGTCCCGGGGAAGTGCAGAGGCGAGGTATCTGTGATACATGATGTGGTGTTGTGATACGACTAAACAAGTCCAAGGTCGTCCATTGTTGATTAAGAGACGCTGCCGGCCGAAGCTTAGGATTCTATTCAAGGTTTTCTTTAAATAGTTGTCGACTAATGGCAAATCAATAAGTGAGCGGAGGGATGATTAAACATTCCGTCTTTGACTAATGATATTAAGGCCGGAGCTCCTCATAGCATTAACTCTCAGAAATACGCCTGGCAGATTTGTACCTCGAACAAACGCACACAAAAATTTGAAGTAGAGCATGTATCTGCAATCGCGGCATGTGAGAGGAACAGGGCTAAAGGTGCAGCAGATCAGGCTGCATATAAACGGCTCCATCTATTTTCAATTAAAAGATGCCATCGATTCGGGCCTATTGGTATGCATGGGCAAACAGCAGATGAGTGAGGAGCGTTCCTAGTTGTTTTCGCCGCTGAGAGGAAAGTGAAGGGCGTTCAAGCAAATCGGGCCGCTTTGTACACACACGTCTTAACACAAATTAACCAAATTATAAATAAATTTGTCATACTCAGGGTGGGGATTCCGGATAAAGGAAGATTAAGGGTAGCAATGCGGTAAACAAAGATAATCCCAATGCTCAATAATGCAACTCACCTCCCTCTCAGAGGATGGAATATATTTGTTGCCACTTATGTACAAATGATCTCTAGAGGCAATCACTCCCAGTGTGTGGGTAAATCAGCAAGCTTTGAATCAATGTTTCATTATGTTATGCCATGTAATCAAGAGTATTAAATATTCAAGTTGTACTGTTAGTTCCAAAACATTGCAGGAAATAATCTGATAAATCGTTTTAATTCTGACCTCCGTCTGGCAGCTGGCCAAAACAGACTATGGTGTAATTTACCCAAGATAATCATCATTTCCTAAAAGCAATTAGATTGGTAATGTTATTAAACAAGCGCTTTACATAACCATCAGCACTTATATCACTCGGAGGTCTCTGTTTGGCTCTCTCTTTCTCCCGCCATCCCTGTCTGTTTGGTGATTCTAGCCATCACGCCCAATCATAATGTACATTTATTAGTGTCAAGTAATGGCAACAAGCATTTAATGGATATGTGCTGCTCAATCATGAATTATTCATTTTGCTAAGACAGTGCTAATGCTTCACCCATCACATTACACAGGATGAAGTAAGTATGGCTGACAACACACTGTAATTATTAATGTTCTCAATGATTTTATATGCCAGATTAAGCAGATATACACACAAGGTTTCCAGTGTTATCCACATGTTTATCCTCAATTTGCAAATTGCTATTCATCACACGGAAGATGTCACCATTAAAGAATTATAACAAGACCCAATTTTATAACTAAAGTAATGAATATTAATTTCTAATTTAGACTCTAATTCATACTTCAGTGGATTAAGTCACACTCTAAATTTGCTTGATGGCATTTTAATGTAGTAATGTAGAAATTTCTGCTGCTGGGGTTACTGGGCTTCTTTGTCAGTAACTCTGACCTGAGGCCACTCCACTAGATGCTGGGATTTTTAACTTTACACCAGATCCCTCTATTTTGCTCAGGCCTAGATCAAAACCTCCTCTACTGATTAAAACTTCAAGACACTCCTCATCTCCTCCTCCATCTTGTATTTTCAGCTTCTTGCTGATAAAGAATGGTACAAGTAAACAAGAACTTTTGCAAGTTTCAGCAACATAGATCAAATAGCTGCATTCAAAGACCAGGGAGATCAATTTTGTCTGCTTTGGGGTCAGTTCTGCAGGTTTCCAATGAGTTCAATATAATTCATAGGTCATCAGGTTAATTAATCTTCTGTAAATTCTTCCAAAAAATTGGATAATTGAGCTCTGAAATTTGTAATATCATTTATAAAGTCGCTTTATAATTTGCTTTTGATTGATTGATCTCTTAGGTGTACGGATGTACCTCAAACCTTTTTATTTAGAAGGCAGAAAAAGGCAATAAATAGGCTTAGGCACGGGGGTAGTATTTAAATGACTATGGTACAATGTAATGATTCAAAAGACAAGTTAAGTTACAGCCTGGACCCACTTGTAAAGCAATGACTTGACCCATGGTGTGTTTTACCCACCTTTACATACACTATATAGTAGTATTGTAGACTTTGGATTCTGGAGAATTTAGCTAATGAATAGTGATTATGTACTATAAACCTACGAGCAGCCCTTCTATGCAAAGGATGATTGCTTTTGATAATAATATAGTATCCGACTATATAATGATCTCTTTTGAATGCTTTAACAAGCAATCAAAAGCATTCAGTGATCCTTATCTGATGGCAGCCTTTTCATATACGCATTTAGTTGCTTACATTTTTTACCCTGTATAGAAACAGTAAATCAACAACAGTACCCCATAGTGTTTATATATCATGTCAAATCCACTGATAAATTTTACAAATTAGCATGCATTACACATGCCATGGCTTGGGGCAATTAAGCAAACAATTTGTCATTAAGCGTGCATTTGTTTTCAAGGACAGAATCCATCAGATAGGCAGCATTGCTGACAGTATGGAAGTTCCTGCTTGTATTCCATAAAGGGGTTAACCTTTTAGTCTGGGACCAGCCCATGCTTTTACTCACTTTATTTCTTGTCCAAATTAACTCCTCAACAACATGACCATTTGAAAGTGCTGTTTCATTTGGCTGGATGTGGTTTCTACAGCCGTTGGGGAACTTTGACTGGCTGCAACATTTAGTGTGCTGGAGTTTGCCTGTATGGACATTAGTCGGTGCAATAACCAGATCAGAGGAAAACAGTGAAAAAAGAACCACGTCTGTTTCAGCAAAAAATCTACTTTTCACATGGTTGACTAGCAAATGCGGGAGAAAGGTGCAGAGGAGCAATTACTGAGGTTCCTGGCTATGGAACTCCATGGCCAGACAAGGCTCCACTTACAAACAAAATGGGACTCGGAGGTGGGGACTTGGAATAGGATTAATGGCCAGTGTTGGAGGCCACTGGATCCCTATGACAAAGTAATGAAAGAAAGACGTATGGCTGGAGTTCAGCCTGGCCGAGCTTGGGGGCCTCCATGCCTGACAAACAAATTATGTGCCAGATGAACTGACGGGAGCAGAATACAGAAAAGACTGTGTCAGTGGAAGAGGCACGTACAGTACAAACGACACCACATAAAAGAAAGATCAGTAACTCTGAAAAGGGCAACATTTAGATTTCCTCCAGCGAGTAGCTTGTTAGCCACATGAAGCCTGCATTAGCCTGCTTTTTTCTAGCACAGGACCATTCTTGTTATTTATTCATATGAGACTCTTACCTACTGTATTGATATGGTTTTAAAATGTGATGCTGAAAAGCTATTTCAGTACAATCATCCAATTATATAACTTCATTATAAAAATGTTTAAAGTGAGACTTGACTCACCCAGTGGTATAATAAAACTTATAGCACAATCATTCACACACACACACACACACACACACACACACACACACACACACACACACACACACACACACACACACACACACACACACACATCCAGAATTACAATCCATGGAGTCAATTGAGCTGAACATTTAAGTAATACTTAATATTATATTCATATTAGCATTATATTATAGCAACCATATTTAATGTAGGCATGCACTTTTGCAGTTTAAAACTCATGGATTATATATCTGTTGAATGTTTCTGCCATTACATTATAACTCAATGCAGTGTTGTCCCTTTTTGCGAGGCAGAGCAATCCATAATTACAGCCAATCAGTAACAAATTAATTAATGTCATGTCTTTGTGGGGCTCTTAAATGTGTTACATCATCTATTAGCATCCTGGCCCATGTTGTGTCATATGTCAGGTAAAATTAAAATTCATCCAAGTAATGGGTACCTGGCCAATTTCCCTTAACAACAAAACGTGATTCTTTATTAGAAGGGTCTGTGTGACACATCAGCTGGTTAGTGTTCGTTCTAAAGAATAATGAAACATTGAATACACATTACAAAATAATGAGCTAAGTGCTATAGTCTTGGCTAAGCTATTCTATCTTCCCTTAAGTTTTTCTTGATAAAAGCTCAGGAGTGGCCGGGTTGCTGTTCTCTTTCATTGCCCCCCTCACCTAAGCTTTAGCAACCAGGATAGACTAGAGAGGCAACTACCTGTGGCCAATCAACAGGTCACAACCCACTGCCTGTGTATATGTGGTCTGACATACTGAGAGAGAGCACCCAAGGCAAGCCAAGGGGCTTCTAAGCTCCATGCACACTGACAGAGCATTATCAGATGTGGCAGCACTGCTGTGTTCTTACAGAATGAATGAAACGGTGTCTGGGCCTGGGCCGGGGTTAGAATTTTCCAAGTCAGATATGATTTGGGATATTCAGAACAAAGGACAGAGCAGCAGCAACTGGCAACGAAGTGTTATGATGACCCCTGGTGTCATCTTTGTTTGGCCTTGTGATTTACCTGTCTGCTCTGTCTCTGCATGTTTTCATTAGGGCGACTGGCAACACCTGAGGGCCCACAGGGTTGCAGGGTCATTAAAGTATGGGCTGTGTGCTGCTGCTCACAGCTTTGCTCTTCTCCCTTACAGGCACCTTTTTAATTTGGTTATTTTGTTTTAGTTGTTGGTCTTTGCTTCCATGCACCTTACAACACACACACACAGTTACCACCCATCCACACGGATACCACTGAATTATACTGACATCCACCATATTGCTTGGTTGTTTTGATTTGATAAATTATTTTTTGTTGACTCCTCATCACAGTGTGTCTCCTCTTTGCTGTGGCTGCTTGACCCAGGTCAGAGCCAGTTTTGGGCAAGTTACTAAAAGTTCTAAGAGTCCATTTTGTTTTCCCTGCAACCCCAAATCAGTTTTTTTCAATCCAGTTTCACAAACTTTAAAGATAACTCAAGATTTTCCTTTGGGTTCTACCACAGATCCAAATGCAATGGGATTTGAGTGACAGGTATTTGCAATATATAACATTATAACTCCGGAGACGAAGCTTATGTTTGATCATGTATCAGTTACAATGACTTGTACTTAACAATGCGGTTCTGACACACAACAAGATCAGATGTTGTGTTTGTGTTGTAATTGCATTATTGTAATTAGAAAAAGTAATTAGTTACATTACTAGTTAGCACAAATGGTACAACAAACTTCTAAAGGCATGCAACAACTATACTACTAGTCTGTACAAGGCTGGCACAGGATGTCTTAAAGACAGGCACAGTGATACTTATGTTTTTAAGGTTTGTCTGTCACATTCCCGTCCTGGACAACATGCTGCAGTTTCACTGTGTACAGCCCCACTTCATTGGAGGCAGTCACTTGTGCCCTTTCAAAAGGAAGCGGATGCCCTCCCCCGGGAAATTATAGAGCCACTGTAGTACAGGACAATGCTATTTCTGGATTATCAAACGTCTCTATTGTGGCAATTTTGTGGTTGCCAAGAACACTGGAGATTCAGCAGGACACTAACCCTGGATCTGTAGCCAGTGAATCTATGTTTTGCACATAAATGTATCAGTGTTATGAGGTACTATAACTGGTCCAGCTGGGCAATAGACCTTTTTCACAGCAGACATTTTGACCTTTTGAAAGCAAGAGAAGCACAGGTGTAAATAATAACATTAACAATGGCTCCATTCCATTAGTGGTCCCTGTAAGCCTTGTCAGTGGGAGCAACTGCACGATAGCACGATGCTGGAATTGGCTCTCTCTAATTGAATATAGCCATCATTAACACCATGAATTCCTCCTTTTTTTGTTTTGTTTTGGGTTTTTTTTGCTTTGACCAGCCAAAATGTCATGAATAGGGTCTATTGAACTGCCATGTGAAGGTGTGAACACCCATGTCTTTTTTTGGCCATTCTTGGTGGATTTCAGGACAAGTTTGTCTGCTTTATTTCTCAGTGGAAATACTCAGAGTAGCAGGAAGCTAAGCAAACAGGTCACTGCTCCTGCACCTTTTCAAATTGTATGGACACAGGGCTTGAAGTCTGCAATTCTACCACTTCACACTGCTCAAATTACTAAAATTCTACTTGTTTAGGTGCTGCAGGTCTTTTTTTAAGCAGTCATGACATACAGGCATTTTCAAGCATATACATTGTTTGGTTTGCTCTGCAAGCTTTGGCAAGTTCATTCTTCACACACTTTTTCACTCAAACTCCAAGTAAATCAAAAGGCATCACGAAGAGCTGTAACATTCACTCCACTCATGTCTTGCCTTGGTGTCTTGGGTGGGAGCAAGATTGTAAACACAGAAAGAAGGTACTGAAGAGTTCTTATCTGCCCGAATATCAAGAATATAACATACTTTGTAGTGGTGGTAAAAGTCTGTTTGATGGAAAATCCAACACAGCTGGACTTTGTTTGAAAAATAAGAAATCCTATTATTTGGGATGAAAAACAATGCCGTACTCACTCATAGGCTCACCACTAGTTAAACCATGCTACAGTTCATGTAACAACAACGCAATCCACATTCCCAATGGTAGAAGAATCCATATGCATTTACAGCACCCTGCTGACATCATTACATTGTTCTATTTTTAGCCCACACATTGTTGTGGGAAAATGAAAGGGATTAAATGCCTCATTGACGTACACGCTGGAAATAACATCCCATTTGTTTGAACCTCATGCTACATACTAGAGTCTATAATAAATTAAAATGTTCTCCTCCGCAAACCTTTAAGTAGGTTTGATGGCAACAGCGATAAACTGTTGAACAAAATCCGCTTGAAAATGACAATTGACGAGATCTTAATGATAACCTTTAGATACTGTAGGAAGAGTACAGTTGAAAGGAGAAAACAATAAAAATGAGTCATTGCATGTCCATGTATCTACCCTGCAGCACAATAAATGCATAAGTCAGACAACTACATAACTGAAGAAAAGACAAACTATGACATCGGGGCTGTGTAATGCCATCCTCATTGTAAACAAACTGAGCTCTCTGCAAAACCGGAACACACTGCTGAAGAAAGTCGACCTTGACTTTAGCTCTCCGTTATTCATCCATTGCAGTATAGCAAAACAACCGCCGCCAGTGGTTTTCAATTTTAATGGTTTGTGATGGGAATTTACAGTGTTGTTATTTGTTTTATGTTACATTATTCTTGGTTGAGCAAGAAATGTATCCGATTTGGAACATTTTACTGTGCCCCATGTTTAGCTTTGCTTAAACTCAGTCCTCACACCATACCGCCTCTGCCTCATCACCTTGTCATGGATTTCAGCGTGTTTTTTTGCAGATTAAAGAAAGATATAATGTGTTAATTAGTGAGCTTTAGAGGTGCAGATCGTCAGATTTAATTACCTTTGGACAGAGCTGGGCTTGCCGTTTCCCCCTGTTTCCAGTCTTTATGCAAAGCTAAGCTAACCAGCTGCTGGCTGTATAGCTTCATATTGAATATAAGGAGTTGCCTGTTTAATTAACTTACCACTTAATTTAGCCTAAACTTGACATAAATACAAGGCTGTCGGGCAATGAAATAAATGCACTTCTGACCAAAATTAGAATTGGTCACACTCCACACTGGATGTACAAACAGGCACAATACATTCTAGATGAATGATACGTTTTCATTGTGATTGTGTGACATTGAAAGCAGTAGAGCTGGAGAAAAACAACCTTCGCTAAAGGAAACAATCTATACAAGTCCTAAGGGTTTAAACAGAATTGAATTTTACCTGCTTTGGGTTCAAATAGCTTTGGATAAGACATTATCAGAGTGGGCCATGGTTATGGGTCAGGATTTTCTTATCGCTTTATTGGAGGATTTTGGAATCATACACGTTACCCTGTAGTTTGGCACCTCCACATCCCTGCAATGAATAAAGTATAAGTCTCAGTATGAAATCAATTGTTTGTTCTCTGTTGCATCTCAGGCAGAGAGAAATTGTTTTGCCTTGGTAACTGTCACCGGTTTCACAGTTCTTTTATTACTTCTCTGTGACAATGCCTTTGCTGACAGAGAAATGCCTGAAACTGTAATGAGTGTAGATCCATTTTTAATCATTAGTTTGACAGTGATGATAACACATTCTTTATAGCAGTTTCCTTTGTAGGAGGCCCACCGTGTGCTTTTTGTTGTTGTTTTTGTTGTTCTTTACAAAAATAGGAGAATACATCTGTTCTTTTCTTTTTTTCTGTCTTTCTATATGACCGTAAAAGCTGCAGGGAGATATATTTCTAAGTCAGCGACAATGCTAGTTCATTCTATACATGTCAGCTCCATACAAAGCTGGAAAAAAACCACCTCAGTCTACTCACTTGTTTGTCCACAGTAGGTGATTGTACCACACTGTGGCAACTGAGCAAACTCTATTTGTCGATGAAGATCATGTAATGGTTAAAAGCTATGGTACAATCAAATAAGTGAATCTTGATTTGACATTGTTTTTAGCGGCTGCTTCAAGCCAGAAATCCATGTGATGTGATTAAACGTTTAAGCATAAGTGAGTAAGTGAACTTTGAGTTTAGGTAGTTTTGTAAACTTTTATTCCAAGGTAAAAAATGAACAGTGGAGTTCATTGTCCACCTGTAATAAGTCATCTTATGGTATTGGGACATTTAGCCTTGACAGGGAAACATGTGATGCAATGAAATGAATGAAATGTTATTTTGCATCATACTGCAGATGGTTTTCATTAAAAAAATATGTGGAGAGATACACCATAGGACCTGAAGTGATGTAACATGGGATGTCCTGAAGCTCCACAGGAGGTCCTGCCAATTTCACACCATTCATGCACATACTGTAAACACACAGCAAATGTTCATCTGAATGTGATTTAACCACATCCACCAACAGAGGCAGCCACAGATGAAAAATAAGCCCCTCTCTGACAAACTGCAGCAACGTCTCACTGCCTGATTTCTAACAATATTGAGAAAAACAATTGTGTGAGTGGCAGCCCCACTAGACAGCAGCCTTCACAAGGAAAATAAATTGAAATTTGAAAATAATACGTCTATTTCGCATCGCTGGTGGGAGCAGATTCATTTGTTGCTTTGACAATCTGTTATTTGGAAACAAAAATATGACTTCATTTCACCGCTTGGTAATCACTGTAATCACAAATGTCTGTGTGTGCGTGTGATATAGTATGGGAGAAGAGAAGGAATTGGTAGGGAGGAAGAGAGAGAGAGCTATAAGGTTTCTCTTCCACCCCATAGTGTGCCCCATAACCATGTTGTAGGAAAGAGAACAGATTGATAATGACTTGTAAGGGAACCCCAAGTTGCCTTTCACACCATGCCAACAGATTCTCCTCAGCTGGAGCAGGTAGAATTTAGCCTGTGGGAAACTTAAAGAGGCAACTATTAATGCAACAAGCTGCTATTCATAGGCAGCAAAGGAACAGGCAACAAATAGAAGCCACACTAAAATGGTTTTAAACATCAAAACAACTCAAGTCGCGCTTGGCCTAACATGTCGGGACTTCTGCCTGCTTTTCACTGGCACTCCCCAACTGCTGGAACCCTGACCAGTTTCAACTCATGTTTAATCGGTTTAGAGCCGCTCATGCATGTAATACACATTTATCATGAATGAACAATGTCGGCCCACCCACTGAACACGGCGGCTCGTTGACTCACACGCCAAAACATCCATTTCTGTTAACCACAGAAAAAAGTCGAGATTTTAACATTTTATTTATTGAGATTTCTTTTGACGGGCTCATCATTTTCCCCTGAACTTTAATTGTAGAAATGTATCACTGCTGCTCAATATTCACACAGAGCTAAAGTGTATTCAGTGTTTCTGCTGCAAAGGGATATTTATAGCCCTCTGAGTCCCTCTTATATTACGCTCTTGTGCTGTATGTGAGGTCTTGGCCTTGTTGATGAGCCTTACAATTACATTTAGTACCTCTGCTTTGGTATAATGCTATGTATGTATGACTGTAGTTTGTCTGATTCTACCTGAAGACAGCAATCCTTGAGAGTAATTGTTGTTCTAGTCAAAAATAGCCACATAATCTAAGAAATATGAAAGAACAAGATCAGAAATTGAATATAATTATCATCTGTGTTTGAAATCAAGCTTCATCTTTGGCAAGCACGTGCAGTATTTCCGGGGGAACCTTCAACCTTAGTAAGAACAAGCAGTGGAGTTGTGATTGGTAACAGCTTAGACGTAGCTAATGAGCTGATAGAAGATGGAAAGTTCATCTAATTAACAGTGAGAAGTCCAAACACCATCTTTCCATCTTGAAACTTGAAGGATGAATGCAATTTAACATGTGGTGTAAATACATTACATATGGAGGGGAGGGGAATCAATGGGAAGGACACATAGTTGTTGAGTACAGGCTAAGGCACACATTCCCTCCCTGTTCATAAATCCCCATGCCAATGATAGATTTATATGAAAGGATTCTAAATATTGTCTATAATGGCAATGAACAAGCACACGGTAAGCAGTCTGTAAAGTTATAAAAAGTACATGTCTGCAGGATCGATAGGAAATGCTGATTTGTTTAACTTTCTGAATCTAAAGCACAACCATCGCAACTTGTCAAGGACAAACTTATGTACTGTGCTGATGATTTCTACGACATCATGCTATGCTTGTTTATGGCGGAATAAGTGAAGCGAACTCTGAGGCTGGAGGGGGAAACTCAGGGTTGTCAATCATTCATGAGCACACCGCTCTCCCCTTACCACAATGTTAACTACTGCGGAAATGTAACTGAGCTCCAGTATGAATTATGAATCTTTACTTGGACCTTGAATTTTTACCACAGTTGCCTTTTTTGTTGTTGTTGTTGTTGTTGCCAAAGTGTCTGTCCTAAGGTTCATGCCCTGTGTGTGAAACTAGTTACTAGTTCTGTGTGCATCAATGGAAGGTTTGTATCCAGGGTTAACACCAGAGGATATTTTTGATCTAGGGCAGACTTTAATTCTAGATGATTCTATTAAATCGTGGATCCTTTTGCCCCATAAAAATACAAGTCTGTCGACCCCCTAAGAAGGTAATATGTTTGATCCATAGATCAAAGAACTCACCAATAGACTTAGATTTGATCTTTCTAGTGACATCTCCTGGATTTTGTCAGTATTCCTTTTATATTACCAGGGTCATTAAATCTTCTCCTATTGGCTGCTGTGCTCCAGTCTGGAGCTGTAATAGCCTCCTGGTGTCAAGCTGTGAGTGGCTCACCTTTGAACAGCTCTGCATGGGGTGGCTGAAGCTCTTTCATGTCAGTAATCATAAGATGCATAATCATGAAATGGTCTGGGATCAGGCCTGTAGAGATGTGATATGAGATGGTTGAATGCAGCTGTGGACAAATAGTTGATTTGAGGTATTTACATGACATATTTGGATGTGAATAACACCCCACTATCATATATCTTATCTCCAGTAATGGGAATTTAACTATGATTACAATGTAACATGTGCCACAGTTTTATAGAGTGCACTAAAATGCAAAATGTTAAGATGTATTTCATAGTAGCATTTTTTTTCACTATGACACAGTGGATGTAACTAATCAACACAATCCCAAACCCAGTAAACCATAACATTCCATTAAAATCTCTTGAGTTAATAATGTTCTTGAATGTTTACACAATTTAGTTTGTGTATTTTTGTATTCATTCATACAATCAAATTCTTCTTATTTGAAATTATGATATTAATTCTAAACATGGAGAAACTTCTTCAATATTTTAACCACATATCCTGAACCAGATATATCAAAGGTTATAGTATAGAGTATTAAAAAAATCATACTTATTGCTATTTTCATATTTTCTTATATTCCTATTTATGATCATTTAACTAGGACGTCACTTGAAATACATTACAATAGATTAAGGCCAAAATGCCAGCATAAGATAGATATCACATATAGTTCAATTTAATAATTGTAATTTAGAGGTAACAATGTAAGATCAACAACATCTGAGGCTTTTATGTTCTTGAGATGATTGGTGACCACATTTCCCCTAAATTATGGGTACTTGTGTAGACATGTGCTCCTGGGCTTACCTGCTACATTTAAGTGCACTCCAGTCTACATTCCTAAATCATCAACCTTGCCAACAGTAAAGAGGGCCAAGACCATTGCCTTGCATATTGTAGGTAAGCACTCAGACAAATTTCCTTGAATTGTTCCCTCTGTTTGCTGAAATCCTCCACAACAGCTCAGCCTGCCATTATTTGTCCTATTTTTCCTCCTCTGAAATAGAGCCTAGAGAGAGACATAACACAGTCCACTGTAGTGTAACTGCAGTAACCACACTGTAAATATAAAGCAAGATGCTTCTTGTCATGCTCAGACTGTAGCTGGTTCATGCGTTTATTTCTAGTAGACTACGAATGCACTTTTTGCTGGACTGACAAAGCAGGTGTTAAATAAACTCCAGCTTATTCAGAAAGCTGCAGTGAGCGTATTAACTAAAACCAAAAGGTATAAACACATCATTCCTATTTTATCTCCTCTTCAGTGGCTCCCAGTAAAACAAAGAATTGATTTTAAAATACTTCTTATTGTTTTCAAATCTATAAATAGCTTGTCTCCCTCCTTAGTCACTGACATGCTCACTGAGTCACACCGGATAGATCCCTTAAATCATCAAGCAAAAGTCTCCTCACTATACCTAGAATAAACTCTACATCATCTTATGGTGCCTTCACTTAATATAGTCCTATGCAATGGAATCACAGACACATGAACTAAGGTGTGTTACAACAGTGTCTATTAGTTAATAATTAGCTTTAAAGTATGTGGTTATAAGCTATAACGGTTATTTTTGAATCAGTGATATCCTCTTATTTAATTCCTTTTTTATTATAACACCTTTTTATCCTGCATATGTTTATTGTATTTCCTTTTTATCTTACATTTTCTCATGTTTTTGTCATGTATGATTTAGCTTTTTATCCTAGAGCACATTTAGTCTAAGCTTGTCATATGAAATGTGCTTCATAAATAAACTGGACTTGATTTGTAGAGATGCGCGGGTCGACCCACAGATTGACCCATGGGTCAGTACGGGTCAGAAAGTGACAAAGCAGCATTCCAAGTTCGTTATAAATAACTTGCATAAACGTTGCATGCGGTAGGCTAAGCTGTGCATTACATCCCCATCGTAGACCTTCCCTTCCCCCCTCTATGTCACTCTCTCTTTCTCTTTCATGAACATAATAAAGCCAGATGAAGTACAGCGTTACCGACAGACTCACCTAACACTAACTTCCTAGAACAATTAGAGAGTTAAAGGTTACAATTACAGTCGTCATTAGACCATGACCTCACTTTCTTACTCCGTCCCCCAACAAACCTCAATGATGCTGCTGCTGCTGGCGGTTTGTAGAAAATGTACAAGTCAGCAAAACCATATAGACAGAGAATGTGATTAAACTCACAATGAGCTAACATCTATATTTTAATATCCACAACTGCTTCTGCAACTTGGTTATCCCTGATTGACCTTAATAAAACATTTCCACATGTTCTTGACTTTTCTTTTGACCTATAATTAATCTACTTTCAAAGGCAGCTGCATTTTTTTTCCTCTCCACTCACCACACAAATCTTCTTTCTTTTTTTTTCACGAATGATAAAGTCTCATTTATTACCACAGGTACTTAATCTTTGGGACTCATTGGAAACATCTGGTTGATAAATGGCTTGCATGAAATTAAACAGCAAATGAACACAGAGGGTATCATGGATGATTGCTTATCGCTGCGGGGGTATCCAGGGTAATGAAAACATATATTACGCAATATTTAGGCAATAGGAACACAGATGCTATTAATGTGAGATTGGTAAATTTGGTGTTGTGGTTTTATATCAGGGGAATATGGTTCAACACAGATAGGAACTCACAAGAATTTAGGAATATGATTTGAACAACACATGATGAATTATGTAAACTCTTTTTTTTAAAGTGCAAAAATCTATATCCTGCATGTGAAATGTTGCACATCCTCTTTAAGGTGTCCGTGGATTCTGTACATGAACTGATAAATCCCCCTTTTAGGAGTCAGGCTTTTCAATATGCTCCCCAACATGACAGCGACTGTCAGAAAACATATTAGAAGGTGATTGGGGAATAGAAAGCCTTTGCTTGGGATTCATTACACACATACACACACCAGTAATATCATGAAGCACTTCATATATAATGTGATTTTTCTAGCCACTGGGCCCTCTCCCTTGTTTACCCCTGGAGCATAAAGAAAGAAAGAAGGAAGGAAAAAAAATACAGAGCTGGGGAGAAGTTTGCTAGAGACCTTTGCCATGGTTTTGTATCTTCTGGCATTTGCAATTAGCACCAAGCTTGCCGACTGACACTGAGAAACAGATGCTGTCCATCCGTTTGTCACCGACTCCTATTTCTTTCTTTGTTGAGCAGAGATTGTGCCCTCGCGAACTGTACGTGTGCGTGAGCGTGTGTGTTTGTTAGTGTCTGTGTGTGTACCCTTCTAAGCAATGGAGCTGCCCTGTAATGACGGTATGACTACTTGTCTTCAAACGCTCACTGTTAATTATACTCCCGTTCATTGTGTGCGTGCACGCGTCCGTGTGCATGGCGAATAAAAAGGGAGGGAGAGGAAAAAGAGGGAGGGATAATGGGAGAGAGGCGACAAGGGATCAAATTGGCAACCTGAAGCTATTCAGCTGCATGTGACACATACATGATTGGGTCACAGTTTACAGGGTAGATGGATATTTTGCAGGCCATCCTTGAAATAAATTGAAGCATAAATGCCAGTGTTCATGCCTACAAACACACTAAATTATATGTGTATGTGCAATTATTTTTTTTTTATGAAAAGCTGCATTTTGAAAGATTTTCAGGCATCCTAAATAACACAATGGAGTTGCAATAAAGAGAAATAACCTGCAGAATATGGTGTCATTGTTAAACTAAGAGGCAGGAAGTGAGTAAGAATATTATCTTTAATTGGCTCTTTTCCTCTAGTAAATGATGCAGTTGTTGTCTAACAGCTAAACAATATGAAAAGATGTGCAAAAGGGTATGCCATCACTTTCAATTTTAAATCTGCTGTTTTTTGGGCAACACTTGGATATCAAGCCAGAGTCATTGATAACATCTTAGGGCTATTGTGTAATACCAAAAATACATTGTGTTTTTGTTAAGGCACGCCAAAGAATAAGAAACACCAATCACTTTAAAATCTGAACACAGAAGAAGCATCATGCTGACATCAGCGTGACTAATAGCTGCATCCCTGATGTCCATCACAGATAAACCTGCAAAAATCACACGTTTAAAAGGTCATTATAGCTTAAAGCGGATTACTTCTGCATCAAAAAAGTAAATCGGGTAATTGTTGTCTGTGCATCTATGATTAGTGCAACATAACTTAACCCACACTGACCTACTGACACAATCATTATGTGTCCTCCAAAGCATTTTGTTTATCAGCTGTTTTTTTTTTTTTTTTTAATCTCAGAACATTTTGATCCCAAATATAGACAAAAAAGTAACATATTAGAAGTGACAAAGTCCATGAATATTAAAGATTGCCTCCAGACATGTTGTAAGACATATAAAAAAAAACACTCTGCTTTGGATAATAATTTGTGTCTGATATGGATTTTCCACAAAGAAAAGTTCAATTACCCAGTTAGAAATTCTTACATCTACTCCTTCCCCGTGTTGAACAATCTGGAATCTATTAATATGCAAATGTTGTTCATTTCAAAAGTTTAGCAGTTGGATACAAGACTCTTTCTAACTCATTAAAACATCCATTCTCAGTGTTTGTGCACTGGAGGCTTCAGGTGTTCACATCACACATGTGTAGGTTGTATACTGGACCACAACTGGATTCCAAACTGGTTGTGATGTCATAAATCCTGTTCATGAGCGCATTACCTAAACTGGGATTTCAGGTTAGCACAGAGAAACATTCAAGCCTTCAGCACATGAATGTGAAAACAGGCTTCTAGTGTAAAACTCTGCACATACATCATTCTGCCAAGTTAATTCACAATAGGCAAAACACACTTTTGAGTGCATGGGGACACTGATATTCTCCTATGCATTTACAGGTATACATACTGCTGCATGTTAGAAACCTGTGCACATGCAGGCAACAAAACAAATTATTTCAGTGCATACAAAGAAGGAAAAATATATACATTACCACTCACATGCAAATTGATGGCATATCTAATTATCTAGTACTTATCATGAAAATAACTATATATTGCATGCTTAGAGAAGACATAGTGAAATAATGTCAACAGCCTTGGATCCTCAGGGTTGAGGGAAATTACAACAATGCAATTAATTACAAAAATCTTGATTATTAAGATGAATAATTTGGGGAACTGTAACTTGGGAACTGGTTGAGCACAGTGGCATTTGTGGATACTTTGCATGTTTGCAGACAATGTTGCAGCCCAGAATGGGGGATTCATTTAGTGATGATGTTATTATAAGGTAAAAGATGACCTAGTTGGTTTATATTTACCCCAAAAATATGTTATTCATTGTGATTGTAATTGCTTTTTCTTGCATTAGACTTCTGCGGGGCCTCCTGTGTACTAGTGGCTGATTTGTTAGGGGCCTCCAGTAATACATAATAGGAAACACTCCGGCGCTAAGGTGCTTAACACTATGATTATGTTTTACTCTCACCACAGGGCTTGATGGGGGTATACTGGTTTAACAGGTGTTAAATCTAACTGCACTACTCTAGCACATCATTGGTTGTTTAGCGCTACCAGCTTCAGTAATAGGCCTTCACTTTTCATAATTTTATCAGGAAAGAGACAGCAGGATTTATTTATTTTTATATGATTTTGCACAGCTAACAGTTATGACCATTTATGAACCTACTTTTCCTCATAAGTCTCATATTGTTGGGTTCAGTATCAGGCCTGGGGAGACCTTCTGCAGCCTCTGCACGGTAGTGAAAGATTAACAAAGTGTAAATCAAAGTACTTTTACACATGAGGCATGATGGGTGAGATCAATCACTGCTGGACATTGCGGACAAGCCTATTACAGCAAGTGCCACACGGTGTAAATCGTTCACAGTCAAGAGGTGATGGTGAGCTTTGGGTCAGAATTCACAAGTGAATTATTGCTAAATGATCATTTTCCACCAGCACAGAGCAAGAAATGTTATTAAATGGAATTTAAAGTGTTCTATTGTAAAACAGATGGAAAAGATATTCCATTTCTCTTGTTTAAATAGTCTGTTACGATTCTTAGCCCGAAACCAAATCATAAAGTCTGAACTGACCTAAATCTGCCACTGATGGAGGGAAGTGTTTTTAGGATCTTGAAACATCTGGGGTATTTTCAGCAGATAATTGCACCATTTTCAAGTTATTTTAGAGGAAAATCAATGTAAGACCTGAGACACTGTGCTCTACCAAAAGCTTCCAATCAGGTGTATGCACTGGCTTTTACAGCGTGAAGTAAAAATATATAAAATGAGTGCAATCTCCATTATGATTTTTATTTCAGCAGCAAGAGAAAAACCATTAAAAAAAAAGAGTTTCAAGGTTGATGAAGCGGTCACATGCTAGATTGTATGTTGCCAGTGCTTTGTTCAGATTGGAGAACTCACCAACCTCTGCTCTCACCGCTTCTGCTTCTATTGTGTGAGAAAGGCTCCTTTTGAACTGTAACAAACTGTGTTAACTCTGCATCTTATCGGTCTATCTGATACTCTCCTCTTCTTCACCTCTCCAGCAGCTCTTTTAGTGTCTCATCTGTCTGTGGCTCTGCTCTCTACTCCTGTTATCCTCTCTCATGTCCTGCTCATAAAAAAGTATTGCAAGCATCAACATATGCCCACTCCAATCTAATCAAATCTCTCTTTTTTTATGTGACGATTAGATTATAAACATGTTATATATCCATTTATTTTATACATAGATTTAGCCAACATTATTTGACCCCAATTGATATAAGATGATACGAAAGCATACCGTTAATGCACTATTCTATCACAGTGAGTGCAGAATAGCTAGACCAGTGGTTCTCAAACTGTGTGCCTTGGGAGCTGACCAGGTTTTATTTATGATGATGTTCATAGCTATAAAGGTGCGCCTTAGAAATACTAGTTTTCAAAAATGATGTGCCTTGTGACAAAAACATTTGAGAACCTCTCAGCCAGACTGGTCATCTAACTCTTCTTCTCCAACCTGAGCTTATACATGAGGCGGTGGCACTCTCACGTCCTGACTCATCAGCTGTTACAAGAGGAGAAAACTCTCCCTCCACCTCTTCTAGCCTCGCCTGTGCCTCGCTGCCTTCATCCTTTTTCATTTTGGAAAAGCTCCTAATATCCATAGCTTTTAACTCTTGCCTTTGTGAGTTATAGCTAGCTATCTACTACCAGATGCCAAAGATGACAAGCCCTGTGCGCTCAGTAGTGTAGCCAGAAATATGAATATATGTGTACCTGTGGGATACAAGGTGTGTAAGAGTCAGTGATCTGTAGGTCAACCATGAAAGTTTTTGTACTTGTTTTAAGATTTCATTACTATTCATTGTATCAATAGCACAACACTGCTTGGCAACATGTAATAGTTTCAGTAAATAAGGTGGTGGAGGTGAGCTGCAACATTATTTTTTCATTTAATGCTGCAGTGATTTCACCAATAACATTATAGCCCAACTGCTACATGAAGGTAATGTCAAAGCTGCAATGGTCTAACTTAGTCACTGAACATCTGCAGCACAGAGCATGCAATTACATCACATCAGCACATTAGTATGACTTACATGTGTCGGCACATCTTCACAGTTTAAAAGAAACATCCACTGAGCTGGGATGCGTCATCTCAAATTCTGCCAGACTTTAGCACAATTGAATGAAAATCAGAGATGTCACACAAATGTAGCTGCAGGATTTAAGTGAAATAAACTCTAGCAATATTTGCACATTACATTACACACAGAACCAACTGCTTACTGTCAGTTTGGCACAACTATAAATCCAAAGACATGTATATTTATCACAAAAGTAATAGAAATGTCCCCAGATAGCATGGATACCATATTTAACTGAGCTTAGACAGTGATTATTTCTGTTTCTGCTTTTCTGCAGAGCTGAAGGTTCATCCCACAGTGAGACATGAACAACACCTCAATGCTTGTTAGAAATACGTCTCTGAAGGATCAGAGGTGTGTACTATGAAGCAGGGTTTGGGGTTAGCGAGGTAATTTCAGGTATAACTCTGGATTTTCAGGGTCACGACCGTGGTTTGCTTCTTTCCGAGGTACATCGCCAGGGCAGGTTAACTTCACTGTCAACACCCCAAACACTGACCAATCAGATCATTGGAAAAAGAGACATCAGTCCTTCAGGATCCCGACATAAACAGTCAAGTAAATTTATATAGGCAATTTATATTTTTAAAGCTGGTAGAAACACTTTATTATTTCCACTCTGATTTTATAACAGAGCTTCTAACAAACAGAGATGATTTACACACCAAACACATAATGATGTTGCATTTTAAATGTGCACTGTTGATTTTATCCCCAAAGTTACACCTGACAGTGAAGATGATTTTACATCACTGAAGCTCAGAATAAAACAAGGCACCTGTGTGATGATAATTGGAAATAAAAATAAAAGATTTTTCAAAAAACACACTGTTAATTGATTATTAGAAATGCAACATGTGGGTGAGTCAGATCTCGTTAGTCCTTAAAAAGTTTTCCACTCTTTGCCTCGATAGTACAGTCTGGCATGACTTTTTTTTCAATGTGACATTCAAAATAATTTCTTCATCATCCAACTAAATAGCAAACCATACTCTCTATATTTAAGTCATATATAATAATATTAATGCATGTTTCTAGTGATGTCACTCATAATTAACAACTGTTTCACATGAACATGCTCGGAGCTGGAATACCCAGTGTTGACTGAGCTGATTCATAATCCCATACATGTCTTACACACTCTCATTTATATGCTTCACACGCAAAAACAAGTTGTACAATATTGTAGTTAGTTACTAAAATTTATACAACACAGCTTAAAAACAAATTGTGAATGAAGACATTTTCAGGACCAACCAGCAGAGTTTCTGCACAGGCCCCAAACAATCACAAATCACAGACAAGCAGCAGCAGTAGATGATTTAACAACCAGGAAACGACTCTTTCAAGGCCTCAGCGGGCTCCACAGACAGCAGCAACAACACGACAGCTTCAGCATCCAGACAAACCATCAACAACAACAGAGCAAAGAGTTAAATAACATCACACAGAGAGAGCCATGGTGAAACATTTAACCAGCAGGAAAGCAAGCAAAGAGACAAAGATACAGACAGACACAAAGACAGGGTGTATTCAAGTCACACTTTTGAAGTCCATGTTCTCATCTTTCACAGAGGTGAAGTATCATTAGCCTGTGCTGGGTTTTTTTTTGTTATTCAGGAGGGGGGAAAACACATTTTTAAAAATCGATTTTAGTTACCACCAAAAAAAAAAAAACCCAAAAAACCCAAAAAGCATCATTCATCATTCAATTAATATTTTTATGCTGGGTGTGCCAGCTTGAGATTTAGGTGGCACAGACACACCCAGCAACACCTTTAGCTACGCAGGTGGCACTCTTTCTCTATCTTGTGCTCACACAAAATGTGTGCGTGCCAAATAGTGTAGATCTGCACACAGGGAGCACACAGGGGAGCCAAAGCATACTTGTGTTTTGATCAACAATATCATATTATTTTCCTGGGCTTTAATACATGATCAGAAGGTGTTTTTTACTATTCATATTTTTATATTTAGTATTTTTGTATTTATTTATGTAGACCTGGGGCTGTTTATAAAACATTCAGGGCTGTCGCCTCAAACGTCCAGACCTAATGACGCCACTGGCAACTGTGTAAATTTCCTCTTCTTTTTTGCCTGGTATTCCTTTGTCTTTTAGGACTTTATAGGCTACTTTCCACCAGTGTCTATTTGACAGAGCCATCACTTTAGGTCCATTACTCTCTGTCTGCTTATTCTACCAATAATGCCACTGCAACCATTGACTGAGATCTTAATGGAAAATGATATGCTTGTTGGCAGCTCAGTGTAGCAATACTGCAGTGACCCGTATCATGTCATAATTAAATGGAAGGAGGAAGAGATGGGTGAAAGAGAAGAAGCTCCTGCTCTTTCAGTAATTCCTTTGATACTGTGGACTGAGGAGAAAAGGAGCTCGCTTTTTTCATACTGCAAAGTAATTTATTATTATTATTTTGATTATGAATGGCTGAATTTGCAAATAAGCTTGAATTATGTTAATATTCCAGGGCTCCTGAATGCAGTAATACGAGCAACAAATGTGATCCTACTAGAGGATGGAGTGTGTAAAAGAATACTTACAGTACTGTAAATATAAACAAATTGAACTCCCACTCCTCTCAGAAAGCTGGAAACAATAGAGCCATATTTCTGTTTTTCAGGCAGCCACAGAGAACATCCTGTCTTTGTTACCACTGTGAAAGTTTCCATTGGGATCTCCAGCAATGTAGGCATACTTTTTCATCCACTCAACGCACTTGGCTGTCCAAATTCTAGCTTAGGGACAAAGTTATCCACTCATATTGACTGGACTCCCCCAGAGCACCGTACAATGGTGCACATGGCTTCTATTTCAGTACAGTGTACTTTTATGTTGCTTTTCCACCGCATGGTATGACTTAACTCAACTATACTTGCCTTTTTTTTGGTTTTCCATCAGGCAAAAGTTGTGGTGCCTCTTCTTTTTTTTTAGTTTTTTTTTTAGTTTTAGTTTATTTGGTATCAGCTCTGACAAGGTTCCAATCGAGCTGAGCCAATACTAAAAATTGATGTGAAAACAATGCAGACCACCGATTGGTCAGGAAGAATCATCACTTCGGTGATATAAGACATCCTGCACAAAAGAGCATCTGTCTCCACAATAATTCATCTGTTGAGTGTTTGATGTTAATGTAACGTGTGAAACAATCAAACAAAATATTTTATTTTACTCATTTACTGGTTTATTCTAATTGCCGCTCTGCCTATTCACTTTCTAGCACGCTCAACCACTGCTCTCTCTCTCTCTCTCTCTCTCTCTCTCTCTCTCTCTCTCTCTCTCTCTCTCTCTCTCTCTCTCTCTCTCTCTCTCTCTCTCTCTCTCTCTCTCTTCTCTCTCTCTCTCTCTCTCTCTCTCTCTCTCTCTCTCTCTCTCTCTTTCTCTCTCTCTCTCTCTCTCTCTCTCTCCCCCTCTCAGCTCGCTTGCACTCAGTTTTTCTGTCATCTCTTTTAAAGCAAGTCAAAAAGCCGACAACAAAGCCAAACTTTACTTTTAACATCATCAAAGAAGAGAAATGCCCTCCCCTTGACTTAAACTGGTCCTAAATCGATACTTCCTTGTTCTATGAATGAAGTGGCACACCATGCTGTGTGTGTTTGATCCATTAGTAACAGTCATCCCTGCAAACCCCACCATCATTGAAGGAGTACCATATGCAGTGGAAAACAAAAAACAGGAAAAGTACCTGGTACCAAAACCGAGTAGAGTCGAGTAGAGTTGAACCATGTAGTGGAAACACAGCTTTAGAAACCATCAGCACCTTGAGAAATCAGTATCTGCTTTCCACCTGATGCTTATTCACATGTACAGTGCTAGAAAAACACTGAATGGTGTGTAAGGGAGAAGTAGAAGAGGGTGCTAAAGCTCAGCAGCCCATTCTCAAATGATGACTGTAGCAAGTTGACAAGGCATGACAAATAGTGGTGAGAGGGTGGCAGGTTCAGTAGTGCAGTACAGAGAATGCCAAAATCTGTTGTGACTGAACATTTGCGCATGAGTGCGTATGAAGAAACATTAAGTGTGTTTGGAAAACTTTTGAATTTCAATTATACATTACTATTAGACCTTATGCTGATTCGTCAAATTAATTCTTTTCACAAACCCCAAGTGATATAGGTTGCTGTTGTTGGTTGCTTGGTGTAAACTAACTTAGTCTGGCAATATATTACTTCACAAGCAGTCAAGCCTCCTCTTTTAGCTCTTGTGTGACCCATAAAAAAGAAACAAAACATCAGTATACTGCATTTGGTTTGGTATAGGTTCATTTCAAACCAAATCCAACCACCAACTAAATTTTGGGATAAGTTTGATTGCTTTGATGTCACTTGAATCTTGAGAAAACCCTGCCAAGCCCTGCAGTACAGCTCAGTCTGATGATAAACATGGGTTTCCTTCAAATTTAGAAAAAGCTATTTCAAATGCAGTAGATAGCAAAACACCTCCGATTTTTTCTTTCTTCCTCTTTTTTTGTTTTTGTTTCTCTTGTTGGCACAGCTGATAAAAGTAACCCACACAAGTGTGCTCTCGTTCTCAATCGAGGACCAGAGGAGGAGGATTCGTGCATAACATCTTTGACTAAAGACATCCGATTACAGCTGATTCAGCTCTTCCTCTTAAAGGTCCACAGAGGTTTACATTCTCACAAGTTAATCACGTTAGGTCCAAATAATCATGTTTGTGTTAGGCTTCACAAACATGCGTAACAAAATACCAGAAGCATATTCGGTAGGCTTGATTCTACTTTCTTGCAGTCATTCCTTTAGATCTTGGTGAACAGGCTTTGCTCGACAAATGATATTCATTGCTAAATCTCCTAAGTAGTTAATGTAATGTCCATCCTAAAATAAGATTATATAACAGTATGTTTTTATCTCAGGCTCTTGTACAGTCAAAAAAAAACTGGGAAAAAACAACTACCTCCACGACATGGAGAAGTTTAAAAAAAAAAAAAAAGAAAAGAAAAGAAAAGAAAAGAAAAAAAGGGGTTACAACTACAGGTACTTTCTTTCACACTCAAGGTGCCGCATGTGCCATGCTTCCACCCAGCATGTTCTTCTAAGAGTGTAGGATTGTAGTTGAATTTGCACTTTTAATTAATACATTTTAGAACTATATGAGGTTATATGAATCACTGAAACCTCCGCACACACTTGCTTAATTATGAACACCCCACTCAGAACAAGTAGAAAGCCTAAATAGTTCAATTGCGATCTTATGTTATTAGTCACTCACAGTCTCGTTAATAAAATGTTAAACGCTGCTATGAAATGCAAATCGTTTCCATGTAATGCAGTAATGGAGGTGTTTAACTTAAATGAGGTATGCATCCTTGTTTGTAAAGAGAGATGCAGGATTGATTAGGCGTTTCTTGATTAAATTGTTCAGCCCGCAGCCATTAAAGAATACCTACAGTACTGTCAAAAGCTATAATGCAAAAGAAGTTCCACATAACGATCATGGTAATTGCTTATATTCTTACTGATGCACAGATAAAATATAGGTATGATGCACATGCCTGCATTTGCTGTCATTTGTAGTGAGGGGCCTAAAATGAAATGCAAAGTCGTATATACATTTCCAGTGTGGTGGGAATAGGGGGGGCTGAGGAGGAGGCGGGGGCTCCTGTGTTCTTTAACTGTGAAGAAAAATAAAGAAGCTGCACATAACTTTCGCAACATAAAAATGTAGCACAGTTTAGACGCTTCAATGCAACAACTATTGATTGATTAGAGCTAAAGAAAGAAAAGAGACAGACAGAGATAAAAGGAGACAGGAGGAAATTCTTCATGTCTTTTCCGCAGCTAAAAGCAAGATTAAGTGTAAACAACATTAACGGTTTCTTTTGCTCATTGAAACTGTACAAAAGCCAGAGGCCAAAAGTGTAAAAAGTCCTTCACAAGTCTGCTTCAAGTTCTAAAAAAACATTGAAAAACTGGAGTCAGAAAATCACCTGTCGTGAACATGCTGTACTTCATAAACACATCATGGAGCAAGTCCATGAAAATATAAGATTTTTAAAAAGTATCTTTTTTAAATACTGGCTGCAGTATTTTGTTTAGTTCTTTGCTAAATTCTCAGAAGTCCATCACCACCACAAGCCTACATCCTCAACTGAATAGAATGAAGAGCTCATAGGACTGAGTGTTCTTTGTAAATAGATACAAATTAATGTTTTGCTTGTCTACTCTCACTACACCAAAAAGAGATGGAGATGGTCCATGAATAGAGCCCTGGGAAATTCCACCGAGCGAGAGCTTTATATTCCTTAAAACCAAAAATTCTAGAAATAATCAAAGCCAATTAAACATTTGACAAACAGACTGTTCTACTTTTGCAGTTCATAAAGCACAATTTCATCTTCAGCTGTATTAATTGCAGCAGTCAGGTCTAGCAACATAAAAACAGAAAGCTTCTTGGAAACTGGTTTGATTCTCAAATCATTGGCCAACTTCACAAGTGCTGTCTGTGCTGTAGTGGGCCCACGGCCCAGACTGAAGCTCTCCAAAGATGCGGTGCATTTCCAGATAACCTAGCTGCTTGTAGACCACTTTTTCAAGCATTTTCGGAAGGAAATGTGAGTTCAAAATAGACCGATAATTACTATGCGCTTAAGGAGAGAGAACACATTTATTTTTACAGCTTTGGCTTTAGTGCTAGGAGGAGCTGTTTTTTGCCAGAAGGGGAATGGATTATGTTGATGGGCAGCCTAAACATTTTTTTATATATAGTGATGAGGAAAGAGTCTAAAGGGTTAAGGCTTCACAACTTAACCTTTTAAATTAAAAGACAGACGCATTGAGAGATAAATACAATCCTATGTCCTCATGTGTTCTTCATAAAAGGTCGCAGTGTAATACTCCACATAAACTAACCATCTTTCCTTGCAAAGGATCAAATTGATTCCCTGGTTAATAATGATGTGTTTTACCATCCACAGTGCACCAAGGTCACATGGCCAATCAGGAATTAGCAACCTTAGATCAATACTATCAAAACCCTTTCACAGTGATAAAGTGTAGAATATTCATGTTCAAAACAAGCGGGGGATAGCACCAGGTCTGAAAAGTGAAGCCAATGGAAATGCCTTAAAACGTGCATTCTCTCCAAGGGGGGAAAACTTATAGAAGTCTATGGAAAAATGACCCTACTTCTCACAGGATTTATTACCTCAATAATCAGTTCATGGCATGATGTGCATTTTATAAACTATGGTCCCATTTTGAGTAGAATTGATGACAAAGCAGGGTATGCTTTAGGGTGAGGCTACCAAGTGATTAACTAGTTGCTTCCACAATGGTGCATGACGTACTGTAGTTGGAACCTGTGAAGCTCTTCCTCAGCTCCATGCTCTCATCTAAATATGGTCATTCCTCATTATTTCTGCCTCCAAAAACACAAGATAGTGACATTCAAAATGCCAAATCCAAGGCTTAGAAATGGGGGCCCACAATCCAATGGGTAAAGTTATGGTGGTTAGACCATTATTTTATACAGTTTATGGTTGTAAGTTTTAAATTGATATACAATTTGGTGCAGTGTAAATGAGTGTAAATGTGTAAATGACAGTTTTCAGTGTGATTTTCTTGGCCTGTGAGTTGAGTGTGTAGATTGTAACGGATATCACTTCAAAGTTTTATCTGTCACTAATTCATTGTGTTAGAGTAGTTCCATGTTGTTATACCAATAGGATATGGTCCTAATTGTCATGTTTCTAGGTTAAGGATAGTGTTTTTTTATATTCAGACATAATTGTTAGGCTGTCCTTGGCCATAAGAATAACATCTGAGAAGTATTAAATGGAATGGTACTTTCTTTTGAAATAAATCCAGCTCTTTATAGAAAACACTGTCACCAAAAGCTCTGAAAATACCCCGAGAGGTATTGCAGAGTATGCGCGGCAATTATTCAAATGGGTACAAGCCATATTATCCTTGGGATGTTGGCAAAGAAGAGAAAATACATTAAAAAATATAAGAAAGTTTAATAGTGCAGCAAAGATCCAAGACTCTCTTCATCTTCAAGAATATATTAGATGTGAAACTAGCTAACTAAAAACATGAACTCCTCATGGCTCATAAGGAAGTTAAATCAACTCTGGAGAGGTCTATGCATGTAAGATCAGGTCTGTCCAGGACTGGAAGCTGCAGGGTGTATGTTAGATTGACCAGTAGTCACACCCCTGGGAAGCCAGATGTATTATTGCACAAGTGTGTTAATAAGTAGCTGTATAATCAATTACTATACAAGCATGTGTCGGCTACTTTTAGTCACAAATAGGGGAAACAAAAGGAAGTGTTTTTCACAGTGGGTAGCCCGAAGTGCAATGTGTCAGCCTTATTTCTGCCACTTAAATCAATGTTCAAGCTAGGAGTAAGTGTGCAGAAACTGTGATGCAATGCAACGGCTGGAACTGACTAAATCTATATTTACCAACAAAACAACTATTTTAGAAAAAGGTTTGTACATTATCATTATCATGAAATGTTCTCACATGTTCATATCTATATAGAAGGAGAGAAAGTGAGTTTATCTCACTGCGTGTGAGCAAATATCCACTTAGTGTCAGATCTGGGTTGCTTAATGACATTAAGTGTTACAGACAGTTTTCTATACTAGGAAGTGTCTGACTCACTTTATTTGAATGCTGATGAGACAGCAACGGGGGCGTCCAAGTGGCATGCTGATCTGGATAGAAAGAGACTTATTCATATGCAGGCCTGGTAGCGACTTTAGTCAAACAAAGTACATCTTTTCCTTCTCCCCGCAGCCTTTTAATGACTTGGGGATTTGTATATAGGCACAAACAGAGAATAAGGCTCCATTATGGAGTCATAATTGTATTCTCATTGGCGAAAACTGTTTATGCTGATCTTATCTAGGGTTTATTAAAGATTCACAATCAATATTACCCAGTATTATGAGAAAATGTAGAATCCATGTGAGATTACTATTCAACGTGTGAAGTCAAACAAAAAATAATGACAAGCACACCTCAGACACTTATCTGCTTTAGACATCAAAAACATCAAGTCTCCACTCAGATTAATAGACAATTGACATAAAACCATAATAATAATAATTGCCAATCAACGTGTAGTGGCTTTGCCTCGTATAAATCATTGATTTGGAGTTTCATCATATCTTGTACAACAGGTATCAGTCACTGTCAGGGCTTTTTTTGGGAAATTCCGACATACATAACCCTTGACGAGAAAACTCTCCACTCCATTTCCAGCCATGGCTGGTGTAGCAGAAACATAAGGAAAGACGAGCATCTATAATGTATTAGCAGTGGGAGTATTAATGTATCGATCCCACAGTGAGAAGGTACTTTATCACCGAAATGTCACACGTGATTCAATATACAGAACAAAAAAGAAAAAAAGGAAAAATAATAATCAGGACTCTGTCCATATAGGCATTACAGAATAATCAGTGCCATGCAGTAAACAATGATTCAGTGCCTCTCTGTGCTACTGAGGAGCCATGCTTGCTCTGTGCTATGAATAAATACCCACTTTTCAGACTTTTTGAGAACCATTTGTAAAATAACTCCTGAGTTGCAGAATTAGCAGCACATTAATAAAAGGTTAAGTAGTGTGAGTGTGGCTATTGAAAGCTATAATATATTATACACCCAAGACCCACAAAATGCAAATTGTAAACTGCATTGTTTGAGATAATGTGATGTAAGCCTATAAGCCTCAAACATAAGTTTAATCAGGCATAGATTTGATTAATTGTGCACTAATGTAACACAGCCTTTATATAATCTATAGCATAAATTAGCATTGTAAGTGGATACGCTTTAGCTCTGGAGTATCATACTGGAAAATTTGCATTGTTAATATCTACAATTATGTGTGAGTATTGCTGTTTTATTACAGGACATTCATAACTGTTGCTTACTTCTCCAAACTACAACAGATCAATGAAATGCATGTGCCATCAAACGATAAATGATGTTCCCCACACGGACATGCAGAGGGCAAGTAACCAAGCAGATAAGATTATTCTGTACACTTACCCCCTTTAAATCAGTCAATTAACTCAAAGGCATACATACCTGTCTGCTTAATTGTGTCCCCAGTGCTTAATTATCTGCATACATTTTAGGGAGATGAAGCCTGAATCTTCCAGATGAAGAAAATAGAAAAAGTATATACTGCTACAGCTTGTTAGTGCTGGGATATTGATGTATAATGAAAAGCGGGATGCCCAATATAGAAGTATCTGGAGGTAAAAATGGCCGCTGAGATCAAACTTTAACGAGACTAGACTTTTAAAAAAGAGAATGCACAACAGAGAGAAGAGGATGTTGGCCGAGGGCTTACATTAATGTGTTTTGGCATATAGCTGACGCTCATATTTACAGCAAATTACAAATACAGGAGTATGCTGAATAATTATTTTCTCACCTGCCAACATTAACAAGCTAAAAGTAGGGTGTGCCAGATCGTAGTCATTATGAACAGGCAAAAAAAAAAAAAAAGTGTCTTGTGTGCATATGCTGCCTATTAATATACATCATAGTGTAGTGTAACAAAGAAATGCAAGCTTCCAACAGGTACACAATGTTCAGTCTCAGTCTTTGTTGTCACCCAAAACATGTTTAGAGTGAAATCAGTTCATCTGAATTACAAAATCTGAAAAAGCAATCTATACTAAAGGTCTTCTTACTAGTTTGTTTTTTACAGCTTTCAACCACATCTGCTTTTTTTTGTCCTACCACCGTTTACATCCAAGTCCATCCATCAACAAAGAGAGTGTTGGTGTTTTTGGTAGAACTTTTCCACAGTGGTTACATTCATTCATTTCACTGCTTTTGTAATTTGGACAAATGACTATTTAACCAACTTCTGGGGTCTTTTACTCCATTTATTGGCTTGACTCCATTTAAATGCATGAACGAGGACAAAATATCTGAATTATAGGTCTCGGCCCTCCCACACATTAAGTGCAGCGTGGTTTGTTTGGACAGTGAATTGACGGAGAATGTAATCTGAGGCAACTGCAGGGAGCTGGTCTCACAGGCTTTATAATGACACACTGAAGAAATGGATGTTGACATCTGATAGCTGGCTACTCATGTTTGCAAAGCAAAATGAACAGAGAGAACACTGCATAAAACTGATGCTCATGTTTAAGTATTTCTCCAGGGCTTGTAGATGGTATTAAAATGAGAGAAGGTAAATCACGGACAAAGCACAGACGAGTCCATCAGGCTTAACGAAATTTACAGCTGAATGCGATGGGTTACTGCCAGCAGCCTGCTAAATTTCTCCTCAAGTGGCTATACCAGTAGGGCTATTCTGTAGACAACAAGTAAAAATGCATAAATGTAGCATTCTGGTGTTTTAAATTCATCATTTGTCCTTATAAGATGAATTTACATAAGGCTTCTACTGTATATATATATATATTCTATAGCCTCAGACTGGAAATAAACCTGTTGGGAAGTAAAAATTTGCATCTTTCTTGGGGCTTCAGTGTATTTGCATTCTATCTAGGGCTGGAGCTACGCCAGGAATGGTCAAGCGTTTTCATTAAAGGCTTAATAGATGCATTCTCCACCCAAAACTAAACTTTTCACCCTTTCCCAGTAGATCAAAACAGATCAGCACTGAGAGCTGATTGGTGCTGTTATAGTTGGTGCATGTAAATCAATGCAGGGTTCCAAATGTTATTGAATATTGGAAAGACATCGACTGAAAGGTATTGAAACAACCATCATGTGTCTTTCTTTTTGTGGTCTATATATTATTATGACTTATGTTACATTTATCTACCTTTTTACTGTGATTGAGCCATGTCAAAGACCCATTTCTATGACTATGAGACAACAAAGTTTCATGAATCTTGAATGACAAAATCAATGACATCCCCATCAGCCTCAGCTGTACTTTGTGCTTAGTGCTAATTAGCAAATGTTAGCATGCAAACACAGTAAACTAAGATAGGGGCTGTGATAAACATTATACTGTAGCTGCTAAACATCAGCATACAGCATTGCCAATTACCACGCTGGCATTAACATTCAACTCAAAGCACCAATGGGCCTGAGTACAGCTGTACAGCCTCTAGTTTGGCTGTAGATTTATACAGCATAAGCCTGAAAACTAGCATTCATTAGTAGAGTTTATGATGTTTTCTGACCAAAAATGACCAACATATTTAACTGTGCAGCAATTCCAAAGTAGTGTAATTACTTTCACAAGTTTTTGACAGAGGTCAAGTCCTGGTTGCAGCAGTCAAAGGCATTTCTCTCTCTGACTCACACTGACTCAGCTAACGTTGACAACACTATTTCACTTAAGCTCTTTTCCCTGATTAGAATGTTCTCCACGGTCCTGATAATTAGCCTGTTAATTGCCCCTACTTTCAGAAATGCAGTTGAACATTGAATTGATATTCAACACAAATGAGTCCTTGCAGGTTTCATTCAACGGGTCCCAGCTGTTGGATAAATTCACCGCCAGTGGAACTCATAAGAGAAACACAATCAGATTTTATGGGATTTTTCTTCCTCTTATTAGATTCATGAAGCATTATAATATGACTTAAAAATCTGGGTTGTTAATTTTTGTAGCCCAGTATGATGGACCCTGGCTTTTGAAGACATGCCTCAGATATTTTTTCCTCTTTTTTTCCTAAGTATTTATTTAACCCTTTTCCCCCCCTCTACTACAAAAAATCAATAATGGAATTGGTAATGGTATGCTTTACATACTTCTGTAGTAAAAACCTTGGTCACTTTAGCCTACGAACAATTTCCATCAACTCACCCGGAAACATCCAATAAGACACAAGCACACACACACACACACACACGGATATTCGCACACATGCATGCACAAACACTTCCTTTTCCTCTGACAGAAGGTCAGAAGGTTTTCCAGTGCACATGTACATTTCTTTTCTGTTCAATTTGCATTGCACAGAAAAAGGTCAGTCCCCTCAGCCTATTGCCCCCCCCTCCCCATTCCCCCATTCAATGCTTTGACAGTTTGAGGCTGAAAACCCATCAGGCCGCTCACTTCCACGCATGAGAGAATTCCTGTTAAGGCTCCCACTGAGGAAAATGGACCCTGCCCCTTAATTTACCACCTGAGTCAAGAGAGGGCCTATTGATGCATTTGGAGCTAACTAGCTGTGCTCAGAGACCCGTCTCTTTGCTCTTTCTATTCTGTACTATTCGTCTCTATTTAATAAACCATATTCCATTTTGTCATTCAAACTACGTTTCTGCTGTTTTGATTATTTGTTGTTTATTTGTTCTTTGTTCTTTATTTGCACATATAACATAAAACAAAAAGAGGGTTACGCATACAAGAACAGAAATTGCACAGGTGGGATGAAAAAAAAAAGCCTGAGGGCTAAACTGAACCCATTGAAATTGAAGACAGTTGTATATGCTTGCCAGAAATGTACAAACAGGCATAAGTATTATGAATTTGTTTTAAAAGAGAGGTAAATACAATTCTAAAACATGAAAAACATTGAAAAAGAAAAATGCCAAGGAGGAAAGAGGAAGTAAATACAAGGACTGCAATGGCATCTATCTGCACTACTTTCATACACTGTTATCATAAATCACTTTATATAATACTGTACTCCTTCAAGAGAAACTGATCACAATCTTTTTTCAAAAATCTGAAATGAGGACTGGCTGTGAAGTGAAGCAGAAAAACTGTTCAATATTGTATGACTGGACTTCTGTACCTGATTGAAAACTGGCCAAAGCTAGTTCTGTAAAACTGACTCTATACAAAAACCAACAGATCTGCAGTGATAACAGTGGATTTGAGGCCTAGTTACAAAGAAACTAAAATAAATGGGATATGAATTATCAAGAAAATGAAACACAAAAGGACATATCTTAACCTCCCTCCGTCTCTCTCTCTCTCTCTCTCCTCCCCACTCTCACACAAGTTTTTCAGTCAGGTTGAATCTATTTCAGTTGATCCAGTTTGTTTACTTCCATGGCTGCAGCACGCTGTGTTTGTGTGCCAATGTTTCACATCTGGCAACCTGGGGTGTTGAAATAGGCGTCAACATGATCTCACAGAAATACATGAAATGACCATGACCTATCAACACCACATAACATGGTGCTGGCACGTAATGTGTTAAAATGACTTGCACCACGATCAGGTTGAATGGGCATTGTGCTGAATCACAAAAACAGACGATCTGCACCGAGATGGAAATTTTAAAGGAGAACATACAGGCTTTAGTACTATAGTCAGAAAGGCCAGTATTTCAATTTAGCATGTTTCCTTAATCTCTGATAATATATCATGGTCATTTTATGAGTTAGTACAGTAAATATATTACATATTGGTCCTTTAAAGTTTTCAAATAACTTTTTGATTAGCTCATCCATGAGAGTACTGCAGGCTATTTTTAATATTCTATGTCTTTCAAAGTGTTGTGAACCCTTAGGTTAGTGGAGTGAACAATCAACTGAACGAATGATTTAAAGTGAAAGTTTTGTTGTTGATCCCTCAGGTCTTTGAAGAATGATTTCTGTTGGTCAAGCAGCTCATGCACCATAGACAATGGCAAGGTTTCTGATGTGCTCACACATATTTTTGATTTGAAGAAATGGCTGGAAAATGAATAAACTGAGCACACTAATGTCATGGTAACATCATTGGCAGCTGTTACAGAAGTCCTTGCCTTGCCTTTTTTGGTGGAGTCCAACAAAAAAGTAGCAAAATAGCAATTTATGTTTAAACCCTGTAAGATGATTCTAAGACCTGTGAAAGGGATCAAGAAGTTCAGTGATTAATTATACTTAATTTATCCCTTTAATTATTAACATTGACTTTAAAAAGTAACCAACAGGATACAATTAAAGAAACTGCAATGTAGTAGAAGTGACAGATAAGCATTTTTTTGGTTTGTTGGCTGTATTTATCATGTTAATTGCATTATGCAGCAAAATGGTAATCACCCATTGGAAATTAATGACTCCAACTGTACAAGTCTCAGCAGTAACAAAGAGCCTGAATAAACCATATATTAGGTATTGCTTGGCACCTCCATTATGTCCACATCTTCTCTGCATTGCAGCCAAGGTGAAAGGTCATATGTACTGCACAGTTTACTGCACAGCTTGCAGCCAGAATTAATGTTTTTTGACCTTGCTGCTAAAAAGGAATACTTGGCCTGGTCATAGTTTGTTGTACATCCACACTGGAGAAAAAAAGTAGCAAGACAAACTGCACTGTACTTAAAAAAATCTAAATTTGTAATATACAAGTTCATGTTTTTCGTGTGGGAGTTGATTGTCACTGTTTACCCATAATGTGATGTTAATAATTCAGGTTGTTATGTTTCAGCATGCTCATCTGGGTACTGAATCCTCATAAACAGGTGTTCAATATAGTATTAAGACCTAATGATTATCAGCAGTGTTCTAAAGTCAACAGAGCTACCTAGTACTAAATTGCAAAATTTATACCTAGCCAAATATATGAAGATCAATGTTGTTGATGCTTTTGTAATAGTTGGCTTTACTTTCTCTTTGTTTTGGTTTCTATACTGTATACTCAGAAGTAGGGGTATCCAACCTGTTAATCATAATCGATCTTTGGGAGGCAGGTTTCCAAGCTGATCTCAGAGCCTTTCATTTGAAAGGTATATTGTTCATTTTCACCATTCAGCACTGAATGCCCTCCTATGGCTGTAATGGGACTGTACTCGCTGTGTTCAAAGCAGCTGCCTGGCTCCTCTTGTTTCACATTAAAACCCTTTCATCGGTAAATGGAAGCAGCTCCAGGAAATGCATTGTGTCAGTCACTGAGGTTAGAGCTTATTGCTATTGAAATGATGATGGCTAAAGTGATGGCAAAAACAAGTCAGCAGGTGCCCTAACTCTTTGTAAAAAGACTATTAGTATTTTGACTTGTTCCCTGAGATGTCTTGTAAATAGATAGATATGTAGTTTCTTCCCCTGACATAGTGTTTTTTGCAGTACAGTGTGTCTTGCTGGGTTAGTTAACATGCCAGCTTGTGGTGCACACTGGACCAAGGGAGCAGAAAAAGTTACAGACTCACAGTAGCACTTCTATGCAATTGCTAATTTTGCTACTTTGGAGCTGCAGTTCTGCGACAGCATCCATCACTGAGCCAGCTGTGCAAAGTTTCCCATGTTCTCAGCTGTTTTAATCTCACCACTGCCGTCTTTCCCATCTCGACTCTGAGAGCAGGCCATATTCAGCGGGACTGTATCCATGGAAACATGCAATTATCCAAGACATCAACAATTCATGCTGAATAATTTTATCAGCGACCAAATGGGCGCGATGGCGGCAGCATCCCCCACTCTCCTCGTTCCATCTACCTCACTGAATTACGTGCTCATCAGCTACATTTCCCGGCAAAATGCATGTTTTTGGGAGTAAATATAGCACACAGGCAGAAAATGTCTACACATGGGTGAGTGTCAGACACAGACAAATCACTAAGAGTTCCCTCTAAGCTCTCTCCTGTTTGCTGCACAGACTTAAGAACACAGTAATAAGACTTGTGATTTAGCTGTCTTTTTGTCTGTGATCGACCCAGCAGCTACAATATTATTGACTGAATTACTCTGAGGATTGGCTTGCCTTCAGACTTAGAAAAGAAAAGGAAAAAAGATGTAAATTAGGAATTAATGGGCATACTTGAGGACCATGAGCACACACTGACAGGAAGGGCGGCAGACAGCTGTGGCAGCGCTCTTGTCAGGATTAAGACAATGATACATGGTCAATAGTCTTGAGGCAAGGAAAGCAATGTGTTAAGCACTAAGGAGTTATTTTAATAAAGAAAGCAGAGTTAACACCTTTATTTGAAACCACAAGCTACCTAAAAGCACATTTTTATTAACAGGAGTGTTGTTGCAGGTTAAGACGCATTGGCTTACTTGTTGAAGATTTAGAGGCATGACCTTTTTGGAGATCCATCACAAGTTTTAGCACAACAAAATAGCGTGGGTCGTATTTGTGCAATTACAGCCACCTTAAATCACTTTAACATCACACTTAGTAACCTGCATATTCAAGTTTTCTCACTGGTTGATTTAAACGTGTGACGGTGAAGTCAAAGAACAAACTGTTTATCTGGGAAAGTAGTTCCAGCATACCACATGTTGCATAGTCGTAGGGGTGGGATGAAACCCACTTTAATTGGGTACATGTGGCACATGAAGCAGCAGGTGTGATTCTGAATTTCTATCAGCTAACAATCAAACAAATTCTGTGGTAACACTTCTTGTTGAAGGTGAGTGTTAATAAGGCCTGTTTTGGGAGAATGAAACATAATGCAAGACAAACTTTAAGCTTTTGACAGCTTGCATGTTTTGTAACTATAGATACAATGCGTGTTTACCAATGTGGTATTTCATTGATGGAACACCAATTGTTTCCTCCTCACCATTCAGTTAAGCACTGAAATACTGTTTTTCAGCTCTGGATTTTGAGGTTCAACTCATTATTTCTGGCTAGCACTCTCCACTTTTCAGTTTCAGAAAAAACTTTCAACTCAAACCAACTTTCTACTCCATCAGTGTCCAACCACACCGACACTATTCTTCCTACCTCCCTCCACATGTCCCTTTCCTTCATCTCCTCCCTTTATTCATGCACTGCTCCCTCTCTTGTTGCTAATCCCCGTTTGAATTAAGACCACGGGAACGCTGCTGTGCTCCTGAACTGTAGAAATCCATTAGCGTCAGTGTTAAAGCGGGGGCCACTGTCTGCTCATTACGGCCCAGATACTCGTCTGGCTCACAGAGGATCTCGGGGGCCGGCTGCATACTGACGGACAGTAAAGCTGGAACTGCACAGCCACTGTGTCCACATCGTCTCAAGGGGGAAGGCAGGGAGAGAGAGAGGGTTTTGTCTCGGATTACATAAGTCAAAAGTCACACTGTGAGGGTGAGCATCAGACATGTGTACACACACTCAGACACACACTGTCCTAAGCTGAGACCTGCCTTGCTTAACAGACTCTGAGTGAGTGTCAGTGTCTACTAGTGGTTATAGGAAGCACTGGAGTGTGTGGCTTTTAGCTACCCACATGAGATTGAGAGTACATCCTATAATTCCTTTATCCATTCACATGTATTGAATAAGACACAGAGACAGCTTGAGGGAGGTTATGAGGGTACACATGACAGTGTTTATAAGAGTACAGAAGTGAATAAGGAACGATTTATGTGGATGGGAGAATCAGCACATTGGTACAGGAGATGAGCTCAACACACTGCAGCTTACACTCCCAGTAAGGTGCACTTAGCTAAAACCAATGCCATCAAGACAAGAGTCCTGATTTATACAATTTAACAAATCTCACCTTGATGTAGGGTCATGATCAGATTTTGTTGAAACTGAGAGAGATACAAATGAATAATTAAAAACACAAAAATCTGATTTGCAAATATTTTCTGTCTAAAGAAATGAATTCCACACTTTTGTAAAACCTCAAGGATACGCGCAATCAAGGTTGGAGAGAAAAAAAAAATGAATGTGAGCATAACTTTGTTTACAGAAACTCCACGGGTGCATCATATTCCATCAGCATGAAACCTGCAACTCAGTCCTTGACACTTCCACCATGAAGCTGCCCATTTACAGTGAATGGTTAGACAGATTAACTGGAAAAGACTGTCTGAGCTGCGATAAGGAATCTGCTAGGAGAAGTAACCCCCCCCCCCCCAATCCCAAAACCAAAAGATAACAAATTTAGATTTATGCAACAACACCAAAAGCTATGCACATTAGGTGGAGGTTGGGTTGGGGTGCAAGACAGAGCGCCAGCAAGCAACATTGGCATGAGCATATTGGCAGAGTAAGAGAAAAATATGTTTATAATATCCGTCATGTACATTTGTGTGAATATAATTAGACATGGCTAGAGCTAGTAGCCAGGCAGCTGATGAATGAGCCATTGATTGAAGCAAGCATGCAATGAGCTGATGCCCACCATTCAATGCAAAATCAACTTCTGACTTAATTACTGCTGTGCTCCATGGAGTTGCAAGGTGGGAGGAGCTATTTCAGGAGCCCTGAAAATACCATTCATTTATCCCATAGACAATGTTACATGACTCACAGTTTGAGCACTTCTACACCTTGGATTGGCATCAAACTCTCTTGGTTAAATCAGTACGATAGTAAGATGAACAACTGCATTAGAAAATATTTGGTTTGTAGAAGCTTACGACTCCCAAGGTGCATTTGGGAAAGAAATGTCCAATCACTGAGCTCCACCATGTCAGAATTACTTACAAAATGATATTACTCAAAAATGAAGTTGAACATATTTTAAAAACTTGTTGTAATAATATAAATCTAGTCATTTCAGTGTTGAGGAATATTAAGGATACGTTTTCAGAAAAAGTTTAAATGGGAACAGTGGATCCAACTCCATTGGAAAAATCCCTTGAAAAACTTTGCAATTTTCACTGAGTGATAGAAACAAACTTTTCACCCAAAGAGAAATGAGTGTGCCTGCAGTGATGGAGGATGTGATTAGACATAAACTTTGCATGAGCAGACTAAGCCAAAATATCTATTAAAGCATAATACTGCTCTTTTAGTGTCCATACCCTTAAACAGCATGAACATTCCTCACTGATACGCTCATCTAAATAACCTTGGCTGGTATTATGACTGATTTCCTTCTTGAATTAGAGATTATGTTAGTACAGACAGCAGCAGGGATAAAGAGATTTGTTCTATCTGCTTTAAGCGCTGGAGTGCATGTGTGAAGGTAAAATGGATATTATAAAAAAAGGAGACAGCCTCATAGACTTGATTTGTGTTATTGGGTACAATGCTACTTTATCTAAACATGGCCTCTGTAGTCACAACCTGCTGGCCATTACAGAAATATTGTCAAAGATAGTGGAATCCAATGAAGATGTTATCATGCTTTTCTCTTAAGAAAAGCCTTTAATCTTTAAACTGATACTCTGAAACAATGAAACTTTCAGTCCAAATTAAAAGTTTAATATTATAGTGTTGGGCTGGTGTCACAAAACTGCAAAATTGTAATACCCATGAATTATGAAAATAACTGAAAAGGCAAGAAATTGGCGATCCAGCTTATGTAAGCATTGAACAGGCAGGCTGGCCTAGATGAGGACATGTTTGACAATTTCTTACAGTATGGATAAGCACTGAAAAGAATGTGTGCTGTGGCTTTGATTCAGAAGTAAATCTAAATGCAATGTCTCAAACAGAGGTCAACAAACACACAAGCTGCTTTATGTGCAACTTGACTATCTGTCTTGCTAGCTAACTGTACAGTAGCCGACAATCCCTGTTAAGGTGGCTCCTGACTGACATTGCAAGAAGCACTGGCCTGGGAGATAGCTGGAGCACACTTATCACCCAGTGCTGGAGATGACTGTCAGGAATCCCCTACAAAGGCTCTCCTCCACTGGTCTTACTGATCCCACTGCTAGTATGAAGAGCATAACATCAAATTAGGATGGGTATTTCCCAGTTAGAAAGTATATTATTAATGTTACTATGTGATAATGGTAGAATGTAAAGCTTGCATAAGTAATGCCATTCAGTTTGGAATTTTCTTTAATCAGACAGTGGATATGTGGATGAAGTGTTGTTGACGTTATCTGGTTAATTCAAATGTAGCACATAAGAGCCACAGCAAGAAATGGGTGCTTAAAAGAAGGTCAGCTGATCAAATAGCCTGTCCACAAAGAAAACAAGTCCACCGGAACTCGCAGTACAAATCAATTTGGGAGTTATTTTGAGGTGAGTCATTTTTCCTCGCTGCACTGCTACACCGGATCTTTGGGTTCTCCCACCTGCCAAAGCGCACTTTAACCCCTGATTATAGTTACTGAACAACAACTGCAACTTCAATTTAGGAAATATGGGATTCATTGTAGGCCTGAGCACTTGTGATTTACACAAATTGCAGCATTTAAATCCATTTTGACTCTTGATCTGAGGGACGATTTTATCCAACATCCTCCGCAGAAATTGGAGAGTTTATGGAAAAAACATCTAAAGTGCACTTGATGTGAGGTATTTTCTACTGAAATGCGAAATTGCGGTGCGTTGTAAGATGAGACAAGGGTAGTTTTTGATTCACAATGTATTATTGACATGACAGGTTATCTTAGAGGTGAAACAATTGGCTTGCTCCTGTGCCTATTTTGAAAAGGTGACGCATTTTGGCTCCGATTCATAAATGATTCATGTTCATATTTTAAGTGTTTGAGGTACATTTTATTTGTAGTGGGCAATTCTTAGACCTTTGATCCTGCAATCACCATTGGATGCATTGAGTATATGCTAAATAAATATTCCAGGACTCACAAAAGGACGAGCCACAGTTCTTTGCTCTTGTTGGGTGAAAAAACATTTTCAGCATCATTTGTTTTGTTTACTTGTCCATTTTCGCTACCTGCTCCTGTTTAATATCCCACATTGGGCATTTCCAACAAAAAATAAATAAAAGAGGTGGAAGGCAGAGAGACTTCCTACATCCTACGCATAGTGTCAACATTACCGTATTGTGTCAGATCCACTTAAAAGCTGTGAGCCTGCAATATTTTTCACTTTTCAAACATTACGATTTAAAGACTTATCCTGGGGCTTCAAGCTGGCCATGTTTGAATGCACTAAAAAAGCATTGTTTGTCATGGCTATTTGTGTTTTATTGTTAGCAAACTCTTCCTATTGGTCCAAATAACCCTTCTTCATGCAACATTAAGCAACACAAAGGCACACAGCTGTGAGAGAAATCTTTCAAGACAAAGTCTAATCTATAGATTCATGTGCATGTTGATTACTGAATGTGTGAATCAGGCATTTTATCTTGCTGTTGACTTTTTTTTTTAAACAGACCAGAAAGAAACATAATCCAAATTTGACAGTCTGTTCCCTTGCCATATTCTCATCTTCTGATGCAAAATTAATATCACACTGTAAATGACTCGACAACAAAATAAATAAACTAGTTTCTTATCTTTTACTGCCAAGGCTGTCGCTACGCCTCTTAGTGAATATGCATTTGCCTCAGCTTATTTACACCACATGATATCCTATCACACAATCCTTAATTGCTTCAAATTTATCAGAAATTTCTTTAGCATCATAAGTGTTTCTGTTCCACATCATTTACATGACTTTCATTAACACATGCAGCTTAAACACACATGTTGGATACTTTTGTGCATGTACACATCATTGCCTGGAAAGATTTTCCTAATGAACAGAATCCAGCCTGCAGTCATGATGGCAGAACTCACTGCACGTGAATTACCTCTCCCTCTCTTGCCCTCTCCGTCTCGTTCTCTTCTCAGAATACGAGTGTACAGTATTTCACAACCACGGCCCATTTATCTGATCCCATCTCTGTCCCGTAATTGAAACTTTTATTGAGATGAAGGGGATAATAGTTGTAAATGTGCTAACTGGCGCCTCGCACCCGGACGTGATGTAAAACCATCCAGAGGCATAAAAAAGTCCAAAGTGTGAAATGCTGCCCACTCTCGTGTCATGTATCACGCAGCACCATTAGGACACTCACGACTGGCTGACTGCGGTGTACGGCTCAGCCTGCATCTCTGCCTCTGAGTGCAGTCGAGGACATGCCCCGTTATTAATGAGCACATCGGTACACAAGGCATCATTTGTTCCCCTGTTGTGACTTTCTAAAAGTCTGTCTTTTTTCATGTCATTACTTTGAAAACAAATGAAAATGGATGTGAGGTACATCAGTCACGCAAAGTCAATCATAGAACATATGCTAAGACATTTGTGGAATTTAAATCGGGCAGCATGGGAAAGGCTGATAAGGTTGGAGCTCACGGTTGTAAAAGAAAGAAAAACCACATCATACACACACACACACACACCTGCCCTGAGGCATTAATCGCCCCTAATTGAAGTACTATTTGAGAATTGCCAGTCTCATTGTGTTTTGCTCACTACTTCCTATTGACAATGTTTTTTTGTTTTTCTTAATGGCTCAAAAATATCTTCTTTAAACATATATTTTTTAAAAAGTGGACCACTGTAGTTTTTAGCAAATGTTAGTCAAAAATAATGCATTCTATTGAGGACTATCCGCCACATGGAACAATGCACACATTCAGCGCGCTAGTGACTATTTTCAGAGGCAGGACTGTGTATGCAGATGAAGTGTATGAAGGAATATGTCACCCAGTGCCATGATGTGACTCATGCACGTGTTTTCTCATAGCTTTTGGATAACAATGGAGCTGTATTCTCAGAGGAATAGGCTATATCAGGCTTTGGTTAAATAGACAATGAATAGCTGTTAGATGACTGTAAATGACTAAAAAGAGCAACATTTGTCTCTGAATTATAACTGAGTAGAATTAATAGTGTCACATTTTTATGTTTGAAAAACACATTAAAGAAGAAAAAAAGTTCATCTGCAGCTGAATCCCTTTCTTAAACTTTAATTTACTTCCTCAATCTACTCCTGGCACTCATTCAGAGGTCATATGTTATTGAAAATATGCTAAACATTTTGATAGTCTAAGACATTAATATGCATCTAAAACTGTTTTGCTACATTTTTAAGCTGCAGCCGCAATCACAGGTCTCAGGTCTCCAGTCTGATCTCTCACCTCGACCTGCTGGCCGGGCCCATGTGCTAAGAGGTGAGCGTGTGTGTCCTGTACTTGATTTGCTCAGCGGAACTTACAGGAGACTATGCAGTGTTTGCAGAATCACCCTCTCCAAAAACACCTCAAACATTTGATGGATGGCTCCCATGAAACCTTGTGGCCTCCAAATAAGCTATAATGTGATTCCACTTCTTGTGTGATTTCCCTCTATGACCCTGGAAGGAGGAACAATCAGCAACTTTCAGCAAAACACAGTGCCAAGGTTCAAATATCCCAAAGGTGGGAAAAAATACACATGGACTAGAACAGCATGACCCTAAAATAGACCCAATCCATAGCTACATTCTCGGAAAATGTTATGTATGGCAGTAAAGAGGTGTTTACTACAGAACCTTGTAGAGGAGAGACCCTTGATTGAAAGCTTTCTGTATGCTTAGGTTTATAGTTATACTACAACAAACATCTTTTTTAATAATGACATAAATTGGTAGTATTTATACCAATTTGTGTCATATCTTGTCATCCAAACCCACACTCATTAATGTATTTATTCACAAATAAAACATTTCCTCAAATCTAAAAACAGGATTATTTTTGACAAACTGTGGATGAGATCAAGCATTTGTCAAGGGTTGAACAGGGAGCAAAAGCCTCATCAGGGCAATAAAGTCAATTTGAATCCAATTAACCCTCGATTTTACCATGTGCTGTCTGTCTCTGTTCATCCCTATTGGGTGAAACCTTGGACTGAACCGAAGGATCACAGATGAAGACACAATATGAAAGCTGTGTGGGAAGGAGCCTGAGTGGGCTGCAGACTGTTAGACGAATGATTGGGTTTAATCACGGGCATATCTGCTTTATGCAAAAACACGGCCATAATAGTGTGATAGGTCATTACTTTTACAGTGAATATACACATCATTAGGCCAAGTTAATGGAATAATTAAAGGTTGTAACTCTGCAAGCTTGGTTTAAAGCTGTGACTCCACAACTTGTGAAAATGCCTTCAAATATTGGACCAAACTGAAGCTAAACTTGGGTAAAGTACTGTTTTCACCCTCTAGGAGGACCAATGAGGTAGTTTTATCAACAAAAAGTAAAACACACCCCTACAAAAATAACCTAAAACAGCATTGAAATCAATAAATGAAACCCCCATCCCTCACAGCAACCTGCTACTATGATTTTAATCATCACAGGGGTGAATCAGACAAAGGAAGACGTATCAAAGCTATAGAATAACAACCAAATATAGATCATTGTCATTTTTTCCCGATTACTAAGTACCGTGTGTATCTAAAGTTACGCATGAACACACATAAGCATACCAACTTCCTAGTACTCCATCACTATTTAGAGGATGCAATCACGCACACCTGTTTACACTCCATCACCTAATGAGCAGCAGCCCTGCAGAGACACTGCAAGCAGAACAAAGGAAACCCTATACAGGCATCCAAGTATTGCAACAATAATTCTCACACTCTTTAAGAGATGTTAACTTTGTGGAAGACAAAGGAATAATAATAAACTTGTATTCTGTTGCTTGTTGATAAATGGTTACATTAACTTACTCTGGGCAGAAATCAATGACTCACATATTCAATAAATGTCATTAATAACATTAGGGTAATAGAAATATTAAATGTCTTTTTTTTAAAATTTGAGTTATTTGTAAACCTTTGAGATTAAATATGACCTCTGACGTCATCATATTGTACTTTATATCTTTATTCAGGCCTGAGTTTGTGAATTCTAACTGACAATTGCATGGCGTGTGTCGCGGCGATACCACACTGAGCGAAGATCTGAAGAAATCATCTCCAACCTTTGAAGTTTCTCTTTTCCCCACTTGTGAAGTTTTGCCGCTTCATAGTTGAGCTCAGGCGGTGAGGAACAGGCACCACCAAAGAGGAAGAAAGGGCGCTTCAGCCTCCAGGGTCAATCCACGCATAATGGATTGTTGAACTGCAGCCAAACTTATTGTCAAGCTTCAAGAGTGTGTGTGTGTGTGTGTGTGTGTGTGTGTGTGTGTGTGTGTGTGTGTGTGTGTGGTGTGTGTGTGTGTGTGTTTTCCGGTTGATATTTTTGCATATGCAAATGCCTGCTGCATGTTTGAACCTGTGCGTGCATGTGCAATTTGAGAAGCACGGCTTGCATCATTAACGCAAAATAAGCAAATTATAAATGCGTGACTGTTTCCTTCAGGTCAACTCTGAATTGGAGAAAGAATAAAAGAAAAAACAAAAAAGGTATTCCCTTCCTTCCCCCCCGTATCCTTTCCATCTTCTACTTTGCCAGACATAATTATTAGGACCAGGCTGAACCATTTACAATTGTCAAATACAATTAACCAGCGCGGCCTGATAGCAATGCCTCTGCATCATAAGTCATCAGCAGATACAAAAAGTGAAATCCTCTTTGGCCCAACATGAACTCTTGCTGATAATGATATGCAGCACAGAAAGCAATGCCGCCAGAGGCTGCGGCAGATTTCCTTGCAGTTCCTGCCATAATCACAGTGTCTAAACAGTTATGCTTAAAATTTGGCTGAGTTCAGGTGAAAGTGAGATACCAAGTGAAGGAGGAGGAGGAGAAAAAATGATGATCATGGGTAAAGTAAATGAGTGATTTTGTGCTGAGACTCAGGAACACTCCGTTTTTTGGTTGTTGTTTTTTTGGGGGGTTTTTTCTCCCCACTATGCGAACGAGCAAAGAGTCTTCAATTGCAGCAAATGGCTGTCTTCCGGAAGGCAGAGCAACAGAGGAAGAGTAAGAGTGACAGAAATAATGACTTTAATGGACAAGAAGAAAGGAGAAAGAGGGAAAGAAAGTGACATAAACCAAGGAAAGGACAGTGTAAGGGAGTTTAATGGAGAGGAAGTAGATGATGTCTCTCTTTTTGTGTGTCTTTGATCATTGATATGCGACTGAGATAGCAGATTTTCTCCATGGCCCGGTTTGGACTTTTGGGTGCCGGGAGTCCAGTTCAGTCCTGGGTCACAGATGAGCAACAGTCATCTCCTAGTATGATTGCTTAGCCCAGACACTCATATTGAATGAAGATAAGAAGTCTTTGTGGGAGCAAAACAGCGGATCAAAGAGCCATGTGCCAGAATCCATGGATAGATAATAGCGAATGTAATCACAATCCCTAAAGAGAAACATATTGCTTGGTTCTGAATAACTGTGAAAAAGCCTTTGTAGAGCTGCATAGCTGGATGGCTTTAAATCCACTGTCTGTCATTTGTGAATGAGTAATATTTTTTATAATGGTGTGCAATATGAATGGCTTTCTTCTTCTTATATGTGCTGTATCGGTAAGATTTTGCGATTAAAACTGAATCAGAATGGAATATGATTTTGATATATCTTGGATATGTAGATGAAGTAACTGAATTTGAACTAGTTTAGGATATTTAAACCCCAGGTGTCTTTGGTACACGTCAGAATTATTTTACTGTTTGTATCCGATAGCTCTAAATTCTATAAGATCATAAAGCCCTTTGAGACAATTGTTTTGAGCAGCTATATAAAATATTAAGCTGTGATATAAAAAAAAAAGATATCAAGACTCCTCATGCCGCAGTCCTTAATGAACACTTGTACCAGTGTCTCAATCACAGCGTTTTATGCTCAAGGTTAAGGACATGGTAACACAATGATAGTGCCACGCCTCCCATTTATACAGAAATGATCTCAGTGTACAGAGTTCTGGAGTTTTGTACTGAAATATCATCATGTAATCCACCTCATCTGGACCTTTGATGAGGTGGGAATGTATTAAGTGGACCTCTAAGACTTATATTTGAGCTCACCTCATTGAGAATGGCATCACTTAGTGGGAATTCTTCTTGGACCCTATAGGAAAGGTCCTACCCCCATTTGCATCTAAAGCAGGAAAAGCAAGACTGATGCATTCAGATTGTGACCTCCAACAAAGATGCACATACATGGCTAAGTGCACACTATTAAATCACATCTAGATTTTATCCGAGTATGAGACACTTGACATGTGTAAATGTGTCCTTCTAAGCACACACACACACATGGGTTTGTGTGTGTGTGCGTGTTTGCATGCAATCCTGCTCTCTACTTTAAAAGGAATCTAGTCTCTTGTGGTTTAAATTCCACACAGCTTCACATTAACAAGGGAAGCTTGTTATCATTCTCATTTCCCATATCACAAGGGACCTGAACTGCTTGCCTCCACAGTGAACCGAGACCTTAGCAGAATAATTCTACGTGTCAATATTGGTCATGCTGGTAAACTATTTTGCCGTCATGTTTTACAGCTACAGACCTGTACTCCTGATCCTCATTAAGCACACTCAGGTCTGTTTAAAGTCCAATTTGGAGTAGATTTCCCTAGACGGTAGGATCCCATGGACATGAGCGAGGTCAATACACGCACATGCACGCAGTATGAATAACAGCCGTGCTTGCATCGGTCCATTTCCTCAGACGGTCCAGAAGGGATAACGCCTCTCTTATGAGTTTTAAGGTGATTACTTTCTTTCATTTGCACTAGCCATGGAAATCACTGCTCTCTGTTTGCACTTGTGTGATGGCCAGTGTGAAGCAAATTGCTTTTGAGAAAGATCACAACGGAGACATGACGATACATTCAAATCCAACACGCTCTTTGTAACAAAGGCAAATGCATCCCCATTGGTGAAATTTGGTCAGAGGAAAGAATAATTTTCTGCACCCTTTCAACTGAGGAGATATCAGCTGAGGTTTGAACATGACTGATGGAAAAATGTAAAATGTAATCTTTTCAATGGGCAATGGGCACTCAATATTATGCAGCTGTGGAGCCTCAACCAGTAAAGATTATGTCCGCTGTTCATTTAATGGCTCTGGTTCCGATGTGACCAAGGATGTTCATTTATTAGTTATTTCTTTCTCTGGATTAGTAAAAACAGCTTCAGCTCTGGCTTCTGTGTTTATCCATCTGCAACTATAACAGAATGACACTTTTAAGTCTCCTTATATCCATCACCTATTTTGCAGGTTTTTCTTTCTTTCTTTCTTTTTTTTTCTTTATTAATTTAGCTTGTGTATATGCACAGTAAAGGACAACAAGCTGACACTGATGTTAATTACTTTTGGCTTACAATTAAAACCATTAATGCCAAAATCATTTAAAATAGGAAAATTAGGGAAATTCATTCAAGTCACATTGTTATATGGTATGAGTTAAGGTTAGTCGGTCACACTGTGGTATGCAAAGCCTTTACATTACTTCCACAGCTGCTCTAGAGCCAATGTTTGGTTTGTCCATTCTGGGTTACTGTAGTAATATGGAAGCGTCTGCAGAAGAGGACCTGCTCCCTTTGTAGATATAAAGGGCTTATTCTGAGGCTAGGGAAACATGATTCTTGTTTCCAGTGACATTACAGTGACAGTACATGTGACTAAATTCTACACACTGCACCTTGAACTACAAATAAAAACACATAGAAAAGCCACATTTTTATTTATTACATTCTATAAATGTAAAACCCAGTTTCGCCTCTGTTGGAATTATTTTATGGGAACAGTTCCTCATGACATTTTCAGAAATCCCTTACTATTGCACTGTAAATCTACTGTTCTAGCTACAGTGTATACCAATGTAGTCCAATCCAAACAATGTATCGTCCGACAGCATATCAGAAACCACAACCGTTTGTTGAGTTTTGAGTTTAAAATCTTAAAGTCCCAAACATTACAGATAAATGGTGCAAAAGTCAGACTGTCATTGTTCTATTGAGACAAAATTCTGTCTCGTGTCCTGACAAAGCTCCAAGAGAAGCTGCTGCTGGAAAATGCAGCTTTCTCTTAAGTTGTCCTTGCTGTTTTTCATTTATGCAAACAGTGTGATGATTTGCACAGCCTTAACCACTGACAATAGAAGATATGCAAATGATTCATAGCAATAGCCAGGTTTTGTTATCCCTCCTTTATATTCCTCTGAAGGAGATTTGTCTGGTGCCTCACTGAGAATTTACTCAGCTGTATCAAAAATGGTTTGGTTACTTTTATGTCTTTTGAAAGTTATGTGGATCTAATATAAGCTTCCCAGCACTGTACTCCACATTATTTTATGCATTGATAATGGGAAACTGATACTGATACACAGCGATCAACTGTATTGTTAACACGTGCGTTCACTGGTGAAAGTTTATCCTTGGTGAATCCTTAATTTGCATTTCACTGTATGTGTTGTATCTTGCAATCAGCCCTGAGCCATATGTTCACAATTTTAATGAGCAGCCTGACTGTGTGTGCAAGTACAAGGCAGCTGATATCATAGTATCACATCTGTACCCATCAAAAAGGCTTGCAGAAAGAAATACAGCACATAAAACGGCATTCACAATGGGCAATCAGCATACCATAGGTGCATATTAGATTCAGCAGATTAGATTAGCATTAGATTGAATTTGAGGACTCCAGGTGCGTGATTACCATTTTTAAAATTACTGGTTAATGTTTTAGATGCGGGCCTTTTCCACCAAATTGTTCAAAGACGTGTGGAGTCCCAAGAAAAGCAACTAAACAAACGTAATTTTTTGCAATGGACAGGCAAGACATAAACCTGCTGACATGCAAAGGTGTATGAGAAGATTAGTGGCGTCAGTCTGCTGTACTCAAGGAGCTTGCGGTCAAAAAACAGGTAGAGTTCTTGAGTTTGAAAGTTACTTTCAAACATGATAATCATGATCATCAGACAGGTGCTTTTTTTGTTTTTTCCTGCTGAAATGCGGTCGGGCAGATAACAGGAACTTAGGTTGGACCCTCCCTGTTCACATGCTTGCTCCTGGCAAAACTTCATCATGGCAATTGCCTCCTATTTACTTTGATCTACCTCGACTGTGACAACTGGGGATTAACGGATAGCCAGGGATACGATGTCATAGAGGATTTAGGGATAGATTTTTGATTCAGTAGCGTTCGTCCCGTTTCTGGATGAGACATGCGGGAGTTGACCTCAAAAAACTATTGGATTTGGGTATCCTAGCAACAGCTGGGAAATGGAGCAGTAATTGTGTAAAAGGCAGCGACAGACAAGTCTGTCACAACAAGTACAGTTTTACCTATCCTTCCTGCGGCCTCAAAGGAATACCAAGCTGTGTTTTCATTCACAGTTAAAAATCAGATTTCAGATGCACACTATCCAATATTCTGTCTGTAAATATTTGTGTGTTTAGTGGTGTAGCATGTGGTATATCCACACAGATAAAAGCACATTCCAGATGGCCTTTTAGTTGCAGGGTGTGCACAAAATATTCAAGTGCCCCATAACATTTATTCAGGCTTATTTACCATTATGCATGAACCAATGTGGCCTTTGTGTGAACCAGCTAATCAGTCCAAAACCATTTGCTGGTGAAAAATGGAATAAAATCTGAAAGCTTTTTCTTGGATTTCAGAGATCAACAGTGGTGAGCCCAGTCAAACAACAGACATGTTTGAGCACGCCGACGTTCTGAGCCAGACCCTCCTTTGTAATCTGGCCCCTACACAGTGCCCAACTCAAAGGCTCTAAAGGGCCAAATCCCAAGATAGAAAAGCTTAAAACTCCAGATTTCCAGTTAAAACGTCCAGCAAATCCTTTACTCTCCACATCTGTTTCTCTCTCGCACAGTTAGATTGACTTGAATTGCTCATATCACTCGGGTCTAAATAGCTATAAATAATCATGAATAATCAGAGAAATAGCTTGAAGTTGTTTGTGTGTCTTTCACAGTAAATGATTGGTTCTTTGTTCTACTACAACATACCGTCATTGTCTATTTAATTAATTCAATTCACAAAGCAAAAAAAGTGATATTTAACTCCAAGAGGAACTGTGTGAATGCTGGAGAGTTTGTTGCAGTATTGATTCTCTTCTTCTTTCACTTTCTGTCTGTCTGTCTCTCACTCAGCTCTCTATACATCTGGTAATAAGCTGTGTAAGTGGATAACAGTAAAGATGTCAACCTCATACCTTTTTTTTTTCTCCACACACTATGGAGAGACCCCATAATCCCCACAGACATGAATGGCAATGTCACCAATCATACACAGCACCAAATAGCCAATCAGATTACTCACTGGTGTGAAACAGAGATAACACAGGAAACATCTTTTTTTCATTTATGTCAAAGTGTGACTGGAGAAGGGAAGAAGGGAAAAAAAGTGACAAGTAAGATTTGACAAGTGACAACTGGAAATTACTGAGAACTTTGCCGATGTCATATGTCTCCAATTATTGATTACATTTCAAATTGTGACACAAGCGCACACACGCTCCCAATAAAGAAATGGAAAAAAAATTTGGAACAGGATGACAAATGAAAATAATATGTATGGCAGTCATATCTTAGTTGATGGTAGCTATTAAGTCAAAAACTTGCTGTTTTTTTACATTTGGCTCCAATTTGGTCACAAACACTGCAAATAGAAAACATTTTTTTAAATGTCAGTGGTGATGTATGGTGATGTATAGAGAAACTGTGGCCGATCAACTGAGAAGCTAATGGATTTCAAGTAAAATACTTGAACTCATCAATACCAATACACATACATTCAATTTAAATGAAGACAAATATATGTTGTGTCCTCATATAATTAATATTGGCTAATTGATCAAAATGACAAATAGAGGAAAGGCACAAATCCATATTGTATACTGGTCTGAAATCTATGCTAAATATTCAATAGCTCATGGCTGTCATTATATCTGCATATTTGCACTCAGAGGACATACAGTGCATACACATACAGTACTGTGTATTATAAATAACCCTTAAGAATGTGTAAACCTTAAAAAAAAGCATTAAAAATAATCATGTTTTAAATACAAAATATGTTTCCTATGTGGAATTACAACTGTAATTGTTTTTTGCATGTGCTGAATATCTGAAATCCTGTGTGTATATATGCATATGAGAAATTCACAGATGCACATATATCTGTGTCTGCTAATATTAATATCTGAAATGTATGTTTGTTTTTTCAGTGTACATATGACTGAAATATTACAAAGATACTATTACTTAAACCATCCACCTGATTCTTACCTGCAACTGTAGAGTTTTGCATATCTGTCGTTGCCTGATATTGATTATATTGAACTATACATGTAAATATGTACACACCAAGATGGCCAAAATAAAAGATGTTGAATCAAAGGATACTGAGATTGTGAAAGAATTTTAAAGGTAAAAGATTTGGACATGAATGGATGGAAATTTGAAAACCAGAAACGGGGTGTTGGTCGGGGAAGAGAGAGAGAAAGAGGGAACGACAGGCTGGTTTTCGTCGCCCAAAGCTTGTGCCAGTTTCTCTGCGCCTCCACCAGCAGCAGCAAGAACATATTACATCATTAGCAGTGCGTCATTCTGCCCTCCTTCATCTTCCCCTCTGCCTCTACTCTGTCAAACATACGTACACTCACAAACATACATTTCTCTGCTCCGTTTATCTTCTTTTTACTGAACTTTCTTTTGCCTCTATTTCTGCTCTTCTTTCAACTAGATTATCTCTTTCAGTCAGTCAGATAAACTGTGTGTTGAGCTTACAGTATGCGTGTACGTGTGTGTGTGTGTGTGTGTGTGTGTGTGTGTGTGTGTGTGTGTGTGTGTGTGTGAGGAGAAACTGCACAGCTTTGATTTTTAAGGCATTTGAAGATGTGTATGTTTGTTGTGCATGTGTACAGATGTGTCTCTGATGTCACCTGCCAACATATTTGGAAATATGTTACATACCGCATTTCGACGCTTTTAACACCATCCTCCTTCAGTTCTTTCAGTATTTCATTCTGTGTGCGAGCATGCATCGTCTCGTGAGCATGTATGTATTCAAAGCCAGGTCTGTTCCCCCCCTCGGACATGAACATCACGTGTAATCAATGGAAGTGGACACATCAGCCATGTCAATCAGTCAGAAAAACAGCAGTATTTTGTATTAGGATCCCTGCAGAAACCTGCCCATTTACCATCAGGCTCCGAGGCTTCAAGTGCTGTGCTGCCAGTAGCAGCAGCATGCACTCTGCACTACTCTGCTGTTGTTTTGCAACATACTGAGGGGTCAAGAAGAATGCAATGTATTGTCAGCATCTTCAAGCAGCCTTTTCAAATATTTATATTCTACTTTTGGCCTTTTTATGTAACCATGAAGATCAGTTTGATTGATTAGAAAGAACAAACTGCGGAGTGACTAATTTGTGTTCATTTTTAGGGTTTTGTATTTTCTACAAGTCTAATATTTACTTTTTTAATACAACTGCTCATGTACAGTATGCTGCATTTACATTCCCCTGTGAGGATGATGATGTTCTCGGTATGAGATGATATGGCTGAAAACTGTCCAATTTTTATCTAGCCTGACTCAAATCCAAGCTCAGGAAAGGTACTGGGAGGACATGTGAAGAATTATTTTTATGTATTTACTCATTGATTTTCTGTTAAGCAGATTTTGATATTTTTGCCTGTATTGGAGACAGTAGCTGGGTCAAAGAGATGCAACAAAAGGTCAAAATGAACAGATAAAAGGAGAAAAGCAAAGCAAAACAATTCATTATGAATGCATTTTTAGAAAGCCATGTAATGCTGTACTACACCCAAAAATCATACATTATCTTGTTCTATTTCTAACTTTTATTTTTAAAAGTTTGTCAACCCACCACTGCGGCATAATCTGCTTCTCCGCTCTGTATTCATGTGTTCAGTACGTGCCAATAGCCATAAATGTGCCAACGTCTGGTAAAAAGTACACATAAATTACTTTCACTCATTTCAGTCATCGTGTACAACAATCTCGGACTAGAAAAAAGGTGCACTTGTGTGTTCCCACTTGCTGGAGCACTCACGACCCTGCTCTCTCATTGGTCAGGAGTCTAAAAATAAAATGAATTACTGTAGACATGTTGAGGAGCACGTTCTTCCATGCAGCTACCACAGTCCAGAAATACTTGTGTCAAGGTGATGAAACACATTCAGTACAGTCAAAGCAAAGAGAAACATTCTAATTCCCTTCTTGCCAACCTTTAACCGTTTTAAATGACATGAACCTAGTTTAAGGAGTTTATTCTAAACAAGACACAAACAGTGCAATGAATCAGAATAAAAGAGTATAAAGAGACTGCATTTAGCCAGTTTTTCTGTGAATTCTGCTGTGAAGCTCCACTTAGATTCCCATGTGACCGTTTAGACTTAAAACTAATGCAAATGACTCACACGTACTGCACTGCAAGTTATTTGTTTAAACAAATTGTCACCCAATGTAAGAACACAGCATATTACATCATGCCTCTCTTTACTTCAATATTAAGCTGATTTTGCCCAGCAGCTGTACCCCAGGAGACAAACCACAACAATGAGCCTCAGTCAAACATATGAACTGGGTGGCTACATTTTTCCTAACAATGAGGTTTGAAAAATAAAAATAAATAAAGATCACCCATGGTGTTGCTGTATAGACTGCATCACTCTCCAAACTCCATTTTCGCTATTTAAATACTTTTTTTTCTGCTATTCATTTGTGTCAATTGTGGTCTAGCCGTTTCCTGTGAAAAGAGTAACAAGAAATTTGAAGTCATATCCAAATAATGTGTTTATATTTGCTTCTATTTCTAACAATGAGGCAAATGGATGCTGCAGGGCTGCTAAATGTTGATTTAACTTCAAATAAGATGCTTTTTGGAGCAATTTTTTTTTTTTGCAGAATTTGATTTCAAGCTTACGAGCATGTCTGAAGTCAGATTCATTCAGATTTGTTATTATTGTCTCATGCATATAATTGTAGGTGTAAGACACCACAAATTCAATTTTAAATAAATACAAATTAAACAAACTATCTTGCCTCCTTTTTTAGATGAAGTTAGCAGACATAAACAATAGTTCCAGTTTTTACTCATCTGTACAAAGGAATAATTCAGGTTATTTGTCGGGCGATTTCATGGCACAGTAACTCTCTTCAGTCGTCATAATTTGTACAGTAAAAACACACAATGAAGTTCTGTTTATTTCTGACTGAAACAAAAGATTCCTTCTTTCAAAGAAAACACCAGATGTCATTTACACAAACTGTAATTAGAAAAGACTGTTGGACATTTTTAGGGCACAAAGGAATAATAACTGAGAGGCTTTACACTGGTGACCTGTCACTTGAAGTAGCATTTGGTATTTTTTATAACCGAGGCACAGATGAAATGGTAATCCTGTTTCCAAAAGCTTTATACTTGTTTTGTGTCATTACAAAGGGAAACAACATAGCGATACATCCCCCCTGCCACTAACCAAGCCTGACATATCATGCCACCTTATATTCTCACCCACGTCACCAGGGAGAAAACTCACACTTTTTTCTATCACATTTAGTACAAGGGCCCCTTTTATCTTGCAGCAAAAAAAACACAACAAAAATGAAAAATCCTGAAGGCGATTCGTCTGTGGTTGGGTTTTTTTGTTTTGTTTTGTTTTAACACAATTGCTTCTAACTCTCACTCTCAAATGTCAGCCAATCAAGTCCAGTTATTCACAGCTTTTTCATTAACAGACGGGAGGGAAAAAAAGGGGCGAGAAAGTGAAAAACGGAAAATCCCCTCCAGGGTTGTTTGTCTTTGTGATTCCAAAACTAGCGGCAGCCCAAGTTCGGAATTACAACCACCACTGAATGCTTGGATGTTAATTAAAGAATGCAAATTTCATGTTTCTGGTCCAAGGCTGACACCCACTCAAGGCCCAGAGGTCCACGAGAGAGAACACACACACACACACACACACACACACACACACACACACACACACACACACACAACATATGCATGCAAACACCAAAAGACACGCAAGGTTTTGAAGGCTTATACCCCTGCAAACACGCGCACGCACGCACACATGCACACGCACACATGCACACAACTAAAGGCCCTAATCAGTGTCTCTCATCCCCTTTGTTCTAAAAGATATAGATAAGACAGCCAGCCAAGCAAATGACCTTATGGGGGTAAAACTCAGGAAGCTGATTATACAGAAGTTACATGTTCATAAATATGTTTACCAATATGCAAAGAGAAGACATAAAGTGGGTCAGAACTTTTTGGAAAGTTTGTCAAGGGAAACATACACTGCATATAAATGCAACGTTTGGGCGGAAACACCCACACAGAAAGGAAGACAGAATGCAAGTCTTTACTTCTGCAGTGAACTCTATAGGTGCACACAGCTTAAAACGGTCTCATTAACAAGTGGTGTTTGGGTTGTATAAGTTTAAATTTTTAGGGGATTTTGAACAAAATGCGAGTCGCTTAATTATAATCCCTAGATTCTGCATAATAATCTTAATGAGAATTTTAGATCATTTCATATGTTACTCACCTATTTATTCCCCTACCTGCTTGAAAATGATATTAGGGTGCTTTCACACCTGCCTTGTTCAGTTCAGGTTCATTTAATCCCTTGGTGAGGTTCATTTGGGAAGGTGTTCACACAGCTAATCACACTCAGGTGTGGACCAAAAACAACCAGACTGAGACCTTGTTGAAGAGGTGATTTCTGTTCAGGTTACAAATGAACTCTGGTACAGTTTGTTTGTGGCATGAATGTGATCTGACCCAGCCACAGGAAGCATTGTGCATTGTTTGGATTAAACCAGCTCTGGTATCCAGCTGCGCTCTGCATTATGCTCTCTTATCCTCTTCAGCCCACTGAAGGCAGCATGTCTTCTTCATGCAATGGGATTGTTTTCTAGACCTTGAAGTGCCTTCAAATGTGCCATTTGGCTCGCTTATGTTGGCTTATTACATGGCCCAAAAGATTGGGATAGATTACCCATACATTGCATCTGCTGAGTGTCTAGGAGCACCAGCCAATGTGCTGTGCCGGGAGGCTCCAACATGAAAAAATGAAAAAAATAAATTATTTTGTGTTCAGAAACGGCAGATACATCATTTATTAAGCACTTGATCTATCTTTTATTTATTTATTTATTATTATTATGATTAAAATAATATGAATAATAAGAATATGTTGAAAAGTAGTTGTTGCTGTATGTTTCTCAGCACTACGGAGGAGTGGAAACAGAAAGACAGTGTTTATTTCAATAATAACAGTAGTTCACTTTATGACTGATAGAAAATATGTTCAAAGAGCATTTTACTAGCCTTATTCAGCCTACGATTCAGTTTTATTTTCAGTTTTACAAAAGAGAGAGGGAAAATCAAGTCCTTCATAAATGTTGCAGCTTGAAAAACAAACTTCTTTCTCCCCCCTGCTGAACCCATGAGATTTCTAACCAATGAATGGACTGACAGCTCCCACTTTTGTTGATACATTTTGGTTCGCTTGAATTTTTGCAGTGTGAAACCATACTAAAACAAAAGGAACATGCAACAAAGTAGCAACTCATTCCCTCATTCAGACCAAACTTAACAAAAATGCCCTTAAACCCCTCAAATATTCCTATTTTAAAACCTTCTTAACCTAATATAAGCTTATCAGATAGTGTCTTTCATGCTTTTATGGGCCTAACATTTCTGCCCAGGTGGCAAAACCTCTCACACTGAATTTAGGCCATGATCAGGATTTCACTTACCTTATGGTGGAGGAAAAACTTGACATTAATACCTTTTTTTATGACAAAAAACCCCCAAAAACTGTAGATGCAGATTTCAGTTTGACACGGAGGAATCAATATTAAATGATGTAAGTAGTACGTCTTCATTACTTTATAAAAAGATTTTATATTTTTATAAGCCTACATCATAGAAAACACACACACACACACACACACACACACACAAAGACGCACACACACACACAGACACACACACTGAAATCATATGGCTGGGGCTCTTTTTTGGCACGTGGTATGATTGCTTTGGCATCGGACTCAAGATCTCGGGTACTGGCGCGTTGCAGTGTGTGTGTGTGCTTGTTCACCATACAGCCGACATGCTCTGTTTCTTGAGATCCCGCGGAATGTGTGTTTGACATCTATTTATGTGTGGGTGCGCATCATATAGAGCTCACTAGAAACATACAGATACACATTATATTCACATAAGCTGCAACAGGTGTGCTTCACAGATTGCTTTTGTCTTCACTCTTGGAAACTGGAATGTAGTCAGAGCTGTATTTTAGCCGTGTGTGTGTGTGTGTGTGTGTGTGTTGAGGGGACTTGAGAAATATTGCTGAATTCTTGTATATATGCATATTTTTTTGCTGTGCTTACATTTTTTTTTAAAGCAAACTATATGCAGAGCCTATGGAGATATTGTTCCATTACACTTGTGTATTAGTCAAAACACATTTGCCTCTCTCCTTTCCTCTCTTTACATATTGTAAGTATGCTATCAATCATATATACGCATGAAAAAGTTCACTACAATGAAAAAACACAGAGACGTCTGCATGTATACATGAAAACTCACAACGTAGCACATACACACAACCTCAGCGTAGATGCAGAGCTACAGACATGAAGACAAAAATGTGTGCACATAAGCAGGTCCGGTGCAACTTATCAACACCGCCTTTAATTCAGTAATAAAAGAAAACAAATTACCTCATCCACTTTGACAAGCTAATGTGTTGTGTTTCACAGCTTTGTGCCCCGCAGGCCCGAGTTACAGCGCAGCGCTCGTTTTTCCAGCAGATGCATTTCTCTTTCAAAATGCTGCAAACTTTGTAAGACACAGTGAGCCTGTTGGCAGGAGAGTTAAAAGGCACAATCTGTACTTTAGACACAGGGGGAAAAAAACAAAATGATATAATAGTTCCTTAGACTGAGACATATAAGTAGAGGGCTTGATTTTGACTAAACTCACCATCAAAAGCTGAATAGACTATGATGCAGAAATTGCATAATTTCTAAAAGACAATATGTTGTTTTCTTTGTTTTTTAAATGAAATTCAGCAATGTGATAAATTTGCTCAGGGAATGAGTTTATGTAACTGTAGAGGAAATGATGCCTTTTCCTGTTTGTTCGACTGTAAAAAGCAGAACAAAATTTGGTAACTGAACTGAACTGAAGTTGGAGTTTAGGTATCTGAATTTGGGATTTTCACCATGGTGTTTATGAAACAGAGCTGATGAACCTCATGTGTGAATGATGTGTTTTGATGCAACACCTGTCTGATTTGCACAGCCTCAAATCCCTCTATGACTAACCTATGACGAGGCCTTTGGGTAGTTCTCATAATGTGAGGTTGAAAAGGGGATTTTGGTTTAAAAGACTTGGGTCTTATTTTCATTCATTTCCGTATTCCTGTGTGTATAATTGTAATAATAACATTGTTCAGGTTAATTGATGAGATCTAGAAGGAATACAGGAAGAAATATTGACATATTTAAAACAAACTCCCAGCGTAGCCAAACTTATTATAACCAAATGCAAACAAGAAAATTGCAGCCAAAACTCTCTATTAGAAGTTTGACCTAACATGCTTATTCCAATGTTTCTGGAGCATTACATAAAATAAAAAAAAGGTTTAAATAATCTGTTAAAGTGTTTTGTTTAATGTCAGGATCAGACACTATTTTTGCCTTTCGAGATGATCTTTGTATCAGATCAGGTGATCATAGAGTTAGAAATGATTGCTGTGATTGGCCCAAGAAACAAGACGGCTCATGTCCTGTTTTGTGGTGACGTCCTCATGTTCTCATGTCTCTGCACTTATTCAGGTTAATAAAATGCTATCATAACCAACATAAAAAAGGACCAAAACAATAAAAAAAGAGTCTCAGTGAACCAGAATGATCTTTCCACAGTTATCTCAAGGTATCCAGAGGTCCTGGGGCTGGCAGTTCCCCTACCTGCCATGATGATGTGATGAGTCCATCCATCAGGTGCTCCTAGAGAATTCAATGAAAACACCCAGAATTGTTTTGTGTGAGCCAGGTCCAAGCGGATGTGTGTCTTGCACCATCTGCCACACACTCCGCCAAACTGATTCCTGTCAAAGAACTCCGTAATGACATGACAAATGTGTCAAAAGTCATCCATCATTTATATGTGACGGTTATCTTCTAAAGTTGAATAAACTGCGCTGATTGCACGGCTCGTTTCTCGGAGAACCAAAAGGTGAAGCTCCGCCACAATATTCTCTGACTGAATCAGCCCAATGAGCATGAAGGACAACGGGCCAAATTTAACTGTCTGTGAAGACAACATTCTGTGAATTTATGACCCTTGACCTTCATTGTGTCTCTCCAGGCACGGGGCTCGATGCTTGTGGTGCACTCTGGGATGCGTCAAGGCGTTAATGACTCTTGACTCAGACAGTTTGGCTTTGTCAGCCTGGCCAGCTGTGTATTAATCTTCATACTCGTGTGCTTGTACGTGCACGCGCCTGCTTGTATGTCTTACAGATGGGGAGGGAGGTCGGGGGAGAGAGGGATGAGTGTGTCTCTATGTCTTTAATCCTCGTTTGCTTAATTATAAATCTCTCCAACTGTCATGGCCTCCTTGCTTCTATCCCAAGAGTTTCTGTTAATATTTCATGCCACTTTCTTGTACCTCAACCAAAATGGCCAACCAGCAATCAGGCCCCTTCTGCAGGAGACCTTTATACGATGACTAAGTCTCAGCGCATATGAGAACCTGTTTACTGGCAGAGAAATAGGAGAAAGCTTTTTTTTTAACAGATATAACATCAAAAAACAAAATAAATAAACAGAAAGGAAGAATTTAGAAATCAATTACCCACTTGGTTGGTATTATGTGTTTCTCACAAAAAGTGGCAATTAATTGAAACCCATGCAAACACACCACCCAATCATGCCCATTAGTAATGGATTATACTCGGTGCAGCCATTTTGCAGGGGTCACCACAACTCAGCAACGCCTGCCCTTTACCAACTCCATGTTTTTCGCGCAGATGACTCATTTTGGAAACATGATTAATTCATCCTCATCTAACCACTCACTATGGCGTCGGATAGATTACTGGAACAGCGGGAGAGGTAGACGGAGGGAAGAAAGACAGCGAGAATGATGAGACGGAAAAAATGAATTGGAGAGGAAAAAAAGGGAGGGTGCAAAGGAGCAGAGACGTGAAAGGGAGCAGCGGATATTATGGTGCAGGAGTGATAAGGGGGGCTTGAGATGAGGAGGACATAATAAACTCAGTGCACACAAACATATATCCACATCCAAACAAACAATCCCACTTTACTCTGCTGTTCTAGACAGATCAATACTCATCTTTTCCTGTCTCAGCAAACCCAACTTGAGCACATTCCCTTGGCAGACAGGGAGCTGCGCAGCGCTACGGTCCCATGAGGACGCATGCAACCACAGTGACCCCGCCAGGTCCTTAACGGTAACGATGTGACCTTTAGCTTCCTTGTGAGAGCCGGTCGCTCTTCCCTTATCGGACCGCGCCTCTCCCATTTTCTCTCGTCAGACAGCTACTGTGACCTTTATTTAAGCCAGCATGGGGATGTCGTCTTCTTCAAGTCTTTAGGGGACTTGAGATGACTGCCTCCCTCTAGCACTTACCCCATGATAAAAAAGGTTTTAACTTCTAAGCGATGGTGCTGGCGGTAAGTTGTCTCCAAGTTGGGAAGTAGTTTCAAGTCGAAAGTCAGCCAACTTACTTCTTTAGGTGGAAGTTTGGGGGAAAAAAGATGGCAGCAACTGATCTTCCTGTGATAACGCAACTCTGCAAGAAAGCTTTTCATTTATCAGTGGTTAAAGGATATCAGTGTAAAAATAACAGGAAATTTAGTTGTGCAGTCGTATAGCTATTAAAATGTTTTAGAGTCAGTGCAATAGGTTAAGTGTTTTGCCTAGAAACTTTATGGGAAATGTAAACAGTACAGATGGTACCAATGACACTGATTGGTGCTGAGTCTATGACAAAACATGTGTCTTTGTTCTCAGCCACGTAATTTAATAAAAAGAGAGATTTTCTGTGATATCTTCCAGACTGCAAAAGCTTGTTTGACTTTAGTACCAGGAGCATGGTTGTTTTAAAAATCAGACGGACCCAGTTCAATTTTCTTTCCCTCATTTTCTGACAGATCTCTACATTTACTAATAAAGGCATGACATCACCAGGGGGTTATTTTTTTCAGACTTTAGAAATCTCCCTCCAGAGCCACAGATTACATTATGACATGTATTTTCACAGTAGCAGTAGAAGGAAGTGGGATTCCCCATGATGGGTAAATGGAGCTTGATGTGTGCAATTGATGGAGTTCCCCGGTTTTTTTTTAAGGCTCTGTTTTAAAATCAGTCAAACTGATCCAGCTCATTCATATACATACATATGTCCTATTCCTCAGAGATCACAAGGATAGTGTTCCTGGTTCACGTGGCTCCTTCACTTTATCTTAAAGGGGCTGCAATTTTTCTGCATCAATCTTTCAGTGCATGGACAATGATCCATGAGGTCAAGCATGCAGCTCAGCAGAGGGATGAAAATGGCTTTTAAATGTGTTGATTAATCCCTGGGGTTAGTTATTTCCCCTTACGGAGGGATCGCTAGATGATCAGTCATGAATGATAGAGAGGGAGACCAGGATAAACTGAAAGCAGTAAGTGGAAATCTGTAATAGCATACAGTAGGGTAGTAAGGGTTGTTTTGAAAATGTAGCTTATTCTATGTGTATTGGCATTTTGTCAACATTCAAACTGTATTTTCAGTTGGATGGAGATTGGAGAACAGTGTTTTTGTGAACAAGATTCTTTTTGAAAACAAAGAAGGAAAAAAAAACTTTTTTCAAAAATACCTGTGTATGTGTGGCCTAATACTCCACACTACACTACTCCAACTTGCACACAAAGTTGCAATACAACAACCATCACAAGTTGGAGTGAAAAAAATTCCACCAATGTGGCACTTTTAAGCTAAAAGGCTCCAGAGACTTTGAGTCAAATAGTAGCCCTTTTTATCTTTCTCAGTTACCCAAAGAGCCTGTATATTAACGTAAAATTGCTTAGCAACATAGCCAGCTTTGTAGCTGATGTAATGGTAACAATTTGTGTTACCATTACATCAAACTTATGGCGAGTATACTTTATAGCGCCTTTGTCAGCAAGGTCTTTTCATCCCATGTTTCACGAGGAGAATACTTTGTGAAGCCCTCACACTTTTAAATGAATTCTACGCTGACTCCTATTCAGACTTGCGTGCGGTGCTTGACACCTTTTTTCCTAACTTGCAGCACTTACTGTTTCATCATTATGTAAAAGAAATCTCATTATGTTTTACAATCCCCTTGTCTTTAAGTGAGGGGTTGTGATGCAAATTCTTGAAATGTTGGCTTCATCATGTATGCTCGCCACCCGCAGGTACCAGGAATTAATGAGCATTTCTGTGCTGCACCTGAGCATCATCATGCAGCCTACTGGAGCGGCCAATTTCCCTCCAACTGGCACTGCCCTCCTAGTTAGCTGCTAACCCCCCTAAGGCAGTGAAGGATTGTTTTCAGCGGTTAATTGACAATATCCTAGTGGTATTCCACATGCACACACACACACACGCACACACATGCATGCAGGCATTCATCGGTGAAGGGGTGCGTGCCTGCCATGCAGGGATGCCACTTCACGCAGCCTTGTCATGCATAGCACAATGACCTTCCTACTGAGCCGTTTGTTTTAAACTAAAGGTTGCGGCACATGCCTTATTTATAGAGTTAATTATACAAATCTAGTGACTATCTTTTAAAAAGGTTTTCCAATTACAGGCTTTGTCAAATTGTGTGCTGTGCCAGAGAATGCAGATGAGTTAACCACGACTGACTGTTAATGACTGAATATTATATAATGTTAATGTATCATCAAAACATCTCAAGGCTCAATACAAATAGGTGTCTGCTTTTCACAGCAATAACCATACATTATTTTAACGGCTATGAATGTTGCATAGTTTTATAGATGTTAGGGTGATAAAACCTGTTAAGCATGTACTGTACATTGTTTTTTTTTTTAAAAGCCCAAAATTGGATTTAGGAGCTTTCCATGCAGCGGCAGTGAGCAATTATTAGTGAGTCGAGAGAAAGGAGGAAAGGAAATGGCCCTTAACAAAATGGGCCTGCCGTCTGCTTGTCGCTGTGTCTGTCTTTCAGTTTGTGGCAGAGTGACAAAGAGCCTGAGGGGAAAGTGATTCTGAGGCTCTGACTTTGCCAACAGGCAACTAATCCCCACACAAAGCTCAGCTGACCTGAAGCTGCCTGTCTGCAGCATTCGCAACTCAGACACACACGAAGAGACCTAAATCCATATGCACTTTGCGTGTCTTGCACAAACAAAAGCACACACTCGCTCCCACAGGCTGCACTAACAGACACACAAACAAACCTGTGGGTTTCTCAGTAAGCATTCATGCGTGTGTCTTTCGGCATTATTGACGTAACAACCGCAGCACAGTGTAGAGGAAATAAAAAAGAACTTCATATTGACAGTACGATCTGGATCTTTATGAGCCAACCTGAGGAAAATATATCATTATAAAGGCTGCTCCTTTCAACAGTGAGAACGGTGTGTACAGCCAAAGCAGCTTTCACAAATAACGAGTGCTGTGCAACCGTGCTGCAAAGTCCAACTCAGATCCCAGACAAAATCCCAGAACGGCTTAAAAAACTGTAATTATAAATCTTTCAGTAGTACCTCTGTAATCCCATTCAAAGGACTCCACTTGAGAAGCAATAGGCTTGTTCCAGTGTTTCTAGCATTCCTGGAAACATTTCCTGTTGTCATCATGTCCAGAGTCTCCTGTGTTTCTTCCTAGATTGTAAGTATTCTCTCTTTCAGTCTCAATTTTAGTTTCACCAAACTATAGGCTTACACTACCTAGCAGCAAATCCCACAACTTCACCCGACTCCTTGTGATATCAATGGCCTCCGGGTGTTTTTGAGCCCTCACTCATGTAATGTTTTTTGCTTGACTGGGAACCTATCACAACATATTTGTGAAGTGGTCGTTTCCGTATAGTATGCAACATATGCTTTACTCCAAGCACATCCAAGCAGGTTGATGGTGCGTTCACAGCCAGTTGAGCAATTTCGAGAAATGTTTTATCCTTGAGCATGTTTGTTTTTCCTGCCACAGTAACCACATCAGGCACCGGTGCCACATAGGCTCTGCTATGGTGAAATCTGACAATTATGACAACAGCCCACAGCATCATAGACTCACCCAGCTTTCTCACCTTCCATCTTCCTCCCTGCTTCTTTTTCTCTTACCTACACAGCTAACTCGGCTCAGCACTCCGGACACATTATATCAGGGTAGATTAGCTCATATAGTCCTTTCTATGTCATCAGCACTCTAATAACGCTGTTACATTCGCCTCACACACCAGACATCTCCTTAATGGAGAAGAGAAAAAAATAAAATATTATCCTCCTCCCTCAGGTGACAAAGAATATTGAAAATATAATTTCTATTCAGAACCAGAGTGTGATTTCTGGCTCAGATGAAGATCATTTGTAGAGTCTATGATTGCATGAGCAGATGGAAACAGAGAAAGAGGTTGGTGGACAATTCAGGACATATAAAGCCCATAAGAGGGGGCGTGTCATAGAAAGCCTCAAGCTTACAGTACATTTCCTGTGCCTGGCAACAAGATAGATGGCTGTGTCACCCATCAAGGATGTTTAATAGCATAAAGCTGAAGTAGACAAAGGATTTTTTATGACCTTGAGTAAGGAGTTGAATTGACTTCAACTACTCACTGAACAAAACTCGCTCCACAAATGGCCAGAGGGCCCTGGCTTGACACTGTCTTCTGGACCAACAGGCACCAATTTTAAATGTGTCATTCACACTAGCAGGGACTATAACTTTCTCAAAGGGTGAGTCCTTCCACACTCTTAAAGCTGTGACCCCTGTTCCTACCAGGATGACAGATAGCCCCACTATCAACTGAGCTATTTTGAAAGCATACACCCTGGAATAGGAATAGAGGTTGTAGTTGTTTCTGGATTGCATTCATGTAGAACTTTTAAAGAATAACTTCTGCTTAATCACAAAGGCAGACATGAACAAAAACATATGTAAGTACGCACACATGGACATACATATACACACACACACGACAAACGCATTCACCAGCAAAGGATTCCCCCCAGAGAGATGCTGTGCACACAGTGTTTACTGCTCTCTTCAATTATTGATTAGTTGTTTTCCTTTCGTTATGAGAGGACACCCCATATGAACAGGGAGAAAGACCTGCTCATGAAAACTGCAGTACGACTGTTTTTCCTCAAACCGGACTGCACTTTATTGACCTCGGCCTGCCTCCTAAACTGGGGGCTTGCTTTTCTTGGCACTGGCTTGCTCGCCTGGTTGCTTATTCCCTGTATTTTCCATCACTATCTCTTATTTGTCTCATTTTCTTCTCATATTGGTCCCATTCATTGTATCGTTCTAACCTAGCCAAACCTCTGCAGTCTGAGTCCCCTTCATAAACTGGACTGCAGACTGTGCTCAGCAAAAAAAGCCACATAATCCATCGGTTAACACTAAATTATTAAGAATCATTTACAGTTGGAGGTATCAAAAATGCTGCGGGTGCAGTGTAATGTTAATCCTCGGTAACACAGAAGTCCTGTGGTAGAAATGTGGGCACCACTTTTAAATAATACAAACCCTATTGAAGGAGTAAAAGATATCTTATATAATAGTTTGTTGACTAGATATAAATGAACAATTACAACATTGTAGCGGTGTAACATCTATAGTTGTAAATGTTAATAAGTTGGTAATGAGTTATTCTGGTGTCCACTGCATGCATCAGTGTCATTTTAGAGAGTACAAATATGACCTTATCCTTGATGTAGGGTGAGTCATAAATCCTATCACAGCCCCTCAAGAGTAAGAATGAAAAGCCTTTAATACATATATGCTGATTATATAAACACTTGCCAGTCAGTAGTCTGATTCAACACACCTGTGTTAAGGCTAATCCATTGCTTGCAAGGGCATAATTGACCACTTGGGGTGGTTTTAATTGGAGGGTCTTTCTGATTAATTCAAGAGATTGCTTAATATGGCTCAAAGTTTCCTAAAAGTTGCTCAGATTTTTCACTGGTTAAATGATGATTATCATTAAAATGTGTAGTTACAACTTATAAACCCTTATAAAGATGTTATGGCCTGTGCCTGCCCTTTTTCATTCTGTTGCATGGAGGTGAATTAGGATGCATAGTCACCTGTGGGAGTTGGTGCCTCTGCTGAGATGCTGTCCATCTCTTTTCCTGGTCGCCACCCTGAAGCACCTGATTGAAATGGTACCCGGTCCAACTCTCCAATCCAGCAGATCCAATTTGGCCCCTCAGGTTATATATACATGGTGAAATTATCAGCCAGGGCAGCTGCAATTTTTATGTGTCTGAACTATCTGAACTAGAAAGCCAATGTAAAGACTTGATTTCAATGTTTAAATCATGCACTGGCTTAACTACCTGGGGGCAGGACCAGGTTTAACTCATTGTTCAAGTACATACACTCACACATAGATTATTGTTTGTTTGTTTGTTTGTTTGTTTGTTTTGTCTTTTTTATCAGGAGTCCTCTTTTGGTCATATTTATTAGATTTAAGCAACACCTTCTGGCCCTTTATCCTTTGTAGTCCCATGTATTTCTGTTATTTGTACAATTAAGTCAGCTATGGCAACTCTATATAATAAATAACTTTATCTTAACAAATCCAAATGCTTTTATGTTGCTTACCCTTTACTCTCAATAGCTGGGTTTTAAATAAATACACATTTTGGAGCAACAGGGTAATGCGTGCGACTTCCTGTGGTGTCCTTGTACAAGGTTCAAAACCCCTGCAAACCAAAAGAGGCTGACATGACAACAAAGTTCCACAACCTGTTAAATTCCAGATCCAAGACTTATTGAAGTTTGGAAATTTGTAACATTCACATCAACCAACACACCTCTCTGTGCGGTTTAACGGCATGTATGTTCATCCTAAATCCTAAGAAATCCTGAAGACCAGGCAATCAAATTCACATCCACTGGCAGAGTATTTTGGCTTCCCAGCCACACAAGAATCTCAGTTATGGCACACTGGCTGTGGTGCTGCCGTTCCTGATGACAGATGATAAAGTGCAGTAATGGAAATGCCATCCTGTTACAGAAGCTCCGGTGTCGACAAGAAAACAAAACAAAGTCAATATTGAAGAGGCGAAACGATGTGGAAATAGAAAATTGTCAAATGACAGTCCGACTTGGTAGGGGGAAAACAATCTCAAATGGCATGCAAAACAATGTCAGTGATGGGGCTGCTGTTTTTAGCTGTGTGTTTGTGTGCTTGTTAGTGTGTGTGTGTGTGTGTGTGTGTGTGTGTGTGTGTGTGTGTGTGTGTGTGTGTGTGTGTGTGTGTGTGTGTGTGTGTGTGTGTGCGTGTGTGTGAGAGAGAGAAAGAGCGAGAGACTGAGTGTGCTTCTTTCTGTAGTCTTTTTGTCAAAGGCGGCCTAAAGAAAGGTGGCATGTGGTATCTAAAAGGCTCCACACGCAATCCCAGCTTGTCCACCTGTTCTGCTCCTGCTTTGATTTCAGCTTGAGAGGGAAGCAGATAGCTTGTGAATGAAATTGTCCTGATACTTTTTTCTCCTCTTGTAATATGTAGCAATTCTGAAAGAGTAAGGAAAGACACTTTTTTTTAAAAACACAGCTGTGTTTAAAGCTCAAGAATTAATGTCAAAGCTTGTACAAACCACCCTTTTGACCGCTGTGTTAGCGTGCCACCAGATTATTTTCTCTGCATTTAAGAGAAGGAGAGAGAGAGAGAGTGGGAGGTGGTTTTAGGAGGGGGCAAACAAGAATCATTTGTCTCCCCTAGGGGTTAAGCAAACTGTGAAAAAAGATGAGACAGAGACAGAAGGGGAGGTAGAATGAGAGATGTAGACAGAGACAGAAACATGGCATCAGAGAGGAAGAGGAAAGAAGGGGAGACAGAGCACTTCAGGGCATACCCAACTTAGTCATGGCCATCATAAATGATTAAAGGCCGATTTCCCATTCCGACAAGCCTACCAATCTTTGCACAGTGTAATGGAAGCTAAAGTGAAACGAGCATGGAGCGCTGCATTTGCATCAAGCAATCACCAAAGAGATGTGTTTAAAGAGTCCAGGAGGGGATGAGGAATGGTTTCAGAGAGAGGGTTTTTTTTTTTTACTATTATGGTCTGTTTAAATGAGGGATATTACCTGTTTACCCAGCTGCTGGGTGCAACCAGTATTTTATTTGAGGTCATCCCACTAATATTCCTCCAACTGCTTGGCGGTCTGGCAGTGGGAAAGGTTGGGAGTCCGTCTTTATAATTCCAGGGTGTGATCGGCCAAGAGAGAGGGGGGTCATAACCTCGGAGGCAGAGGTGGAAATTGCACCAGTGGGCCAGTAATAAGGGAGGGAGGGATGAATGCCGGAGATGGAAACTATAAAGTCACACATATAAAGCATGAGAATGTGACACTCTGTGGATTTGTGAGCTTGTTTATTCTCCAATATTTGATTCAGTTCAATAGAAGTAGGCTGAAGAATGTGATGTGATGCTGAACTGAAACAAAACAATCCCACAAAATCTTTATGAATATAGAGGTGATGTAAGTAAAATGAATGCATGTGCGTAGGTTAGGTTGATACACTCCTTTATTGATGTGTCGTCAGTGCACCAGAAAAAAAGTCAGTGTACAGTTCCGAAATATTTTCTTGAGGCGATCCGATGGTTGCAAACTCCATTTTTAGTGTCACGTCGGAGTTGTATCCCTAAGCATGGCAGATCCGTGAAGCAATGGGTGCATACCTATCTCTGAGGCCATGGATGATGGATTATATGAGTAAAGATATTGATAGCCAGTGGGTTTTTTCATACAAATGAAGAGTCAAATGAGACAAACCTGAGCAGTCGTTTGATGATAAATCATATCACCCTGTGCCTAAAAGCTTTCGTGTTCTGTCAAAGAAACAGATACAGCTTTGATGCCAAGCCTCCTTTTATGCAGTCTTTTTTTGAACAAAACCTGTATTTCCAACTGATGAGAGAAGAAAAAAAACACCAAAAACATGAAAATGCAAATTCTCTTTTGCCCATGACTGCTTTTTATATGCCATTCAGCTTCAAGTCATGCCTCGTTGTCATCGTTTTGCATCTTTATGCCGACGACACGACCATGTCCACTGTTTTTAAATGTTACAATTGCTGCTGTTGGTAATGTTGAGGGGTGTGTTACATGTCCTGGCAGCTCATACAACACAGCACTGATTGATGATACACCCTGCCTTGATAGCTGTCATTGAATGCCACCGCTCTGTAATATTCCTGACCTACTGCTTACCCCTGTTTGCAATGCACCTACTGTTAAATCCCCAAAGTGCACGGCTCACTTTGCCTTTTCCTTTTGCATTTCCACATTGTGTTCAAGATGTCACACTTCATTTCGTGTGGTTCTTATGACTTAAATTATTTTGTTACTTTAACGGAACAGAAAAAAAGAAAAGACGACTACTTGATGTGACTTTTGAGATATCAACTGAAACTGACACAGATCAGTCACTGGAAGTGCTTTAGAGTGTGTCGTCTGTGTAGCGATCTCCAAATGAGCTATGTGAAAGGATTTGATTCAATGTACGTCCAGAGGGTTCAAGACCAGGCCACGCACTTACGACACACGCTAAAATAGACAGAGATACATGTGGAGGTGGCACAAGGTGAGCTGTGGATAAAAGGCCTTTGCCATCTATTGTCAACACTTCCTTCTGTGCAGCCACAAATGTCATCTTTAATGCCTCTGATAGCACACGCTTAGATTTAGATTATGTAAATATATATATATAAAAAAATCATGTGAAAGAGGCTGAGCTATAAATGCAAAGAGTACTGTAAATAATTTGTAAACACGCAGAACAAACAGCTCAGAGTCGACAGGTCAATTGTGATTCCACTTGGGTGCTATTCACCGTGATGTGATAGGAGATACACCAGAGATGGAACACATGTATGAGTGTGTGTGTGTGTGTGTGTGTGTGTGTGTGTGTGTGTGTGTGTGTGTGTGTGTGTGTGTGTGTGTGTGTGTGTGTGTGTGTGTGTGTGTGTGTGTGTGTGTGTGTGTGTGTGTGTGTGTGTGTGTGTGCGTGCTCATGTCCACACATATTTAGCATTACGTGATGTGTGTGGCCTTAATCGAGATGCATGGAAACATCGGAGCTGGGATATTGCCTTTTGTCTGAGGCTAAATTTAGTGCAAGGTGTCCCTCCGCCTGCCTTTTAATATCACTACTCAGAGACAAACCCCTAATTAGGATTCGTGCACGCTATCCCGCCGGGCTCGCCTCAGCCTGCGCCCGCTGAAGAGCACGTGTTCGCCCGCTTTGGAGTCTAACGCGTCTGGGGTGTCTATGTGAAACGCCAGCGAGTGTGAGCGCCACATGTGTGTTTGCACAGCGCACATAGCATTAACCTGAAGGCTGATTCATATTGCTAAGCTAGTGACTGTCCTCATAATGCTGAAACGAGACAGATTTGTCATAATAGGGATGAGCCAGTCAGCCGGGGCCACATCACGAGAATGGCTAGCTACAGTCCAGGAAATAATAAAGTACCTGAAAGACTGTGACTTCTTTTATGTCTATTTCTTTTTCTTTATTGTCCCACTAATAGCAATCCTTCTTCAGCCATGTGTATCTGTCTCCTTTTACCTTGTTTTCTCCCTCTCCTCTGTGTTTCCTTTACCCCCCCCTCCTCTCCTCTCTTCCTGTTTTCACCGTCAACTTTTTTTCCCTTCTCCTCCTTTTTCCGTCCTCAACCCGCCCCGCTCACTCTCTCATCTCCTTCTCTCTTCTCCTCCTCTATCTCCCGCTTGCTCTCCCATCCTTCTCTCATGGGGAACAATATATATCAGAGCCCAGCAGAGTCTTGCTCCACTAGTTGCCATGGCAACTGACCTCATCACAGCATCTACTCCCCCCCCCCCCCACCCCCAACATTCCTCTTTTTTCCCTCTTGTCCTCCATCTCTCTTTCTCTCCCTCTGTCTTTTTCTCCATCTCCTCTTTTTTTATTCTTTTCTCCGGCTCTCCTATAGAGAAGATTCTTTAAATTTTAAACGGGCTGGCTGGCCCCTCTGTGAGTGGAGCAGCAAGGTGAATCAGTGGTAAAACTGAAATGTTGACCCCAGACATTTTCCTTCAGAGACACCTCATTTCTGTCTGCTGTGGGCTAAATATGGCCCAGTAAAAGCACACTACACTACTATACTATATCATATTGTGGCTCAAACTATCTAGACACTCCTATGTCATCTCAGTTTGAAATCTCTAAATTAAATATGTGTGTGTGAATGTGTGTGTGTGTGTGTGTGTGTGTGTGTGTGTGTGTGTGTGTGTGTGTGTGTGTGTGTGTGTGTGTGTGTGTGTGTGTGTGTGTGTGTGTGTGTGTGTGTGTGTTCATGAGACTGAGCTGAGAGACTACATGATGCTCAGTTGAGCTGAGAACAACAGCAGAGTTGAGTGATAAGTCTCTTTAGGTTTGTCCTTACAAGCGACACCATTCACATGGCTCTCTGTTGATTTCACACAGTGCAATGTGACAACAGTTGCATAATAACATATCATCTTCTGCTCTAGAGGAGCTTTGTTGAGTCTGAGAAACTAACCTCTGATGATGTCATCAGGGTTGGTTGCCTCTGTTTAGTGGGAGTGTGAAGCTGAGCGATATGGGGTTTTGTAGTTTGACTCAAACCAGGCAGCTCATTGCTATAATAATTTGAATTATCAGCAACAGAATAGCAAATACCTAAATGTAATCAACACTGAACACATAAGGTTGAAACTGAAATACCACAGAAGTTAATGAACTAGAATATTTGACTTTCTGAATTTATATGAATTTCTCAAGATGTCATTTTCAAGTTGTATAACTCAGAAACTTTATTTCCAGTGTTTTAGAGTTCTTATATTCACCTAGAAAATGATTTTTCTCGACACACAAAAGCTATATTCAAGTCTATTTCAACAAGCTCAACTCAAGCCGAGTGAAAAAATCTGCTTGCTCAAATAAGCTTGGTCATATTCAGGTGCTTCAAGATATACAATTCAGATCTGGAGATAAGTCAGAGCACACCAGCCGAGCCTGAATAAAAGCTTGAATAAAAGTCTCAAATTATTATGGCAATGATTTGCTTCCATATAAAAATCTGGGTTTCTTGACCTTTTCTTTTCTTTAATCTGTCTCTGACACGATATCCAGCTTTATAGAAATCTACAGCATATAGTTTTATATTAACAATGATCAAATGACTGTGTAATATGAACAGGGGGCACTCTGGAGTCTGTCAGCTCTATGGAGCGTTATAGTGTCTTTTGGCTTATTCTTTTGGTTTTTACAACCTGCTATTTAACTGTTACCATTCACTCTCACTGCTATAATATACTTCTGTAACATCCTACACTCTTTTAGGGAAGGCTTACCTCAAGATTCTGGAAACTGGCTGCTGAAAGCTGACATTCAGTCACAGAAGCATTAGCGCACTCGGGCAATTATACTGGGTAATAATCAAATTCATTCTAATGGTTGTGTTGGATCAAAGTCACGGCTCCATGCCCTCAGACTTGGAAAAGTGCTTTTTTATGCACAGAGGAATAATCATGTTGAAAGCACCTTCTTCAAACTATTGCCACAAAGTTAAAATCACACTATTGTTTAAACTATCATTGATTACGGAGACAATTAAGATATTTTGTAATTGGAACAAAGGGCCCAAACAATTAATCTTTTTTTGTTCTTTTTTATTACAAGCAAATATTAAAAATATGCAAACAAAGAAAGCCTTTTTTATTTTCTTTCTTATTGATTTTTTTCTTCCTTTCTCATGGCACCCAATCCTTCACCCCATATATATATATATATATATATATATATATATATATATATATATATATATATATATATATATACACACACACACACATGCTCACACACCTTGGCTCAACCTCCATTCATGAAAGGATTCAGCCATATTTCAGAGGGCGACAAGGGCAGGGGAGCCTTTTTCCTGCTGTGGGAATTTATGTGGTATCATCATTTAACCTAATTGCATTGAAGACAAGTGGAGGGCAGCATGCTTTCTTGGAGTGGCAAATACCAAGCAAACATTCATCACGTTTTACACACGCACACACACACACACACACACACACACACACACACACACACACACACACACACACACACACACACACACACACACACACACACACACACACACACAATACATGTACATTATGCAGCATGCTCACATTCACAGTCAACATAACGGATGCTGTAAGTATAGGTTGGATATGATTGTGTATGAACACACAGCTCTCAGTCACACACAGACATACATTCACATATACAGATATATCAAGACCATATAGAGACATGCTTGCCAACATGCCTTATCTCCTCTCTATTTCTCACTCCGCTCTGTCGCTCTCACTCACAAACATGCACACATACACACACATACACACACATACACACTCCTTACCATGCAGAGCAACAAGACAGTTGTCCTCCATCTGTCAATGTTATTCATGAGGAAATGGAGATCTGGGCCATGAGTGATGAGTTCTCCTAGAGAAATGGTCCCAGCCAAAAAACCTCTAGGAAAACCGCCCAAACCCCTTTATTAAAAATACAGATAAATATATAAATAATGGTTCGCAAACCAAACATTCGAGACATTAAATTAATGGCAAATTATTGTGCAGGGATTTCGGGGAAATGGGCTCAGCGCACTTTATCATGCCCGCACCTTTATGTAACAACATTTCCATAATGCACAGTGCAGTTCTGCTGGGGGGAAAGAAGTGAAAATACCCTGATGTAAATAGCAATAATTTTCAGTTTCTAGCATTTTTCATTTCTTCTTTTTTCTCATATTTAAAATCTAAACTTAATAAAGCAAAAATCAAAAATGTGCTTTTTTTGTTTTAGACATACTTAGTGGTACACAAACAGTCAAATCTTTCTTTGAGCTTGCACAGAGCAAGATGTCCTTAATATCAACTTCATTATTAGTAGTATTAGTATTAGTATTAGTTGTGTTTCTTTTCTAATAAAAGATAATCCTGAGATTTATTTTTGTCAAACACTGTACACAAAACACAAGTAAGATGAGGTAATAAAACACAAGAATATAGATCAGTAATCCATCACAGTTTACAGATGGACTTCCTGGTTCAACTCTGAACTACTGTATTTGCCATAGTTGTGTGCACACAATTTTCCCGTGCAGTGAGGGATTATCATTGACATTTCAGGCGCGCCCTCTTTCAGTTTTACCTCCAAATAAATTGGCTCCGATGATGCGGCTAAACTGTTGGCTTGTTTACAACCTGTCTGACGAGACAGTCCACCCCTGCAAAATAGCAGCATCGGTCATTTTTACAAGAACGTTTAAAATAACCTGCAGTATGTGTTCAATGTCATGACAAAGGCCTCTTTTAGCTATGTGAATATTGACTGGATCTATAGCGTTTACAGTGTCTGACTCTGACCTGCTGTTCACATCCTGTCTCCTACTGTCAGTACTGATTTCATGTAACCAGGGCCACAATCTTTGCAGAATCTTGAATAAATGAACTGTCTCAATTGACTAAACTTAACCAAAGTTGTGTTTTAAGTTATAATTATACCATTAAACATAAACTAATATGCATAATAATAATTGAATGTTTCACGCATCTGCAGCCAGAGTCTCTTGCCAGGTCCCTGCAGCGAATGCAACATACTCAGGCGACTTCATATGGGAAACTACTGTATAATCACTGTACCAACAGTGCAATTGTACATTCCAGTGATGATAATGTGAGTGATATCTCTATATAGGTCTGCCATCACTATCACTGTCCCAGTGTGGCTTCATTTGATGGCGAGTACAAGGCAGTTGAGTGGAATGGCAGGTAGAAAAGCTGCCATGTATCTGCCAATCACACCATAAAGTGGGATGTTATCGCTCTCTCACTCTTTCTCACTCATTGATTCTTGTTCTGTCACAAACACTCTCTCTCCCTCCCTCCATCTCTTTCTCTCTCTTTGAATGTGGGGATCTCTCCATAAAACACCTGACACTATGTCACCCAGCATCTCGCTCCCTACCTGCAACCTGGACACTGTCATTACACAGATGTCAGACACAGTTGTGATATCATCATAAAAAAAATAACTGCTGTGATTTTTTTTTTTTTGCACACACACACACACACACACACACACACGCGCGCAAACACACACTGCCCTCCCTGCGCTTGTGAGTAAGCAGGGAATGGAAGAGGAGAGGTTTCGAGTGACTCAGATAGAAGTGCAATTACACTCGCTGATGTGCTTTGGCCCATATTATGATGTTGGGGGATGATAAGACAGCAGCAGCAAATGCCGCAAACACAAACACACACACACAAACACACACAGACACACACATGCACACAGACAATAGCCCTGGCTGTGATGGATGTCCGGATGCAGACCCACTCCGAGCAGAAAATAGATGAGTTCCGCCTCCTCTCGACCAAATGGCATATACATCTTAGATGGTTTCAGGACATGTATCACGTGAGCTCATAACTAGAACTTTATTGGCAGCACGACTGATAACGCCGCCACAGGGCTCAGATAATAAAACCAGGTGAAAAAGAAAAGCACAGTTGGACATGAAAATTTCCGTCATGTCCTTCAGTTCATTGAATCTGGCTTGATTTATCATGTACACCGTTCAGTTTAACCTCTCGTGTCGACACTTTTACGATGAATACACTGTGTTTATTGTGTTGCATCCTTTGTACGCTGTTGATGCCGTAACAGTTAAAGGCCGACACTGGCTTTTTGGGAGTTTTGCACATGTGTTTTAATCAATTAGTGGTAGATAGTTTTACCCACCGCCTATTGTAAGCTACCTATTGTGCTATCTTTGCACATAATTAATTGCTTTTATCACCAAATTAATATTTTTTGTGTTACTGTGTAGCTTTTATTTGCACCTCTGACATTTTGCTGTGCAGGCCTCCAAAATGGTTGGGGCTAAAGGCTGGAACTTGCTCAGGGATCTATTTGTATGCCTTTTATAAAGATTGACAGTAGGGAGATGACATGAAACAAAGGCAGGGAGATGAGGAAATGAAATGCAACAAAGACTTAGGGTCAGATTCGATCAGGGAAAGGACGAGGTGAAGGTTTTCAATAGGGCATTTCCGTGTTTTTTTTCTTTTATGTTTGGAAACCGCCTTCCTACAGGAGTTGGATCAACCAATCAGCTCAGTTGACACTAAGCTCCATGCGATGCTTTGTTGAGATTAAGGAGGTGTGCGCGCTGGCTCCTGTGCAAACCTGTGCGACTTATGGCTTCCTGTCACACCTGCCTCTGACACGTTTACATGTATTTTCAGAGAACCATATTTCCAGCATAAAGCCTCTGTCACACCAGCTTTGAAATTGGCAAAATCTGCAGCAAAATCAATTCATTTCAATGGATTCTCTATTCGTTCCTGGGGGTGACATACATGCCATAATTACCTTATGTGGATATTTTGGTATGATTATAGTGACCCCTTTACCTTTCCCCTAGCTCAACCTTTTAAGCTTTCCTCTTGTACTAACTTCACGTCAACACACGATATCTCAGAATGAATCCTAGGGCAAACTTTACTTTTTAGCCTCACTACTTGTAACACTTTGTATTGTACTGAGATTGGTAGCAAGGCTTTAGTAGTTCAGTTTTTTTCCCTGTATGAATTAATGAACTGATGAACAAAAGATTATGCAACTGGTTACGCACTGTGGAACAAAAGAACAAATGATATGTAATAACACACGGTTGACCGTAATCACAGAGGACACATAAGTAACAGTGTCAATCATCTACATTGTTGGCAAGGTGAATGGAGCAACCTCTCAAGTCTGTATTACTCAGTATGTTCCACCGTGTTAAATTCCCAGCCCTGTTCTGCAGCAGTCTGAGTCAGTGGCTGTTTCAGGGTGAAATAGCAATTTCCACTTCCAGATGCACATCTGTGATTGCTGTGACCCCCACCTACCCCCTTCAGTACACCCACAAAAAGAAATGCTTTTTGCATTTTGACTTATCACCCTCTATCTCTCAATCGGCCCAACGATGCCAGCTCATTCGCCTACCTGTGGAAATGCCCATCAAGCACTGGAATTGGACTTTTTTTTTTGCAAAAGAAGCGCTGACTGAATGAACGGCTCTCACTTTCTTTTGCAGACTTCTAATTTCACTTTTGTCAAGTTTTACAGAGTTCTTAAAATATTGTGGACTGACTACTACTCACATGTTCTCACCAGGAGAGCTACAACAAAAATGTGAAAATGAAGGTATATGAATGCAACAGTGAGCCTCAAAAAAGAAAGCTTGAGGAGAGACGACAGACAGCAATCCATGTGATGTGACAGAAAAAGCAAGTGAGAATAGGGATGGTGAAGGTGCGTACGTGGACTTCAACAGTATGGAGAAAGACTCTGCTCTAGAGGAGAAGACCGTGCCTCCGGCCAGAATACAAACACAGTGGGCCACCATCACAGTGACTGTGTGCCTTGTCACGTGTACTTCTTTTTCTTCTTTCTTTTGTCCCTCTTCTAATGTTCTCTGGTAAATAAAGCCTTGAGGAGATCACCTTGTTTTGCTTTAAAGCTTGTGTATTATGACATTGTTAAAGGAAAAGAAAAGTTAATTCCAGTGCATAATAGTTGAAATGTTGAGAGTGAATTATCCTTGGAAAGTTAGCTTTCTTGGCACACTACACCATAGTCATGAATGTACAAGTGTGTGAAATGTCATTTCATTTTTCTTACCCTGCAAACTTTACCTTTGTTATGCGGCAGCTAGGAGTGTCTGAGACACAACATGAAAACAGAGAGCTCTTCCCCAAGTTTCAAGTAGCCAACAACACAACTCAGGTTCAATGCAAAAAAAGGTGGTTATTTACAGAAAAAATATAATAAACACAACTAAGGTTACCTTCAGGGTGGACAAAGGCAAAAATAACAAACAAAACAAACCTAACTAGTAATTAATCAATATAACCTAGCTGAAACAAAAGAACCCCAATAATAAACAGGAGAATTTTAAATTTTTTTTTAGGGGAACAGCCTCATACATTAGAGTAAAATATTTTAGCCTAATATGTTGTTTGTTTATGAACAGGGGCGATTAATGTCACCAGACAGAACTGTGCAAACAAATTGTTTTATTATCAATGTTCCAATTTATATCTGCTTAAATGTATTATCTATGACTATAGCATCTTCCTAAATTGCATTATGTAGTTTTTGTTAGGATCTTAGTTCAGGTATTTGGTCCCTGTATTGCTGGCTGCATTTTCCTGATTCATGTTCACAGTTTACAGCAGGCCTGCGGTGGCCCCTGTGAATCTGAGGCTCGCCCCTCTCTCACAATGCAATGTGTTTTTTAAGTGCAGCAAGAAGAGGGAGACTTTCTTATCTTAAGCCAGCTAATTCAATAAAATGAAGGAAGTGTATTTAATAATGGAGCACATATTTAAATCTCTTATTTGTAGGAGAAACTGGTATTAAAGCTTATTGGCTCACACCAGTCACGTGATAGTGCAATCAGCACTAATTAGCTACAGCTGTTGCTAACAGTTAAGGGAACTTTTCTTTTGGCTGCTATTTGGTGGAGTTGGTAACATTACTTGCAGAGGGAGTTATCTGGATAATGCTGTGAAAGTGTGAATACGTTTAAATGTAAATGTAGCTGCTCAAATTGACAAATTGAAACAAGTGGAGGGAAACAGGTGCACACTCAGTCTGGACCAGGACAGACAGGTGGACTCTGTATCTGGGATTATTCAGATGCCTTTTCAAGACAACGTTGACAAGTGGATTTCATACTGGAGCACAGGTTTGAAACATTTTATTTTGAGGAGGAACTGTAATTAAAGCACCTTAGGAGCCCACCAGTCACGGGATATTGTAACTCCTGGTAAAATTAAAGAAGTAAAAGTGGCTAATAGTTAGCATACAAAAGAGCGCCAAGTCCGGTTTCCTTGCCTGCTGTTTGGTGGAGATAATAACATTACTCGGTCAAGGATGATTTCCAAATATTTGAAAACATATTTCGGAGAGGATTATAAAATATGAGAGCAACGGGAGACATCTGGGCAATGCTAAAAAATACATGTCGCTGCTCAAATTGACAGTGTACAGCAGCATATTGCTGCCAAGCCAGGAAAAACGTTTCATGTTATAATGTGATAGTTTCTTGTTATAACATTAAACATTTCACGTTATAACGTGACAGTTTCGTGTTATAACATACAACTTGTCACGTTATAACGTCATAGTTTCTTGTTATAACATAAAACTTTTCACGTTATAACGTGATAGTTTCTTGGTATAACATAAAACGGCGGGGGGGGGGGGGGGGGGGGGGGGGGGGGCGTAGATACAGCTGTTTGCAGCGCACGCGACCCCTACACACAACAAACAGCGCTGTCTCAGGTTCTGAAACAACAGAGGCGCTATCCATTGTTCTGAAACAACAGCTAAGCGATAGTCACATGTATCTCGGCCAATAAAAATAGCTAAATTGCTATTTTTCTATAGATATATACATCTTAAACAGAAGGGGAAAACATACAACTGAGGGGTTAGGGGCCCCTTGTAGCGCAAACTGAGTACAGCCAGATATACGGAAAAGTTTTATGTTATAACAAGAAACTATCATGTTATAACCTGATACTGATCCGTTTTTTTTCTGGTGTGGCATCAATACGCTTCCGTAACAGTGTATGGAGGTGTTTCATTCACACACACAAGTGGAGTGGAGGAAAATGGGTATATATGCGGACAACTCTGTCCCCCCGTTTAGTGTCCAGACCTTTTTATACAGAACAGCGAGGAGAAATAAAGTAGTGACCGGAGAGCAGGGAAAAATAATAGATGCTAACGTTGGCCTCTTGTCCTCTGCTCTGTCTCAGCGGGGCGGAGCTGAGCCCTCCGTAACGCAACAGAGACATTATATATAGACTGTGGGCCGCCACAATTATAATTATAATTAATAGGATACACTGATAATTTATTTAGAGCACCCCTAAAAAGGGTCTAAAATCGCCCTTGTCATGTGACACAGCCATCTCTCAGGTGGAAGAGAGGTGTTCACTGAATGACCATTTGCTCTCTTCCCGCAATTTTTTCCTGTTTTTTTCCTACATCTAAGCTGGACTGTGCTGTTTAAATGAAGACCTATAGAAAACAAGGAAACGTTGAAGTCTGATCTGACCTCACTGTACCACCAGACTGAGCATCATACTGGCAAGATGGCCTCTGAAAACATCTGTGATGACATCTGATCCAGAGAGGAACTTTCCCACCATGAAGAGGACTTTCACTTTCATCACCATGAGACAGCTAGACCTCATCCTCAAAGACATGGAGCGGTTTGCCCAGGGGAAGAACAGCCATGCCTTTCTCTTCAAGTGATCCCCCAGCTTTGGTGAGTGAAAGCATATTTTTTTTATTATCCTGCTTTTGTGGTGCTGATCCGTGTATCGGCCACATTGCTTTGCTGGATTGATTGATGGTGATGAGTGTTAGTGTGTCCATGCTGGTCTGTTAAGGGTGTTGTCACAGGTTAAATACCCATGAAAAGTTGTCTGTGTGCTATGCTGTGGCCTGTTGAGCTCTTTGCTGTTGGCTCATGGCCCTGTAGGCTAATTTTTTCTGAGCTCAGTTGCTTATGACAATGGAATATTGCATTCTTAATTTAAGCTTGTGACAGTGGTAATGTAACTTGTGTAATTGCTCTGCTCTCTCTTCCTTTCTTTCTCTCTCGCTTTCTTTCTTTCTTTCCTCCAGTGTATGTGTACAAGACCTGCTAGAAGCAAGCTATTCTGTTGTTGTTGTGTTTTGTGGAGTCATGCATGGATTCATGATATATTTAAAAAACACACACATCAGTAGCAAGAGCCAGTACTGTTTTCCTGGTATGTAGCCTCTTTATTGAAGTGGTTGGGGCCAAATGTTACTGCTGCATTCTCGCAAAGATCATGTCTTTTTATTATTGTTTACTTGCACTTGGTCAGTGGATTCTACAAAAATCCTAAAATTACTGTTTGTATATTGTTCAAATATTTGGTCAATTTGTACTTTGCTTGGGCAAAATTGGTCTTGCCAGTAAAGCCATTGAATTTGGAGTTGTTATTGCAGGTTGCTAAGCAATGGCAGCATGTGGAAAGGTGGGTCTGCTATTGGCCTAATAGATGGAGTTCTTGCAGCCGTTGTGGTGATTGTGTCTGTGCTGAGGTTTCATTATTTGCAATCATTGAAATGCTAATGAGCTGACTCAACTTTTGTCATGATCTTGCTGCTTTAAAAGTTGATAATCACATGCCACCACAACATGGGGAAAAACTGCAAAGCTCATTTATTTTAATCAGCCCTGGGAGCCACACATGTCAAGTTGGTCTACCTCTTAAAAGTATACGGTTAGAAAAGAAACACTGTGAGAAGCAGCTTTAGATCTGCCGCTCTGTCAAAATAGACTGGTAAAAATCTGTAGAAGGAAAGATCTCCAAACATATAAAGTTTCTCCTAACTCCCTAATAGTGTTATCGGCATTGGTCGCACCCTAAACACAATGACAGATTGAGATAGCAGTATGTTTATTGACAATCCTTTTTCTTAGGTCAGTTTGGGACAGGTTGCCACCCTCCATTGGCACAGCATTGAGGGTGGTGAGGATGCATCTCCCTGTGAGGCAAGGCAGTGACAGGTTGCTTCCCACTGTAACACTACACAAGCACCCCAGTAAAGACCTGTGGTTGTAGAAGCCCTGTGTCTTTACAGCACTGCATGCTGAGACGAGGCCTGTGTCAGCAGAGATGGGTGGACTGTGAGGCTTGAGTTTCTGCATCATGACATGTCAGTCACGTTTTCAATTAAGCGAATGGTTCAGTTTGTTCGCTTAGCCTCTTGACCAGTTGCTTATCAACAAATTAAGAATAGCAGAGGAGCAATGACAAAAATTGCAGTGTGCCTGTTGCTATTTGGGCTGCTTGAGAGCACTGTGTTTTCTTTTCTTTTTTTTTAATCCCTATCTGATGCTGAAGGATAAGTTTGCAGATTGCATTGAATTAACAATGCCACAATAAAAATGAAAAATAAAGTCTTTCTACAATATCTACACATGGCAGTTACGGCATGGCAAAGGTTAAGTAAAATATCATGGTTAACTTAAACACACTCATGAGTTAAAGGCATGTTATAAAAACCTAAATGAAATGACATAAAACATAACATAAAAATGAGGTCAGAAGTACAATTACAAAGCAGCATTTCACCATGTTGTAAACTCTCCAATGCTAAATGGACAGTATAGTCCTTGAAAGTCACATCACGTGCAATTGTTGGATTTTACAATAAAAGGCAGTAGGCTTGGTACATGGTAACATAGGCATATGCAGGATTTATACAGTACGTCAAAAAGGGTCAGCCGCTGGATTTATCAGCCAATAGCACTGACGCTTTGTACTTGGTAACATGCACACCTGCTGAGTCTGCAGGCTTTGATATGATTTTAATTAGTGAGGATGCTGTGCTCAAAGTACAGATAAAAAGGAAAAACAGTGTCTTAGTAAGATTTTGGGCTGCCTCAAGATCCGCTTCAAGTCTGTGGAACTCTACTGTAAGAAGATGAACACCTTTCTTGTGAAAGATAGTGTAAGAAATAAGGTGATCAGTCAGGGAAGCTTTGTATTGATCTGCAGTGACTCTTCCTTCGAAGGAGAGAAGTAGATTTTTATTCTTTATCTTTCTCTACTCATTTATTCAGGGTTTTCTTTTGATTTGTAATCTGTCTGTATGTTGTTCCCAATCATTTAGAAATGTGAATATAACAGACTTATTGATTGCTTCAGTTTTGAGAAACTTGGCAGCCTGTGGCACTTTCTCACTTTCTCACAGTGGGGAAAATGTTTACGCCTTGAAAAACAACACAAAATCTAATTTTCACAAATTGCGAACTCACAGTACATGTCTTTATGGCTATTAAAAAAGGTCGAAAAGCACTATTGACTTTATTTTGTACCACTTCATGCTTCTGGCATGGTGCTATTCACAGATAATGGACATTATAAGAGTAGTTAAGCCAGTAAAACACCACAGAAAGAAAAGTCTACAATCCTGCAACTTTTGTGTCAGTGAGGTTATCTCTGTGTGATTTTAAGTGATGGGACTTTTCATCAGGTTTGGGTATAAAAACAATGAAGTTACCCTTTATGTTGGCATGTCAGTGTCGCAGCAGTTGTTGGGTGTAGGCTGTAAACCTTTTTTACTGCACCGAATCTCTCCTACAATCTTTCCTGTATAATCACAGTAGAGGCCTCTGCCTAGTGAACCAGGGTTATAATATATAACAATGTTTTTTTTTATGTCTTACCTAAGCTGTTGTAGCGCCTGCACTGAGCAATGTATTAAATCTGACATTTAGTTATGTTAGCGCCAATTACATCACCATTGAATATTGAGGTGTCTAGAGACCTTTATTATCTACATTTCCCTGTCAGCTACACTTCCTCTTTAACTTTATTTGTTGCTGGCAGAACCTTTGCCATCTCTGCTTTCATTTTGAAATGGAAACTAGGGATGAGAGGAACGCCTGACCATTCCAATCCTGCCAAACACATACAGGTATAGGTAGAGTTTAAAGGGCTAACACTCCTAAAGGCAACATAACCTTTTTTATTTTTTGTAAGTTGATATAATTCAAGAAAAATTTTGCCTCGGGGAAGAATGATTTCTTTTGAATTGTCTTGTGAGCAGTTATAAAAGAGCTGCAATCACTCCCAATACATCAGTCTGGTGTCACAGCCGCACAATCTCATGTCACTGAGAAGATGAAAATGCCACGAGTGAGTGACTGATACATGCCCAGATCCTCGCAATGGCTTCTTTGCAGGATCAGAAGACACACACACACACACACAAAACGATGGCATTATTCATGGAGCCGTACACTGTTATTCACATGAGATAAAATGAAAAACAAGTACCACTTCCACTTTTCCTCCCCATGATTTATTTAGCGACGTATGGTGTTTCAACTCCCGGTCATCACCCAATGGCTACCTTACACAGAGACAGAAGTTCAGACATAGCAGGTACTTTAATTAATGATATGGACAGTGTGTTGAGCTTTTCTTGCAGAGATGAGAACTGAGATGTCAGTTGTGTAGAGTTAATAGTTTCAATATGTCTTTTGATTGTATATGCGCTCAAACACAAAAACATCCAGTGTTTTTTTCCCTTCAATTCGAGATCCTCCTTTTAATCTCCTAATATATAACACAGACACATTGGTGTCACCGTGACGATGAAAGCGCCTCCGCCAGGTGACTGATACCTGCCCAGATTTTGTTAATGGTGCCATTGTGATGACAAACGATCACGGCAGACAGCTGTAATGCGACTTCATCTTCTGCTAGTGTCATTACATGCAGCCCATCACAAATCAAGGCCTTTCCAAGCCCTGAGGAGAACAAAAAAATAGGTCCTGATGAAGTACTTATTCATACAGGTAATCATAAATCTGAGGAAAAACGGAGTGGAAATACACATAAGTGGCTCACAGCGAGGTTTCAATCTTCTCAGCAAAGAAATTATTACATTAAAAAAAAAAACATGCTTGTTATCAGATAAATAGAATAGGTCATTTTCAAAGAAGCCAGTCTTGATTATATATTTTTTTTCTCCATATGATGACTTGGCATGATACTTTGTGCACCAGTAAATTTTCGGAAAAGCTTGCATGAATTCAAATTCGTCTTTTTAATATAACACAGGATGATGGTAATCTTATCTTCAGCTGTGTTACAACTAGTGAAATAAGTCCTTATGCACATTATACCAGGGTATTTATATTACCATCCTTTAAGAAAGAGTAATTTTTTTCATTGAATTCCTAATGTTAATATGTATGCCAATATAAGTAGGATGGTATATCCCCATATTAATTTAAATACATCTTTTTTAAGCTTTCCACTGAAACAATCTAGCAAGAGGAGTAGAGTTGATTGTGTCTTAATCTAGACATTCTCATTCTACCCCATTCCTCCTATAATGCAAAACTATTAATGGATTTTTCTGTATTAAAGAATTTTTATTGTTAATCTTATGGAAAATAGTCGGTGTAATGACAGTATAGGACACAGTTCTGGGTGTGGGTTGGGTGGATGACTAGATAGTCAGAAAGTGGTCTTAACTGCAGGACACCGCTGTTTGCTTTCCGTTTCCAACTGCAATGTTTAACAACTGACATCTCAACCATTTGGTTGAAGGTGACCATAGAAATAATATGTTTTTAATTGGGTGAGACCATAACAAGACTTAAGAAACTATCCCCACATTACACTGTTTTTCCATTATGACCGACACTTTCTCAAATGAATACAATGGGCAATGTAGTAGAAGGTGTTCAGCTCCCTTAATGGTATCTATGGGATGGTGGCATCCATAAAGCAGACTTAAGTGAAATAAATGGATGGAAGTGACAAAGGGGAAAAAATGAAAGAAAACAATGTTTTAACTATATGTAATTGCAATAAACAATGCACTGTAATAATGAACTGCTCTTAGAATACTTCAATATTCCTGTTAAAAGCACTGTCATAAATCAATGAGCAATCATATTTACCTCATGTAACACATATTTATTCATACTATTGACTGTTGTGTGTTATCAATCATCCTAACCTTTACTACAGTAAGTCAAGTGTCAACCAATGCTTAAAAAAATCAAAAATGGAAATGCAGACATTCCAATGTGTCGCCCAGTATTGATTGTACCTCAAACTAGTCAGCCATTTTTTTCCTTCAGCTGTTTTTCCAGAAATGCCAGGGAGCAGACGATAGCTTATTAATTTCACTCTGAATAAATGGAGCTTAATTATATTCAGTCAGTGTTCCAAAAAAAGACAAGTCGAGGCTTCATCCATTATGGCTTGCAATCACATAATACCTACCAAAAAAAAAAAAAAGAATCCAGGAAGAAAAGCGGGACGAAATGAGGGGCATTCAAAAAGTTTTATCCCAGCCTCTTAGCAGTCAGAACCTTCTGTATGGTAGAGGGAACAATTTGTCCTCTTTATCACGCACTCACACTGCTTCACACCTGAGAAAAGAAATTTCATGATAGTTGAACGATTTGTTCACACCAGGAGTTTCCATTATGTTTTTTTTTTTTTCATGAGCAGTAACAATTACAATTTAGACGATGACTTCCACCCCATGTGAGTCATGAGGGAAAACAGAAAAGACCACATGGTGAGTCAGATGCTGCAGGGACATGGAGAGCACAAACAGGGCATTGCTGGACATTGATGTATAGAGAGGGAATCATTGTCTTCGCAGGCTTGTGGGCCACCACTGGAGATTGGGATTGGAAGTGTCTACAGGAGAGCGGGCACCTTAGGGGGGGGATTTGTGAAGGGTGGCCACCGGGGGGGATAAGTTGTCGGGTAAAACATGTTGTGGGCTTGGATGTGGGCAACAAAGACAATTGACTGTTTGGGATCACGCTAGAAAGAGTGGGGTTTTTTTTGTCTTTCAGCCTGTGCCATAGTGAAAAGCAGTCTTTTCTATATGACCCATTCTGCTCCAAGCACTTAAAAGCAGCCTGTGTGACAGTTCTGCCAACAAGTGTAATAAATCCACTGTGTGTTTTATCTTGAGCAAAGTCTGCTAGGCACGCATGCACTTATGTCAAAAACAAGACTAGCAGAAAAACAGAAATAGCTGAAGTGTGAGTCACTACTCAAGATGTGAACATTAATTTCCTTATATCAATAATATTATACACTCACAAGTTATTTTCACCTCAAATGAACCTAACTCAAATGTTTAGAGTGCAAAGCAACGGCTCCTGAGATACATAGTCGATGTCAAATACAGGTTTACATACAGCAGTGTCTAAATATTCCTCTCGAGGCAAAAATGTCAAAATAATTCGTAAAAGTAGCACACAGCTCTCCCAGTCTGTTCACAGAATATTTATTTTCTGTGCACATTACAGCTGCAACATCTTATTTTGAGGTTGAACGCGGGGCAGTTTTGACAGTGCCTTTTCTTTCCAACCTTGATATATAGAGGACATTCCTGGGCTGGGTCACATGCAAAAACAAGTAAATGTGCATGGTGCTTTTGTAGAGGTTTAAACTTTCAACTTATTTTAAAATTGCAAAGCGTTTTGACAGTGATGACCTTATAAAGAATGAATAGAATCCAATATGGAGGACGCTACAGAATCATATTAGCTGTGCCACATCCAACATTTTTTAGTGACCCTGCTGTACCAAACTACAACAACACAAATAGCTTTCTTTCTTCTTCGTATGAATTTTTCCAGGCAGACGTAGCATCATTTCACTGTGTATTTATAATGTCTGGATAAATAAGGGTTAAAGAGTTTATTCCCTACACTGTTATTTGTTTTGGCGTTTTATAGTCAGGTTTGCATCCAATTCAGTCACATTCATTAGAAAATTAAACTCCACTCCCCTCTGCATTGTTGAAAGACAGTTAGAGTCCGAGAATCCTTGTAAGTTCTAATTATTCTGTATATAATATCCCACCAGAATGAAATATAACCCAGACTGGAGCAAGCTGAGAAGCAACTGATATTTCACTCTGACTAACACATTTTGTATGCAAAGAAAAATAAATTACCTGAAAGGAGCAGTGGGGAGGGTGAGGATGGGGAGTGAGGGGTAGGGGGGCATGGAGGGTGTTGGGGGGAGGGGTCCCTCTACTTGGACAAGGCTTTCTACATTTTATTGCAATTTTCACACTAGTATAATCAAAAGGCTGCAAGTCAGCCAGAAGATGGAAGGGGACAGAGAGCAGTATTACAGAGGGATAATGAAAATGTGCAGAAAGTGCGGTCCTGCTTTGTGAAATTCTTTGAGAAAATGTTTCATTTCACTCGCACATTCTTCAAAACACACGAGCTCAGTGCGGGCTTTACAGAGCACCCCCTTCCCTTTTTGCTGCCAGCTTAAACACAAACCTTTTTAGAATAAAATCATTCCCTCTCAAACCCTTTGAAGAGCTGCTTCCAAGGCTAGGCTAGCACAGCAGCAAAACTCCAAACTTCACACTTTGTGCCTGAGATGACCAATCACAGAGCTGAAATAAAAGGCAGCTTAACAGTAAACTTGGCCATATAAACAAGCCTCTGTCACCTGCCTCCAGAGCTACAGGTGTGCAAAGTTGTCCCAGTTCAGATTCTTTCCCCTCGTGTGTGCCACAGAGCTGATGGCTTCTAATGAGTGTGAAGAGCAACAGAACAAAACAAAACTGCATGGTGTCACATTTTATTTTCCCCCCAATACTCATCTGCACCACATGGATATGCAGTTAAAAAAAACAACCTCACAAGGCCTCTGACCTACATCCAAGTCATATTCAAACACTGGCCAGAATTTCGTGAGCGTTGCCATGACGATAGTTGAAAAATCTTACTGTACTGTGCATCATTCACGTGAGACAACTGTCACATTTCCAGTGCCCGCAGCAGCTTGGCTTAATTCCCAGAACTGGCTCTCTGCGTGCACAGAGGTGGAAGTAAGGAGAGTAGTTAAGACAAGAGCGATTGTCTTGTCTTTGCCGCGTGTGTCTCTTCTTTTTTTACGGGCGCCACCGTCTACTGATGAAGTCATTACCGACTTGCACATAAGATCGGTAACAAGGAAATGTCTTATATTGTTTGCCAGGGTATACATGAGGTTTTCCCTGCAGTGGCAAACATATCTTTTAATCTTTTTTATTTTTTATTTTTTTTTTAATACTCCAGAGTGAGCGCTCCTGACAGGAAACTCATGTTCATGAGAAGAGACATGAAATGTACAATATTCACTGCAGAAGACACGCACACAAGACCGTCCACGATCTAACACTATCCCCCTCTGACCCTGTCACTTCTGGGATGACAAATCACACACAAGTTGGCAAGTCACGTGACCTCATCCACGCTGGCGAGCCGGCGCTTCTGACAGGCCCTCCACAAACACTGACAACACGGATGTCATGTCTTATTGACCAACAATCCGCACTGGCATTTGGCTGTGTGTGTGTGTGTGTGTGTGTGTGTGTGTGTTTCAGCAGCCTCCTTCCATGCAAAATAATCTATGATGACATTCAGCTACCAGCAAGTGTGACTGATATGTAACTGATGTTTACTTATTTATTTTTAATATTGGCGCCAGAGCTGAAAGATGTTTGCTATCCTTCCTGCAAAAACATATAATTTCTCTTCCTCTTTTACCTTTTTATTGCCACACTCTCATCCTGTAAACATACTGAACTTACCAACTGGGGTCTTCAAAATGACTGACAGAGTGCTCTTCCACACACTATCAAGGGAGGTACTATGTTGACAGTATGTGATACTTTAGATTTGATCCCATAGCAAACATCAGCTCAATAAATAGTTCCATCTATTAAAACTGACAGAATTGGGTTCTTTTGAATGGGATCCCCCTGGACTCCAGTACATGTTTAGTTTTAAAAAGCACTAATTAGAACAGAAACACAAAACAATGATATGAAGGCATTAGGAACAGACCTATTGACAAAGACACAAAAAAATTGAGCAATAAAGCACCTGTGAAATATGATGAAAAGTAAACCTCTGGAGTCTGCAGTGTGCGTTTGGATTTACACATTCTCCGAGCGTAGCATTAAAAACAGATTTGATGCGTCTGAGGAAATTCTGCAGCCGTTACCATCAACATTTCAGATGCGCCATAAAAGAGACTGCTTATAAATTATGACATGGGAAGATTTTTGCACATGGGAAAGTGCTTTTTCACTGCTAAAAGAAGCAACCAGAGAGCCATAAAGAGAAAGTATAATGCTTTGACTGAGGCCAGGGAGTTTTACAGGCACGTTGGCATCTTATGGATTATAGAAAAATGGCAAACATTCAGAAGTAAAGGCTAAATCAAAGATACCGTGACTTGAAGGAAAGTGCTTCCAATCAGTCATGAATCGGCTGCGTTGGATTCTTAGCTAAAACTGCTCAAACATGTTGTTGTTTGATCTTTAGCCCTGGATTGATTCTTTGCAGACAAACATTGGATAGTTTTATATGAATTCACTTTTTTAAGGTGTCTTTTTTATTTTTTTAAGGGATTACAAGCAAACAGGATCACAAAATAGAAAAGAATGTGAAAAATAAAAGTAAGAAATGCACAATATCCTATCTTCTTTAGCATGAAAAACTTTAATCCAACAAGCCACGGGCATGGCTTTGGTGAAGCATTTATTCTTTCATGAAAGCATGGAGCTACAAGTGCAACAAAACAGGGGGGGGGAATACAAAAGTAGAAGGCTGTGACAACCGGAGCAGAGCCTGAGAGGAAAAAGAAAGGGAGGGGGGGAAAAAAACATATTAGAAAAGATGGGCTTGGATGTTTGTACCTGGAGCTCCTGGAAGTTGGAAGGTACAGTAAACTATTTAAAACTGAAAAGTCACCACCGAGGTTAAAGTTGAAGTTTTTCCTCAATAAAATGCTTGTGGCTCTCACTAGGACGCCGCTGCATCCTGAGCTCCAAGTTAGATGTTTTTTCATCCCTTCTGTCCCCTGATTTCATAGGACAGTTTACCCAGCATATACACACACAAACCTAACTTAACTCCTTCCCTTGTGTGTTTGGGGATGTGTGTTTAAGTTTTTTATTAGAGAAAAACACTTTTTCAATGCGTTTAAGAAAGTAGCAACTTCTTCTATAATGTAATCATGATTCTTCACTTATCTCTTTAGTTCAACTACAACAAAATTCAAGAAATGGGATTAGCATAATATAATTACCATTAGCATAATGGAATGGCGTGCATGTCTTAAGAAATGGGCTGTGCTTGGCAATCTCAGGAGGTGTATGTAGAGTTTTGTTACAGGGAAACTGATAAGAGAGTTGGTAACTGGGATGATAGATCTCCAGCTGACATGATGGGTCTGTGGTGTTTTGAGACATGTATCTATATAATCTATATAAAACTACATAAAGGGTCAACATGTTTATGCTGCTCAGTAGACTTATTGTGAGACTTTGTGATTTGAATGCAACATGTATGTATGTTTAATAGTAGAGACTGTATTAAATATATTACATTATATATAGTATTACATTAAATATGTAATTAGGCCAATGTTGTCATCTTCTTCTTCTTCTTCTTTGCAAGGAAATATCACTTAATCTTCTGTTATGGTTAGAATGGTTGTTGGTGTGTTCACATGGTTTCTGTATTTATGTGTTTGTTTGCTTATGTTCAGTCAAATCTGATCAAATCACTGAGTATTTAACCCTACATGAATAATAACTTAGAATGTTTTCTTCTACACTTGAAGTTTTATTGTTCCTTCTTTAGTGATTAATATTTAAAGTTTCCCTCCAGTCATGTTTTAAGATGTATATAAAATCTACTTTTGAGTAAAAATGTGGGTCTTATATGCTTTTTTCCCACTAAAAAGTTCAATTATCTAATTAAAATCCTTAAATACTTATCTCCTTCATTAAAAATGCTTCTTATTTTACCAAAGAGTCCATTCTTCGTTTGTATGCACCAGAGGCTTCAGGTTTCTACATCACACTAGTTTAATACTGGACCAGTGGGGATTTTAGACCCTTTTTAGAGGTGCCCAAGCACCCCTAAATTTGATCTCAGCACTCCTAAAAATAAATAAATAATTTTTCATCTTAGGCTATACAAATGTAATTATTTTGTGAGCCTGTCTGTTAGAGATGGAACAAACAAATATGCTACAGGTTCAAATGCTTTTATTTTAACAGCTTTAATGTACTTTGGATAGTTCTGTTATTAATACCCTTTCCCTCAGGGTTCATTAACTATCTCAGGGTCCTCTCTGTAGAAATCTGTGTTTGTTTATTCTAAACTATTATTATACACTATAGTAGACCACTCTACTATGTATTGATGTAGGCTATTATTTTGTGAAATGAGTGAAATGAGTAGTTTAGCAGAGGGGGTTTGAACACTTGCAGCCGGGCATTGTATGTCATATTCTCATCACGAGCTGAGCCCCTCAAAAGGTCTGATCCTAGAATCGCCCCCGTACTGGACCATGATTGGCTCCAAACTAGTTGTGATGTCACCAATCCTGCCTCATATATCCACCAAGCTCAGATTTCCAATGAGTGGGGATACATTTTTGACTTTGAGCAGAAAACAACCTCTGCACATGAATCATTCTGCACAGCAACGCTCAAACATCCAAATGAAGTAACATTAAGCAAAACACATTTTTCAGCACAGGGGGGAGCTTTAATATTTTAATGCAAATGACTTTCAGCTTGAATTTGATAAGCTATTTTAAATTTTTCAGTATTTAAGTAGGTTTAAGATATGACTTGATGCTTGCTTTGTTGGCACTTAAGATTCAGACATCCACCTGCCCCACAATACATAGAAACATCATTTATACGCATGATACATGGGCAGTGGAACAACAGGCCCTGAGTGCTCTGATTCTCTACTAGCTAGATTTTTGGAAAGTGCTTACTGCATTTATACATATTGATTGCACTATTATGGATAACACATTAATGGTGTTTTGGGGGAGATTTTCAGTTGAACCCCAACAAATAAAAGACCAATGCTTGCTTTGGGGCCATTGCAGAATGGTCTTTGAAATGTCCATTGTCCAGGTGGGAGCTGTGATGTAGTAGTGAGAGTACAGCTTGTAAACAGAACCCCCAGGTAACAGTAAATAATAGGATATGAAAACGGAATTAATGGCTCATTAAAGTTCATTACTGACAGCTGACATTCTTCTGAGAGTGCAGGAAGTTTTTCAAGAATCATTCAAAACGGCAACATAAATGCACAACTGGCAGCAGAGATATTCATATATTTTTGCTTAACATGCTGTCACTTGGGTTTTCAGAAGATCCATGCAGCAGTACTTTACCTCTTTACTCCTAAATGAAGCAAGACAGCTGTGGCCTACTTCACAGGCCAAAGGGTAACATTAACTGGAGGCTAGGTGAATCACTATTAGCTAATGTTCAGTGCAGCTACTATAGTAGTAGCTTATTACAACTGAACAGATGAATGTTAAGTTGTTTACTTCAGTTTTTACATTGAGTGCAAGTGCACCTTTACAGTTGATAGCATCTTTTTAATGAGTGAGAAGGTTTTTGGTTGTAAAAAGATGACACATTGTAGAGAAATTAGGTGTGTTCTGTTCTCATTTTTATTCAACCTACCCGCCAAAAGCAGAATTTGAAAAAAATAAAATGAGGATTTCTTTTATTGATTTTTCCCCCCTCCAGTGCCACCACAATGTTGACATTTGTGGTTTTGACTGAAATCTCTCCACAACTACTGGATGAATTGTCATTACACTACGTACTCAGGATGATCTATAACTGCTTTCATAATCTCCTAACTTTTCTAGATAGTGCCACCAACAGATGGACATTGTCATTTTTAGCTAATTTTTTTGCTTATGTGCTTATGAAAGTTGACTTAAGATAGCTTAATTTCTTATGATTTATAATGTGGATTTGAAAACAGAGCATGTTTTATATTGTAGCTTAAGATTCCACCTTTGTAAATCAGTGTGGACCCTTTTTGATGATAGTTAGAACCTTGTAAATATAAATGATTTTTAATAAAAGATTGAATTCATTCAGTCATCTTCTTTACTACTTGTCCTCTAGAGGGTCATGGGGGGGCTGGAGCCAATCTCTGCTGACATTGGGCGAGAAGCGAGAGTCAATCACAGGGCTAACATATAGTATAGAGACAGACAATCATTCACACTCACATTTATACCTATGGGCCATTTACAGTCACAGATGAACCTAACCTGCATGTTTTTGGTCCGAATGCATGAAATATTTGGTATGTATAAAGAAGAAAAAGTGGTAGTAGTCATGACACTTCCCTTGAACTGCAAGGTGTCAATCAGCCTCCAGACATGAAAGAACGACTGGCTGGTGTGACACAGATCAGCAGTCAGAGGGCCCTGACAGCAGACAGTAGCTGTAATATTCTAAAAATGATCCAACCTGACATTCAGCTTCAGTTTATGACACTGGTGTGCCTTTTTTCCGCTCATTTACCACATCATTAATTTTCACTTCAAGTTTCAAAGTGCGTGCATAGAAGTTGCCGTAAGGGTAATTTGTGATCTTTGACATTATGAAATCTGTACTTTTTAGGGGTAGCAATATAGTGGGGTTAAAAGGATTGTGATTTTTGAAGCAGTTTAAAGATAGATGAACACTTTTAGCTGCGGGCGTATACAAGGAATAGATTTTAAAAAAGTCCTCCTTTCATGCTAGAAACTGTAAGATTTCAGTCCTTTTTTACTAGAAAAATTTACTATATATATAATATCAAATAGGCGCCATGAGGAGTATACAGAAAGAAAATGGTTTTTTTATTGAATCCACTGATTTATTATTAAACTATTGAAATAAACTTTTTTACAAATCCAATGTAGAAAAGTAGATTTTTAAGAATAATACAGTTCAGAACATCACAGCAGCCTCGTCTTACCAGCCCAGCACACACACACACACTGCACAGTATGTGTAGCACATATTAAGATCCATTCACCTTGGATAATCCATGTATAACACATAATTATATGAGCTCAGACAGCCATGCAGTACTTCATAAGGCAATGTCAAGGTAGCTGTTACCCTGGGGCACGTGAATCACCATTAACTAAGACATACTGCACGCATGCAGTGCCCAGGCCCACCCACTCTGTCTCAACCATATGCACCATCACAGGTCGCGTCCAGCACTGAAAAAGGCCCCGTTTAATAAATATACAAGAGAGGCAGTGCATCAAGCTGACAGGACATCGCCTGTGCAGTCCATGTGAGAGAGAGAGGGAGGGAGAGAGAGAGGGAAAAAAAGTAATGATTCATGATTCCCAATTATGTTTTAATTCGAATTGGAGATTAGTGCCTAGTAAGGGGCAGTCAGTGCAGCGGCGGGGTGGGAGAGTGGTTGGCAGGAGCGGAGATAAGGCGACATCTGTCTGTAACACCAGGCCAAGAGAGGGAGAGCGATGGGTGACATTGAGGCCGTTGGCCATAGGAACACACACACCACTCTCCAAATTTATAAATCACTGTTACCAAAGAAATGAGTTTTCATGTAGGCCACGAGGAGGAATGCATTTTGTTTTATTTTTTCTTCAGTTGTTCAAATCAATAATATCAATGGAAGAACCCCTTTTTTATCTTCCTCAATTAGAAAGAGCTAGAACATGAATAGCTACTGTATGTGTGTGTGTGAAAGAGAAAGAGAGAAGAAAGGTTAAAGGATTTGGGTTTCTTTTGGCTGTTTGTTTCTTGGCAGCATTCTCCAAATCGCTCAATACAATCTCTCTAAAAGTTTTCATTTATCAATTGTTTTCTCTTTCCCCCCCTACCATCACCCCCACCTCCTTCTCCCAAAGGCTTCAGAACAAGAGAGCTAAGGCCAGGGGGAGAATCCTTCATTCATTAATGAAAGGCATCCATTACTGTCGTACAGCAACAGAGTTAATGTAAATAAATGAATTCTCCAACCCACTTAACTGCGGTTTATTATGAGCGAGCAAGGCATAATTGTGTTTCTGATCAGTTCAAATAAATTCAGATGCACAATACCCCCCAACCCCCAGTGCCAGTTCTCATTTGCAAGCCAAGGACTGCAACGAAGGAGGATATATCACATGGCTTATTACTAGGGCTTCAGCTAATGACACTGGAATATGAGAGGAAATATATTAAGGCGAATGTGGTAATGCTCAGGCTTTGTGGGGGGAAAGCCTCTTAAGTAAGTCAGCGGATGCGGCGGCTGCCTATACGTTTTAAAAAAAAAAGACATTTTTCTATGTTATAATCATAAGAAACCCATCTGCTTTGGGTGTCCACGTTAACCTATAACTCTGAGATAAATAGTGTGATTTCTGTTTCCTGCCGTGGACTAAATGGCGCTTCTGTAAATATGGACTCCAAAGATAATGTAAGCGGAGTTTTAATAGGAAAAAAAACAAAAAAACAGCACTTTGAGATGCAATTCAACTCAAAGTAGTGTATCATAAGCACATGTATATTTAGCATGAATTGCCCCAGGCGGAATTGAGCCACGCACCTGTCAGCTTTTTTTCCACGCCGAGCATCTGAGGATCACAATTTGTTGAGGCTTGTTACCAAGCTGTTACTCATACGCTTTATAGTCATTCAACCTATAAGAGAGCAGGTCTCTCACTGATGAGTAAAAAGGCCACTCAGAGTAATAGACCGTCACTCATTAATCATCCATATGCTAATGTCTTCCCCCCCGCTGCCACACTGACCCCTCCGACAGCATGCAGGTACAAGCGGCGAAGAATGACTGGATGATCCAAAGAGAGGTAATAAAACCTCTCTGAATCTCAACCGCCAGCTGCAGAACACTGAATTATAGAGTTTCTCGTGGGAACGCTGAGTCCCTTCACCCACATTGAGCCGGGAAACACTCATATGAGCTCTGCCAAAGCACAAAACAATGGTGTGAGTGTGTTAAACCTGCCCGTTGTTGCTGCTTCTGTTTCTGACAGGCCGATAACCGTAAATGTGCTTCAACTCCTCACATGTTGCCAACTGTTGCATATGATGTAGGTAGGCCACCGCTGTCGTCATACACGCTGTCAGCCGTGAGTAGTTAGTGTGGGCCGGCTTTGTGTGTGTGTGACTAAACTGTCTCAGTAATTCATTTTTAGTGCGGCACAGAGGCTCAGGAATAAGGACTATTAAGGAGATGTATTGTGACTGCACTTGCATGGGAATGTATCCAAGCCTGGTACTTAGATGGTGATATATTTTTTTAAACTGCGCTTACATGCCACATGCAAGCAGAAATGTGTGTTGTTCTCTGCAGTCACTACTGGGAGTGTGGTGTTTTGGAAAAGGTATTAGGAAAAGGTATTGCATAAAAAAATGGCATGTCTCAAAAGGTTCTGTTGTAGTCTGCCTGGTCAACATCTCTCCTATAAGTTTCTGTCTAACCCTTTTTAAAGCTGAGACACAAAATGGCCGTCATGACGGAGCCGCTCAGCCGAGATGTGGCTCGATGTGAAAGCAAACGGTGTGAAGCGGCAGGCTTGCTTGTAATATTTCCACAACCGAGTTCAATCACTAAATGTATGAGTGATGAAGGAGGCACTAATTATAGGTATTGATTCAGTACATTTACTGCGGTAATGTGGCAGAAAATTGTGATCAGGAAAGTGAACCAAAATGTTTTGCTTTTTAATTATTTCTCTGGCCTGTTTGGAAGTAAAGTTTATTTCCTAAAATCTTTCTTCAGACAATACTAATGACATATATTTTACAAGGGTTTTATAGTTTGTTTGATTTAGTTTCATGATTACTTGGGGCATTTGTTTACCCTACAAAGCAAAATTAAAGAATAAAAATGAACATTTAAAAGGATATTCTACCAATGTTACACATACATGTCAGTTTAATCATCATATTGAGTGCTGCTCTGCCCATGAAGATATTTATATAACATAGCTGTCACTCTGGAGTAGTATTATCTCAGCTTGCAAAACAAGTCTTAAAGTCTGCATTTCAAACTATAGACATAGAAATTGAATTATGGGTATGGTGGATATGGTCAGGATATTGTGGCGTCCTTTTGATTATTTAATTTTTTAACCTTTTTTTATTTATTTATTTTTCACTTGTCTCTTGTGATTCTCTCTGCTTTATTTATGCAAAATTAAATAACTGGAATACCCCTTTAAAGAAAGCAATAAGGGGACCCAGTGTAATGATAAAATATTACTCCAGCTGTCAATCATGACAGAAATTAAGTTACATGCCAAAAAATGTTTTAAACAGAAGCAAAGCGATCTATGACTACAATGGGACACAGCCAAGGAGATGTGACAGTGACTTGACGGCATTTGAGAAAATTAGTGAATGTGACAAGTTGTCTCAGACCCCTCACATTTGCTACTTAAGAAGGAATCTATGTCTAAAACAGTTTGCTGCAGGAGGTACAATACGTCTTATTGTGTATTCAGTACGTTCAAATGAAGGACAGAAAATAACAGAGCTGGTTTCTTATTCATCACAATTTTTAATTGAAGTCATTAAGCTCCAACAGAAGACACTGCTGAGCATATTAAGAAATGGTGTCATATCCACAGAGTACAAATGAAGAAAGCCAAAACACTATTAAACACGTCATATTATAATCTCCTGATAGTCAAGGTAAAACCTGTGGATCCCATGTTGTATATTCACGACTTTATTTGATTTAATTGTACAATTAAAGTCACTTGTGTCTCTTTGTTGTTGTCACCCACTGCTTAGTATTCATTTACAAACATGACTTGTAGCTGCCTGTTTTTTCCCATTTTTGGCCCTTGTTCATCTGTAATGGAGCATGAGGGGGTGCTCCACGGTTTCTGCTGATGGGCGCCAACACACACACACACACACACACATACACACACACACACACTCGCTTCCCCCAAAGCCAGATCGGGTTTACATGCAAAAAACAGCACTTGTTGATATCTCACAATAGCTGAATGTTGAATAAATAAAAGCCATTTAACTGCAAATAAGCGGTTTCAGGGACTTGAGGGACCTTTTTAGAATTCTGCATGTTAATGGTCAGAAAGATCTCTGCTGTATAAGCATCCTTATTCATTCACATCCCTGTGAATCCACACAGAGGCATAATCTCCCCGGCACACAGTGTTTTTAATGCACAACAATGCCTGTAGCAGGGATCAAGTACATTTACAAGATTTATATTTGTCCTTTGCACGTCTCTCGGGGGCGAGACGTGCCACAAGTTTAGGCCTCAACTTTGCCTTTTTTTGCATCCGAACAGGTGTAAGCAGCGCACGTATGGGCTCATTGTGGGAATACTTGTATAATGAATCAGGAAGAAAACAATAAGCTCTTGGAGGTCGTTTGGTGTCTGAGTATCTTTTCAATCATCAACGCAGACGACTCTGAGGTGGAATTCCCAAGGCAGGAACTCTCACCATTTGTCAGACTATTTCCAGATATTCTGTTTTGCCATTCAGTTGCAAGTCATGTCAGCTCAAGAACAGAGAAAGTGCTGTTTGTGCAGGAATCTACAGTACATGTGGTGTGTGTGTTTGTGTGTGTGTGTGTGTGTGTGTGTGTGGGGGGGGGGGAATCAAAAAGAAAATCAACCCTCACTTCTGTTTCACTGTTGTCAGGGGCTGCCTTGTGATGAAATGTTGTTGAGAAACTTTCTCAGTGTGCCCACTTTCCCTCAAGCTGCCTCCTCTATTTCTACCTCAGTGATTTCCTACATTTCCCAGAGTGACCTGCAGCTATTGTTAAAAATCAACCATTTGTTGCAGCTGCATTCAGAGCTTCAACTGCTTTCATCAAACAGCTTTCATTTCCTCGACTTTTTTCAGCTATCTGCAGCTGGCAGATTACAACTGAGGATAAGATTATATCTGCAGTAGTCTTATATAAATATGATGGTGTACAGAAGCAAACATGGGCATGATGAATCATAACATAAAAGGAGTATGCACCTATCCAGCAACAGACATGTGGCACACCAGCATTTTAAACTGCAATCAGTGGATTCTTATCTGGTATATTTTTGGGGCATTTTTCTACCTTTAATGGATAATTGATAGCAGACAGGAAACGACAGAAGAAAGAAGGGCTTGCAGGGTCAAAGTAATGAAGACCCACTAAATCTGATGCAAAGTTTCCCCTGTTCATTTTCTGTGGGGTATGAGTGATTTGGTTTGCATGGCATTGTGGGATTTCAGGCGGTGTGCCACTGATTAGCGATTGAAAGTAGAAAAATTCCAACTTCATGCAAAGAAAAGGAAATTCACCTGGAAGTGATGAACTGAATCTGATGAAGTGGTTTGGTGGTGGACCAGGACCCTATGGGAAGATATCTTTAGTGGAAAAAGTAATTCCACTTAGCTTGTTAACTATGCTTAGCACTTAACTATGCTTGTTACATTTGGTCATTGCTAAATTCTTGCTGGTGACCAAAAGCAAGTAGTTTTGTCACAGCTGACCTTTGAGAGAACAATGATATGATAGTCCAAAATAGGGGATGCTATCATAGTTTATTAGCTATGCCACACCACCATTTTACCTTCCACTGTCTGAGTATAAACTGCTCCACAAAAGAGGAATAGTTTGCAGAAATCAGTACAAATACATAGTGTGACCAAGCTGAGGGGTATTCTGTTTGCTTATTTTTCCCTCTTCCATATTTGAATGAAAATATATAAATATATACAATCTGGAGAACACAAATAACGGGGAAGTAAATGACCCAGTGCAGAGAAAATTGAAAAAAGCTATTGTGAATGACTGGTGCGAACATGTTAGTGGTTAGCTTGTCATCTTGCACCATTCCACTTTGTGGCATTCTATTGCACAAGTCTTTCTCTCTGGCTACATGAAACTCTTTAACTTGTTAGCACAGCACTGCTACAGGACCCAGGCTACAATCTCTCCACTTTTTGGGGGATTCACAGCGTTACAAAACATGAGAGCAGCCCCTTCCATTTGAACTTTCCCATCCCTGAACAGAGCCTTAATTTCAGTTGCCAGCTGTTGGGTAGACATCAAACACTTGGCTCTCAGAAAGGAAAAGGAAAACATGAGAATGTGTATTTTTTCCTTCTGAAATATATACCACTCTTCTGTCATCTGTCATGATGTTCCCATGACTGGAAAAATTCTCATGACAGGCACAAAATCGCCACAGGGGACAAGGGGGGTCATGCATAATATATGGAAGGTCTCCTGCAATATTTGTAATTAACCAGACACGTTGTCAGCTATTTCCAAAGCTGAGAGATAGCTATTGTTCCTTCTGTATTCAGCATTGAACCAAGTCACTGTCCTTCTGAAAACTATGCAGTTGAGTTATTAATGAACTGCATCCTATGAAGTAATTATTGTGTTGTTGGTTGAAACACACATACATTTTCGTGGGTATCAAGTCTAAAACTTACCTGTGTGTCTGACATGACACATGTAGGATGTTGCGACCGAAAATGGGCGTCAGGCAAATGATAATCTCATCTTGTGTACTGTACCACAGTGAACGACAACCAGCGTCACATCTGGTATGCCCTTACCATGTCCTGACAACTTCCTCAGCATGTTCCATGATGTTGACCAACGGATGCACAGAGTGCTCGTTCTCACAAGACTGTAAATACACAAAAGTGAAAGAGGAATGATGGTGTTGACTCATGCTGCTAGGCTGAGTTGTAAAATAGAGGAAAGGTTCATGGCACTATAGCAACAAGACAGTCACTACCCCTGGCACCTTCTGATGACATCACACAGGTTGTGAAAGATGGCTTTGATTGGTTGGGTACTGACTTGTAGTCTGTCATGTCTCTTGGTCAAGGCAATAATTTATGACACTAGAGTTGCCTACACAGTGACATTATCAGACAGAAATATCATGTAGTCTGAACCTGACATTACTGTCCCAACATGTAGCCAGTGGTAAAGGAAGTAATACTAAAAATACAAAAAAATACAATTTGATAATAGCTGATGGAACAGTCTGTATGTTGTTCCCTGTATTCAAGGCCACATACACAATGAATGGAACTACCTGTCAGAATTTTTAAAAGTTGAAATAATGACCAACGTGTTATGAGGTTGCCATTAAAGTACGGCAACCTAGCTCACCTCAACACTCCACTATTATGCATTACCGCTGGCCTTAATTTTACTCATCCCACAGTACAGGGAGTTCTGGCTTTTAATGCAGATTAAAGATTCAGCCCCATTGTTCCTTCCTGAGAGCATTGTAACAATAGTTCACAAATGGAAGTATGAGATATACTCTTGTGTGCAATGAAATACAGGGATTGTAGTGTGTGAATATGTGCGTGCCCACTGCATGTGTATGTGAGAAGTCCGTGTGTACTGCATGCCCATGTGCTCGAGGTCGTGTATCTTATTTATTTATACCAGGGAGACGCTTTACACGGCGGAGGAGAGGCTGCATGAGACCGTTCATCTGTAACTAGAGCCTTTGTATCGACACATGCTCAGTTCTCATCACAAACAGATGAATGGAAACACCGAGCTTATCGCCATAATTGGTTACCAAGAATGCTGCCTGTAGTTTAGACTTTTTTTTCTTTTTTCAATTTCCTGCTTTGGAATTATGCTGTTGTATAAAGATAGGAATGATACTTGGCAAGATACAGTAGCTATTGAATATTTATGAGAAGAAAATTTCAAATAGCATCATTAAGGGCAAATGTGGGAGGTATATAGGCGATAACATAACTACTGTATATGAAATATTAGGAAAGGAATTGATTAATTATTCAATACTCCAAAATATAGTGAGGATTGAAGAGCCCCTGTGAAGTTTGGATCTCAAGCCCCACGCATGAGGTTGCAATATACAGCCTTGCAAAATGCTTCAAACTATTCCATTGATGAACAGTTGGTGCAAATAATATGTCAGGAAATACAAAATACAAAACAAAGGCAAGGAAGCCATTGCTAACATGTAGTTAAAGTGTTGTGGTTTATATGATTGTCTTTAAAGGGCAAGATAAATAAACTACACTACATTTTACACTTCTACCTCTGTGCAGGATTTTAGTTATCAGACTTTTGATTCCTGCCTCCACCACAATATTAAAGAAAAGGAAATATTTATTCAGTCTTAAAAACCAAAACCTCTACACAGCAAACATGCTTATATCATTGATCAAAAGATGGAGAAATGTGGCTTATCAACGCATAAATTCTACTAAGATTAACATTTTCCTTGAAAATGAGATCTTAAGCTCACTTGGATTTGCCTGATTGGATCTTTTTTTTTTTTTTTTTTAAAGCTGAACTTTTCAACTCTCTTCCCCCTGAGAATTTCCGAGTGCTATTATTGTTTGCGTAAGACAACCGGATCACTTTCGGTTTTCCTCAAGGTGTTGCTCCGTAAAGAAATGATCAACACCACTTTGGAAATAAGAGAGAAGAAAGAAAGAAGCATGCTCACCGAAGAGGTAAATTCAAATTGTCAAAATGTTATATTGAATTTGGGAACAGGTAAAAGCTATAATGATGTGCATTGCATAGTAATAATATAGTTTGAGTAATGTTACTCCCTCGTGAAAACAAGTAACTACAGCAAGGGTTGATATCAAGTGGAGAGGGAGAAATGCTAGAAGAAAACATGGGAGGAAAATGTGAGTTTGTTCATTCATTGACTCTGTAATGGAGACATGAAAACAGAAATTCGTTAGTATGGTTTTAGAAAAGTGAACTGGGCTTGGTAGCATGTTCACAAAATAAAAGAAACACTTTGTATTAGATATCAAAACTAAGAGGAAAAAAGTCCTCTAGAAGTTAATTCAGGTACTATACTGAATGAAACTAAAACATAGCATACAGAGTTCTGAGTAGTCCATCATCAGATTTACCTGTGCAATGTCCCACATGTTATCATATAGCAATAAAATAGATGTTGGCCATCAAACTACCAAACCTAATTATTATGAGATATAGCTGCTGATGGGAAACACGCTATAATTTTCTTCTTTTGGTTGTGCAATGTTTGACACACTTCCTTTGTGTTGTAAATTGAGCGTTTAGAATTGCATGGATAAAAAAGAGGCTTATGGGGAACCAATCTAAATGTTGTTTTTATTCTATAGCCTTTACACTGTGCAATCGTTTACTTCATAATGATAAGTTAAAGCTTAAAAACAGTTGTCTATTTCCACTTTGATAAAGGAAAATTATAGAGATGTCTCTTTTTAATGTCCGAATGCTTAAAATTCTAATGGACTGATTGCTGTAATGTTCTGTATATTAATTATTCCTGCTTGGATTGGCAGCTTCATGACTGCCCAATCTTACTCAGTAAGAGTCTTTAAAAAAAGTGGAAGTTGCTCCTGCATCCCAGGCATCACCCCCGTGGTTGTATTTATGTTTACCCACCATGTCCTCAGTCCCAACGATCAGCACTGATGGGTTTTTTTTTCTGACAGGCTCTGAATGTTAATGAAACAGTAAAACGCAGTGGCCCTGGACAAAAAAAAACATTGTTGATATAAACTGTGTCTCTGAGTAGGTCAAGCATCACAAACTGAGGAGACTTTTTAAGAGATTCAAAAGTTAGGATGGAGGTAGGGAAAAATCAATTTGCACTGGTAACATTTTCCTGAGAGCAGCTATTATTTGGATTTATTTAGATGTATTTACACCAACCTCGCCTTTACCATCTTGTGGGTGGCATCTGCATTTTGCAAGGTTACCCTACACATCATATGGTATTGTACCTCATGAGCTTGTGGGACTGGGGTATGTTTGGTGTTTGCAAGTAATGAACCAACAAAGACAGGTGTGGAGGAAGCAGTAGCAAAGTAGAGAGGGAAATAAATGCCAGCTCTCTGCTTTATCACAGATAATAATAAAGGTGCTTGGCAACAGACACTTCAATCAGCCGCTTTAGAATGTTTGCAGCAGCATTTCACGACTCTATAGCTTGGACCATAGCCAAAGATTTTAACTATAGACAATCTATTTCATTTTACTCCCATAACTTGCCTGTTCAAAGCGATGGAAATGAATAGCAGCTTTTTGCCAGACAAGTAACTGCAGAACCTACAGTGATGAGGATTTTAATTTGCCAGAGTGACCTTCAAATTTACCGGTCTGCAAAGTATTGATGAAACCATAAGGCTTCTAGAAAACTGTATCATAAAATACTGTTTACTACTTACTGCCAATGGGTTTCTACTAATTCTATGCTCTATTTAGATACTGCTTTCTTTGCATTGTGAGGCCTCACAGTGTATAAAAAGAAAGTAAAAATCTTGTTTTTGCAGATGGGCATCATTTTATCTACTGACCTCACCCACTTATCCTCCCATCCTCAGCATACTGTCAAAACACCACAGAAGGACAGGGACCACATTCCTAACAGGAATGATTGTACTTCATAATTTATTCCTTTACATCTGTTTTAAGTCTCCCTGAAGGCTTTCTGTGGTCGTGTGTGTCTTTCTTTGTGTGCACTCTTGCTTGCATGCATGCATGGAACCTTTTTAACACTCTGGCGACCCTGTTGACCACTAACATCAAATAAGGAGAAACCGGACCAGCCCAGCAGATAACTGCACTGAGTGTTTGCCCAGCCTCGTCAAATAAATGCCAGCTTAATTCATTAGTATTATTATATTTTTTACGGGAAGTGGAACCCTTAAGTAAGGGCTGAGTCTGCATACAAAAGGGTGATGAATAAGACGAAAGAGAGGCAGTTGTGTTTATAATGCCGCCTGTGTGTTGTGATTATAGTGATACTGGTGGCGGAAGCTACCTCTTATAGCCTCTCTGTGGACCATAATCACCACATTTGTCGGGTGCAGAGACTCTGAGAAACAGTTAACGACACTGTAAACAAGCAAGTGCTGCCTGCCCAGCTAGCACATTGCTAAATGTCAAGAGGGAGAGGAGGGAAACGAGAGAGAGTATTGCTGTGTTCAGCCTATAGGCAGGATAGTATATGTCTCTCATTCTGGTGTGATGGTGGATAATTACACTGGGGGTCAGGGCCATTCAAATGCATAAGTTACTGGGGTCAGGGTTGAGGGTCATTTATGTGCGTACACACACAGATATGTATTGATAAGTGGATCCATTTATTTCTTCCCTCAGGTAATCTAGAACCTAACCAATAAACTGAAAGCAATAAAAAAATGCAATCAAGAGCCACACATTTAACAAGGAAGGTCAAAAGGCACTTCACATTTTGATGAAAGCATTTGACATTTTGTTTGATGGAAATATGAATATTCTCCACACTATTTTTTATTTTATTTTTTTACAGTATGTCTTTGTCAGCAACTTTAGGCTCCTTTTTGTGTTTATGAGAAGTAACCCAGAAAGCAGTACAAACGCAGCATAAAAATGTTGTACACACAGCAGATAAAAGCGTAAAAGCAAAATAGCATCAAAGTCACCAAAACGACTCAGCAAATTCACAAGAACAAACAAGAACACCAGTGGATGGGATACCAAAATCATGCTATAAGGCATATGCACTGAAACTCCTGAGCAAACCGTTTAAATTCACCAATGAAAAACTGCTGCCTCAAACTTCAAGTTGCACTATTCCTCAAATCTCTGCCTTTTTATCGATCCCACGCACTGATCACAAAAACAAGGTGCAGGTGACCCTGCATTTGCAGTCTTTGCCCCAACTCTGTGGAATCATCTGCCGTAATCTATTAGATTTGCTGAATCTTGAATCTGTTTTAAACAGCAACAACAATTTGGTTCATCTATTTGTTTTAATCTGTAAAGCTCTTTGTAAATATGTATTTTTTCTAAAGCTGTACTTAATTACTTACTATTCCATTATCAGTAACTAATTTAACACAATTGAACTTGAACTGTGTTATAAGGCCTGCTCAGATGGGTTTTACATGTTGTCTGTTTGTGAGGTCACAAGGTAGTTGGAAAAGCGTATTGCTTTTATCTACTGTTACAGCACAAACAGCCATTCAGACAAAAATGCACAATGAAACACACTTACTTACTTGGGCAGAGGTAGTGATCCAGCAAAAGACTGACTCTAAACTCTATGAGCCCTCTTCACATGACCCATTTTCCTTTTTACCACGTACTCTTCTTTCTCTATTTATTGTTAACAGGTTTTAACTGTAATGTGGTCATCCATACATCACAGCTGTAGTATTTTTTTTTCTTTTTATGCATAAGAAATAAGAGGGAAAGAATTGATGGGACAGATCATGGCTTTTCAGCTGACCTAAGCGACTGACAGTTCTCTGACTCATCAGAGACATTCAAGCTTCACGCAAACGAGCGAGATGTTTTATTAATTGATTTGCTCGATTTCCCTCTCGTCCTTTTTCCACATTAACATCAATTACTTTTTCGTGTCTGTGAGGCATTCTGTGGAAATGGTCTTTTCTAGTGGCGCGCTGCATATCAAGTACATTGACTTGAAGTGCGCACAAGACACGGCAACACACACACACACACACACATACACAGACGCCTCATGATCCAATCAATGTAGCTTAAATCATTTGTTCTGTTCTCCGGTCGTCATGACGCCAAAACAGGCAGATTTTCACCTAAATCAGACCCAACTGTGGCTGTTTTTGTTTTGATTTGGGATTTGCACAGTGGGAGTCAGGCGGCTGTGTGAGCAGTAGTACTTGGAGGCAGATGATGTTCTTGGGGGTCATTAATTAACTCATCCAGAGCCTTTATTAGCTCCTTAATGGATCTGGTTAGAGCATATCAGGGCTTTGATTACCTCCCATTGGCTATGTGGAGAGGTTGACTATATATGTGTGTGTGTGCAGGGGTACGTGTTTGTGAGAAACCTGCAGGAGTGTGCGGAGGTGCTTTCGAATGTGTCTTTGGCTTGTGTGTGTGTGTGTGTGTGTGTGTGTGTGTGTGTGTGTGTTTGTGTGTGTGTGTGTGTGTGCGTGTGCGTGTGCGTGCATGGACATGTGTTAGAGCACCTTCAGGGATCTGGTTGAAAGGGCTTCATTTGATTAAGATGGGAAGATGTGTGAATAAAGGTGAACTTGTCAGGTGAAGTTCACTCTGTCCTCCTACGGATCTTAACCTCGCCTAAACCTCTTACCTCAGTGCAGCTCACCATGCTGCTGTATAGTTCATGTTCATTGGTATCTCCCAGGAGGCAGCTGCAAAGATACAGTAGAGGGCAAGCAGATGAAACAGTGCTCATTCTGAATTGGTGAGCTCTCTTTTGCTCTGTTGACCATTGCCCCTATATGTCTCTAGCATTGTGCGACTGATATTGATCGACACAATATGGGGCGATGATCTTGCCACAGTATGTGTGTGTAAAGTAAGCCTCCAGGCCTTTTAGTTGTTTGTGATGAATGCTTTAATTGAGAGATGGAGTTAGGCACCCCATGTTGAGCTCTTTGTCTCTACCTCTCACACACACACACACAAACACACACACACACACACACACACACACACACACACACACACGCAGCTTCAACTCAGTAGCATTCCTTGGATATCAAACACATGTTGTCCTCCAGCTCTCCCCACCGCCTCCCTCTCAGTTCCACGCAGAGTCTGCACACTTTCACCCCCGAGGTTTTCCACCCGAAAGCTCCTACAGAGGGTGCTGGATTGATCGGCGGGGTCCTTAAATCTGCAGGGGAGACGAGAGGGGACAAGATGATTTATTAAGAGAAGCTGTGTTCTCATACGGCTAAACCTCAGAGAAGGATCGGCTTACCCGAGCAAGCACGCAGATTTTTTTTTCCACGAGGGAATTTGTGCACAGCGTACATGCACCATACTCTCTCAGTTGGGAAGTAGAGTGCTGGTACATTTGGTTGAGTGGCTGTAGAACTTAAGAGAAGTAAATGAAGCTTGTTTGATGGATGTATATGTACGTGTGTGCTTTGGGAATCAGCAGCTATATGCAGGGGAAATTTGCATATTCATTTAAATCAAAAGACAGTAACTTAATGTAATATCTGAAGTGATTTATATAAGTGGTTGTAGCTTGGTAGTTAAAGAAGCACAGGTGGTATAGACAATTTTGGGGAACCGCATATGGCTTGCATTTTTATTAGAACAACATTAAGAAAATGAGGAGTATAACCCAGCTTTTGATTTGTGGAATCTAAGATCTTAACAGTTTATAGGCCTATAAATCAGTAAGGGATGTTATCACATGTGGCAAATGCTTCTATGTTGAATGTATTTTATTCAAGATGCAAAACTGCCGTCATCATTTAAAGCAAAGCCAGTACAGTCAAGGTGACATCTGCTCCGTCTTCCACCTCTGCTGCCTCTTCTGACTGTCCAGGTCTCTCCCATTTACCTCACTTGTGATATTTGCAGCTAGTCAGGTGCCCACTTGTGTGATGGAGATCCGGTAATTGGCAGCACGGCCCAAGTGCTCGTAAAGACTGCAAGTGTGAGGATTTTTTAAATGTATTTATTTATTTATTTTATTTGTTTTGTGTTTTGTCTCTGTTACAAAAGGAAGATCAAAGAAGACCAAACTAAAGGGAAATGAAAGATATAAATTAATGCCATTTACTGATGAAAATTAGATTCACTGAACAGTGTCAGATATGTTGCTAGAAATTAATTTTTAAAAAGCTATGTTTGAATTATGAGATAACACCTGTTGACGTCCTTTCAGAAATAAACATGAAAGAGATATTTATTTCTGTCTAGAACCATTTTTGCAGATGATGTGATGATATTCAAATTAAAAACATCAGTTTACAGCTTTACGTGTGAGCTGAATATCATTATAGAGTCAATTGTGAGATAAGCCTCTGTAAAACACTAAGCAATATTATTGTATGTATTAAAGGGCATTTAGCTTTGTTTTTTCCAGACTTGTGACACATTTGCCTACTTACTCTAAACTCTTAAGCCTCTTTCACACAAAGTTCCCTGTAAATTACTGCAATAACCTTTCAGGATCATAGTCGATCTTTTTTGTCAGGTGCCAGTGTTCTGGTAATATATTCAATATGCAACAATTTTGCGAAAACTCTAAAGCCTCTAAAGTTTTTGCAACCATAAATAAATTGCAGATTCACATTTTTAGTGGAGTCTTATGATTGGTTCGCTTGTTCCATGTAAAAACCTTTCCCATCATGTGCCCTTCCCTGTAATGTTACTGCTCTCATACACAGCACAGTCTTAGCAGCATTTGCCCTGAAATAATACTCAGTCTTGATGTGGGAAATGAATGCTCCTCCCATTCACACATGACCATATGCAGGAAATGTTCCTGAACATTTCAGGGAATTGCTGCATGTGGGAAAGTGTGGGTATTCTGAGGGACCTTCTTGTTTCCATCTTTGTCCTCTAGATGTCCTCAGTGAGTTTACAGCTTTCATTGATCACCTGACTATGCCTGATCAGCCACCTTTCTAGTGTGATTATAGGTACACCTCAGTTTCTCTTTGTCACATGTTCTTCTTTTGTCAAGTTCTCTACATGCTTTGGTGCTTTTGGGATTGTAGTCATTGGTGTTAAGCCTGTTGAATCTCTTTTTTCTATCTCTGTTACGGGAACATCCAGTAGAATTGGTGATAAGAACAGCCATGTGTAAATGTCTAAGTGAAACCTCTCCATTACAACTCTTAACCAACTCTGACCTTGACAGCACCAAGAGCAAATTGTTTTAGAAAGGCTTCAGCTCAACATGATGGTAAACATGAAAAGCTGTCGTCAGTGGCTTATGTCGAAATAATTACACAAAAGAACACGAAAAACCCAAACGAGGGATTTTCAAAAAGTCCTTCTGTGGAGTTAATACGTCTATTCAAAACTCTTCTTTAGTGACCTTTCCTCACAAGGGGAATGACACGCAGCTCCGCTCTCTCCATAAAGTTTATCTTCTTATCAAGAGAGCATTTCCATTTAATTCCACTTGGTTTCCACTCTAACCTTTTGATACAGCGGCTCAGTATACAAATGATCATCTTCATATCGTTAGTGAGGTGAATTAGCATTTGCTTTTTTTTTGCCATATTATCTCACTTTGGGTTTACATAAACGTTCATTGTCAGTGTTACAGCGGCTCCTCTGAATTATGCATGAGACTCTTCCCTGGGCTGAATCCTCAAACTTGAGATCAGCATATTTTAGATATTTGCCAATTTTTCCTCAGCACATTTGGCATTAATATATATTCCTCGTCTGTAACTGTGATAGTAACACCTTTTGGGTGTGCATGGTCTGCTCTCTTCGTAAGCATAGCTCAAAAAAAAAAAGAAGTGCAAAACACATGAGATAAACTCGCATGTATTTATCAAAACAAATGCTTTAACACTATGTGTCTTCACGGCTTGATAGATAGTAGATGGCATACTGCTGTGCTGTTTAGAGCACCCCACTGTTAGAAATAGGTGTTGTAATGCATCATTTTTGCTTTTATAGGCAGATTTATTTCCCTATCTTTCTCCATAGTTGGTCCTGGATGAATGCAAAAACAGCTAACTGGAAATTTTGACTGCTGTGCCGTTTAGCAACATGATTTCAGTCAATTAAGGTTTGATATGATTTACCTCTCTGCAATTCTAGCATGAACAAAATCTAAAGTACAGCAGCACTTTTGTAAGGTTCAGTCTATTTCATGGTGCCATATAACACCAGTGTTGAACTAAGGACAAACTATGCAAACATAGAATAAAAATAGGTATTGAAGTGAGGGTGAAAAAAAGAACATCCTTAAGTGAAAATATATGAGTCTGTTTCCTAGAAATGATGGGCAATTTGTGTTGTCAAATACATTTTGACAGGAAAGGTAATTGCTGCTTACATTATATTGCTTGATGTGATTCTTCAAGTGTCGGAAGTACTGCACTTATAAACACACATGCAAGTTAAATAGAGCTTGTCAGTTGTGCATACAAAGTGTAGGACTTTAATATATTTAGGGAAAGGTAGTAGTTCAGTTTAAATGTTATTAACACAAGTCTCTTGACTTTCAACTTTATTAACATTTAACCAAAATCCCAATCTTAACCTTAATTAAGTGTTTTGAGTGCATAAACATAATAATCTCTAACATCTTATTTAGCACTGATCATAAACATCATGGCACCAGGGTATAATGGAACAGATAAACCCTAAAAGTGTATCATAAGTGGTCACGCTTAACCAGACTACACTGCCAACAACAAAAACACACTCACCTTTGTGTTTTTAGCCTTGATAGAAAATAAATTGTGTATTTATTTTCGTGTTTTCGTATTTATTTTGTGTAGAAAATAAATTGTGTATTTATTTTCGAGTGCATATACAGAGTAAATACAGTACCATTATAGAACCAAACATCCAAAAGTCCCTTAGGTTAGGTCCCTTCAGGTTATTGAATGTTATTGTAGAGATGTTGAAGTGGAGGAGGTAGGAAAATGGAGAGATAAATAAGATGGTAGTGTTTTGTTTTTGTTTTTTTGTTTTTTTTGACAGATGTGAAAGCCTGTCCAGAATGATGAGAAAAAAGTGGGATGTCATGTTAAGTATGTCCTTTTTTTAATTACAGTTTTTCAAAGATATTTCCTGGACTGGAGTGAAAATAACAATTATGGAGCCAAAGCAGTGAAACCTTGTTAAAATCACATAAAGTCATCAACAGTTAGAAGCGTGACACATACATTTAAAGTATTGAGATGTCTTATTTAGTTATATTAAGTGTGTTAGCTTTTTAAAACATGGCTAATCTAAGGTTTTACAGTAGAGGAAAGTAATGAAATTTCTTTTAAAGGATAAACTGTTTGGAAATAAGATTAAGATTAAATCTCCTGAAGCATCTGATGTGCTGATGGTAATTACTTTTAATTTACACCTAATTCTATATTTTTTACAAATGAATCCAGTAAAGAAATTTTTACTTTGTGAATCATTGCTAATCGAGCTAACATTAAGAAGAAAAAAGCCAGAATCTATCTACAAGTCATATCTAGTTAAATCACATCAGGGGGATATTTAAAACAAATGTTCCAACTAAAATGTTTTCATTATATTCTTCATCTACATCTACAAGTACATTAAGTTGTGATTGGTTAAATCTTGAATACAGAAGATGAGTAAAGAGTCTATATTGACCTAAGCTAAAGGCCCATTTTACAACATTAATTCAATTTTGCCTTCAGCAGATTCAGTGCTGGTTGTATAGTATCATGTCTCCTGCACAAATTCTAACATAGCTTCTCCCTGTTTTGTAATGCAGTATCTTGATTGGGCCATATACACCATGTTAAGTAGCATTTGATAAATGTCACAGGATTGTAAAAATCAACAATTGACCTAATTATTCTACACTTTGTCTGCAGAAAACAAAACAGCTGCACAAATACTGCATCCCCCCTCATATCAATGGCATATATGTCTTCTTCTCTTGCAGTTTTGACATTCTCAGTCTGTGTAACGTGACCCCCTTTAAAAATAACTAAATAAAAAATCCAAAGGCGAGTGGCGTCATTTAGAAGTTTCATCAAATTCCAACCAGTAGTGTGTGAGAAATCTGATCTATAGTGCAAGTAATCAGCCGTTGTAACAGAGCAGCCATTACCTCACTCATATTAACATTCATCTTTCTCAGCAGCAGGCGAAATTTGCACACAGGCTGCCCTGGTAATTCTGCTAACCAGGCCTACATAAAAATCACCAATCAGAAAAGGCTCTTCAAATAAAATGCAGCCTCATAAAACATCTTTATGACTATTAGTGGAATTTACTGTGGGGTACAATCAAAGAAATTGACCATTTATAATAGGAAGTGCTCTAAGAGGGTGGACAATAATAGTATGATGATGATATTGGGAAAAAAACAAAATGGAAAAATGGGTAATAAGAAAACCCCAAACTTTATTATTATTATTATTATTATTATTATTATTATTATTATTATTATTATTATTATTATTATTAATAATAATAATAAAATCAAAACAGAGGAAGTCAAATTAAATGTGTTTTTAATGTGATTGCAGTGTTATGAACGTCTTATAATAAGATATAAATGGCTGGCTAATAAGGATTAAAGGTATATTACAAACAATAATTGTAAAGGTTTGATTTGTGTAGAACCCCCCCCCCACACACACACAGATTTTTATGGTGTAACTGACCAGACTAAGTAGTGCAAAGGAAGTGGCACAACTTTATATGGACTGCTTGACATAAAAAATGGAGTTAGCCCCGGAGTTTGTCAGTGGTGTGATCATTCTCGTGTGTATTCAGAGCTGGAGGGGGAAATATTTCATCTGCATCACGGACGTGACAGAATTTGAAATCAAAGCTGGGAAGGCCTGCCTTCACTTGCCCTGCCACTGGAACATTTTCCCCTTATCTTTGCTGTCCTCACCACTGGCGGGCAGACGTGACTGTAAATGGAAACACACATAACCCCCCACCCCCAACACACTCTCGTGAACATGAGTGTAATATCTGTAGCTAGGCTGAGAGCAAGCTGGCCCTATAGCATCCACTGAACATAGTGGGTTCCCAGAGAGACGTACTTGCCAGGTTCTGCCTTTTTTTTATCAGTTTCTGGCAGCGTGCACAAGCAGGTCTAGGTGGAAAAAAAAAGAAGTAAATGCTGGCTGTCAACCTACCAAAGTAGTAGCAGCTCATACCAAAGAGCCTAATATTAAGGTCTAATATTTCCCACCACATCTGTTCTCTAAATGAACTCAACTAAAAAATACATCTAAATTCTGTTTATTTATTACTTTGTACATTTACACTTCTCTTGTTGACACCTTTTAAAACGTGTTTCTGTTGTAGCTTGAGTTAGACTCTCAGCACAAAGGGGGTGGAGCATTCTTGATGAGCCCCTCTTATAAAGTCCTCTTAAAATGCACAGGTGTAAAACAGATGATATATCCTATCTGTATACACAAATTGTCACTTGTTGAGCCAAGCAAGCCTACATGTAAAAAAAAAATACAGTGGAGCCACTTTGTCAGACAAACTTGTTCTGAAGAACAAAAAAAGGTTGATAGTTGTGTTCATATGTTTCAGCACCATGGACAGCGCACAGTGCTCTGCCTGCATCAACTGATGAATGGTTCAGCACCATGGACAGCGCACAATGCTCTGCCTGCATCAGCTGATGAATGGTTCAGCACCACAGCCGATAGACAGGCTGTCTGAAACTCATTTCAGAAATGTTCTGATCTTGTCCTCCTTTGGTTCCACTTTCATTGGTAAGACAAAACTGAAGGGAACAGTAATACAGCAGACAGGCTAGTAGCTTTTAAAACCTCCCTAGTCCCAGCAGGCAATTCAGCTCCGAGTGGCCGGGGCCTTATTAGGCAGTGGTAAGGGGGTGGAATCAACAACAATAAACTTTATATTTAATGCTGTCCCGTTGTGGCTCTCTGTGTGTGGCGTTATTTAACTCTTTGCTGTTTTGTTGTTGATGGTTTGAAGCTTCATTTTGTGCTGTTTGTTTTTTCTCTGGGTGTTCAAGCTGTTGTGTTGTTGCTGCTGTCTGTGGAGCCCGCTGAAGCCTTGAATAAGTCATTTCCGGGTTGTTAAATCATCTACTGCTGCTGCTTGTCTGTGATTTGTGGTTGTTTGGGGCCTGTGAAGAAACTGCTGGTTGGTCCTGTAAATGTCGTCCCCACAAGTGGTTTTCAAGCTGTGAAATTTTAGTAATTATAGTATTGTACATCTTGAGGGATAGTTTTTGCATGTGAAACATATAAATGAGAGTGTGTAAGTTATGTATCTAAGGTTTTATATCTGTTAATGTAGAATCAGACTATGTGTTGGTCTATAGCCTACATATTTTAGTTTTATGCTTAGTAAGTAAATAAAATAATTGTGCAATAGAATTGTGTATCCACTTGGAGTGATTTCTGTGATGAGTTAGCTTCTATTTTCTAACGACACACTCTGCCAAATTATCTGTGTGTCTGTAAGCATATCAGCTCTTTCAGAGGCACATTTCCAACAAGCAATGAGGTGTTGATCATCATGTCTTGCTGTTGGATTACAGTTCAACTTTACAGAAACAGAAAACATAACATTCATTTAAGCTCAATTAAATATAGTATCCCCACTACACACTTTCCGCTACGAAACGCTATGAATCCCTAACTGGGATCAACTGCTAGTCATCCTAAAAACAAATCAATTTTAAATTACTAGGGCGCCGGTGGACAGATGTAGTTGCATCCATCCAATAATGTTACAGTTTCCGCCTTGCCCTGCTTTTGCTTTACTTTAGTTGTAACTTACAGGACAGTATGTGCTGCTTTTATGAGCTATTATCAAACATTTCAAGTTAAAGTTTCAAATGAGGTAATTGATGTCTTAGTATCAGCTGAACAGATGGAGTTTCACCCTGCCCTGCTTTTGCTATGAGCTGCTTTCAACCACATTTCAAATTAAGTCATTCCTCCGGTTTTCATTGACGTTTATCTCTCAAAACATATTAATGGAACAGAGCCGTCTACGTCTTGATCTTTAATACATTAGAGAGAAGAGAAAAATCACTGTGAAACTCGTTACCCAAGTTACTATTCTTCCATTCCAAGTTGTCAGTTAGTTTCATATTTTCACGTTTTTTGTTTGATCATTTTGGAGTCAGGGTTTGCTCAGTGTGTGTGTGTGTGTGTGTGTGTGTGTGTGTGTGTGTGTGTGTGTGTGTGTGTGTGTGTGTGTGTGTGTGTGTGTGTGTGTGTGTGTGTGTGTGTGTGTGTGTGTGTGTGTGTGTGTGTGTGTGTGTGTGTGTGTGTGTGTGTGTGTGTGTGTGTGTGTGTGTTTTTTGTTTTTTTTCAAAGCAATACCTTGTATTGATTTCTTTCCTGAAGTTCACACATTGAGCATTTGGCTTCTGAACCGCTCTGATGAAACAGTGGGATGTTAAACATGATGCTTAAAGGCACCTCAGCAGTGGCAGATGAGGGAGAGAGGAAAGCCTCTCTGATTTAATTCCCCCACTGAGATTTCCTTAAGTATTTCTTTAAATTAGTAGCTTTTAAATCTTGAGCCTGCACCTCTCTCATTTACGCTACTGTCACCCAGCTTTGCTAATTGGGAAGGGTGGAGAGTCAGATCTGCTTGCATCCTGTGCCAGTCCACAGATCACCACTGATAAAAAAGTTGGAAATATAAGCTATTTATGGGGTGAGTCTCAATTTATTTATTTATTTTTTTTTACCAGCTGGGATTGGAATACAGACAACATACAGAGAGTTGTCCCTTATCAGGCAAAAGCTCAGCAGTCATTCTGTCTTATTCACAGTTTGACAAACATTTGGCTTAACCCCCAGTCAATATGCAATTACCATGGCCAAGTGCTTACAATAGTCCAAAGCTACACAGAATTGAATTTGATAGTGATTCATTATTCATGTGAGCCATGCAATATTTATATCCTGATAAGAATAAATAATTCAAGCCAAGATGATCAATTATTTATAGATTTGGCATAACTAAATGCAATGTTTCTATAGCCTTTATCCACATAGAGCCCACGGGAAAATGCAATAATTAAGGGACGGAGAGGATTTCGTTTGTGTCAGGGTTTTAAATGTCAATCAGTGAGCATTCAGTCGATAGCAACTAATTTGACTCCATAGAATCAAGCTGCTTAATCTATACAAACTCTTAGTCGCGGGCTTGCGTTCAGCATAGATTGTGCAGCTGTATCCATTCTGAAAGTTTCACGTTCTGTGTGCACTGCATGCTGCTGCAATTTGGGGCTTCATTATTGCTCTATCACTGAGATTAATTATGCAGAAAATTCTAATTTTCTTCACTTGAACTGTCAGAAGGCACAAAGTGTGATGTGCCAAACAAATGACTGAAAGGAAAACATTATAACACATTTTAACATTGTTGTCCAAGTCCAAACCTGACAGGCGTACAAAAGATACTGGCTTTAATAAATCCTTTATTTTGGGGTTTAAAGTACCCTCTTGGTCTAAGACACATACCACATGACTGCAACATCCCAGGGACCTTTGCCACATGCCATCACTCCTCCCTCCCTGTTAACTATCAAGAAGAAAAAATGCAGGAATATTGGTACTGATGTATTCCCTAACTGCTTTTCATTCCCTCATTCCAAAAAAATAAGGACCAGCTAATAATAATAATAATAATATTATCTACTCAATTGTGCATTCACATTGTGGTAACCTCACCAGCAGCCGTTTGCACACATTGCAAATTGGCTCTCTGTGTTTGCACCATCCCAATTTCCATTTATAAAGATCTGTTTTGGCATCACAGAGATTTTACACTATGTGATGCCAAATCATTGTGAATATTAATACCAAATCACCAAAGGATAAACAGCATGATCATAATTTTCATAGAGAACAACAAAGAAATGCCCAAATTACACATAACACCTGTGACCTCAGTGTTAATTTAACATTTTAGCCACGCTTGCAACATGTCTATAGGGCTGTTCCTCAAGGGATTAAGCCTACTGCCTTTGGTTGATTTTTTTAGTGCCACCAGCAAGTTTGAGTTTCCAGCTATCCAGTTATATATCTCAACATCTACCATATGATTTGACACCAGTGATTCTCAGGGTTGGTGGGTTTAAAAGTGAAATTACCTGATAACTGTTGGATGGATTGCCATTAAATTTGGTTCAGACATTCCTGTCACCCAGTGAATGATGAATTGTAAAAACATGGTTGCCATCAGGTCAGTTTTAATGTCTCACATGCTTTGGTTTATGATCAGATACCTTTAAAACCAATGACCTTCTCTGCAGCCTCAGCTGCAACTATGTTTGGTAATTGGCAAATATTACATGTTAACTGAGTGTTAATAAGCTAACATGCTAAACCAAGATGGTTAACATGGGTAAACATTACACCTGCTGAACATAAACATGTTAGCATCACCATTATCAACATGCCATTGTCAGCATGCTGACTTTAGCATTTAGGTCAAAGCACCACTGCGCCCAATGATGCATTTCACAACATCTAAGATGGGACATATAACACCATATCCAGGTAATGCAGGTTTCATTTTATCAAAAGACAGACTTGAGCTGATTTGAGGTGGCCCTATTTGCTTGACTTTCAGGCACTTTTGAATTATGAAGCACCACACCAGATGTATCAGAGCTTTTCAGAAAAATCTGAATATGCTTGGTGAACTTGGACATTGACATGAAAACTATTTACAAGTCTGAAAGTTGTAATTTTGATAATTGTGATATTAAATGAATGTGACAGAAGTACAATTTAAGAGTATAAAAATACTAAAACAGAATCAACCAGCCTGATTTCAGTGTAACTTTTTTTGAAAAATCTTTACTTTAACATAATACAATAAAAGCTTTCTGTTCCATGTCACATACTGCTTATTAAGCTCATGAAAACATCTAAATCACAGCCAAACAGCACAAACTGCTCTTATAATTCATCTTGAAACTATGCTGGACTCTAAACATAAATAAACAACAAACCCTGGTTTATGTTGACATTTTCTCAATGCTGGCAATTTCTGCCTTTGAGGAATCTGAAGTGCCACAACCTTACAATGACAGAACCCTAATACAGCCTGCAATAAGCTAGTTTACTTCCCATTAGATGTGCTTACATTCTGGTAGCTGGTAGCTTTTAGTTCATGCTCAAGGATGTGTTTATCAAGTAGTGATATTGACAATAAATTGGCTAAATTATGTGTATTCAAGCTGCATGTGTCAATCACATTTTTCATGCAAACACATTGGTGTCCACTCAGGCTCAGTCTTTACCTGCAGTACATCCAGTAGATGGCATGGTGATAGACAGCTTAGCCTTTGTAGTGTATCCAGTTCATTTTTGAGTATTGCTTTCATATATAATGACAGATGGATGAGTGCCTAATTCCATTTCATGGATAAAATTGAGTCCTTGGTAAATAAAAATGGGTCTTTTGTTGCCAACTTGGCACTAATGGTAGGTGATAAGTCGCTATATATTTTACAGAATACTTCAGTTAAAAGTGAAGTACACACACACACCAAAAATAAATACATAAAAATCTTCACATATACTGCTGCTGTGTTATTTGGCCGTGAAGTTAGTGCACCAAAATCCAATTTGACCACCTTGTAGATCTGCCTGAAAAATGAAAACATTCCTCTTCACCTCAATAATTCCAGGGTTACACAAAGAGCCGCCATTATAATTACCCTCTGGAGTGCTTTGCTGGAACATAGACCACAACATTTATTTGTAATCAAGGAAAAGAGCATTTCCCTCTTTCTTATTCGCTTTTTGCAAAGATTCATAAAGACATTTATTCTTGTCTTAATTTGAGAACCATGAAGCCTTAAAAACGCTGTTTGATTTGATTTATTTACTGTTTAAAATCAGTTATTCTGGTGTTTGTTTTTGTCTTAATCAGTATGTTTACATACATTTATATTTGTGTTGATCTCTATATTGGCAGTGAGTATTATATGTAATTTATTGGATCAATAAAGTCCAATCTGTAATACAGTCAGTGACTACTGATGTACTGTGATAGACTCTCTCTGCAGTGCATTAAGGGAAATAAGAACAAGCCCCTCCTGAAATTATGGCATGAGTGAATGAACCTCATAGTGATTCATGAATATGGCAGAGGCAGTGCTTTTGTTGTCTCTTTTGTGCCGTTACGAGGTATCCATGCTATTGCTTAATTGGAATACAGTCCAGAGCTGCCATTTTACACTGATGTTTAACAATAGCAAAGACACCAATGTGCTTCATTCACATGAATCATCTTGATGGGTTGTCTGGTTCACATTGTCATCAGATCTCAACCAACTGTAAATGCAATCCATGTTAATACCATGGGTCTGCAAATTGGATGTTGTATTAGGCCCATTTTGTTTCAGTTTCATCAGTCAGTTTCTCAGTGGGATGTTTGAATCCTTCACAGACCCCCTCCAGACATGTTTTCAAAATGTTCATAGTTTTTTTTTATTCAGAAACTACTTAAAAAAAACAGTCTCCCTGCTACTTACAAATTCAAGACCCTTGAATATGCGAAAAATATGAATTTGTAACATTAAGTCCCAAGCTGTGTGTAACTTCAAAAGTCCAGTCACTGAATTTTTTTCAAATTCCCACACTGTGCTTATGATTTTGGCTTCCACACTAGTTGTGAGGCCAAAAAAACAAATCTCGTAGGTCCAAAAACGTAAAAATGAAACTTCTCCAAGGGAATGCAGACATCTTCAGTCCGTAAAATGAACGTCAATCATGCAAATTGTACAGAAAAACATATTTTGTGTAAGTGAAGGGGCCCTTTTAAAATGAAAAAAGGCAAGAGGTTTTCTCTGCTGGCGTCCCTCAGGGCGAGGCAGGTAAACAGTGCAGCGTCGAGCTAGTCTTTCTTTGGCACACACTCCAGCATTTTCAGTGGAACAACTTGTTGTGCCTCACATCTTGATAGGCAGAAATAAATGAAGCTCAACAAACTAAATTGCTTTTTAAGTGCAATCCCAGCTCTTGAGTCATTTTTAAGCAAATTGCATCAAAATATCAGATCATGCATTAAATTACACAGGAGGTAAACAGTGCAGGAGTTTAGGGATTGAGGGAAATCTTTAAAAAGGAAAAAGAGAGAGAGAGAGAGAGAGAGAGAGAGAGAGAGAGAGAGAGAGAGAGAGAGAGAGAGAGAGAGAGAGAGAGAGAGAGAGAGAGAGAGAGAGAGAGAGAGAGGAGAGAGAGAGAGAGAGAGAGAGAGAGAGAGAGAGAGAGAGAGAGAGAGAATTGAATGCGAGGGCAAAAGCAAACAGAGTGAATGCCTGTGAAAAAGTGGGCGAGGTAAAGATGTATTCGATTCTATTTTTACAGAATAACTCTTAAGCCATGTGATGACAAATGACTTTCTCTGCGTCACAGAAAAAACAAAGTGCCCCACTGGGACCTCTGTGCTATTTCATGATTTTTCTGACCCTGGCAGTGACAAAGTGAAAGTAAAGAGAGTTGCTGCCAAACTGGCCACAGTCTTGCAGCATGAGAAATACATCACAGTTTACTTGAAGACAGCAGGTTTGCTAGGTGGTTTTTTTTTTAATGAAAGACTGAAGAAGAATGGAGGGCCTGGTAATTGATTAAAACAGCATGGAAAGTGTGTCTTTGTCAATAGCCAACTGCATAACTTCTGCACTTCTGTGCAATCAATGCCATTTACTTCAGGAAGGAAGGACAGGTATTAATCCAATGAGCTGTACCTCGCATTTGACATTATTGACTCTCAATACTAACCTCAATTTTTGAAAAGGCGCCTGGAAATCAATTTGTTCTTGAGATGCTCCGACCTCTTCGCCCACATTTTGATTGTCTCAAAATTCTTATCGATTGGTCCAACTTACAAGGCCCCAGCCACTATTGCTGTAGCCTTTTCTGGGATTATTGGATTTGGATCGTCTTGTTTTGTTTTCCTTTACTTAAAGCTACATTAATCAGTATTGATATTAACATTGAATTAAAGGACCTGGTAATGTGAAATTGTTGCTGGTAACATTGTTTGGGTTTGGTTTAATGCCAAATGGCAGGAAGCCAAAGGACGAGGGTGTGCTGATGAAGCTGATCTTGCAACACAGACTGCCAAAGATTTGTAACCTTTTATTTAAATGCAGCGGTCTATTGAAGGGAACCAAACAGAAAAAAGCAAACCAAAAGTTAAAATGCTGATGGCACAATTAGGCATACAGAACAAATCATTTCTATTTGCCTTTCCAAACAAATCAAGCTGCCTTTCACTTACTAACTGGGGAGGGGTTTACTTCAAACTTACAATACTTACAGAGACAGTTTAACATTTTGGGAAACATTGAGAATTTGATAAGATCAATACCACTCATGTCTGTCCAATACATTTGAAGTTAAAGCCAGCAGATGGTTAGACTGGTTCTAATCAAAGGTTTAAAAATCTGCCTCAAAGACACAATTGTACCATTCAGCAGTACTGGGAGCTATACTGGGAATTACAGGTCGGGATATCTTGGCCTCTGTTGCATGAATTTAGATAATTTTTTATGACAATGGAGTCCCCATACTTTGAATGTTAGGTTAGTGCAATGCAATATTACTGTATCAGCCCTTTTAAGATGATGGAATCCAAATGATGGCTTCAACAAACGTGTTGGATTTGATGGGACTTGGGACAGTTATCCAAAATGTACTGAACCCTACTATATTTTAGAGATGCAACTAAAGATTAATTTGGTTATCAATCAGTAGACAAAATAACTGTCAAAGTAGTAATCAAATCTATAAAATGTCTCAGTAAAAACTGAGAAAAATGACCATCACAATTCAAAGTGCCTGAGATGCCGTCAAACTTCTCATTTTGCGCAGCCAAAAGATATTAAATTTATCATGAGTCAAAGAGAAGCTGGACATGAGGAACGTTAGGCGCGAAATGATTACTTAAATGATTAATTCATTATGAAAATAGCTGAGGTTTAATATTGCACTCATAATCAATAAACCTAGACCCAATCTTTTTGATTTGTCTGTTATTATCTGCTGAACCAGTAAGACCAATTGGTTTTCATCCAGCTACAGAAATAAATCTGACAGGAGGCTCCTCAGCTGAGGGTTTCGTGTGATAATATTAGCCGTGTTAATGCTCAGCTATTCAAACAAATGGGAAGTTTTAGTGTGCATATCAAACATTATATTATCACAAATTAAGATCTGTCTGAGGCAGCAGACTCTGCACCACATCTATGAATGACTAATGTGGATACTGCTCCCAATCATTTCCAAGGAAAATTGATTAGAAGTCAAAATCTTGGAATTTTTCAGTAATCTGTCACTTTAAATGGTTTTAAACACAGTGTTCATATCAGTGAAGAAGAAAACTGGAAGAAAGAAGAGAAGATAGGGGAAGGTAAAAGGAGGCAGAGAAGCCAGAGTGAATAGGTCTGAGATTTGGGAGATATGAGTAACTCAACGACTTCTCTCAAAATGCAAAAATCCTCCATTTGGGACAAAAAAAACGGTACTTAAAAAGATGAATTTATTGCTGGCTTGAAAGCAAAAACACATCATGGCTTTTTATTAAAATTATGAGTTGCTGCGTCAGTACTGAATAATTTCCCTATTGCTCGTTCATGAGATCATCTGTCTTTTTTGGAGCAAAGACTTATAAACAGTGCTTCAGAATGGAAGGCTTAAACTGGATATAAATAGGATGGGAGATCTTACAGGCAAAGAAAACAGCACAAGATCAACTTTTCATTCCATCGCTCTAATCATGGTCCCTCCGACCATGTTTCACAACCCAAAAAAGCAAACATTTATTGTATATAATTTAAGGACACTTGAAGATAATGGGATGTATATTTGCCTGATTTGCTACTTAGTGCTTGATTGCTTGACTGCAAAACAGAATAAATGCATAATTGTCTAATTAGACATGATTAATTCAGATTTAGATGGGAAATGATTTTGGCGTGTTTGGGGAGATATTTCATTCATGGCACTTGGTTGGGGTTAAATGAATTAATGTGAGAATTATCTTCCACATTATCGGAAAAACCCCTCACCTAGCTGACAGGCAGGAAATAGGGCTGCTTCTGGGGGGAAATTATCATGGTTGCACAATGGACATGGCACCTCAAACTGAGACTCAATTACAAGAGCTCAGTGGAAGCATAAATGCTGGAGAGATGGAGAAATTCTACAGGCAGTTATAAAATAACAGCTCTCAGCATTTGCCTAAGCACACAATTTGGCTTTAACCTTTTGATTCCATAACTGAAAGACACTAAGTACCTATCAGCTGCAGAAAGCATACATAAACATACTGATTTCATTGTTCTTTCTTCAGCCATTTCAGACAAGAAAAGTAACTCGCTCATTGAATCATAATACATCTTTGAGGTTAAACAGATGTTTGTGGATAAGTGACAAGTTTGTTTGTTTCCTCACAATGTACTAACCATTTGAATTATGTTAACCTATACTAACTTAGCTGTTTATGTCTTTAATTGATCTGGTTTCAGATTTGATAGGGACACAAAGGTAGAGTGTAATATGTCAAGCGAGCTGGATAAATCAGAGGTTATATTGAGGTTAATTGTGAAGATATTTGTTTGCTATAACTGACATTGAAATAATTAAAAGCAAGAGCTTATTGAACAATATGGTTAAAAAGATGTGCCAAAGAAAAACTGATATGCTTGTCAAAACAAAATGGACAATAAACATTGTCATCCAGTGGCCTTTAGTATGAACATACTGTATAGAGAACTAGACTACTGCATGAATTCCAAAGTGGTTCTATTAATGTGACTCTAAACACAAAAAATAACAGAAGAATTGCAGTCATAAGTATTAATCTATTAATCTATAATGTGTGTGAAAATAATGATTAAGTTCTGAAAATGACATCACTTTACTGTAATGTAGCCTTTAAAACCAGGAAAAGAAAACACTTTTGCCATGTCACGATGTTACAATATCTACTCTCATATCATGATATCAATATAACATTGATATTTACCCAGCTTTGCTTACACTTAATCTAACATTCTGTTTCTATTGACTTTATCAGGCTGAGTGATTAGTTAATGAACTTTCTAACTACCACTATGTCATTGTGAGCTCTGGAAAAAAAAATAAAAATCTTTTTTCTATGTCATAGCCTATGTCATTAAAACATGAAACAGCAGGATGACTTTTAATCATCCTTCTGTTATTATGGGGCAATTGTTGTGTAAAATATCCCTTCCTCTACTAAAAGGCTTGCCCTCTCTAACAGGACTCTTTAGGTTATAACTCCATCTCTTGCTGCGATATGGACACAACATAACACATAATCCGTGTAACTGATCATGCTTGAGCAAAGCACTGCTCTATTCTTGTGAGAAAAGCAGCTATTGCCATCCTCAGCGACATCAACCTGACTGAATGAATGTATATCACCATGCAGGTCAGCTGGAAAGTCATCTTTCTCGCCTGCTAAAAAATATGAGATGCTTTGCGGTGTATCTGACACATACATCTGTCACAGCTGTCTATAACCAGTGAGTGAGCTGAGGGGTCAGGGATACTGTACAAGTATTATATACATTTCTAGCAAGAGTACTGAACTATACAATCAGGCCAACATCAAAACACACATGTTGCAATTTTCCTTTCCACTCCTACTTGTGGGGGTAAAGGAGCCTTGAGCTGTACGGTGTGCTCTTAGGCATAACAACCACTTACTTTCCTCATGTGGTGTCACTCAGATTTCACATAAGCCTAGCCTTAAGTGGACCAAAAAGTGCCCTCTCTCATGCTCTCTAAGCCAAAGCAAGCATTTAGGCTGACTTAATTGACAATGACTTTAGATGTTTAGTTTAGTTTATTAGTTTAGTTTATTAGGATCCCCATTTGCCATTACGCTGGCCAACAGCTACTCTTCCGGGGGTCCATGAAAGAAAAACAATACAGTTATATAAACCCACAATATTATACAAAAATACAAAACAGCCAAAAAAAGATGAAAGAAAAAGAGGACATGGAAGAAAGTAACAATATATGTTCAAAGCATACAGGGAGAAAAAAAAGGAAAAATAAATACAAAAAACACAGAAAAGAAAATAATATCATCCCCCCATTAGTTGGGGATGACACCCATGGCAGTCTTTTAGCATATTATATTAATCAGGATTTTACATCAAATCAAATTTACATCAAGGTGAATGGACACATACATACATACATACTTACACATCTCTATCAATACATTTGAGGATCTATATATCACACAAATGTATCACATGTACATATGCAGTATATATCTATTGAGAATTCATGTGGTGGATTTTTAGCTGTTTCTTAAATTATATTTGATCTTTGATTTCAATAATTCTGTTTCGACATGGCTCTGTATACAGTTTTTTCCATTGCATTAGATTTGAGTATTGGCATTGTAAACCTTCCTTTTACCACCTGCATGTTTAGGTAATGGTATGATCTTGGCTGCCTTCCACTCTTGTGGGCATATACCACATTTTAGGCTCTGATTAAAGATATGAGCAATTGGACTGGCCAGCTGATGAGCTACACATTTCAATAATCTCCCATCCAGGTCATTTAGGCATTCACAGGTCTGCCCAATGGCCTTGAAAGGCTACTTTGGAGACAGCCTAAAGCAATAAATAGGAATATATTACATAGTATTACCTTTTAAAGGTGGATAAGCCAATAATCCAGTTGGCTTGAAATGAAGGCATGAATCAGATTTTCAGCATCTTTTTGATTCATAACTTGTAATTTATGTATGTTTCTAAGTTGGATCAGCTTGTTTATATGGTACTTGAAGTTTACATCTGAATCTAAGATAACACCAAATCTTGTCACCTGAGATTTATTACAGGGAGTTAATTTCTCCAGATTTTTAATCATCATTTTGCTTTCTGTTTTGGGGCTGACTAGTAGGTTTTTCAGTTTTGTCCTCACTTAACTTAAAGATATTATTCACACTTTTTCACCTATGAAATCTCATCAAATGGCGGAAAAATGATTGCTCCCGAAAAGGTAAAAGCTACTAAAGGGACCTTGAGTTTAATTGTCACAATCATCTCTACTTTTTATAAAGAAGAGTGAGCATTATAAGTGTTTATTGGACTTTAAACTCCATATGTGTACAAGTGGAAACTTGAGTACTTAATGTGATTTTTCTACAATCCATCAGTCTTTGATACAACCACAAAGATGCATCAAAGTCACACTTCAGGCACTTAAACTTTGGACTATACTATTAAAGTGTATGAATGTTTCTACACCCATTCATGAAAATAGAGCCAAATAACAACCAATCATTTTAACTCATGTTCAGAGCAAACAGGAACTTCCACTACCTGTTCAGTACGTTTTTACACAAAGTTAAATATGTGTGTAAATTTGGATTCAGTCCACCTCATTGATTTACTTCTCATTTTATATTATCAGAAAGTTGACATATAAAGATGAGCTAACACTTACTGAAGAAAATACCCACTAATTAAGATCTAGCCTGCCCTTGATAAGAAACAAAGCAACATAATATGCCTTACACAGTGAGAAAAGTCAGTCTTACTGCTCCTATAATCACTGCATATTTTACAGAGTGTTTACAACTTGCAGACAGACTGCCAAACGAAAGAGAACAGGTTGCCTGTCTCATATGTTTTGCAAATGAGCCTGTACAGTACTGATGTATCTAGACTTTGGAAGTATTCCTCACAAAGTAAACATGGCTACAAACACAATTGTCTCCCAAGGGAGTCGCAGCAAGCACAGCTATATCAGGAGGGGCTGTTGTGGAATGCCAAGTGAGCACAGTTTGAGGCAACAGCCATTACACTTTCAAATGGGAAACCTTGTGTTATGTACCAGGCTTTTTGCTCTCTTACATGCAGATTTTCCCCTGAAACCAACCATTGATCATGGAAATTAAGCCCAAGCATATTTATTTGCCAGCCAGACTTTACCACTCAAGTCGGCTCAACATTTGTTTTCCTGGTTGTCACCGAGTCTCCGGGGAGCCGTGCGCCACCTGTTCTGTTTCTGGGCGGAAGATGATTGCAGGGAAAATGGGGAAAGGAGGGTCTATTTTTTTTGCCTCCGGATTTTCAGGGAGAGTTTGGCGGCACTTTACGACATGTTCAGACTGGAAGCGGAAACGTTGGCGGGAGCCCGGCTGTTCATACCGGAAGCGTGTTTCTTCATGTCGGTCAATAAGTGATTCTGCTCTTTTCTAATCACATGTGGATCATCAATTTATAATGTAGAGCTTGTCATGAGTTCCTGACAACTGTGCGAGTGAGTTTTGGGGGGTTTTGGTGTAAAAGTTGAATGAATGGCTATAGTATAGACATAGTGTTTGTTACTAACGTTGTGTAGTCTGGTCTGTAGCTTAATAACGTGTAGGTTTATCCAGTTTTGATATTATTTAAAATCTGGCACTAATTATAGTAGTAGTAGTTTTTATCATAGTTTATTGTATCAAACATTCATTTACAATGAAGTAATGAACAAAACTTGTAAAACCCTACAGCTACAATATGTCGAAGTTTAAAACATTTTTTTTTTATAAAGCTGTCATTTTAATATTAATGAGAAACAAAATAAAACACAGACTGTTTCTTGGTGGAATGTTTTTGGAGATCTTCCAGTATGAACATGGACCTTTTCACACCTCCATGCTGGCTAGGGTATTGTGGCATCAGGGGATGTGCTTGTCCTTGCTGGTGGTGGGGATATTGTGGATATTTATTTGTATTGATATTGTTTTGATGGTTGTGACCTTGCTGATGGTGGAACATTGATGGGTAGGACTGAAAAGCAGAGGGTTGCGGCCAGGTTGTTAGCAGTTGCTGCCAATATTATGGGGTTGACCTTGAAAGTGAAGGAGGAGCTTGAGTGCATTGCTAAATTCCTGTTTATCCTCTTCCAAGTGTGTGAGGTATTGAAGGATGTATATTTGTGCACGTGCATTGCTCCATGGGGTCAGCTGGTTGTTTGCCCAGGGATGAGCCTGAGGGTGAAATAATACATTTCCTCCTCATTTTGAACATGGGTTAGCACAGGGACTTTTTGCTGTTGCTCAGCAGCCACTGCACTTGTAGCAGACCTTTGTCCAATTTCTGTGAGGATTCGAATAACTACTACTAACCCTTCCGGGCTGCGAGTGTAAGTCCAGTAAGAAGGACATAACACTGCCACCAGTGGAGCCACTTGGGGCATTTTAGTTTAGATTTTTTCTCAAAGCTGTCCCGTAATTGCTTCCACCTCCTCTAGCAGTCTTCTACTGTGACAGAGAAGCAAACATGCATTAATAATACACAAGTACAACCAAGTGCTCATGAGCTGATTAGATTATCAATGAGAGGAAATAAATGCCAAAGTTGTAATTACACTAGTAGATCAACCACAGACTGCCATCAATGGAAAATACCTCTGTAATACCAACTCCAAAAGTGCTTGATGTCAGTTTTCTTCTTGATTTTGAGGCCCTCACAAAAAGTGGTTTTGTTTGTTTGTTTTAATCATTTTGATGATGCATGCGGCGGTGCGAATCTGTGGTGGCTGGTGTTGCCAGATTGGGTGTTTTTTCTGCTACACATTAAGGCCTGTTTATGGTGTTTTAGCCGGGTTTTCGCCTGGAAGGCTCTATGGATATCTGGCACTCTCTTGAACGAAGTTAAATTGTGAGAAAGCGCTGTTCACAAACGCCAGAATGAACGCGTTCACAATAACGTTCATCAGGCAGAAATACAGTACGTTCAGTTCACGTTCGCCCAAAATATGAACGAGTTCATGAACAATCGTTCATTGAAAGTGTTCAGGCACAACACTGCCTGGCACATTATGTGGCTACTCTGTGTTAATAACTCACATTATTGTAAAAAGAAATGTTGGCAGTTATGGTTGCATAATATGTAATAGGTGAGGACAGTTTTTAGGAACTAGTAATGCTGGGGGAGGGAGAAAAGACTGCTCTAGGACCTTCCGGGGTCGGGTACTGTAAATGGTGTAAATATGATCATTCTGCTGTTGAATCTATGCTACCAACATGCTGTCTCCTTTTGGAGATAGTTTTAGACGAAGAGAAACACACTGAACTTGTGGGAAACCTGTTGAACCAGTAGATAAACTAAGCATATACTTACTTGATACTTCATAATGCTACTTTTCATTTAGTGCCACCTGGAGGTTGGCATTAGTGTCCCATCTACACTATGATGGCAAATATACTTGCAGGACAACAACATATTATCATCGTCACTTTCAGCATGTTTGTAATACCTCTAAAAATCAATCTCCAGAGACAAAAAGTAGTTGTTGCCTGAACAGTAAAATAAAAAAATAAAAATGAGGATAGGAAAAAAATTACAGTAGCAAAATAAAGATGCTAGAGGCAGTGACAACACAGAACAAAAGAACAGCTGGATTTCTGCTGAAACACATGATGTAGACATGCGGATGATGAAAATAATGGGTTCTGCCATTCTGATACATTTTGCTTACTGTCGAGTTTCTTTTGCTCTGTGACGACGCTTGCAACCTCTGCATTGTTTCCTGCTTCCCTGACAATTTAAATGCACACAGTCCACAGTGAAAGTCTGCATTCAGCTCAGTTCTCTATCATGTTTACACACCTATCAAACCAGAAAATACTGTTTGTGTAGTAAAGAGTTGAAATAAGGGTAACAATCTTTTCTTTTCCTTTTGACGTCCCGTCTTTTCTGTTCACTTCTGGAAAGCTCACATATGATTGCTGGTGGAGTCTTTCCAGCAGCTATATATGGCCAGGAGATGACATAGGAGATTAAAAAGAAGTTTTAACGTTTACTTATTTATTTATTTCTTTTACTGCTCCCGATTCTATCCATTTAGTTTTATAGAAGTGAGGGGGCTGAGCTTCACTTTCGGTCATGAACCTTCGCTGTGTTAACCTTCAAAAACAATAGTCCAGAATGGGCAGAGAATCGGAGAGAAAGCCGAGTCAAACAAGTAGGGACGGCGAGCGTTGAAACTACAGGGAAAGGTGGTGATGAAAAGAGGAAATGACACACGGAGAGAAACAGCCGAAGAAAAGGAGAGCGGAGCGGAAAAAAGAGCACAGCCTTCTGTAATGAGCCCCGGTTAAGAAGCGGCTCTATAGCGTCTGTCTGGTTTCATTTTGTGGCGATGCCTGTGCATTTTTCTCTTTCAGGCACTGTGCTGTAATCATGTTGTCTTGTAGAACTTCTAGCAAAAAAAACAAAAAACATAACATTTGTTTCCCCTCCTGTAGTAGGTGGCTCCTTTCACTTCAAATCTCTGACATTCTGACTGGAAATGTGCACAGTGTTCCAGCGTTTCTGTCCATGGACTCACTCTGTCAGGCACTTTGAGTCTATAACATAGTGTGCAACAATACACAGCTGCCTTTGCACACCCTTGATCCAGATGCAGATAGGCTTGGCTTCACTGTAACCATCTGTTCACTCGTGAGGTGGGCTTGCTCTTCCCATCAGAGAGGCCTCTGTACAGCTTCCCTTCAAGATGGCGGCTCTGTATTTTTGACAAGACGAGAATAATTGCAGATGATCGTTTGAATACGAGCAGGGGCGTGCTCATTGCTCTCTCTTATGGAAGAGCCAAATGTTCCAAGGATCTAAGTGCCCTCAATCTGAGAAAGTAGTCCTCAAACCCCCCCGTGAAAAAGTTTTTGACAGCATGAGCTGGAATATTCACCCAAACAGTCCCAATAATGTTATTCCCTTAAGAGTGCAACAGAGCAGAAATACTATGGATCTCTTAAGTTGCTGATGGCAAGAAAACTGCCCAATTTCTATCTGCCGTTTTAATAGAGTGGATGAAGCCTGGCATGTGAGAAGAAGAACAGTGGATTTGGCATCACTTTGATTACACATTTACTCTGACTTATATGAGCGGGGGGGGGGGAACCCTGGCTAATTGGCATGTTTCAAAGATGTGCCCTCTCTTCAAAGACATCGAACAAAAAGGCAGGGGTACATGGCTTGAGAGTAATTTAAGAAAATCAAATCTGAGCTTTTCTAATTGCGTAAAAAGCCAGAGGAGCTATCTGATGCCCGGGAACAGCTTGTGCTTTATTTATTCATATTATCCTATACAGCATGTGAATAACAAGATTTGTTGCTTTCTGATATAATTCCTCTAGTCCTCAAAGAGAAGCCATCAAGTTTACATTGTCGTTTATCTTTTTCTTTTTTTTTTCTTGGAGGGTCAGACTGCTTGCATACCCCAATGTTATTTTGATTTGTGCATCTGTGCTTTTTATCACTGAGCTGTTTCTACTGACACAGACAAAATGGGACTCCCCGTGGACCAATTATTTTAGCTTTCTCATTGGCAGCGCGGCTTAGCTATCAGCGCGGACTTATGGAAAAAGCTAAAGCGCTATATGACGTCCCCAGTCTGTCTGTGTATGCGTGGGTGCGTACTCACATTTGTGTATGCATGTTAAAGCCAACAGGGCTGTGCGTCAGCGTGCTTCTATTATGAGTCTTCACAATGAGGGCTCAGTCTCTGGAGGGAGCCTGTCCAGCTCCACCAGAGAGACCAAATAAATAAGATGGTGCTGAAAAAAAAATGAGAAGAGCTGTCAAGGAAAGATGAAGAGAGCACGCTCAGGCCTAATGAAATTGGCAACATGGAGACAGAAGGGTTTTCATGGCGATCTCATGCCGATGTAATGATTCCACACCCTGGATTGTACCAATTCCAGCCAATTTCAGACAGGTGTTTACTTGGACTGAGTGGCCGCTGCCTACGGCTGTCTACACAACAACACATTTCATTTAGATTGGTGGGGGCTATCAAAGTGGGGTTGGTGGGGAGGGGTGGGGGGTTCTGTGCTGGCTGCTGTATTATATTGAAGTCTGCTTGAAACATTCCACGCATGGGTGCTTCCAAGCTTCATGCAGCCAGCTGTTTTTTTTTAATTGAAAGTGCTGCAGCTTCAAAGGGTGGAAGTTTCACAAAGTTTCTCAGTCAGTGTCTTTGCAGTCTGTTATGTCTCGTCAAATTTGTTAATGTCTTGTCTTGTGTCATGTGTTGGTCCTTTATGTTTTAATTTAGTCAAGTCACTCATGTCCCGTCCTGTCATGCACTTCCTGTTTTATTTTGTACTCACCTTTTCCCTCTTGTTTCAGATCCTGACTTCCTCCCTTTGTGTGCCTTCCCTCCGCTGTGATTGTCAACCCCGCCCCTGATTGGTTCCACCTGTGTCCCCTTACCTCATGTTCAAATAGTCCTTGTCTCCCTTGTCTTGTGTCAGTTTGTTTTGTCCTGTCAGCGTCAGCGTCTTGCAGCCCGAGAAGCCTTGATTCATTCTGTCCTCCAAGTGAGCGTTTTTTGTTCCCCTTTTTCATCCTCCTTGAGAGCGTTTTTTGTTTAATAAATTTCCTTCAAGTTAAGCGTTTGAGTCCTCCTTCCTGTCTGAGGTCGTTACAGAACAAACTGACCAACAATGGACTCAGCTGACTTGAAGAATCTCCAAACCTCCATGGCTGCACAGGTCACAAAGATCCATCAGCATGCAACGCAGCTAAGCACCGTCGGCCGGGGTGTGGAGGAACTTTCCAAGCGTCAGGAGGATTTTCAAGCCTCAGTCACTTCCCAGGTTAACCACCTGGCGGGTCAACTACACCAAGTCCTTTTGCGCCTAGGCGCAGCCCCCCCGGCGACACCACCGGCAGAGAATCCAGCTGCGGCACCTACTGGACCAGTTGCCCCCATATCCCTGCAGTTGGCCCCCCCTGAGAAGTTCTCTGGAAACTCAGGTGACTGTAGAACCTTTCTAGTCCAGTGCGACCTGCACTTTAAGCTCAACCCAGCAGCTTTTGAGTCAGACCAGGCTAAAGTTGCCTTCATTGTGTCCCATTTAACGGGCCGAGCCGCCGCTTGGGCCACGGCCGAATGGTCCAGAGACTCTAATATCTGTCAGTCACTCGCAGATTTCCAAGATAATTTAAGTCAAATATTTGATCACTCCTCACCTGCCAGAGATGCTTCTCGGGTCCTCATGCAGCTCAAACAGCGCCAGCGCCAAGTGGTTGATTATGCCATTGAGTTCCGCACTGTGGCCGCAGATAGTGGGTGGAACACACCCGCACTAATAGATGCTTTTATGAATGGTCTTACTGAGCCCATAAAAGATCATTTAGCACCTTTAGAGCTCCCCCAGGACCTGGAAGCCACCATCGCCATGGCTATTCGGGTGGACAACAGGCTCAGAGAAAGGGAGAGGGAGCGGCGTCGGACTGCAGGTCACGAAGGTTACTCTGCGGGATTCCAACCTTCAAGGGCCACTTCGTCTCCCATGCCAGGAGGTGTTGGGAGAATGCGGCCTCCCCAAGAGCCACAGGAACCTATGCAGCTGGGGGGAACCAAAATCACAGCAGAGGAGAGACAGCGTCGTCTGCAAGAGGGATGCTGCTTCTACTGTGGCCAGCCAGGCCATCAACTTGCCACCTGTCCGGGAAAAGGTCGAGCTCACCAGCCATGAGGAGGGCGCTGGTGAGCAGGCTTACCTCCGCCTTTCCTCCTCGTCAACTGACACAGGTAGAATTCTCCCTCAACAACCATACAGTTACTCATGGGGTTTTAATTGACTCTGGGGCAGACGAAAGTCTCATGGACTGGAGCTTAGCTCGACAGAACCAGGTTAAGACTATTCCTCTGACCCATCCGGTAACTGCCAGTGCCTTGGATGGTCGTCGACTGTTTAGAGTGACTCATTGTACTGAACCCGTTCAGGTGACTTTCAAAGACGACCACACCGAGGTTATGCAGTTTCATTTGTTTAACTCGGCACAGCATCCACTGATTTTGGGGTTTCCGTGGCTTAAAAAACATAACCCTCACATAGATTGGCGCTCAGGGGAAATCAAGGGGTGGGGAGGAGACTGTGCACACTCATGTAAAGTTATTCAGGTGAGGCAGACCAACATCCCTGAGAGCCCAGGAAGTGAACGCAGCAGGGGCATTGACACTGACTGTCCAGATTTATGTAATGTACCTTCATGCTATCATGACTTAAAAGATGTGTTTAACAAGAGGAAGGCCATGTCTCTCCCTCCTCATCGACCTTTTGACTGTGCCGTTGACCTGTTACCTGGTGCCCCCATCCCCAAGGGGCGTCTCTACTCCATCTCTGGGCCGGAAAGAGCGGCCATGGATGAATACCTAACCTCTTCACTGAAGGCCGGAATAATCCGACCCTCCTCCTCTCCAGCTGGTGCAGGTTTCTTTTTTGTGGGTAAGAAAGACGGTTCACTCAGGCCATGCATTGACTATAGCCCTCTTAATGACATCACCGTAAAGAACCGTTACCCGCTTCCGTTAATTGCATCTGCTTTTGAATTGCTCCAAAAGGCCACCGTCTTCACCAAGTTAGACCTCAGGAATGCTTATCACCTCATCAGGATAAGAGAAGGAGACGAATGGAAGACGGGCTTTAACACTCCTAATGGTCATTACGAGTACCTGGTCATGCCTTTTGGGCTATGCAATGCTCCAGCTGTTTTCCAAGCATTTGTGAATGATGTTCTGAGAGAGTTTTTGAACATTTTTGTGTTTGTGTACATCGACGATATTCTAATTTTTTCACCAGATAAGGAGTCACATGTGCTTCATGTTCGTCAAGTCCTTCAGAAGCTGTTGGAGAACCAGCTCTATGTCAAAGGTGAAAAGTGTGACTTCCATGCAGCTACTGTCAGCTTCCTGGGCTACATTATCACGGCCAACAAGGTACAGATGGACCCAGCAAAGGTCAGTGCAGTGGCTAATTGGCCAACTCCGGACACCAGGAAAAAGGTACAACAGTTCCTGGGATTTGCCAATTTTTATAGAAAGTTTATTCGTAACTTCAGCTCTGTTGCTGCACCACTGCATGCACTCACCTCCTCCAAGATACTTTTTCAGTGGACCCCCCAAGCCGAGAAAGCCTTTCGGTGCCTCAAGGAAAGGTTCACCACAGCTCCTGTGCTCACGGTTCCGGACCCCCAGCGGCAGTTCATGGTGGAGGTTGATGCGTCCAATCAGGGCATTGGGGCAGTGTTATCCCAGAGGTCCGCCGAAGACAACAGGGTGCATCCATGCGCCTATTTGTCACGTAAGTTGACACCTGCAGAAAAAAATTATGATGTGGGAAACAAGGAACTGTTGGCTGTCAAGGCAGCTCTAGATGAGTGGAGGCACTGGTTGGAGGGGGCAGAACAACCTTTTATAGTCTGGACCGACCATAAGAACCTTGAATACATCAGGAAAGCTAAAAGGCTCAATTCACGTCAGGCTAGATGGACCTTGTTCTTTAACAGGTTCAACTTCACACTGTCTTTTCGCCCAGGCTCACAAAATACTAAACCAGATGCTCTATCCCGTCTTCATGACCCTGAACCTGTTGCCAAAGAACCCGAAACAATCCTTCCACTGAACCGTGTGGTTGGAGCGGTGTCATGGCAGATAGAATCAGAGGTGAAGCAGGCTAATGATGTGAGCCCAGCACCAAGTGAGTGTCCACAAAACCGTTTGTTTGTCCCTCTGTCATTACGCTCCAAGGTAATCCACTGGGCTCACACGTCCATGCTCACATGTCATCCAGGCGTCAAGCGAACCATCTATGTAATCAAGCAGCGGTTCTGGTGGCCGACCATGGAAAGGGAGGTCTCAGAATATGTGGCGGCCTGCCCCGTGTGCGCACGAAATAAAGCCTCACCTCGGGCCCAAATAGGCCTGCTGCACCCGCTGCCAGTCCCTCAAAGACCATGGTCCCACATCTCCATGGATTTTGTAACAGGACTGCCGCTGTCGAAGGGTAATACGACCATCCTGACAGTGGTCGATCGCTTCTCCAAGATGGCGCACTTCATCCCTCTTATCAAGTTACCCTCTGCCAAAGAGACTGCAGAGGTCATGATGATTAATGTGTTCAGGATCCATGGTTTTCCCAGTGATATTGTTTCAGATAGAGGGCCGCAGTTCATCTCCAGCTTCTGGAAGGAGTTTTGCCGGCTCCTTGGTGCCACGGTGAGCATGTCCTCCGGGTATCACCCACAGTCGAACGGGCAGACTGAGCGCCTCAACCAGGAGCTCGAGACGTGCCTAAGATGCCTTGTCTCCCAAAACCAAACCACCTGGAGCGACCACCTCGTCTGGGTGGAATATGCCCACAACACCCTTCCCTCATCTGCCACAGGTCTCTCACCTTTCCAGTGTGTCAACGGCTACCAGCCTCCCCTGTTCCCTGCCAATGAGAAGGAGGTCACGGTCCCCTCCGCTCATGCCATGGTCAGACGCTGTCAGCGGATTTGGGCCGGTGCTCGGCGGGCCCTCCTCCGGAGCTCAGCTCGGATGAAGGCAGCTGCAGATAGGCACAGACAGCCAGCTCCTCCCTACAGGGCTGGCCAGAGGGTGTGGTTAGCCACCAAGGACTTGCCCCTTCATGTCGACTCCAGGAAGTTGGCTCCCAGGTTTGTGGGTCCATTTCCCATATCAAAAGTCATTAACCCTGTGTCTGTGCGTCTACGCCTTCCCAGGTCCTTGAGGGTCCACCCCACATTCCACGTCAGCAAGATCAAGCCGGTCAGGGAAAGTGCTCTGGTGCCTGCCGCCGCCCCCCCTCCGCCCCCCCGGATTGTCGGTGGCGGGCCTGTGTATACTGTTAAGAAGCTCCTGGCGGTTCGTAACCGTGGCCGTGGGAAACAGTTTTTGGTGGACTGGGAAGGTTATGGTCCAGAGGAGCGTTCATGGATCCCTTCACGTTTTGTTGTGGACAAGGGTATGGTCAGGGACTTTTATGCCCACTCTGGGAGTCCTGGGCCGTCAGGAGTCGGCCCTAGAAGGGGGGGTACTGTTATGTCTCGTCAAATTTGTTAATGTCTTGTCTTGTGTCATGTGTTGGTCCTTTATGTTTTAATTTAGTCAAGTCACTCATGTCCCGTCCTGTCATGCACTTCCTGTTTTATTTTGTACTCACCTTTTCCCTCTTGTTTCAGATCCTGACTTCCTCCCTTTGTGTGCCTTCCCTCCGCTGTGATTGTCAACCCCGCCCCTGATTGGTTCCACCTGTGTCCCCTTACCTCATGTTCAAATAGTCCTTGTCTCCCTTGTCTTGTGTCAGTTTGTTTTGTCCTGTCAGCGTCAGCGTCTTGCAGCCCGAGAAGCCTTGATTCATTCTGTCCTCCAAGTGAGCGTTTTTTGTTCCCCTTTTTCATCCTCCTTGAGAGCGTTTTTTGTTTAATAAATTTCCTTCAAGTTAAGCGTTTGAGTCCTCCTTCCTGTCTGAGGTCGTTACACAGTCCTTTTGGAAAGTGCATGTCTATTAAAATTACATTTAAAAAAGTGAACATGATTTTTTTCCCACTTTTTTCTCACTTTATAAGAGATAAGTAGGCATACAAATGCAAGTCTGATCATAATTTCACATCAATTTATTTTGTCACTGAAATAACTGTAGAAAGTAGTTTCAATTACAGCTGTACACATGTCTGAGGTCTGTGTATTATCCCTCACTAACACCTGGTACCTGAGACTTCCCAGGTGTTAGTGAGGGATAATACGTAGACCTCATTGATTTAGCATTGTGTAAAAAGCTTTTAGTATAAAAGTTCTCAATTGAACTCTTGTGCTTGAAAATATGGTTGTCAGTCCGCTTGCAAGCCACCTAGGCATTCTCCCAATTCAAAATCATTTGGTTACCTTGGTAACACATACTGTATATGAACCAGCATGTAACTGCAGGATTCCCCTGATAAATCAACGTAAAATGATGTAAAAATAGAGGTTTGTTGGAATATGGTAGCCACACAGTACGTATTTTGCCTTCCCCTCGTGTTTCTGTCTGTCATTATTCAGAAATAAGGAAATGACTTCAATTATTAGTCTACTTCTCTTAGTACTTCTCTTGTCTTCTAAAAGACAATAAAAAGTATTTTATTTGGTTAATTTGGTTAAAATGAAGAAAAAAACTTAAAGTGTTATTTTTGGGTTAAACAAACCTTTAAATATAACACCAGTAAGATAAGTGACCAGCATGTTTCCTCTTCTAGGAATCATATTTATATCTAAGTAGCATTTATCTCGAGATTCCTTCTAAAACTTTGCATAGATGAGCTGAGAGGCTGACAATAACAGAACATAAATTTCACACTTACATACCTTCCAGTAGTGCGGGGGTGAAGTGGACGCTTGGCACACACTCAGGGACAAGGACCTGATGTAGAGCGCTGTTCACCTCCAACAAGTAATAAAACACTCAAAAGGAACAGCCTCTCGCTGCCATGGTAACAAATGTCCATATAGGTTACCCCCAGTGTGTGGTGAAGAGATGAGATGAGCTACCAGTGTAAGGGGAAAGTGGAAGCTCTAACCTCAAAAACAGAGGTCAATTATGTTGGAAGTTATCCACGGCTTAGACCAGGGACACTGCCGCCGTCACACAAGATAATAGCTATTACTGACAGGTTGGTAAAACTACTGGAGTACAACGCTGAGCTATAATTTCTTAGAGGCTATATGCCAGTGGTGTCAACTTGCATCTATAAGGTATGCCTCTCTGCAAAAGAGAAAAGACGGAAAAGGTGTTCTTATAGGTCAGAGACAACAAGCCTCTGGAAATTTTGATAAATAGTTCCTGGCAAGTCTTTTGTGCCGCGCTTTTCTTTCCAATTTATTTATTTGCTTGGGTTGTGATGCATTACAGATCTATACTGTTTCTAATCCTCTGTGGCTCAGACTTTGACAGCTTTTGTAAAGGCACACATAACAAATGACTGCAAATTCCCTCCTTTTGTTTATCTGGAGTCCTAAAAAGTGTACAAAGTGTGTATTACTGTGTGTGTGTGTGCGTGCGTGCGTTTGAGAACATTCCTGCAATTTTGTGTATTTGCAGGAATCAATCTCTGTGATTTTGTGTGTGTGTGTGTGTGTGTGTGTGTGTGTGTGTGTGTGTGTGTGTGTGTGTGTGTGTGTGTGTGTGTGTGTGTGTGTGTGTGTGTGTGTGTGTGTGTGTGTGTGTGTGTGTGTGTGTGTGTGTGTGTGTGTGTGTGTGTGTGTGTGTGTGTGTGTGTGTGTGTGTGTGTAAGAATCTATCTTATAATAAATAGTGCCATAAAGTTTACATTCTGGTTTCCTCCATTTAACAGAGTCTCTGCTCCACTGCAAGACTGTAAAGATTACAGCTACTGTCAATCATTTTAACTGAGGATATGTTTAAAAAAGAGTTCAGAAACTACAAATAACTTTAATGGTAGACAGGAGAAGATTCATTTTTTTCTATCTTTTTTTTATCTCCTTTTCTCTGTATCTGTTTCCTCCAGTCCCTCTCTCTCCTCAGGCTTGCTCGTTCTTTTTTAACTGTCTCTTTTCTTCTTCTTCTGAGGCTCAACCTTTGTTTCACTCCCTATTTCTCTGCTTCACTATCCGCTCTGTCTCTCCCTCCCTCTGATTCGTTCCTTCCTGTCTTTCTCTTCCCTCCCTCTGAAGATGGCCTTCACACAGAGTGAAGGGGAAAATGAGCTCGGTGAGAGGCCGAGCCGGCGCAGAGTAGTCAGACCAAGGAACAAGCGGCAAACTGACAGTTCACACATACACACGCTCATGCCCACGGCTACATTAATTGAGGGAAGCTCTGCAGGCGCACTCAGGTAGCGCTGGCCCGCTGTTGGGAAGTGCTGATGCTTCAAAAATGACCACCGCTGAAGGTAATGCTCCTGTCATGCATCAATCAGTAGTGCAGGTATCATTATAGGCATGCAGGGAAGGGCAAAGACTGACTTATAGGTAAGGCAGGGCACTACTGGGGAGGATACATCTTCCCTGATGTATCATATGGAAACACAACTTAGCAATTTTAATGTACCTGACGGATGAACCAACATGTGTTCCATGAATTTCTGAACAAACATATGTCATCATAACAGCACATTAACTGTTTCTTTACAGTCAGACTGTTTTTATTCTTCTCACTTCTGACACCTCCAGACCTAATTGGCTATTCCAATAAAATACTTTGGATTAGAAAAATAAAAAACTGCTCTCCAGGTGTCTGTCAATTTAATGAAGTCAAGGTTTGTATTGTAATGTTTGATACATTTATTCACACTGAAAAATTGATATTTTGGAAGCAATGACTGACAGAAGCTACATTTATTGAAAAAGTGATAGTTCTGCACAACTCACTGGAAAAGTTGTGTAATTACTTGACTGAAAGGTAGTTTATTTGGTACGTAGAAGTGTCTCACTTCATTTTCATCTTTCAGCACGTTTTCCAGCCCAGTTTCCACATCTCCCAATTTACACCCAATGCCAACGTTGTATTGCAGTGCAGGAAGAAGTGTGCTCTTTTATGAAGTGTCATAAAATAAGGGTGTGTTGGGTGTGTAGTGCATCTAACTTTCATGTGGGAGACCTAAATTCCCATCCTGTCAAAGACCTGGAGTTAGTGTTCACCTTTATTAACCATGACCACAGTCGGAACTTATATATCAGACGTTTTCATTTGATTTTCATTTGATTTTCATTTGAATTTCATAAATCAGCAAACAAACCATCCAAACTTTCTTAAAACCTTACTAGGTGTTTTCATGGTCATCCCATAACCATACCATATATCATTTCTTATACCCACAATCTTTCTCTCATCAATTGGCATCTGCTGACATTGTAGCGAAAAATAATTTTGAAAAAGAAGTAGTTAAACTAAGGTTTGCAGGATTGTCCAATATCAACATTCTGTGTTGCCAAAGAGTCAGGGTATTCACATTGTGTTAACGGATGGCACAAGCGGGAACAAATAAATGAACCCTTTAATAAGGGGTTATTCCACATTTAAGCCCACATTGGAGCCTGGGTCAAAGGGTGTCAAAAACAACCACTGAATCAGCTTTCAATCAAGCTGAAATATTGGCTGAATGAAGACAAATTCCACTATCAAGACCTTGATTAGAATACCTTGACTGTGACTATCTAAACCTTGACTTGTTGTGGGTTTGTACTTAGATACAGGATCCATTGGCAAATAGAAGAACTCCAGCTGAACAGTCATTTACTGTATATTGACTACAACATACTGTACAGCTGCTCTGGATTGTGTTGAGTAAGGATGCATAAGAAACACATTAGCATAAATGAGGGGGAGGGGAAACACCATAGAACAAATTTTGGGCGATGCAGGCTGCTAACCCTATCAACTGTTGTCTTGTGTTTACAGAAATGATACCAAGGTAAAACTGTTCATGTGGAAATGATTTATGAAATGTATGATAATATTTTAGGGCCTCTGACATGTTTTTAACACCTTTTTAATGTAATTCACGTCATACATACACGACTTCTTACAATACGGTACATGCTGTGTGTAAAGTCATCTTTGATACTTTAAGGAGATACATTGAGTGGCACATCCTTTTAGCTACAAAGAAACATTTCATCTGATAAGGACCCCTCACTGTGAGTAAAACGACAAAGGAACCCAAGAGAGGTAAACACTATCTGGAAATGACATGAATTTGTCCTCAATATTCTATTTCGCAACATGCAAATGGCACCCTGAAGAGACATTTTGGTGGCAAGCAGGGACAGCTTAGAGAAACAAAATTAGCACAGGTCACCCACTTGTCTGAGCTGTTTGGAAGGGTGGAGGGGACGCCACTTATAAGGGAGATACTGCCTTTTCTTTTTTGAAGGGTTGCACCCACATAAACAGTTTTATTGCCCCATTACAGAAAGTTTAGCCAAGATTAAAATAACAGCCATTTCCATCCAGCCACGGTCGGCTGAAAACTATAGGGTCATGGCAAATTGGTTGGGAAATATAAATGAAAGCAGTTGCTGTCCAATGACGAGTAAACAAGATCAACAAGCAGGGCTTGTGATTATGCAATTTATCAGGGTAGTGCCTCAATCATAGCAACGCATCCCCTTGTATACCTGTAGAATTTGCGCTACATTAAGAGAAAGCTCCTCTACCTTTTGGAGCTGTAAGACATGATCCCAGTGTCTTAGTTCAGCGGTTGATGAGTAACCTCTGAGCTGGTCAAAACTGAGTCATCTCTGAAGGGGGAGTTGCAAGAACTGTGATTAACATCCAACTAATTTGAGTTCTCAGGCTGGGTTGCTAATTTGCTCACCCTGCCAGATTTCACATGAGACCTCATAAAGAAGCTTAAATTACATGCTAAAAAGTCCAAAAATGAAACCTCATGACCTTCAAATACTTAGGTTCCACCACCAAATGTATCTGGAGTCATTATCATGTCATTTAGACAAATGACTACCATATTTTTTGACATGAATCTTTTGACCATTTATTCAAGCATTTTCTTATAAAAAATCCCAACATTATAAAACGAAATCAACATGTTTTAATATGACATCTATGAATGACGGTACCATTTCAAACTTAAGCTTTTACCCAATGATACTATTTATCATAAAAGTTAGGATTTACTCAGTGTAGACCTTATTAGAAAATGTGTTGTTTACTATATTCTGCCATTGCTTCACTTCAATGGCTAGTGATGATTATCAGATATACACTTGTATTTTTAACTGTTGCTTACACATACTTATAGCATAATGTTAATGGAATCTACGTTGTTTAGTTTTTTATAGTTTATAGTTTTATATGCACATAAGCAAACTGCTTACAACTTATAAAGCAGTGTTGGTATATTAACCATTAGTGTCTTTGACTTGTTGTGTGAAACACAACACATAGGTACGCAGCAATGACTCCCAGACTCTGGATACCAAGCAACCATCAGACAAAACTCACTGTAATACCAGTGATCCAAATACTAAAGCTGCTGTCTTGTTTTGAAGTCGCTGAGCCTCTGGATGTTTTCTTTGGAGATGCTCTTGCATAGCAGTTGTGCTGCTGCAACACTTCACTTTTACAAAGCGTGCAGAGCTTCATTTTATTAGGTCTCTGTTGAAAGAATTACCACACTTTGGATTCGGTGTCATATTTTATTATCATTTTCAGCATGCCCAATAGTGGGAGCCACCTTAATTGGGGATTGAATGCAAACAGTAAACGCATTGACACATTTGACAATTTACGTAATTGATTATGTTAATCCGTCGTTCTAATGACCAAGCCAAATATCAAGTGCTTGTTTCAAATTGAAATGTATATTTTACATTTTCATTGGAGCGCTTTTCCCCTCCTGTGGCTATTTTGGTATTCCTGCTTCTTTTGCTTTCTATCAAATGATATACAAGTGCCTCAGAATATTCATGCAAACAATCAGATATTCATGAAAAATGAAGCGGCCTCTTCAAATCCTTCATTTGTTTCTACCTGAAAAGTGGACTACCTCATACAACAATCATCAGACAAAAAAAAAGAAAAAAAAAGAAAATCCATAAAATCAATCTGTGTGTAGGCAAATCCAAACTTCAGTCCCGACACTGCCTTGACAGAAACCAAACGATCCCTCCGTTCAGTTGTTTGCGCTGCAGCTGATTGTCTCAGATACAACTGGCTGAGAAAATCATTCATATCTCCTGCATTCTGATGAGTTGTTATTGGCCAATTATTTTCCTCTGGCTGTCAACAGAAATGAAGCTGTATTTCTGCAAGCATGGCTAACAACCCGCAGGGAGGCCTGTCTGTTGGATGTGTGTGTGTGTGTGTGTGTGTGTGTGTGTGTGTGTGTGTGTGTGTCTGTTTAGGGGTGGGGGGTGGGGTTTACACTACATAAGACAAACAAATAGACTGCCTCCTTATTGTACCACACCCCCCCCCCCCCCCCCAAACACTTTTCATGTTCCTGTTCACAATCCAGCACTTTTTCTTTTTTTTAACTTTTACTTTGCTTTCTCTCCTTTTATTCCCTCAGCTTCTTCCTTGTTTTCCCTTATTATAGTTTCACGGCTCTCTACATGCAGCTCTGTCTAGTTTTGGTACAGACTGTTCCTATGTCTCTTGTTTTTTTGTTTTTTTTCCTGCTTCTTCTTCCTCTGTTGTCCCCTCATTTACACTGTTCTTGTCCTGCTGCTGCCGTCTTCATACGTCTCTGCTGCCGGTTTTTAAGTTTGGTCTCATGATTTATTTGTCTTATTCTCTCCAATTTCCCTGTCTCAAAACATACACATACATATTCACACATAAAAAACAACTCGCATTTACTGACAGAAAAGCACTCACATGCGCCATCTACGCTCGCTGCGCGCACACACACACACACACACGCCAACATGGGCAAAATAAACAGGAGCGAGCAACTGACACGCTTGGTGCAAGGGAGCCCAGGCATAACAGGCCAGAAACAATTAAGTGTAGAGAGAAGACAGGCCCGCTAGTGAGGGACATTTACATTATTGAAAAGGACTTTGAGGGGAATGGTGGAAGCTGCATGCACAGAAAACACACACACACACACACACACACACACACACACACACACACACACACACACGCTGCCTACTTCTCTGTCGGACATGCCAAATAATGATCTCTCTCCTCTGTCTCTCTTTCTCCCTCTGGTCTCAGCTTCTCTGTCTCCCTCTCCGCTCTCTGCCACGTCTGTCTCCCTCTCCGCCCTCGCTCCATCTCTCTGTCGGACGTGCCCTCCGGTATCATCCAAATCACTATCTAATCTTTACAAATGGCGTACCTACGGAGCTGCGTGATGTGTCACTCCGCATCAGAAACTAGGGCCAAACGTGAATCTATTGTGCTTGACATTCCCCTCCCTCCTCTGCCATTCCATCATGTAAAATGTCAAAGAGTGTGTGTGTGTGTGTGTGTGTGTGTGTGTGTGTGTGTGTGTGTGTGTGTGTGTGTGTGTGTGTGTGTGTGTGTGTGTGTGTGTGTGTGTGTGTGTGTGTGTGTGTGTGTGTGTGTGTGTGTTTGTGTATGTAAGTGTGTGGGGGCACTGTATTTGTTCTTGTACTTTGTTAGTTTAGTGGGGTTGAAAAAAATTGGGGAAAATGGTAAAAAAAACTAAACTAAATGAACAATGGAAGGGGTAAAATATTAAACATATATTCAAATAAATGAATAAAAAATAAATTAATTTAAAACTTAAAGTTTAAAATGAACTATTCTCGGAAATTTGGCATGTATTGATATAACGTGAGAGTATTCAGTAGTATTGATGTAATTTGGTCCGTGCCTTTTAAAAGTACCAAATTCAGTACCCAACCCTAATATTTGTGAAATCATGATTCCTAGACAATACATGTGTGTCAGCAAGAGAAATGATTTTTGAAATGCAGAATTGTCTTTGTGCGTGGTGGCATTCAAGTTGTGTATTTGTTGCTTTAAAGTGTGTATTTGGGCTGAAACATATCTGTCTTTGGGGATTTGTGTGCGAGAGGGAGTGACTGGGATTGGAGGAGACACAGGACTGGATGGAAATGGTCGGCTAAAGCCAGCCCACAGCCAACCTGCCCCCTGGAGGGGAAGAATTCAGAGTGCTGTGCTTAGCAAGAGCTTGTCAGCCAAAGAAGCCAGGGGTTCAAAACTCACAAACGGTTACATAATCTTTAAGAACAGACACACACACACACACACACACACACACACACACACACACACACACACACACACACACACACACACACACACACACAGACAGGGACACATGGTGAGCTGTTGGGGTAGTGGTGAGCACTGCAAGTAAAGACAGAATCTGAGCCACAGGTGGCATTAAAAGGTTGAAACTGCTGCTGTTGTTGAGGTTGAAAATGTCAGCCAAAGCACATTCATCATGGAGAGACGGTACATTTATATTAACTTTTTTTTTTTTTTTGGTATTTCAAATGTTTGTTTTTTATCTTTCATATGGTATTTCATTTTTCTACAGCGTAATGTTTCCCTGCAGGGATCATTCAAGTTATCATCTCACCCTCCTGTCAAATGATTTCTACAAGTCCTCCTTGCAAATATTTTCCTCTCTTGCTTTCACTTCTCATTGCAAATGGACGTCACCACTGCAACAGAGTAAGGCTCGCCACGCTCTGGCTAATTTTAGATACAGGGAAGCATTGACCTTTCATTGAGGAAATTGTAATGGTTGCCATTTTGTTGTATTCTTGTTTGTGTACGTGTCTGCTGGAAGACAACAAGCAGCAGAATAGCGGGTTGGTGCATGGGTGCAAGGACAAGAGACAAAGATGATGTGATGATGGTGTTTTGTAAAGGTCTACATCTCCCTTATAGCTTGTTGAATGCAAATGTATTAATAGGTTTTTATGAAATTCTAATGTGAGCTGGTTAATGTAGGCAGTGTTGAAAGCAGACTGTTTTTACCTCATAATGTTTGATCTGACTATAATAATTAGGGATGAAGCATGATTTGATGAAATTGACTTAAACACATCATAAATAGCCTACTCTTGTCATTGCTGTATTGGAGTAAATATAAATTATAGAAATACAACTAAAATATAATGTAGCAAAGGGAAAAAGTGAAGCAGAGTGAATACAGTATCAACAGCTATGTATTTATTTATTTGAAAGGTTCACCATTTGCTGTAAATACTTTGAAACAACCCCAATATGTTTAATTGGTGACTTTAGATTGGTCTGGCAGTTTTCTCCTTTTTGAGTAAAATTTGCTATAATGACACTGCCCAGCTGTTTAAAATGGAGACTGAAGACTGAAGACATGCTGGGGAATCTACAAACGGTAGAGACAGGCTTTATCTAATCATCTGTTTGAAAAGCATTTATCAGAACAGGTGCATGTGTATTTTAATCAGTTTTTCTACACAGGTTGTGTGATAGTGACCCAAATTGTATTTTTAAACTTTGATTCTCTTCTTTTTTGATTCCACAAAGTTTATATTCTCTAATTTGGATCATGTCAGGATGGAAAGTTTGGCCAACATTTAGCAAGTGATGAAGATGAACCTAGAGTACAGCACAGAGTATATGAAGAGATTTCAGGGATGCTTTGGAGTACATACATTAGAAAGGAAATAAAAAAGGGATACAATTGAGATAAAGTTTTGATTATAGCAATTTAAAAACAATCTTTTTTATCATCAAATAGCATTTATAGAAGAAGTAGCACTTAGGGACATATGGACTAAAATACCAAATGCTATAATTGAAACCAATAATTCATCCAAAGGTGTATAAGAAGGCACATGTTCAGAAGAAAGAAATGGCACTTGATTTTTTATCTCTGCCAGGCATAAGCTTGGAGGGAATCATGTGTTTGGTCGTGTATGTGTGTGTCCATGTGTGCCTCTGTCTGCAGCTAATCTTGCATAACTATGCCCATCAGCCTAATATTTTGGTGCATATTTATGACTGTATGCTCAAGAATCTCTCATGTTAGCGGTGATTCACAGTTGTTGAGAAACCTATTTTTACCTATTTTTGCTATTCACTACTGATTTCTCACTCCTCTTAGCTGGCCGGTGGGGGCCACAAGTGCTCAACAGCTTCATCATCACTAATCAAGTCTTGTTGCCACGTTAAATCAATCGGTGCCAAATTTGAGAACGTTGAGAGCACTTTTAGTTCTAAACTCAAATAAATATTAATACAATTACTTATGAACCGATTGTACGGTTTAGAATTTCACCATTCAAGCAGTTAGCATAAAGAGCAATCAGCTGGACTAAAAACAAGGCTTACCGAGTCTGTTGCAGGCCACATTTTGCCCTTTGTCGTGGCTCACAAACTGACATCCATAGAAAAGTTTGGTCTCATCTTGAACCACCACATCTTCAGATTTGTTTCATGCTCAATATGGTATGAACAACTAAAGTTAGGCATGATAAAAGATGAAGAAATCCCAATTTTGTAGACACCTTGCAGAGATCTGCACTTTACTGCCTTATTGTTCCTAATAAGACCTTATTGTGTGTAATACTCCCCTGCCCCCATTACAAAAAACAACAACAAAAAACCCCACAGCTGTGCTAACTCTCCACACACACATGCATAAAAAAAGCTTTGGCAAATACTACACTCCACTCCAGCATGCATAATACACACACACACACACACACACACACACACACACACACACACACACACACACACAGAGACATCTCATTCACATGCTCAGCTGCCCTCCCTCCCCCACAGTGTTGTTGCTGGGGAGTGGCTTGCTCAAATATCACCTTGAGTCTTGCCATTTCCCAACCTCATTTACTTTATTACAGCAAGTGTCTGCTGTGTGTGTGTGTGTGTGTGTGTGTGTGTGTGTGTGTGTGTGTGTGTGTGTGTGTGTGTGTGTGTGTGTGTGTGTGTGTGTGTGTGTGTGTGTGTGTGTGTGTGTGTGTGTGGTGTGTGTGTGTGTGTGTGTGTGGAGGGGGGGTTGGTGGGACAGATGGGAGAAATAGAAAAACTGGAGATAAAAAAAAAAAAAACCCACACAAACACAGCACATTCTCATGCGGACAACTATGCGTGCACAGACCACCGTAATCAGTCTCGAGGGGGACTCCATGCTAACGTGGAGGAGAGAGAGGAGAGATTAATAGAATGAGAAGGGGATGTGTGTGTTTCTGAGAGTGTGTGAGGGTGGTTGGAGTGTGCGTATGGGGCCTCATGACAGAGGTGGGAGGGGGGGCTGTTACCACCAGTAGCACAAGCCAGAAGGAAATGACATCGTTGGGGTTGCCACGGCAGTGGAGGAGATGCTTCCCCCCCTCCCTCTCCTCAGTCTCTCTCATCCAGTCATCCCTCACTTCATCCATCTCTTGCTTGCTCATGCAATCTTCCATCTATTTTTTTTCTGTACTTGCTCTTTATCTCTGTCCCTCTCCCATTTCCCTGTTTCTCTTTATCCCTTCACTCCACGCTGCCTCTCCCTCCTTCATTTCCCCGCCGTTGTCTGGCAGAGCTCTCTATAAACATGCCAGGGACAGCGCCTCCTCTCTCCCCTTTCCAAATTGTCTTCCTCCGACTGAAACGGCCGTGATGATTGCATTCTCACACTCCATTGTAAAACAAAAAAAAAAGGAAGAAGAAAAAAGGAGAGCGGGTAGTCGCTGTATGACGTGGCCCTTTGTGGCATGCTGTTGGGAATCTGAATTGCCTGTCAAGCAGGGGACTTTCCAGCTCAGAGACAAGACACAATGAAGCTGTTTTGATTGGGGGGGGTACAAAGCAGAAGACCATTTACCACAATGCCACGCAGTCATTATGTCTTGACTCTGCATCATATTGCAATAACCACACACACACACACACACACACACACACACACACACACACACACACACACACACACACACACACACACACACATACACATACACATACACATACACATACACATACACACACACACACACACACACACACACACACACAGTCTCTCTCTCTCCTCTCTCCTCTCTCTCTCTCTCTCTCTCTCTCTCCCTCTCTCTCTGCCTCTCCCTCTCTCTCTGTCTCTCTCTGTCTCTCCTTCATACACACACAATGTGGCCTACGTAAATTACAGCTTGATGGCACAAATCAAATGCAAATTGCATACACAAACAGAGGGAAACTGAGTGGATGTTAATGATATGACAGTCAAATGTGTTTTGAAATGTCGTTTGGCAAATACCAATTAAAGGGCAAAAAGAGCAACAATGTAGAGAGCTTTTGGTACACAGATGACGCTGACGTCATATTTCATACTTGATATCACATTTCATATCTTCTCCGATGTCTTAGTTTTCTCCATTTATAACAGCAAATCAACTAAATGGTCTGATGTTCACATGCTAGTTGTTGTGAAAGCTGAGCAGCCAGAGTGAGGCAAAACGTCAATGTTGTGCTGCTAAGATGTGCTAAATTGCTCTGTAGAGCTGAAAGCAGCTGTGATGATTCTCTGTAGGTTTGTTGGCTTTGTCACTGAGAGGAACACCTTTTGTGCTGCGTGTATTAATTAGAGCCAGGGTTATAAAAGCATTGATTCATGCAGCCTTGAGTTATTCTTAATAGTGTGAGTTATAACCCAATTCAAATAGAAGTTTTTACGTTAGAACAATCAAACTCTCAATCCCACAAATATTTGTATTATTTTTCAACATTGCAATGTGACATACTATTTTTGTACTTATATGATCTATTTTGGCATATACATTATAAATATATATATTCATGATGACATTGATGGAATTGTTCATCCTTATTTCCAAAAAAAAAGAAAAAGAAGGAGGGGAAAAAAGAATCTTTAGAAGCGGCACCAGGGGAGGGCGGGTTCACAGCGTTACAGCTTGAAGCCAGGAGGCATCACTGACATTTTGGGGATAAAGGTCTTGATGAAACCTTGCTGTTTCACACACACTCACAGCGGCCCCGCTAATAAATGCTAAAGAAAGGCAGATGCCATTGTTTCTGTAACCCAGATCCTGGCATGAAAGTTGTTTAGTTAGGGTTTTTTTTTTCCTTAAACAGAAGGACTCATTCACTGATCAATAGCACAGGCGTCTGCAAAAAAAACCCTGAACTTTCCCTTTACTGTAAGTCTCTTCCCACTCTCCTGTAAAGTAAGCAGAAGTCGCACTTTCACTGCGTCTTTTTCGCTCCACGTTATCACTGTGTAGTCTTGACTCATCTAGGCCAACTGGCAGAATAATAAGCAGAGAGGGATATTTGGTGGGACTTTAAGAGAGCTCAAACTACAGTGCTGTATTAGTGCCACTTTCACTTACTCAGATGAAGAAACACTGTCGGTGATTAAGCTTCTTGTGGATATGTGTGTTTGCGTGTGTGTGTGTGTGTGTGTGTGTGTGTGTGTGTGTGTGTGTGTGTGTGTGTGCGCGCCTTGGCTCCATTGGGACTCTGTAGCAGAGCCTTAAATTATACATATGTTCTCATTCCATTACCAGTGGCAACTACTAAAGCCTTCCCAGCATTTCCATTACCAAAATGAAGGGATGCACGCACTCACTTACTCCCTAGCTTTCTCTCTCTCTCGCTCTGTCTCTCTCTTGCTCTCTCTCACTCACACACCAGCATGCGCATGCTTAAACAGCTGAACTCGAGCTTTTTACTCACGCAGCGACAATCCTGAGAAAAAGTGACCGCGGTGCATCTGTGACCAAACAGTTGCCAGTTCAGATCCTTACAGACGGCCTGGCAAATCTGGATGGTAGGAATGAATGATTAATGGTCTGTCCTCCCTTAACAACTGCCACTGCAATGCCATAGAGGAAGGAGTTTAATCCTCTTCTCCGGTGGAGCTGCTCAGCGGTCAGCAGTTGTAGCGGGCAGCTCTCACTTGTGAATAGCTCTGTATTTGCGTGCAAAGTCCAATTTCAGTTGAATAATTCTGTCAAAGCAAGAAAATGTGACGGTCGTGACTTATTGATCAGCTGTGGGGTATCTTTAGAGAAGCAACATTACATCTTCTTTTATCTTTTCACCATTTTTTAAAGATAGACTGAAAGTGGGATGCAGTCATGAGTACACTTTGATGATATGAAGTCATTATTCTAAAGTCACACATGATGCAAACATGCATCTATAATGGGAGATGGGGTTGCAATCCGAGAGGCTCTGCTCATACTGGAACAGCATGCATAAGCCAATAACATTATCTAACTGCATTAGCAAATTATACATCACGTGAACAGTGTATAAGTGGTGATATACTGTATATTACCACTGCTTAAGGCTGCAGAAGCGAATGCAGTGTATAAAAACATACAGTATGTGCTGTGCAAAGCTGAATTCTATATGTTTTGTTTTTCCGGAAGCTGTTTTTAGTCTTTGAGGCAGTTAGGTGCGATATATCAGAGAGTTTTCCTGAACAATACCACTGTACTCTCCTCTGCTGTTAAACCTTGCTCCACTTCACTCCCTCCCACTCCACTCAGCTGGACGCCAGATTTTAAACCTTCTCCGGTAAACACTGGCACCTCGCTGTGGCTGCTTCTCATCAGCTTTCAGATCAGATGGAGGAGCGCCGTGCTCCGAGGAGAGGTGTTATCAGACAGCTGAAACGGGAGAGAGGCCCAGCCCGCGCCGCAGTCATTTGAGCCCGGCTACGAGCTGAGACAACATCAGACAAGGATTAAATCAACAAACCTGACTGACCCTGGGTGACCAGGCAGGCTACTTACAACTCTGTGGAGAGGAGTATTTAGCCTGTTGGGGAGGAGACACAGAGGGGGAAAAGGAGCAAAGACAGGAAAGTGGGACAAATGAATGAATGAAAGAAGCTACATTAGAGGAGACAGCTTGCCAAAAAGGTTCAGGAAGCAGCTATTCCCAACGCGATTCATGAATAACAAGCATGTGCCAGGGCTGTACTGCCTATGTGCTGATGATAACAGTGATGCTGATTGGTTTATGATGAAGCAAGTCTCCAAAAAACCACAGGTGGTCATTTGAATGGGTCCCAGGGCAAACGAGTGGGTCCTTTTCCCCACATTTTAAGTCTTGGTTTTCTACATTATCATTAGTTAAATCATTCAAAGTGACCTTGGGATAAATATGACACCATACACATGATTAGAAGATCAATCATCAACCTTTTTATTTAAATTCAAATAAAAAAAGAAGATTAAAGACTAGAGGTAAATTATGCACACCACAAAGGAAGTGAGAAAAAACGATAAAATAAAAACTGCTTCCAATGAACTGAAGAATTTAAACAGTGGTAATCTTGGTGTGTGTAATAAAATAGATCCTGATGAAACATTATAATGGTCCTTTCTGCACAACATCCCTCTGCTTAGTCACTTTAATAAACCCAAATATCATGTACTGTTTCATCACACTGATGTAGCATTCTCTTCAATTTTCATAGCTAACCTAACAATACTACCACACATTAATACTCAGTTTATGAGACATTTATCTTTCTGGGTGATGAGTTGAAGAAGCTACTCCACCTCTAAAGGCTGTACTATGTGCAAGGAGGGAGCAACAATTAATATTTCCCTGAAAACTTGATGAATATAATAATCATTGTTTTTAATTGTTCATTGGTCAGAAAAAATCACATGGTCATTTCACCCCCAGATGACTCAACTTACTCCTCCATTCAGATCAACTTACCCCTGACCTGAGGCCCGTTGAGCCACTGGAATTTAGTTATATTCTCAGGCCTCTGTCATAGATGCTGTCTTACCATTTCATTTGATATGAGACATCCTGAAGTCATCATTCTACTTCTTTCTCATTTGTCTTTGTGTAGAGGACAATAAATAGACATTGGCTTATCTTACCCGACTCTCCCCTAATGTGGGATGCTGCACATGAGAGCTGTGCTCCATTTGTTAAGATGCTAATTTGCTAAACCTGATTAGCATCACAACTTTTCACGTTTGTGTGTTATGAAGTAGGTTTAATACACAACATGTGCAGTCAGCGAGGTTTCTTTTGTTTATTTCTACTGTTTGTTGTTCACAATTACAGCATTATCAGGGAAAAATAGTTTGTCTCTTCTGGATGTGTAGCTAGTGAGTTTCCTGCATCCTCTCAGTTTCAATGCATCAGAGTACCTGTCAACATCACTGTCGTAAATCCTTTTTGTTTGTTTGTTTTGCTTTTGTCAGCTCAGCTTGTCATTTGCAATTTTAGGAAGTCTCACCTCTCCAGCTTCATCTGAAATCTGACATTGCATCTTTTTTTTACCATAAAAGGGATTTTACCATTTTTACCATGAGATGCACAAGCTGTAAATGTTTGGATATGTGGAAATATCCTGAAATATATCCAAACTGTCAAACTTTCGACCTGCAAATATCACAGCACATACTGTATTAGAGGCTTGTGATTAAATGGAAAGCTGTTACCACATTTCTTCTTTACATTTATATAATTCAAATGTCTATATCATTACACACAGCCATGTTAGTATCATATGTAACTTTTTGCCTTGAGCCAATTTTGCATTACTACATTTAAAACTTCATGAGCTGTTAAAACTAGTTAGACACCACCATGTTTCCACAGTAGTCCAGAAAGGACAAACCAGACAATGTCTCTAGAGAGGGTCTTTCATACCCACTATAGGTTCTCCTACATGTCTGTTGCTTGTAAGGGGGGTGAAGTGGAGGGGTATTCAGTTGGTTGAAATATGCAACCTTAAAGTTAGATGCCACTAAATCCTACACACTGTGTATCTTTTACTGGAAGGAAAGTATTGAGGAGGAGTGCCTTCATTAAAATAAATAAAATAAAAACAAAGCAACGCTCTGAGGTACTGAGCTGGGTAATGCAGTAATGTTTAGTAGCCATTTGTATAACCAGCACTATGCAACTACAGGGGAAACACACACAGATATTTACTGGGAAGATTGTATGTCCATGCAGCTATCTTTTCTGTCCAGCTTTAATGTCTAAAGAAAGAATACATAATAATAAAATTGAGGGAAATAAATAAATGTTAATAGGCTGGATTTATAGTTGTGATTTGAAGGTAACGAGTGAGCAGATAAAGTTGGGCGGTCAGAGTCGTGCAGTAACTGTTGACTGTCAGGACAAACAATATTCAACATGCAAGTTGTTATATCAGATGCTTTCAATGCTTGCTTACTGATAATAGTTCCCACTAAGATCATTTGAAATTGGGACTGTCTACATCAGATTAGAATTTATATATAAATACATGAGCCAAAACTGTGGGAAAAAAGGTGAAGTGAGTAAAGTAAAATATATCTCATTTCATCTACTGTGGTTCAGTGTTAAGGAACAACTCATTCATCATTCCACCAAAATGTTTTCATCATGTTTTCAAATGTTTCATTAAGTCTTTCTTGTTTCTGTCTGAACTGCAGCATACATGTCCAGTTATTGAATATGGTTGTTTTTGCAACTCCCCAATAAACCCTGTATGGAGTGCTCCTTTTCAAATGCTTGTTTGCTCTAGGCTGAATCAGTGGATGAGTTTGCAAACCTGGTGTGTTTTACCCTCTGGTTCTGTTTCTTTTCACAAATGGAAAAATCCAAAATGCACCACTATGTGAGGATGTGAGAATGTTTACTCCTCTCATTGGGGTAGTTGTGTCTAGGGAGGGAGCAAAACTGAATAGGAAAAAGGTCCTGAAGAAGGTCCTATCTGCCAAATATAAAAAATGCAATGTGTTTTGTCGGGCCAGTTCAGGTCAGACTTGGATTCATTCTCCAGCTAACCACTATAGCAACTGTTGATTATGCTTATCCCAGTGTGCAAAACACACCCTGCTACAGGAGCTGTTTAACTCAAACTTGTGGAGCTCGCCTAGCATTTGGGTCGGATTGAGGTCAGGTTCCGTTCTCACTGCAAATGAATCGCTCAAGAATTTGTCTGGTGTGGGTTTTTTTGTCTGTAATAAAAGTATGATTGCCCTAACGAATCATACAGAGGTGGAAAACGAACCTTAGTCCAATTCAAGCGGACAAAATAGCACAGTTACCTGATTTGTAAGTTAGAATAAGCTTCAGATCTCCACACATCAAAAGCCATGACCGTCATTTGACTTTTTTATTTGACATTAAAAGTTGTGTCACTGACTTCTGTTAAATTATACTTTATGAAAAAATTGCACTTTGTAAATTCCTAATCTTCCTGTTGTCCCAGTAGCTTTTTAGAAGCAGTCAAAACCTCACAGCAGACACTGTTTCCGTATGCAGCATAAGTTTCTAGCACAGGTTTTGTCCCTGGGGCCAAAATCACTCCAGTCAAGTAAAATAATTTTGCGGCGGGTTTCGGAGATTAGACCGGCTTGAACTTAAGTCTCATTCGCAGCCGAACACCGTGCACAGATAGGAAGTGAAAATGGGTTGTTGGTCGTTTTATTCAAACATTCATGATTCAGCTGAACTACTTTATCAGATCCTCCCATAATGGCAATGTGGTTCTGAGCTGCGGGTGGATTGAAAATAGGCTTCTGTTACAGTTCGTAAACAATCTGATAATTTACTTGGCACTGTGGAGAAAGAGGGGGGGTGAAGGGGTTGGGGGGTGGGGGGTGGCGGGTGGCGAGAGTAAGCAAGAGGGAAACACAGTTAGCAAAACAGAGATGCTGAAAAGGCATGAGGACAACTGCCAATTCAATGATAATTACAGTCCTGCAGAAAAAAAACAAAAAAACATCTGAAATCAACAGAAAAGAAAACATATTGAGCTATGGATTCCTGCCCAGGGTGAGGTGCTGACAGTATCTCTCCCTGATATCTGAATCTGTCACAGAGCTTATTCCTCAATTTTAGTTCTCTAGAGTGCAGGAAGAAGAAGAGGAAGGAAAAAAAAAAAAACCTTCCCCTGCACTCAATCTCATCTACGGGCAAAGCCATCATTCACACGGTCATATTTGAATTAGATGTCTAGACATACAGTTTGCCAAAGGACTACTCTGCTTTGTCGTCGAGGGTTTCCGTGCAGCCCTTATCCTCTATCAAAATGATAGAGTCCCAGGGAAGATCCTCCCGGGCTAGAAATGAATGTGGGTGTGAATGGATGCAATCTGGAAGAGAGTTTCCTGGGAATGGGATGCTTTAGTCCTGTAAAGCCTCTCTCTCAGGAAGAGAAGGAGAAAGAAACATCCATAGAATCAATATGGTATAATGTATGGTTTCACACAACAGGATAAACAATGATACTGCTCAATGGATAAGGGATAAAGTAAGGTCAGTCCAGCCACACCACTTGCTTACTTTTTAAGGCGGTATAAATATCTATGATGCTAATTCCCAGCAGGGGTAAACCATGCAGTACCTACTGCCTCGTGCCTATATCATTTTCAAGTCAAACTTCTAACCCGATTATGGTGCCAGATGAGAAGTGAGATTCACCAAAAAGTTATTACAATTCATCATAAGGACAACATGAATATGTGTCACAAATTTTATGGCAGCCCATCCAATAATTACTAAAATATTTCAATCATAACTAAAATGCGAATCTCATAGTGGCACTAAAGTAAAAGTCATGAGATTATTAAAGTCATTAGGATACATTATCTGGGAACTATGAATGTAAATATCGGATTTTGCAATCTATTCTGTAGATGTTGTGATATTTCACTAGATAAGTGAAAGGTTTGAATTACTTGTAGCTAATTTTAGTTAACATTTGGTCATTTTACTTAATTTCAGTCAAATACTATGCTGTAAATCATATTTTAGTTTATATTAGTGACATTATATAAAAATAATAATCTAATATTAGTGTCTTATTTGTGTTACAACAAAATTTCAAGTGGAATTTTAACTGATTTCACTCACCTTTGCCAAAAATGCACAAAAAGACGTGTATAAAATGTAGTATGTATATTTCCTTTCTGCTATATTTCCATAATGGGTCATCTTGTTATTTTAGTTTGGTTACATTTTGTAACACATTGATGGTTTTCATTTCATAACGTTGTCTCAGAAACAGATTTATTTTATTTGTCAGTGAGAAAAACATCTTCATTAATGTCACGTCATGTTGTAATGCTACAATTATTTATCAATAGGAATGCATGGTCGTTTTCCTTGGAGAAAATGAAGTGTTTGCAGGTAATTAATGATTGACGCCTACATACCCCAAACCCACCGTCTGTCAGCTCGATTTTCCAACTCAGTCAATGTCTATATGTCACTTAATATTAATGTCTCTATTACTTATAACTGAGTGACTTAAAAATCTAATGAAATTCAAATGTTAACCAGCTGATTTTAAGTTCTATGTTAACTTGAGATGAACTGTCTTGCTTTTCTCTCTGAGCACTTTTCTCTGGAACTGCCAATCTCTCCTCTTCAGCAGTTTATGTTTGCAATAAGCACTCCTTACTTACCACCAATAAACTGAACAACAATGTCACTGACCATTACACATTAATTGATGCCTGCTGCCTCTGGCGCTATATAAATACTCGGCTTTAAAACCAGATGAAAAAGGTGAGTGGGGGGCTGATTATCATCTGGAGTTCATGAAGTGAAGATGAATTTGTCCACAACACCTCAAGAAAACAGTTCATCCAAGCACCGGTGATCCATCGGCCTCTATGCCCACCCTGCACACTGATCACTCACCTACGCTTGACTTCCACTGCTCAGACAGCTCGCCCACACTCGAGCGTCCATTTTCACTCCTCTCACCCTGGCGAAAATTGTACCTCCTCTCTGATTAGAAAGTATTATTTATGCACTTGTGATCCTCGCTCTTTCACCTCTCTGCTGCCAAGAAAATATAGGCCGTCTCCAATCTTTCATACAGATGAATGTGGGGCTCTCTTTGTGTATGATTATTGTTTATGTGCCTACAAATTTGGGAGAATGAATAGGTGTCCCCGAGTGTGTGTGTGTGTGTGTGTGTTGGTGGGTTGGGGGAGGGGGGGGGGTGGCAGTCAATTAAACAAACAGACACTGTCCTTGGATAAGCTTTCTGGGTTTCTCAAGCACCTAGCTTCGATTCAGGGAACACTACAGTTCTGTGTGTTCAATTCCCAGCTGTATAACTGGCTCCATCATACATGCTGTGCACAGAAACAGGGGAGGGGGAGAAAAAGAGAGCAGGGGAGGAGAGGGAGGTAAAAAAGATGGAGAGAGGGAATTGGAGGGTGGGGAGGGAGAGGAAGAGACAACGCGAGATAGAAACAGAGACCTAGAAAAGGGAGGAGAGAAAGAGGGGATAGAGCCATTAAATTCACCACACAACAGTGCCATCTAGTGGGCTACTTTTTTCATTCATCCCTTCATCCCTCCTTCCCTTTTCCCTTTATTTCTCATTGTGCCTTCCTTCTCCCCCCAGCCACAGTACCTCCTGGATCTTGCATCTCACACTTCTATCATTTTTCTTTCCTAGACATACACACACATACATCACACACGTCTACATGTGCACCCACACACATTAATATGCAGGCAGGGCAGTGCACGCCTGCACAGATTCCTGATTTGGCATACTAAAGCAGCAGTGACTGGTAATCTTCCCTGTGTACTGTGCCCATGTTCTGCAATGATTCAAAACAAGCAAATGGGACACACACACACACACACACACACACACACACACACACACACACACACACACACACACACACACACACACAGACAGACACACACAATGAAGAAGTTGCCAGCCAGTATAAAAAACACTTGTTTGTCCCTGCCGTCCTCTTACCCTTGTTTACGTCTATTTTTCTGTCCCCTCACATTGCTTCTTTAACCTCCCCCTTTTCTTTCACCCCCTTAACACATTCTCTCTATCTCCCTCTCCTTCCCTTCATCTCTCCTTCCACGGTGCTACCACCCAGACTGTAAACAGCGGTGATGGATTACTAATTGTCCGGCTCTAGATGCAGTGGGGTGGAGAAAACTGTGGGTGGGTGGAATGGGGGGTGTGTGTGTGTGTGTGTGTGTGTGTGTGTGTGTGTGTGTGTGTGTGTGTGTGTGTGTGTGTGTGTGTGTGTGTGTGTGTGTGTGTGTGTGTGTGTGTGTGTGTGTGTGTGTGTGTGTGTGTGTGTGTGTGTACGAACGTGAATCACGCAATCAGGACAAATTGCAGAATTTCTGGTTGGGAAACAAAAACCTCTTCATACACACAATAGAATGAAAATATTGTGTGTTCTGTGTCATGCTTTACATGTTCTTGCACCTTAAACAGTGACCCGTTATGACATCAGACATTTTGACCTTCAGAGTAAGCACATTTCTTTGATTGAGCATTTGCAGTTTGATACCTTGCCCATTAGTTTTGCTTTGATAGCCATAATTAGGCCCTGTGGGGGGATCTGCTGCAATCTTCAAGCAATAAACTCAGTCCTGCAACGTAAAAATGAAGCAGAGCTTCACTGAAAAGGTTTACTCAAGTTCTAGGTTTTGCTAAGATATGGCAAGAACCTAGTAATGAAAAAAATATTTAAATAATCCAGCCAACATACAGATTTAGTAGTCTTTTCTTTTGATGGGCACTGGTGGTACCAGTTACATCCCACAGTAGCAATTTTTTAATCATGCTCAGGGCAGACTGTCTGGAGGAGTTCCATTGTGTTTGAAAATTAAAGTAAACAAAGACAGAGCAGGCTGAATATTAATATAGATCTAATGAAGGAGTTTATCAAAGTTGGTTGGTTGGATTTCCTGTTGCCAGCTGCTGTCTCATCTCTTGAATTTTGTGACATTGACTGTGCATGTGAAGGTGATGCAATGTTGATGCAAACTTCCAAACTTGAGGTGAATACAAGTGAAAAGCCAGGTCTCCAACCTGCTTTGCATGCACATTCATCATTTTTATTTTTTTTGTATTTTTATAAGTGAAATGATTAAAATATGAATTGAGAGAATAATTAACACATTGCTGTTGTAGCCCTGAAATTGAGCGCAGGAGGAAGTTCATTCATTAAAGTTGTATTATTTCATCATCTTTGTGGCTCTTTTTTTTCATGTCTGACAACATAACTCAAGTGACATCACGTGAGTTATCTTCTGTTTGGCTTGGAAACTTCATATTGTCATGTTACAAACTGGGGACATGAAGTTTTACAGACATGGGTATGTACAGGTCAGAGAGGGCCTAAGAAAAACATACACAGTAGCTGAATTATGGGAAATGTAGGATCCAAAATTTTGGAGCTTGAGCCGTACTACAGGGTAAACGTCAGGGTATCTTCAGTTTGACTTTCTTTTCTTGCAAGTTCCCCAACTTTACGGAAGTGCCATACTAAATAGCTGGACTGCTGTTTTAAATAATGTGTTAATCTTAACTTTAAATTAAGGTTGTGTAAACCTGTAGCCAACCTTTCCAGGTGAACAACTAGTTGACAGTTGTCCTTAATTTTTGTGATATATTATAGGTGTAAAAATCCATACAAGTTTTAATGTGACACCGAGTGTGAGTCAGCAGACATGCACTAACACCCATCCTCTTATCTTCATATGCACCTTCCAATCCATCCTCCCCTCTGCTTCCTGCTTCCTTCCTCCCTCAGATTCAGTGATCACATCACCCATCAATTAAACCAACACCAGCCAATGGTGATGCTATCTGTGCTGTGCAGCTCTGGCTCGTGGTGGAGGGGGAGAACGAGTTGATTGCCCTAATGAATTATATATGCATTATTGATAAGCTCTACTTTTGCCCGGCTTCTATAAATATATATTTATATAACGTGTCACTTTGTCTAATCGTCAGCGGATGGACCTGTGTCCTCAAGCTTCTGGCGGGGAGGACGACCCAGGAGCGGAGCCAGCTGCGTTTGTATGCTGGTTTGCAGCTTGGATTATTAGGAAGGGAGTTGCTTCAGATTGTGTTTGTGTGCAGACTGAAGATTTGGTCATTGGGCAAATCCACTGTTATTCAAAATGAAACCTTCGATATCTAAAGCACATACAGCAAAAAAAATGTCTCACTTTCCCCCAATTCCGCAAAAATGACATTGGTACACAGATGATTGATTGATTGAATGATTGATTTGGCTGCTAAGAACAACCCCAGTCTTATCCTGGCAGTTATCGAGCAGCTCCTCTGCTCAGCAAATGTCATTCATAATTAAAACGTACAAAAAAGATGAGTTCAGCTTCAGGAGTTCAGGCGGCGGCCCAGCAGGCCAGATCCTCCTGACTTATTTGCAGCAATAAGGATTGATTTGATCAATCATCGCTACACGTCTGAAATATATGCTCGCCTCTGGGCTTGAGGTGCTCGCTGAATGATTCACATACAAACTTTGGCAGCTCCTATGCAGTTTCTTAGGGGGAGTGGCCTAGAAGAGCATTATCAACATCTGTTAGTCTTATCACTCCAGTCTGAGCAAACTCTCCTCTCCTCTCTCTCCACTACATTACCGCCTGTAGCTGCAGCCACATCAAAACTGATTCACAGGTGATTTTGTCAATAAGTTTTGGTCGTGTGGAGTAGTTTTGAAGTACGTTAGCTAAGCTGAAGTTGTACACATTGCATGCACAGAAGGCTCTCTGTCTCTCTCTGATGCACACAGAAACGGAGCCTACAGCTCTTGATCCAGAGCGAGAGCAAACACCGTACTGGATAAATGAACCGGATTCCAAGCATTTGTTCTTGTGATTGTCCTCTGAGTTTGCACAACGGGAGAAAAGTGTAGTGACTCTCGAGTAAAGCAGAGGACACATGCGCACACGCTCATGCACGCATACATCTTCAAATGTGCCTGGTGAGGCAGTCAGAGCAGATACATTTCCTCCTTCCCATAATCTGTCAGTGCAAAATATTCTACATGTGTGGTGGACTTGTACCATGTGTGTATTTGCATTGAAGCATGGATTCTTTTGGTGCATGTGAGCGGTTCCTGTTGAGCATGCTAATTTGTGTCACCTGTTGAAAAAACCAGCATCAAACCCAGACTAAAAGCCATGTGGTTCTTTTCCTTGGAATGACAGGCAGCTGTGGTACAATCTCTATTGTTTACTGTTTACCAGCAGTCCACAGGGAGACAAAATGATATGTCACCAATAATGTGGTTTTGCACTCTGATTGGAGCATCGTTGTGACAAGTCTGTCGCTGGCTGTTGCAATCAACAGCGGAGCTCTCTGTTTCTTGTTCTTCTGATCTCAGTAATCAAGGAAGAGAAAAGATCCCATTGCTGTCAATTGTAGTGATATTTCCCTCTGCACATCTGACAGACTGCAAAAGAGCTCCACATTAAGTATCTCTGAAGTACACTAGGTGTCCTTTGAGGGAAAAGGAATAGCTGTAATTGCCATCATTTCCACACCGAAGCCCCTTTCATTTCTCTGCGTGGCCCAAGAAATTCAACTTGACATTCTGAGAAGCATCAAGCCCCTTTTAAACCCCTCGGTTTCCATCTGCTACCCTTTACTTTGTCTTTCTACCCATAACGTGGCCCTGTGCTCCACACAAAAAAAAAGACAAAAAATAGCCTCTACACTTTACTGTGAGCTTCTTCAAAAAGCAGCAGCAATTACATTTTGAGCCATGGGGCGAGGGGAAAAGGAAGGGAGAGGTGATGGGAAGAGAGGAAGTTGGTTTGGTGAGGATATCTGGGTGCGATTGGTCATGCCTTACCCTCCCTACTGAATCTCAAAGCGCAAGAGAGATGAGTGGAATGGGATTTCCCATTTTGTTCCTGGATAGAGGTATAGAGCCCCCCCAGCCCCATCCCTGGATCCACAGCTTTGAACTGTCTCACATGTCACAGATACACAAACAGACATGCACGCACACACACATGCACACACATACAAAAAGACACATGCACACACACACACCCACACACAGCCTTGCTACTTTGGTCACTACACCCTGTGGGCCAAATGATGACTCAGTGCTTTAATCGTATTTGCAGGGGATTGATGCCCAGAGAGGAGGTTTCCTCGCTGCTGAAACTGGCTTGGGGAGAGCAAGAAAGAGATTGAGCGAGAATGATAGTGACAGAAGGAGAGAAAGAAAAGAAAGACAGTCTCAGACCAGAAGAAAAAGAGAGAGCCATCAGAATCAAAGGTGCAGCTATTGAACTAAGACAACTGTTTCACAGTGAACTCATTATTGTTCTCGGTTGTGAAAAGAGACTTATTATGCTCAGGAGCATAATAAGTGTGCATAACAGGAGCTCATAACAGGAGATTGCTGGCAGCATTTATGGAGTAGTGATAATGCTTCTTGTCCTTACCTTTGGTACACTCTTTCCTCACATAATCCAATCATTTAAGTATTCTCAAGCTTATTTTACTTGTTAGTGCTTCTCATTCTCTTGAGAGTGGTGATAGGTGGGAGGCAGCAGAGTGTTGGGATGGATTCAGAGGTGAGGGGTGGTGGTGGGGGATTAGAATAGTAACTAGTGGGGGAAAAAATAATAAATTCACTCGGGTTTGTGCATTTATATCTTCTTTTCCATTCTCAATTTCTTTTTCTGCTCTGACAATTTGGCATGAATTAATAGCTGTGCTGTCAATGAAAAGAACTGAAGTCTATGCACTTAACTGCTCAGCACAGTTTAATTTCTGACAACACCCTTTCCATATGTAGCTGTTACACAAATGTATTATGCGACTTTCCTAATATAATCTGTTGGATTAGGTAAAACTAAACAGTCAGTAGAAAGCTTTAAAAAATACTGTTATTCTAAATTTAAACATACAGTAAAAAGTTAAAGATGCATATTTTTGAGCAGGTAACCGATTATATTTATATTTTAGATGACAAATATCCAACTAAATGTATTTCTCATGATGTTGTATAGAGCTACAATGATTAGTTGATTGGCAGGTAATTAGTCACCAACAATTGTTTTGACTCATCTATTAAGAAAATAAATTTCAAATTATCTGGTTCCAGCTTCTTAAATATTAGTATTTTCTGGTTTCATCTTCTTCTTCTATGATAATAAACTGAATATATTTGGGTTGTGGATTGACAAAACAAGACATTTGAGGACCTCACCTTGTCCTGAAATGTTATTGATAGATAGATTCCTTTATTGTCAATGTATAGAACACAATTCAAAACCCAAGGTAGAGAACGGAGCTCATTAAAAGTAATAAATAGTAAAATAATAAGGCGAGATAAAATACATACATACTACACATCAAATGACGAATTAATTGACTGAAAACCGATCAATGATTAAAATAATGGTTTTATGTTGTATTACATAGACGAGTTGCACAAGCTGAGTAAACTCCTTGCTTCATTTTCCTGCACTTTAATCTGCCCTTTATATCATATCAAGCCCCAGATGTTCAAAAACAACCTTGCTTCATCCTGTTTAAAAAAAAATTCTATTCTGGGAAATTTCTCCTGCTCATCAGATGTGAAGCAATACTACAGTCAATGGTAGGCTGTCTGAATGGTTTCTGGGCATGAAAATGCTCCTTTGTTATTATAGTAATGATGCTGAAAGAACTCCTTTACACATCTACGTTCAAAATGTTGACTTCTGTATCAGTGCTAAAAAAGACAGAGGGTATAACATTATAAGATCCATTATGCTACATACAGTAATGTTCTTCTTATATATTCACTGTGCTGGCAGCATTGTTCATTGCCATATATTGTGCCTGAAAGTACTGGCCATGAACTCTGGACATCCATATCCATCTACTCTAACCTTGTCACACTAGGAGCACAGAAGAATTTGTCTTGGAGTGAAGTGGTATTCTGCCCTGAGAATGTACCCACAATGCACATTAAGCTACACAGTATGGTGAAAGGCTTCGACCCTGTGTCACTAAGTGTAAAACACAGTGTGGTGGTTGAGTGTTGTGTAGCTAATGCACATAATGTCAGGAGCAAGCCCAAACAACTCATAAATTGCCATAAGGGTCAAGGTGTTTATTGTCTCTGGCATTAAACCCTGTTAAAACAGGGAAACCTTTGCTCACAGTCTTTGTCTGCTGATTAAGGCCATGGTACAGACAAAAGATCCAGAACAATCAAATAAGTGGCTCTTGGAGTGGAAATTTGCTGTCAATAAAATGACAGTCTCAATATGACTTTGTTGTTTGTGTAGCTGTACTGATTTTAGTGAAATATCCTGACAGCTAATGGACGGATTGACATGGAATTTGTTACAGTTGTCAATTGTACCCATAGGATGAATATCAAGGACCTTGTTGAGCCTCTGACTTTTCCTGTAGGACCACCGGCATGTCAGAGTTTTCCTTGGTCTATGGAATATTTCAGTGTATACTAGATGGATTGGTGCAGCATTTTGGACAGCTATTCATGATTCTATAGGATGACCCCTAATGTCTTTGGTGATCATTGACTTTCCCCATTAGGAAGATTTGTGGTTCACAGTGAAATGTCTTTTGCACCACTGGAAGGATTATCATGCACTACACAAATCCCCATTTAATACTTTTTATGTTTATTTATGACTAAATTCCTGCAAGACTAATGTCATCCCCATTAGCCACGGCTGTATTTGGTGTGTTTTGTGCTAATTAGCAAATGTTAGTAACCATTTAGTTAAACTAAGATAGTAAACATGGTGTTATTGCATGTTAGCGTTGTTATTGCTGTCATTTAACTCAGAGCACACCACATCAGAGGTGGTGAAGAGAAACATTTAGGGCATAATGTTTTGTCTGTGAATGATTACCTGCAGAGCTTGAAAAGTTAAAATGTTCTTCAGTTCATTGCTTCAGATATTCTTATCTATAACAACTCTAAGAAGGTCGACTACTAAGGATGAACTTTCAATTGTGTATCTACATCTCCTGACGATAGACTGCAAACCCCAAGGTCACTTTTAATTGAATATTTTTCAAAAAATAAATAAATAGATAAATAAAATAATAAAATGGGGAAACCAAAACATACACAACTTCAGCACTTGCTATTGAATATTTGCAATGCATGGGAAATGTATATTTATAGTATAATCAGCTGTGGTTGAATAGGTCTCGGCCATTGGGCCCTTTCACACCTACCTCTTTGGTCTGGACTTTTGGACTTTTGATCTAAATCAAAATTACAGGTGTGAAACTCCACTGGATCATGGTGCAGACCAAACAGCTGAACACCAACAGTGTTTTAAAAAGTCAGCTGGAATAAACTCATAAACATCCAGGAACTTTGCAGTTATTTTCAGAGAAAATGAAAGGGAGAGGATATGAGAGAGCAATGCCACCTGAAGGTATGCAGTGCCATTAGGAAAAGCGGTGTGTTGACCAATGGGAAGACACATTTCCTTTTTATGACGACATAGCATTCTGGGCACTCGGCCAACAAGCTCACCCATTAAGGTGGTGGAGTCTTCCCCAGCTTCAACTTCAACTTTGTTCTACCAATATGTCCCATGCCTCTCATTTCTGCTGTCATACTGCAATGATATTTTCAGCAGTCTTTATCCAGCTTGTCCCACAAAACATTGATATAAACTAGGGTACAAGGTAATAAATACATATATGATGATAATAATAATAATAATAATAATAATAATAATAATAATAATAATAATAATAATAATAATAATAATAATAATAATAATAATAATAATAAATGATAATAAACAAATTAATTAACTCCTCATCATGAGTGCTTGTATTCTCTTGTAGATTAGTGGCCATAGTGGGCTATTGGCTATCACAATTATGCATACATTTTTAATTCCACATAACTCCATTTCATTTTAGATCTATGGAGAGGGAAATGGGCCTTGCTGTAGCAGAAAGAGGGGGCCAAGGATGCTGGAAGAATTCAGGTGTACAAAGGGTTTCAGGAAGAGTTTAATCACACAGAAGACAGCAGGGAGGAGAGAGAGGATGCCACTTTGGAAAGGTGGATGAAAATGCAGCAGGAGACTGAGGAGAAGTGCTTCAGGATGGTGCAGGAGCTGCAGGCAGCCACAAGTAACTTTATGCGGAGATTCATGTCTCACCAAAGCCAAGCTCTACACCATGCAGCATCCTGAGGTCCCATGCATCCTCATTATCATCTACCTCCTCCAGCTCCCAGTGACTGGGCTGCACAGCAGTCTCCATGCACTTTTTCATTTTACCTTCTACCTTCTATGCAGTCTAGCTTTATCAAGTTATATTTCAGACTTGTGATGCAGAAAGTGCATGTGTCACAAGGGCCATACATATAGTAAAATAATGATGAATTTATTGTAGATGGTTTCAAAACATAAGAAGGTGACATGACAGTCACGTTGAGTTAATAGGCACCTCTATCTTTCTTTCAAGCATTCAAAAGTCCCTCCCCACAGTCATTCTGGCTTGACTCGAGCAGTGATTGAAAGTAGATTGTTCCGGTGTTATCCCTCTGACCTCCAGGTATGGCTTCATTAGCCATGGCAGCAGCGGATACACATAATTACCTAGTATCATGAGAGGCACATCCTGCCATCCTAGCCTACCTATCAATGTCAAGTATAGGAAGATGCAACATGTCATATAAAGGCCTTTACATGCTCACATAATTGCAATGTGAAACCAAAACTAACTATATCAAGTGTAACAAACATAAACTATGGTTTGGACATTGGTTTGGCCTTTGAGGTGTGAAAAGGTTCTAATACTGTGAGCACCACCTGGAGGGTCCACTCAAGTTAGAAAGCTTTCTGAAGTTTCCTCTATCAGTACCAGGACTGCTATTACAAGTGCTTTATGCCAATCAACTGTGTGCAAATATGAAATGTGTTTTACAAAACCCGTACATAATTCCTGTATTTTCAAGTACTAGGATTATTTTTTTTTAATCATCTATTTATTTATTGCTTTATTTTGCAGCAGTTTGCTCACCACAGCCGCAGCTCTGTTTACAGAACAGGGGAGAGCATTAAACCTTCTGAATTCTCTTGAAAAAATAATCAACCGAGCTGTGCAATAAAAACAACAAAGGCTAGCGTAATGAGCACAAGGCTTTCACAGCACCATTATCAGCCAGCGCGGAGAGATGAGGGCCCTCGCACAATTACAAGTCCACACTTATCTTGTCGGAGCAGATTCTGCAGGGGGAAGAGAATCTTGTGTGTGGGTGTGTATGTGTGGGTGGGCAGAGAAGTGCATGGTCAAGCCTTTTTTTTTAAAAAAACTCAATAAACGAACAATCTCTGATGGTCCAGTATTCTATAGAATTCCACAAACTAAGCCAACATTTCTGCTGATTCCTATGTTGTCATTTTGGTAAGTCATTATCCCAGACAGTGGCATGATGTATAACAGGCCTTGTTAACCATTATGAAGTTCTGAAATGTCATGCATCTATGATGGATTGGGTTATATGACATTATTATGGCTGCAGCAGCTGCTTTAAAGGGTAAATCCACACTGAATCACACAGGGTACAAAACTGCTTCTGCTGGTTAATGCTCTTATTGTGGCACATACAATATAAACATGTATGCTGAGGGCTACAATCTGATATTTGTATGAGCCTATTTTCCCACAAAATGCTATTAATAATCTATAATCTAAACTACAATCTCAAAAAGGAGCTCTCTTTGGGTTGAAACTTTAAAGCATATTTCACTTCTGGTCCCATCCCATCTAGTGATTCACTGTGGATTTACAAAGAAGTCTGCCACACACAGACACATTGGTTCTTGTGTCCAACAGAATCCCATGTTGCTTTCTAAAAACCAATGTGCACCCACTGCCAAACAAGACTGAGGGTTTCACTTTCAACCAGACTGTACAGCAGCAGATTTCACTGATTAACACTTTCAACCAGAGAGGAGAGAACCAATTAGTTGAATCAATCTTTGTTTGGAAAGGAAAGCTGTGTGCTCTTCCATGGCGGAGGGCTGAACAGCAGTGACTCACACGGTACAACAGTGGGGTTGTGGACTCATTATGTCATAGGTGTATCTGACTCATTACTGTCTGCTCTTTATTTTTCCCACTGTTCCTGCCATTCTATAACTGAGCTAAAAGGCAGATGCCGGAGAAAATCCCATTGCTACTATTTTAATTGGAATATGATGAGATAATAAAAACAGTTTACCAACCACCCATACCCTTTGTTGAATATGAAAAATTAGATTTTTTTGGATGTTTTTATGTTTTTCACTTTTTTGAATAAATTATTAAATAGACTTGAGTAGGGTGACTTATGATGCAAATGAATATCTTATTTGCACACCATACTTCCATGTAGGAGACCAGGTCAGTTTGTGAAACAAAGTCCACTTCTTTAAGTATGGGTGTAAAGTTTGTATGTTCATGGGGGCTGTGGCTGATAAATGTTAACTAAGGTTCACTTGGGTGTATCTCTTTAGCATTCTTATGGCTTCAGGATAAAATCTGCAGCGTTGAAAAGCTGCAGTGCCATTTTCTAGACAGCAAGGGACTAAACACTCGGTGGTTTGGGCGGGTTAGATTGCTGGTGTTGCTTTAAGCCTTCCTCCCACACTGCCTCTTGTAAATCTTCGGTTTATATGGGAATTAGTGAGCATGGCCCACTACATTACTGCTGCTATCTATTGCAATGCAGTGGAACCAGGGACCATGAAATACTCACACAAGGCAATGGCGCAAAAAAGTTAGTTTCCTCTCTATTATGTATGTTTATGTGTGTGAATGGGGGTATGGGGATGGGGATAATCCAGTTAAGAATTGGGCTGTATAATATTATTATATTATTTTGAGTATCTTTTTTCGTTTTGCTTAAACAATGTGTCAGTCAAAGTAATCTAACTCAGACTATTTTATTATTGATAATATCAGGAAATGCAGACTTTTCATTGGAGAGAGGAAATAAGTCCCACCTCTTCCAGGTAGAAGTTGGAGAGTACAGAGTAAAGGAGTCAATATTTAGGTTAGGTTACTTTATTGTAACCTAACCTAACTGCATGAAGGATGAAATCCAAATACCTGTACATCAGGAGTTAACTGCTTTTGACTGCTTCTTGGCTGTTTTGAGATTCCCTAGAAATACCCTTAGATTTTGGATTGTACTTGATGAAGGAGTTGGCTCATCACCATTGAACCCAATCACCTCCTTACACTTCAGAGACATTTTCTTCCATTGCTAATGTAAGGTTCTAAGTAACCAGTGCTGTGGGATTTAAGTTTCATGTTCAAACTGTGAAGCACTGTCAAAAAAATGTTATTGTTGCACTAAACTCATTAATTACGGCATGCAACATATAATTCAGTTCATCAAGTCTTTGATATATTTTAAGCCCTAAATATATTTGAGTACTCTGTGAACCCTGGGTGGATTAAATTGAAAAATGACAAAAATGGCAGAGGAATGAAAACAAAAAACAAAACAAAAAACAAAATAACTGACTAAATAAATACTATAACTATAACTATATTTATATATATTTTTTCTAATACAGCACAATGGGGGGAAAAATAGCATTCTAATAGAGAGATTGAGGCCTCAAGACAACAAATCACTCTTCTACAGTGGCCTCTTACAATGTGTGATTTAGTAATTGACATTCCCCCTCTCATGTCGATCCTGGCTTCTGACTAGCAGTTCACTCAGCAGTATTCACACCATCCAATTCCTAAAAGACACATTTAATCAGAATCACTTGGATGCCCTCTGAAAGGCTCTGATGATCAAATGGGGATGCAAGTAAGCTTGTCAAATTTGTGAACACAGGCATTTGTTGATATGGTGTTTTTTTTGTTTATTTGTCCCTTGCCATAATTTGTTCTTGGAGCTCCCTATGTCTTAAAGATGTATAGTTGTACCCAGCAGCCTAGTCTTTATCTAATCTTTTGTAACCATGACTGACAGTTTTGCTCTATGCCTGCCAAAGAGAAATAGTTTGAAAGAGTCACAATTTTCTCTGCATTTGAGAGTTTCTTCTAATGCACAGCTCCAGAGCCAATTAATTGGGATGGATCGAAATATGCTTTTCTGCAACATCACAACCAAAAGATCCTTTAGATGTTCAGCAGTTCCGGAGATGAAACAATGATTCTGTACAGTCAATCATTGATCATCATGGAACAACTGCAGACTGTCGTAAGAGATTACAGTGCTGTCTTATGATTTATAGCTATACTTTTCTTTTTGTTGCTTCAAGCCATCTAGCCTGTTTTCACAACAGATATTATATTGATCCGTCCCATGAGAGAAAGATGAAAAATCAACTTTCTAGTTGTAGAGATGGCATCTACAGTACATCTTTACTGATAAAGCTCCAGACTTTGGATTGGATGCAACACATAGCGTGTTTATTGTCAAGCAGAAATGTCTGGGAGGACATTGACGCTCCATGCTTGGCGCTCACAGACTGACACTTTTAATACTACTGCCAGAAAGGAAATATGGTAGGTGACCTAACACGGAGGCTTAGTACTGATGGTCACAATGAGAAGGCTCAGTGTCAAAGCCATTATACAAGCCTCTGAGAAAATACACACACAAATCAACCTCTGCCGGCATGCCAAGATTCTTGACTCCGCAGACAGCCTTCGGGGAGATTTCGCTTTTCATCAGCTTTTCTCTTCTTCTTCCAACCAGAACCAGTTAAAAGATCGGGATTTGATATGCTGTCACTCATCTCCAGCCTGATTTGGATGACAGGCAGCTTCATGAGCTGATGTGGAGTTGATGCAAACCGAGCAGGGAGGAAATTTCGAGGTTTCGGAAGATTCCCCACTGAGCAGAAAAGCAATCATTAGGAATTAGAAAGGGGAGGAGGAAGAGGGAAAATAGTTCAGGGGAAAAGGGAGTAAATTTAATAGGGAGTCAATAGGTATTGATTTTTATGTAAATTTCTACGCAGTAGAGAAGCCCCTGTTCAGTATTGCATTATCAGGATCCAAAATAAGGCTAAAACGGACAAGGGCATATTGTCCACCATTCACTGCATCCACTATTTTTCACTATTCTGCAACTTCCTCTGCCTGGATACCTCTCTGGTCACTGACAGTTTCTCATTCTTCCTTTCTCTGTCTCATTTTCTTTCCTTCCCTCCCTTCTCCATCCCCTTTGTATTACTGCCAAGCAGTCAAATGGATGTTGGCATATTTTAGAGCCCTGTTGTCCAACTCTCTCTCATGCGCAGGCCAAGTCTGTGGCTCAGCAGAGTGCAACTTGGCAGCCGACGAGACAAGCACACTAAAGCAATTAGCGCGGCCACCAACAGTCGCTTGGAGAACCGACCGTCCGTTCTGTTCACGAGTCAAATAGAGAGTATTATTTATATCCAAAGGTCGGCACCCTCCCTGTCAGAGGATTTCAGATCTGTTAATGTGGGACATTTACACTGCAGGCGCACCAAACAAAAGAAGTCCAAGCAGAGTGATGTGAAAAGGGCAGGGCTGTGACAATGCCACCGCCCCTGCACATGCACACATACACAGCCGAGGTTGAAGCTCGGCGATATTAAAAGATCAGGATTTTACCAGCCTCCATCTTGCACACACACAAACACACACAGGCAGACATACAGCGCACAGGAACGCACACCCAAGCAAAGAGATCAGTCAAAGCGACGCACTGTTAAAGGCGGCAGAGTATGACAACCTCAGAGGGGCTGACCGCCCTTGCTGTCAGAAAAGATGACCCTCATCTCACAGTCTTTGTTCCGAACAAGAGAAGAGGCAAAGCAGACAAAAATGACAGCAAAGCCTAAGAATAGTATGTGCTGCTGGGATACCTGAGACTAGCTGGACTGCAGTGACGTGCTTGGCATGAATGTACTGTTAGAGATGACTATCCATCAACCTGAGTCTGAGGTGTGGGAGTTGTGTGAAAATTGCCAACTTAGGGGTCAAAATTGATAGTTAATGCAACATTTTCAAAATAACCAGGTTTCCCATTGTGTCCATGATGTATTATTCAATGCTTTTCTCTTGACTTTCCATACATAAAATGGTACCACTTACTGGTTTCACAGTATTTTCCTCCCTTAGAGCCAGCAACCGAGAAGGAGTACTAAAAACACACCATTTAATGCATGATGTAAAAAAAGTGATACGGAATTGCAGATAATTGATCACACTCTTTGAGTTTCACAGTTTCAAACATACCCCTGCACAATTCCTTGATATTCATTACAGCAGCCAATTCAGGAGCTGTTATTAATTAAGTGCTGTTCAATAAATACCAAGCTGGATTCATAAACACATCTGACACAACTAGAGAGCGTGTAGTCATTGAGTGTTGACATGTTTCCTCGCTCACAGATCTGAATTGGATTCTTCCTGCCCATGGTGGGAAGAGTGTAGAAAAGAAAAAAAAGGTGTGATCTTGACACCAGCGCACATCCTCAAGTATTAGTGAAAAGGGTAATAAGTGGGGTATAGCTGGTTTGAAGTCCCTTGAGAAAACCCATAAATGAGGGGGCATTTTTTTTAAAGTTCTCCTCTAATTGATTATCGTTTCATTAAGAATGACACCTGAGGGATTTTCTACACTTAGTAGTAGTAAATGTAATTGCAAACACTGCTGTTTTTAAGTGCATCTTATTAAAACATGACCCAGGCCTTTTATTCAGCTTCATCAAACACTTTAGAGATTACACATCACTGACAAAATAATGTTAGATTAAGATTTTAGGTCTGCATCTCCAACCGGAGCATCAGTCGCTAATACAACTTGTGATTTACGATGACCACTCTTTTCTAGTGAGCAGAGGGCCTGTGGCGGACGATGTCAGTCAATACCTGCAATATTGCCTCATTTGCAGCAGCTGTCAAAGTGACTTACACCCGTGCACACGCATACATACACGTACACACACACAAACACACCTCCCCCACTGTCAAAGTAAATTGGGTGCATGTTCTCTAAACCCTATTTATGGGTCTCCCATTGTTTTTCTTGATGCAGTGTCTGACATGTGGAAGAAAGGGCAAAATTCATCCACCCATCATCCGGAGAGAGGGGGAGAGGAAGGGGAAAAAATGTATGTATTTGAAACTGAGGGAGAGACAGAGATGGACAGACAGGACAAAGAAGATGGAAAGGTTGAAACAGACTGGCAGGCATGAGAAAGAGACGGTTGGAGAGACAGAGAGGGAGAGAGTGAGACAGACAGACAGACAGGCAGACAGACAGACAGACAGACAGACAGACAGACAGACAGACAGACAGACAGACAGACAGACAGACAGACAGACAGACAGACAGACAGACAGACAGACAGACAGACAGACAGACAGACTGCTCGCCATGAACTCTCAGCTGCCACTCCCTCCCCTTTCCACCCTCCCCCACATCAACTTCCTGTCACTCACAGCTGATGACAACCCCCAACCTGTCTCTGCCTCCGTCACCTCAATCACACAAGGACCTGATACTGTCATCACACTCTGGGCGCCATATCAAGCTAGTACACTGCTATGTGTGTGTATATGTTTGTGTGTACCTGATTGGGTATGTGACCCCTTGCTGGGGGAAAGAATGTGAATGTGTGTGCGCCCAAGCAGCTGTTTGTGTGACTGCAATTTGACAAGCAAGCTTCGTTGAGAAAAGTCTGTCTGACTGTCGGTCTATCTGAGGAAAGCCTATGGATTAGACCAGGCCAACAAATACACCCGCCCTAAATCTCCGTTGCTTACACCTGAACGGCAAATGCTTCGATCTCACGGTGGCATTGAATACAGATCAAAATCTACAATGTCAGATTTCAACTCTTTGCACAAACACTCAACTCTCCAGATGATGTCAAAAGGAAGCATAGTTGGATGACTGATACTAATCCATCAGTAGGGGTTTTAATTGGATTGGGGGCTTTTTGATGCATGCATTATGTTTCTGGCATTAAACGTACATACATTAGCCAGTAAAGTACACATTCAGTATTTGATAATAATTGATGTTGAGAGATTAAATAAAAGCTCCATATCAACAGTATTAAAAATCCTAGAAAAAGTGTATTTTTAGCCTAACAAATAAAGTTGCAGTGGAAACATGAGGCTTACTTGTCAATGTTATATTTAAAATGGTTAACCTTGCATTAAGTCATGTTTTTGATGTCCCAATTTCTCATTTCACATCAAGCAATGTAATGACAAAGCAATGCTTGAAATACCAAACCCACAGAACATCCAACTTCCAGCTGCTTTCTCAGGCTTCATTCTCCCTACTCTCATCAACTAACATGCTGAAGGGACAAGTGTGCACTACCTGTCAAAAGAAAAGAAAAGGAAAAAAAAACAAAAACAAAGAAAAGACAGACAAGATATTATTTCCCTAAGAGTTAAAAAAAAAAAACTATACCAAAGCTAAAACATTATTGGACACATTTAATAGATGATAAAAAAGAGAACTATGATGTTATGTTAGTGTCATATGCAACTGGTTACCAAGTAATACATATAACAGATATTCATGACCTGCTGTCAGCATTAATGCAGCAAGGACAATGATGGTCGTAAGCACAAAGCACCTGCACAATAGAACAGAATTCAATGAAGGAAGTGAACGAATGGCCCCATCCTTGATCTCTACTTCTATATGTACCGCTTCAGAACGCTTTTGCATATACTTATCCAATCCAGAGTCATGAGTTCAGTCAGGTCTGGGGGCTGGGCCAATAAAGAAAAGGCGGTCGCTTGACATTCACCAGTCTTCAGCAATTAGTGGAACAGCAGGGTAGCATCTTAAAGGGCTTACGGAATGACAGTCAATATGTGTAATTTCATTTTTTCACATTCATCTTCTAACGGGGGCTCTGCTGGCTTAGGGGACTAAACTCGATGATTGTACACCTGCCGTGACACTGACATAATGACACTTCAATCATGATGTAATAGGTCAACATTCTCCCACTGATACACACTCTGCGTAAAGCCTAATCGGCTGAAGGCACTCCACGCCCATCAAACATCTAATTTCTCCGTCGCCTTTCATCGCCGTCCTCTCTCAAACAAACACATACAGGTCTTAACAGTGCACTTAAACCGGCGCCTGTCATTCAAAGCATTAACCGAGGGTAAAAGCACACAACAGTTCAGGTAGGAATAAAACAATAGCATTGGCCATTTCACCTCATCTAAGGGATATGTTTCAGGTCAAACCTTTCAGTGGACCAAAACCAACAATAAGGTAATTGAGCCTCACATCAAAACACATACTTCACACAAGTACATGAACATACATGCTTTAAGCCCATTTCATGCATGTGTTCTGGCGTGTCACCTGAATGTGATGTAAGAGTGAGCTGCTGTCAGAGCATTGCAGCTTGGGGCAGTATGGCATGAAACAACAAGAGAAAGTTGACCCCCTTATGTTTTGGCTCCCTTTTGCTTCAAAGAACCATGCTGACCTGTTTGACGAAACTCTAGTTGAATGATTCCTATCATTTTTTCTCTCTAAGGGAACCCTACTTTACCATCGAGTTATAACTGAGTGTTCTTTTCTCCCTGATGCTAGGCCATTATTCCTTTCACTCTTTGGTCTATACTGTGCACTTATTACACATTTTTTTTAAGTTTATACATTTCTGTGAAAAATCTTTGAGTAAATAAAAATTTCAACTTTGAAAACAATATTAACATCTAGTTGTTTTCTCTACAGAAATGAATAGATCGATACATATCTTAGAATCAAGAGGGCCTTGTGATCCCCTGTGAAGCTTTGGCAACACTGAGTGGGGATCCAGTGCTTTAACTGAACTTTGTCACTTTTACCTCAGACAGGAATAGTTTTTTCCTCCACTGTTTTTGTTTACTGGTGTTGTTCTGAAATGTTCTGATTAGGTTTAAGCAGCCTACATTACCTCCTTGAGTACTGAGCTTGATTACTTCCACTGGTGCTTGAGAGAGCATGTTGAATATGTTCCCCAGCATACCTGTGGCATTGTTTAGGCCTAGTGGTGTGTTCATGCAATTTGTGAAGTTGATTTGGACTCATCCTACAATGAGGACGGGACAGGAGGATGAGACAGTAGAGGCTGGACATAGAACCTTCAATCAGACCTTCAGAGATCCATAGAGACAGTTATCCTGAGCAGGTCCTGAAGGCCTTGGCTGAGTTAACTGTACCTCCAAATGTCAATATTTAGAGACACAGTCATCTCAAAAACTCTTCAGTGACCAAAGGTGTTGTTAAAGGAAAACACCCAGTTTGATGTCTGTAAGACCAACAGTCGACTTTTTAGAGAACCCAACCACATTGGGTGGTTAGTTGTTTTTAGTGCTGTGTTGATCACCACCTCTGCTCCTTGCAGCCCTTTCACTGCTGCTCACTTGGCTAATGTTTCGATTGCCCCTCTGCACCCACCCAAGGCGGTGTTCTTGCCCTATTGAAATCTATGCACATATTCAGAGCAGTGTCCTTTCCTGCCTGTGCAAGGTGTCCCATTTTTTAAATATAACTTATGGATTTATTCATTAACTTTCATTATGTCCACTCAGAGTACACAAGAGGAGACAGGGAGGACAGAAACGTGTATGTGTGTGTGTGTGTCTGTATGCTCGCATATGGACAATGATGTTGAGGATTATGGCTAACCTTTAGTTTTGGCCATTTTAAGATGATTAATTTGCCACTGTGTTTTTAGCTGGAGGGCAGATGCAAGCAGAGAAAACTTATAATTGCCTCAGTGCTGCATACCCTTCTCAATGTCAAGCCAATGATAGAGAGCTCTATTCAATAATGCCTAATCTAGTACAATGTAAAAAAACAACCAAAAAAACTCTATAGGATTCAAAAAATCCATTCCAAAAATGTGAGGTAAAAATTTGCAATCAACTGGTTTGGGAATATTTCACCTCATGTTTTAAGTAAACATTATTTAAATTGAACAGATATGACAGTCAAAGAAATGAGGTTAAGTCTATTTAACATTTCTCAATACATTACACAACTATTACTTATAAAAGTGGGTAATATAAATTCTTTATTGTTAGTAGGCAATTGTTCATCTACTTAATTACAATTAGTAATAATTAATAGAATAGAACATTTAAATGCTGCTTTGGTTTAAGGTAAATTAAACCAATTCAGGCATTTTATAGATTTTTTCTCCAACCATATTCAAGTCATGACATGTATTTTTAGATCTAATTTTGTGTTTATTTCTGAACAAAAAATATACATACATTTACAGATGCCAAACATCTGGCAAATAAAAACGAGGCCATGGAACAGGCTATGGGAGGAGGTGGAAGCAGGCAGGCTGCAAAAAACGGTTGTGGGTACTGAAGATAAGCATGAGCGACTGAGTCAGTGGAAGGGTAGCCTCTGGCTTTGCTCATGGTCAGAGCTTCTTCTTCTCACCCCTGAAGATGAAAATTCTTGGTGGAGTTGCTGTTTGTTTTCTCCCAGTGATGAGTTTCCACTAATGAAGCCTCAGGTCCTAGCCACACACTGACACACAAAAGGTTGCTCATGGCCAGAAGTGTTGGATGGACACAAAGAAGCAGAACTAACATTGCCTAACTGCCCAGACCCCAGGCATTACCTACCATGGGAGGGCATCCTTGGCCAACACAGGGCACGTCAACAGCTTGATGGCCTCCTCACTGCGACCCTGGAGGAGCATGAGTTGAAGGAGAAGCCCCTTCAAGGAGACATGGTTTCAAGCAGAGGACCGTGCTGCAAGGCCAAAAGACATAATACAATATTTTAATAGCTCTCATGTGTGTCATGTTCTTGCCTTTAAAGTTAGAGAGAAAAAATGGAAAGGCAAAAAAAGTCAGAAGGGATGGTTTAAGGTAAAGAGAAATGTCATTGTACACTGGGGATTGAGGCGTGCATACAGACAGACAGGGAACCAGATACCATATCCTCATCCTGGCCTGATTCATTGCAGATGGGGAGGATGATCATCTATAAGTGGGGATATCCAGGGGTCCCCAATGCCATCTGTGGGAAGTTGCTGATGGGGAACCAGGATGATCAGCTGTTTAGGAAGTGGTCTGTCTGGAATATCCTGAAGTTTGCCGCCCAGAAGCACCCAATGCTCATCGACAGATTCCTGTCTGATGGAAGGCCCAAACTCTGGCAACAGGCTGTAGACTAACCTGGCAGCCACTTGCTCTGCCCTGCCTGGTGGCTGACTGAAGACTATCCTTTGGTGCATCTACTGCTGCCAGCTTTCCATAGTAAGCCCCTCAGTCTACTTAGACATCCCCAATGAGCCTGCCTGCTCAGGGACACCCCTGTCTCCCCAGATTATTGGTGGACAAGCCAGTAAAGCATATCTATTTTGCAAATTAATATTCTTTTGACATTCTTCAACATCAGGATGTGGCCTTCCAATGTTGATGCTTCATAACATCTGTAAAATCACATGCTGGTGACATTAGCCATGATTTACAGCAGGGGTCTCAAACTCAAATAACCTGGGGCTGCTGGCCAGGGTGTACTCTCTGATGGGGGGGCTGGTTATAGTGAACATGCAGCTGAAATGTTTCATCAGTAAATGGGGAAAAAATGCATTTAGTGTCTATTGTCAGACACCTGGCAGTGCCTCTGCTGAACAGATGAGTCTCATTTGCTTTTACAGAGCTGGTAGTAAATAGAACAGCTTGGAGATGGGCATCAGTCAGTTTAGATCTGCATTTTGACTTACTGAAGTTGATTGTGGAGAACAGTTTTTCAAAGGAGGAAGGGTCTGCAAACAGCTGGAAAGTTGCACTGTGAGACTTGAAGCCAGCCAACTGGTATCATACACTATGGGAGATCTGAGATCCTAAAATTAATCTAAAAGGTTTGATGACGAGTTGCACAGCCTAATTCGGCTTGATACATGCTAAATACTAAATGTGAATGTCAACTTTCATGCAACAAATTCACAGCCTTGCTACAACAGAAGATTTGCTAAAAAAAAAATAATAATGAGAAATGAAAACTAAAATTAGACAATTTTTATTTTATTTATTTAAAAAATTGCTTGATCTAACAAAAATAAATTAGAAACATGTGCAGGGCAATATGAAAATGTCTAGCAGGCCAGATGTGCCCCACTTTTTGAATGAGAATCAATTAGAGTCATGGATTATTTGATTTAACACCTGTCGGTGGCCAAAATTGCTGGATCCTACAATTCCAATAATGCAATTTGTCTTCCAGTAGACACATTTTTAAAAAAAAACACTTTGTAATGCAGGCTCTCTTTTAAAAACGTGTTATCTCCAAGCCCAAGCTGATATATTTCTGATGACATCGCCATGACATCACAGCCACAGAGGACACCACACACCTGTTGTCATAGGATTAGTACTACCAATGACAAGCAATCTGACTTTGATTAATATTGGTGTCATCTTTTATAAATAAGAAAGGATTAAGTTGTAAAACATGCACGTCACCCTACAAAGTTGGCATGGCTGCAACTTCCCTCAACAGACGCTTTAATTGCCAGTATATTCCAATTAAGAAAAAATACATTGTAATGCCCGATATCATAAGTCTTATTAATACGTGGATCTGCTTCAGCTAGTGTGACATCTCCACAACATTGGCAATTAAAAACGGCAACAACATAAATAATACCAGCACAGAATGCATTGTATCCATGCTTACCCATGCTATTTTATCCTCATCTTGTTGCACTCCTCTTGTGCAATCCTTGTCCTCATTTGCATTTTAATTCCTGTGCTTGTGCAGCTCGGCGTGGCTAATCCTGTGCTAACCTAAATGAGGCCTGTGTTCTCGACTAAAGAGTGTGTGTTCCTGTCTCGGCCTTGCCGCTTCACTCCTGAAAACCCTCTTTTTTTCTCCCTTCTTTTTTCATTTTTTCCCACACACGTGAATGCGCTCGCACACTTGGCGAGCACAAACACACACATACACACACACTCTGACAGCCACGTAAGCACAGACAGGCAGATACACACATTTATCGAAAAAGCTGGAAATCTTTATTTCCCTCTCAAACACACCAAATAACCTCATTTATTTTTATTTTTTTTCCTGCAGCATCATATCTTGGTGAAGAAGACACGATAGCCAATTAAATCAGTCCCTGCTCCTTGTGTATGTGCTATGCAAATACTCCTCTGCTGCTAAAGGGAAGGAAAGGGGATGACAAATTCTGGCTCTCATCTCTCTCTCTCTCTCTCCTCTACCTACAGTAAAAAAGGTGCTTAGATGGAAAGAGGATTACAGCTTTGCTACCCACCTGAGACGCCTGTTGGGGGCTTTTTTGTGTTTGTGCGTGAAAAGCCCTTTTACTAAAGTGCTGACGAGCCATGGCGAAATGCCGAGACTGAGTGAGAGAGAGTGAGAGAGATGCAAATTGTGCTGTTGGTGAGTGCATTCTGATTGTATTTAGATAATGCTTAACACAGCAGCTGTTCATTTAGGTGCGAATGTGTGCGCATTAGGGTGTGTGTGCGCGCGCGGACACGTGCAGGAGTCACTGTATGTGTGCACCCAGGTGTAAATGCATCTTCTTGTGTGAGGTTTGTATTTATATTCATATACTGGCGGCACATTTGTCACCAACTCTGGCTGCTTTAAAAGCTCTCAGCTACCATTTTTCTATCCCCAGGTCCCAGGCTATGCATTTTTAGCAGCCCTCCCCAGCCCCCACCATTCATATTTAGTCATCTTTTAAGAACATCTTAGATACTGTAGGTGACTGTCTTTTCCTAGCGTGTGATAGCTGACTCTGACCTAATAAAGGGGACTCATAAGGGCGCTCCACTGATTTTACATATCAAAGTCAATTTACCAGTCTCTCGGTACACCACACATCCTGTGAAAACAGCTGTATAATGCCTTCTATGAATCTGGAGGAGCTTTGTAAAGTATGAGAAAGTCCTTAGAAATGGCACTTTTTTTTTTACCAGAAATCTGGGGATGTGGAGTTTGAAAGATGCAGGCTTTTACCAGGCTAGAAGGCTCTAAAGAAAGATGCTTTTGACTTTTTTCCCAGTTGACAAGTCCCAGAATGGTTTAGTACCACCATACTCACGCAACTGTCCCTCTCTCTATACACCCAGGCGTTATATTCAATGTCAATGAACATGAAAGCACAACATGTACCAACAGTCGAGACAAAGAAGTAGAGGCTGCCTCCTCTTATTATAGAGTGGAACAACACGCAACTTTTTTTTGTTGAATCTCACTGAAATATTTTGTTTATTTCATTTTGCACTTTTTGCAAATTTGTTTGCACCTTGGATTTGTTAAGTGATTTAAATGTTTATTTATTTTATCTATGGAAAGCTCCTCGAGCTGCATTTCATGTATGAAAGTACTGTACATATAAAGTTAATGTTATCATTATTATTATGGAAATGTAGGATCCAGGAAGTGAGGATACCTTGATTTTCTGCATCCATTTGGACTTTTTTTTTGTGTGTGTTAATCTGACTCTTTTTAGTACCACTCATAGGCAGAATACACATTTTACATGTTTGGTGCATACATTTGGAAATGAACCATGCAGAAAATAAAACTTGAAAACTGGAATCTTTGCACAATAGAAACAAATCAGGGACCACTGGTAAACACGTTCCTCCATATTGCTTCTAATGGTCCAAAATGCCACAGTGTACCTTGAAGGCCCCATACTGTGAATCTAAGACCTGGATTTTACACTTGTCTGTGAAATCTTCTTTTGGGAAAGAAAAAAATACACAAAAAACAACCCCAAACAAAACAAAACTCAAAAAAAGAAGAAAGGTTTTGCTTGAACAGAGAGCATACATTTGCAAAATAGACCAAAGCCATGATGAATGATCACATATCTAAACATGAAGTACCTTGTTTCTTTATTTATTTAATTTATATATGTGAGTTTCATGCTGACTACCCACCATAGTAAAAAACTGTAAATAAATGGATAACTCAAACATTTTACTTCTTTTGGCTTAATGCCAGCCATGATGAATCAGACATGGAGCACAGGTTGAAAGTAAATTTACTTCATCATCAGTGCCAGGTGGAAAAATCCATTAAAAACTCTAAATTAAATTTTTCCTTTCATTAAAGCTACAATGTTTGATTTAAAAAAAGAAATGTTCTTTTTTGCATGGCAGAGTGGCTGCAAGTTAGCATAGTGACAGGGAGAGGATGATCGCTGTGTATTTAAGGGGCTAATATTTTGAGTGCAGTTAGTGTGCAGAGGCACATACACACACACACACACACACACACACACACACACACACACACACACACACACACACACACAAACACACACACAAACACACACACACACACACACACACACAAACACACACAAGTCAGTGAGTACTGCAGCAAAAGTTTTTCTGTTAAATGTGGACTAATTGTACTTTTTAAAAGAGGTCATTGTAGTTTAATCTACACATCCAGCCATGCATGAGGATGTACAGAAAGAGGACGTGAGGAAAAAACACCTTTTTTTTCAGCTGTTTCTCCTTATAGATGCAGCTTAGCTGGAGTCTTCGCACCCCTCACTCATCATCATTAACATGGCTTATAGGAGAGACCGGGGCAATGCTTCATTTGCCAGCCCCCGTGTAACCCTATTTAACTCCCACCCGCCGCCGCACACACTGTCGTCCCCTCACTCTCATTTCTCTCTGTGTCCGTCTTTGACACGAGTGCCCAATTTCGTTATTTCGCTTCCACGCATGCCTGGCACGGGCACAGGTCGAGCATCAAACAGGACCCGCCGGTGGCAGGCGTCAGCCGCTGTGCCGCTTCCCCCGTTTTAGCATTCAGCTCAGCTTCCAGTCTCAGGACAGCGGGCTCTGCAGGGACATCACAGTGTTCAAGGCTTTTAACATTCTATAGACGACTCAGTACTGAGAGAGAGAGGGACAGAAAATTCAGCGATGGAGAACAATGGTAAGGGAGATAGAAGGTTAAGATAGGAACCATGGATGATTTTGAGGACAAGGAAAGTGGAGGGGGAGGGCAAAGACAGACAGAGATGGCAGGCACTTTTTTTGTGTGTGTTTGTGTTAAACACCACAAAGTTAAGCCTCATGCTCATATGTCCACACGCAAGTCGTCTCCCAGTCGCAATTACAATGCATTGTAGATTTTTAGAGTGTGAGAAAAAATGTAGCCGTGCACATTGTAAATGCATGGCTGAACATGAAGAATGTGTTTTTCATCTTTATCCCACCAGAGACATGCCATGGTTTTGACGCCGCTTCAAGTGTCTGGAAAAAGGCAAATTGCATGGCGGGGTTACGCGAGACCTCACTCAAACACAATTTTCAAGCAAGTCTGATACTCTTGTATTCTGTGCACTCAACTTCCCACACAGTTGCACGCGGGGGCGACGGGAGCTGCTGCAGGTGAGCAGTACGCCTGCCGGTTGTAAATCTAAACTTTGCAATTTCAGATCATTATTGAGCTAGGTCTTATCAATCAATAGCTTTTAGGCCTAATGGGCATGGAGGGAGAGCGGTGGAGCTGGTAATTACTGTCCTTGAATGGCTTATATGTATACATCACTGTTTTATCTCTGAGGTGATACATAATGATGACTTGCACATCTTCAAAGCAGAAATCTATCTTCTGCGGGGGATGTGATGCTACATTTGAAGAGCAGTGCTATGAAATGAAAATTAAAGCTTGTTGGTGGCAAATATACACTCAGCTTTGATTAAATTAAATGTTCCATGTAATCTTTGTGTGCTAATTCTCCTCTCTCTCTAGAATCTTTTAGAAGCCTGTAATACCAATCCATGTAATTCAAGCAAGTAGCTAAAAGCTGCACATGCTGTAATTGTGAAGCTTTTGATTGTAAGAAGCTCTGAGCATTTTAGTGTCTTTAAGCTCAGTGTTTTTACACCCCCTAACTTTAATGTTTGTTCACCTTGTCAGCCTCTAGCCACATGAAGCAGATGTTTTTGTCAATAAAAGCTCAAATGAACACACTGTAGTCAGTCTGTGAACATAAAGGAATATTCAGCAGCTGATCCTTCCCCCAGGAGTTGGTGGTGACCAAAAAAAAAGCCAAAAATCAGGATGAATTTTAGACTTACATTTGTTAAACTGCCAGAACCACAACTCCAAATGAATGCTAATTTTGCTTCATGTATACTGGATGTGTAAATTGTAGTTGTTTGCATAGTGTTCATTATAAAGGTTACTGGTGTTAACAGCCAGCACATTTTAAAGATACAGGTCACAGCAGTAGCATAGGCAAAAATCACCTGTCACACCGGGTGCTCAAACAGTGTGGGTGGAACTGGGAAGCCTTTAACCTTCAATTATGTTTTCTTTTGGTAATGAAACTGGAAATATGTTCATTTTTTCCCCAAACACACTGCTTTTACTGCTCCTGGACACATAAAACATCTTGCTTCAAAGTGATTTTTCAACCCTAATTTGGACCATGATTTAGATAGATTTAGCACGAGGTAGCCATATTATTATTTGTGCCATTTCCCATCAGATACAGTCCACATCAGCAGTGGTCACCTAAATGTCCTACGGACTACATCCTGTTGGTATATTTCCATGAGTTGTTGGCCTCAGAGAGCAGCACCCAGCTTAGGGAGCAGTTTATCAGTGTTTTGAATCATATTAAATGTCTAATGTAGACTTATCTGCTAGCTAGGGGCTACAGTAGCTCAGGCATAGCTACTGTACAGTGTAGATTCTCACCAGTCCCAACTGGCTGATTAGCATTTCCCTTAGGCCACAGAGTTCAGTACCTGGGTCGGTGCCATATACTGAGAGCTGGCTGTATATTTCCAAAAGGTCAGACATGCACCAGGAGCAGAAATGTAAAGATATGTTCATCATGGGAATGGGCATGCAAATAGAGGGGAGAAAGAAACAAGTTTAATAAATATATCCTGCAGAGAAGCTTTACAGCATCAAAGATGAAACAACAGAGGAACTTCTTTGTGTTTTCTAAATTCTTAATTCTAATGAGAATGAATTGGCTATTCAAGCATGAGTGAAAAAGCTATTTTCTTCTTACTGTGCACTATCTGCTCGAGGGTATTTTCTTCTCATTGTAATCATGCAGTTTTGAGCAGGATATACAGTTTATGATGACTAAAATCATCAAAATGACTCATTCCCCTCTCCCTCTCTGTCTATCCTCTCTTGCTCCCCATGGTAAGGTAATTCTCTGTTTTCTAACTGCAAATAAGATCTCTCCCTCTTCCTCCGCCACGCCATTTATCTCCCAGCCTTCTCCTCCTTTGAACGCCACACTGATTTCCTTTTCTCCCTTTCACCTTTCTCGCCGTGTCTCCTCTCCTCTCCTAAACAAAGTCAGCGTGGGTGTGATTGGCCCTAAATTTGCATTAACAAAATCACTCTCAGCTCAGACGGCGCCTTTTTCGGATGATTCAGCCTCTATCTGAGCGTGTGTGTGCACGTCTGTCTCTGTCGCATCTACGGCGGATGTGTTTGTGGGTCGACTTCCCTCTGCGGGCGTCCTACTTCTCAGCTACCAGTCAGACCCCCGCACACACACATTCATACACACATTTTTTACACATACCCAAATGTGCTTGACGGATTAATGCTTTTGGAAATATTAGCACCCTTGCCGCCGTGCCTGCCAAGGATTACTCCATCTGCAACAGCCCCTTCCAACCCTAATGAGAATTCATGTTACATTTTAAACAGCCAAGAAGACGTCGGCTGCCTCGCTATCATCTCTTCGCTCCTTTCAGCCCCGTATTCCTGTGTGACTCCGAGGTGCCAAATTCAAATTCATTTCAGCGAGAAGAAAGTACATTGTAAAATACCTATGAAGCAAGAGAATGCACTTAATCCAACAAATATGCTCACTGTGTTTAGTTTTGCAGTTTAATAGAGCAACTGTATTATTCAGATAGGCCAGTCTCGAGGTTTGCACAAATGAGAAATGGCAAATGAGCGTGAAGCAACTCGACTTAAAAGTACACGCCGCTTTCCAAAAGAGATCCAAGCCAGCCTCTGTTTATGTGAGTATTCGTGTGGAAGTTGTGAGTTGTGAGTGTATGACCTTAGTGTCTGTTAGGTGTGTGTTTGTAACAAGCAATAAATACACCGACCCAGACATCCTGGTTTCAAGCTGGGTCCTGAGTCAATACAGGTGTCTGTAAAACACTAAAACATTGTTTTTGGTCTGCTGAGGTGCTGTCCATGGTGCTGAAAAGTGTATTCAGTAGGTGTGCTCAGCAGTGAAATAACTGTTCCCCATCCTGGGGAAATCCCTATGGTTTGTGCATAAGTACATACATGTGTGTGTGTACACAGCAGTACACTTAGGGTCCTAGTTTGAGGGTTTGAGAGTATAGTCACCCTAGTAATGAATACTTTTGAATTTTGAGAAGTGTGTGTGTTTGTGTGCGTGTTAATAATCCCGTGAGATGAGTCTCAATATGCATTTGTGTGTGTCAACATATGTGTGTGTCAGCAGAGCGCCTTTGAGAAAATGAGAGACAACTGGAGGTAAATCTTCACTGTGTGCTGCTCTCCACTCTGTTTGTTTGAGTCTCTTTGTTTTTCTTCTTTCCTTTTTTTATAAAGCGTGAACAATCAGCAGGACACCGGTGTGACATGATAAAAGAGAGGAAATGAAAATGAGAGCTGATGTGAAAGCAAACATGTGATTCATTCCTGCTCCTTTCAATTAGTTTGCCTTTTTTTCATCAAAATTAATGCTGCCAAATGAATCTCCCACATTATTAACATTTGGATCCTCTAATACAATCTGTATCTGGAGTATGTGTGGATTGTGTATCTCTTGGCTAGGGATGGGTATTGCCAGGGTTTTATTGATACCGATACTGCAAATCAATACCAATATTTACTGATACTCGTATTGATACTACAAAAAACATTAAAACACATCACATTAAGAGATGTGAAAAGATTCAACAGTTATTTATTTATGAATTTTAGAAAATTAGAAATGCTTACAACCAATACTGTGTCCTGAGTTAATACTTATGTTTGTAATGCTTAGGGCTGCAACCAAAGAAAAAGTAGGCTGGCTGGAATTCTACTCTTCAACCAACAGAATGATCTGTGGAGAGAAAAAAGCAAAGTTCACGTAGTATAAACAAGCCAAGTTAGCCCTCTGAGCTAATGCGTGCTAACTACTTAGCAGGTGATATGTTGATGTCTAGTGCCAGCAACAATTTTTGGCAGCAAGGCCTCTTTTCTCTGGGCAGCTTTCCTACTCCTTTTGGTCTGTTGCAGGTTTTATAGCAGGTGGCAACCATCAGCTATGTTACAATGAATTTAACTTACATAAATACAGATAACAGCACTGTTTGTCTAGGAGTGTCTCAATATTTCAATACCCAACAGCCAGGAACCAGAACCAATTTAGTACCAGTGCTCGTTACCCATCCCTACATATGTCTCTATATGCTTCCCTATGACTGAGGCAAAATGCTGACATTTTCAGCAAAATTGCTCAGCAACATGCCTTAAATGACACATAATTTACCTGGTGTGGTGTATTTCCCTGTCCTGCTGATAAATGCATTGTCTTGTTCTTGTTGCCAGCAGCACTACCTGCTATATCTGTTTTTCTCATCTCATTCTAGTCTAGCAGCTGTGTGAATCAGATTGGTGAAATTTGTAAAACTGAAATCCACAATCAACACTACCATTAGCTCCACAGGCCAGCATTCTTGGTTACAATCAAACTGAACTTAGTCAAAGTCCGACTTTCTTTCTTCACCTAGGCCTTGTTGCAATGCTCAATCTCTCTATTGGAGAGTTTCCCATCTTTTTTCCAGTCACCTGACCCTGCTCCTTCCTGCACACCTGTACCTCACTCCTTTGTTGGCCCCCACCTGCCCTGTTTCCCTAATTAAGCCCCAGCATGCCTATAAAAACCAGCCAGTTTTGCAGTGTTGTGTCAATGCCATTGAGTTCTGGCCACTATATCTAACATCTGTTAGGCTGCTTGCAATCTGTACTCGCATTTAGACCTTCCTTCTTGCCCTCCAGGATTCATTTTTGTAAAGGTACCATATGACAGTCCATTTTATTCCATCTGCTGCGGCACTGTCACCACGTGAGTCCTCTTCCTGCTGATCTGCACCTAAACCATGATGACAATACGAACCAAAATCAATGCAAACTGGATTAACATGATTATTGTCTTAGGTTAAAAAAAATGAACATGGACACATCTGTACAAATTCATGTTAATGTTTAAAAATCAAATTTGCTACATTCATTTTTTTAACAACCAAAGTAAACAAAGCTGGCCTTTTTTATTATTTTATTTTATTGATATTTTCCATTTGAATCACTCAAACATACAACTGTATAACTTGGTGTCATTTGTTCTTATCCTTTAACATTTTAAGTCTTACAAATCTTAATACCATGTTGTATGTATACATTAGTATACTTACACTATTAATATTAAACCACTTAAACTTTGACATCTTTTTCTGCTTGATTTGAGCAAGTTTGAGTAAAGTTGTTACCTTACATAATACAGTTGAGAAATTAAAGAGCTCTGTTACTATTCATAATAAGAAAATCCCTTCATATCAAAATTTAACAAGAGTTCTAAATAAGTCAACTTGATTCCTGCATATAACTTAATTTCAAAAGCATCCAGACATCTTAATCATATTTAGTTATGAATTCACTTCAAAATAAAAATATTTGTGTCACTCATTAATCTAGGCCTTGGTTCCCTTGAAAGAACTCAATTACAAACACTTTCCTCTGGCTCTTCATTCTGCTTCCTTTTGATCATCATTTAAACGTCTGTATAATTTTGACAGTGCTTCACCTGGGGAAAAAATGCACTTGATTGGACACGATTTTGGAAAGGCACACTTGTCTAAACACAGCCCACGCCTATTCAGTTTATATTAGAGCAGAAATGAAGTCAAGAGACCTAAAAGACAGAAACATGTCAAGGCGTCCTTCCTGGAGGAGTAAAAATGCGCCAAAGCGATGTTCCCAGCACAGTGGGATCCATTATGCTGGGAGACACCACGATTTTAAAGTGGGGAAAAAACACAATGGTTACCTCACATTTAACCAAGCTTTAGAATCCTTCATCAGACATGGAGGGAAATGCATCCCTACAGCTCGCAATCAATCAGGACTTAATGGCAGGATGACCAAATTGAAGCACTTCTGAGTGAAAGGCAAAGGATGGAAGCAGCTGCAACATTCATTCATTCATTCAGTTTTCATTCAATTTAGTCATCCCAACTTTATTTAACTACTGCACAGTTTTCACACTGCTAAACGTGGGTCAGCTCGACCGATGACCTCAGCTGAGCCGATAAACTGAGCTAAATCCAGAGAAGTCCTTGAAGAAAACCTACTCCACAGCGCACACAGCTTGACACCTGGATGAAGATTCACCTCTCTAGCACGATAATTACCTCAAGCACACAGTCAAGACGGGCCTGGAGTGGTTTCAGGACAAGGAGTCTCTGAATGTCCTTGAGTGGGCCAGCCAAAGCTTGAACTTCAGCACTGAATATATTGGATCTGGAGTCACTGAACCCAATTTTTAAGTCCCAGATGTTGACTAAAGCTATTTTTTTTTCATTTCAAGAGCACAAAGCAAGCTCCAAGCTGATTATACAGAAACAATTATATTCAATGATATGTTGTTGTTTTTTTTAACATATCAAACAAATATAATTATATATGTCCTTAATCTCCCACCATAATCTCCATATGAAGCGTCTCCCTGTGTGGCCCTGGTTCCAAGGTTGACTAACTCTTGTGTTTTTTCAGCTGCTGTCCAACTTTTGTTCCACAGAAATACATTAATGACAAAATCCCAGAGGGAGCTTCCTAAAATAAAAATAAGCCAGCAGTTAGAAAAAAAAGAAAAAAAGACAAGGTTTCTAGCTTCACAAAGTGGGGGCTTTTTGACAGCTAGAGATGAGACTGGCCTCCTCTTTTTCTTTCACCTTTGCTAATTCATTCCCTTTATTGGACTTTTCTTTCTGATCTGTCTCTTTTTCTTGCCATCTCTTTTCTTCCTTTTTTTTTTTTTCTTCCGCTGCGTAAATGACCCTGAAGGGTTGGCAGGCTGTGAGCAGAAGCGAGTCAATCAAGATTTGAGAAGAGAGGGAGAAAATCCAAGACATCATGCTGGATTTCAGACTGCATGCGGCTACTGTGTGTGCAGTGCGTTCAGTGTGTATATGTGTGTGTGCTACTACAGCAGGGGGTTGTCAGCACAGGTTGGCCTGACACAGGAGTCGGTTTCAGAGGTTGCCTAGGAAATGAGGCGTAAAAACGATTCCGCTAACTCTGTTCTTAAGACAGACAGGGAAAGTGACTTTGGGGAGTTAACAACCACTCTCACAAAGGACAGTCTGTGCCAAAGTTAAAAAAGAAGGTTTTATTTATTTATATATATAATTTTTTTTTGTTTTCTTTTCTTTGAGAGTTTGAAATGACCTAGAGGATTTGTAATTACCTCTGGAGCATGACGTTTATCTCATTTCGACACCTTGCCTGCATTACAAATCCTGGAGACAATGCAAATTAAAAATGCATGGTGGTCTGGCACCTACCTAGAGTTCAGTGAGGTGTTGATACACAGAGCAGACAGTTGACAGTAAGTGGAGAGAAGCAACATGCAGAGGCGGTCTAGTGTTTTTCTTTTTCTTTTTTTTTTCTCTGAATGCTCTCAGTGCATGACTTGATTTCATACCTGATGGATGTAATTCACTACCCGGTTTGTCAGAATTAAGTGGAATCTTCACGTTATACACATGAGTGATTTTAAATGAAAGGTTAGGTTTATCCGAAGTCTGAAGAATGTTATTGGAAATGATGGAGCATCCGTCTTTGAGTTAATGAACTCGGGGAGAAATCCAGGTTTACTCCACAGAGGTGAAGGGGCCTGAATCAAAATATGATTAAAAGCTAATTAAACACACCATTAAATCGGCAATGAATGTGGCTGCCTGTAGTGTACAATGAGGTTCATGTATCACGCCCAGCTGTCCGGCTAAGCGTGGGCCCCGTTTTCATTCGTCATTCACCACAGCCGCTTGGCTTCAGTGTGTGGCATCTGGATTCAAAGGAATAGTTTCTCCGCTTTCTGCACTCATGCTAAACTCTGTGTAGTTTTCTGGTGACTCACAAAGGCTTACAGAACATACAGATCAGTTTAAAGCATTCTGTAACATCTCTGCGTGTTCTAAAATATGTTCATATTGTATTTCCCTGACAATTTCATTTTGATCAGCTATCTCATAAATGTATAACTCAATCCCTATACGAAATATCAAATACTACCTGGCCTTTTTATCACTTAACATAAACTTCAAAAGTACTTCTTTTTTTTTTTTTAAAGCCCCTCAGAACATCTTTTTTTTTTCTTTTTTCCTTCACCTGTGCATCATCCATACCCTGTGTGGATCTATGGAGGTTTTTTTCTGTGTTAACTAGCTCTATGATGTATAGCACACAGCTTGATATCATTTTTAAATATTAATAAGTGGTAGAAGCATATTGTACAACTTTCCCTGTATACCTCTAATATGCATCTCTCATGGATAAATCCCACAAGAGCTACAATAGACAGTTCTTTTTGATGATGTAATCATTTGGAAAAGTTGCATCTTTCTTTCTGTATATATTTATCTTTTCACTTAGTGTAACCAAGAGTAACAATACAGGGAATTGATATAAATTAATAGCTTTGGATAACAAAAAACAAATCTGCATGGCTACATGGAGCGCCTACATATTTCCTCTGGGTGCAGTCTACAGCACTGTTATAAATATTGCAAGATGTAAGCAGAAAAATTATATTCTATATACGCAAGTTTTCTTTTTAATGAAGCGTCAGTCAATCCTGTGTGGGTGGTTAACTCCGCCAGTTTTCTGCTGACCGTCTTCTAATCTTTACATGACCGTAAAGTTTCCATCGCCACATAGAGACGCAGCCATCTATCACCGTTCAGCACTCAAAACTGTTGCAGGGCGAGAATGTATTGCTTTATGCTGCTAGACAATGCAAGGAAAAGTTAGGCAGATGAACAGAGCAGCAGAAGCTAGACAGAGAACTGTTGCTGGGATGTGTCTGCCCCAAAGGTTATGTTGCATAAAGATCAGGGGGCTGGCTCTTTAGTAAAAAACAGATTTATGTACTAAATTGCTTATTTCTGTGCTCAGTGTTAATGTTTAATTTTGTTTCCTCACTTCGCTCACCACTAATGTAAATGTTCTAATCACCACTATTCCAACATTTCTGGACATGCTATGATCCACTTAATGTATGCAATTTGAACATGGATATACTTGTTCTTGTTAAATACAAAAACATTGTTGTTGAGATTCTTAACATTTGTGATCAATGTTGATATGCTTAAGATAAATACAGATTCAACAGTCATCTTGTACTGTACAAAAGTGAAGGTGAAGAATTAAGAATATGAGTTTAACTGTACTCAGTGTACTGATAATGTTTAGCAGGCAAATGTTACTGTGTTCAACATTTTTAGTTTGGTTTTAGAATGCAAAACATATATATAATTGGTCCTAAAAAAATCTGATTTGCGAGGGAAATAACATTTCTCCAACTTTGAATAAAGTCTTGCGCTGATCTCTCTCATCTATTAATTAATCCCAGGCACTCATAGCTTTAATAGACGTAGCAGCCTTTGTATAATTTGTTTAGATGGAAACCTGCTGTATATTAAGTAGATGCAATTAGAACGATCCTCAAAAGTTATGCACTTGATCTATGGACTCTTTCTTTTGTGTGAAAGGGTAACCATGATTCTTCTACTCATTAGTGTGCAGGAACATCCTTTGGTATACATGATGCACTTCGTCCAGTTAGTGTGCCCTGCCATTTTGGGAGTCCCTCTGCGGAAAGAAAGTTCACACACATCAAAATTTCAAAAGAAGAGAGTTCACACACACACCAACATATGTATAATTACCCTCTGTACCACTGTTAAGCATTTGGAGGCATACTTTGAAACACCATCTATTCTTTTGTTCTATATTGGAAAATATACATAATGTATAAGGCCAACTAAAGCTAATTAACTGTTATGATGGCCTTTTACAGAATGTATGAATAAAATCAATAATAATGCTAAATCTTTACTTACATATTCTATTCATACGCATTATGAATGTTATTAGCTGGTATTTTTGTGTGTGGCTCATAGGGATCTTTTAATTCACAGCACTGTACTGAATAACAAGCACTCCGGATCTCTGATTGTATTGTAAGGTCTTTTCTCTCCAGTTTTACCTAAAGAGTGTGAAGGTAGGCGGAGGAGGAGGTGGATGAGGTAGAGGAAGGGAGGAAATATTGCAAAAAACTACAAAGAGCTGTTTAGCTCTGCAAACAAATAATGTATGTAAGCGTAATGCCAGAAACGTTTCTTAAACCCGTTCTGAAAGATAATGACCTGGACACACCCATCTGTCTAGCAAAATAAAAGTACTGCTTCATCAGCCTGTTCTTTTTATTATCTGTGTTTGGCATTGAGGCGTGTTTACAAGACAGCTCCTTATTGTATTTCCTGATCTTATCCTTTGCCCCCTTTCATTTCCGTCTGGTGCCTTTCATTTAGACGCCTCCTTTTTTTTTGCCAAGCCTCGTCAAAGCCCGACGTTAAATATGCAGCAGCCTCAAAGGTGCTCATTCCCTCCCCTCCCCATCTCTCCATCACTATCTCACTCTTGCGTTCTCACTCACTTCTTTCTCCTCCATCTTTCCTTTCCCATCGTCTTTTCACTCAAAGCTCAAGAGCAACCGTTGCTCTCAGAGGAAATACAGGCTCTGCCAAAGAATTCATTGAATTTGTTGTACAATTGATCCCTTGGAGGCAAGCTGGGGTTGAGAGTGGGATGAGGGGATGGAGGAGCTGGAAGCATAGAAGGGTCAGGAGAACAGGAGAAGAGGGTTAATGTGAAGGGCTGGCACTGCATCAGGGGAGTCTGATTGAAAATAACACGGCAAAGTCTCAATTGGAACGGATCCTGTTCAAATTTACTTTCCCCTTACCTATCTCCCAATGCTGTGAAGTGGGCAAAAATGGGAGACGATATAGAAGAAGCTGTTTGTTTTTCATTGGTTAATTGAAAACCAAAAATGAAATATTCCACAATAATTGAAACCACAATCCAGAACTTGATGATCCAATTTTGGTTGATTTAAGTCATCGTGTGTCTTCATTTTACACAACAGCAGATAAGGTGAGCTGGTGTTTCTCTATTATTCTCACTCAGAAACGTACACCTCAACCAGTCCAGGATTGACAGTGATCAGGCTTGTTCCCATAGACATTGCAAAGTGGACTACACAACAGCAAGTGACATCAGTAATTTCTTGTCAGGTATTTTCAGCCACGGAAGCAGGAAGACTCTAGAGATGGCAAGGTCAATCATTTGGTCAGTCTGCAACTTTGGTTCAGACTAAAATATATTAACAACTAGTGGATGGATTTATGTAAAACTGTACAGACATTCATGGTTCCCAGAAGATGAAGCCTACTGACTTTGGACGGACTATATTTTCTAGTGTCATCATAAGATTGACATGTTCTGACTGGAAAATCTCCCCAGCTATCGGATGGATCCCTGATGATGTGTGTAGACATTTGTGTTCACTAGAATATGGACCATTCAGACTTTGATGATCCACCTGAATTGTCCTCTTGTGTCACCTTGAGGTAGACATTTGTAGTTTTGACTGAAATGTTTCAAAAAACGATTGTCATGACCCCGAAGGATAAATGAACATGTCAGCAGACCTTTTACCTTTAAGACCTGACCACCCTTTTGCATAAAACTCTTACATTCTTCTGGCATTTTGTGAGGTTCCTTCCTATTTCCAAAGCAAATGGACTCTAAATTGTCCTCAGAGAGTTTAAATTAATTACTATGAGCAGTTACCATTCAAGATATACATTAGCAACAGACATCAGTCGATAGGAATCCAATTATTTTATCATATTAGAAGAGATGTTACAACCTTCATATATCTTATCCCTAGCATGTCCATTGGTTAGATGCTGTACAGTTGTGTGATCATAAGACAGTAAAAGTTGGACGTACATCCCGCCCATCATCCACCCACACACAAAGGATTCAGTGTTATTGCAGTGTTCAACACATCTAACCACAGTAATTGAAATCATAATATTCGGGCGCCTCTGACAGGATTTTTGATGCAGTTTCGATAGAATAGCAGGCTAATGGCTTCCACATAGATTTGATCATTAGAGAGAATGAAAGCTAGCTTTTGTAGGGCACTGGTGATTATCCACCTGCTCCATTTTGAGCTGAAGGAAAATTGGACCTCGAATTTGAATCTGCATGGCTTGTATTCATTTTGAGGTCCACGATGGCATGAAAGGGTGATTGTGGGGTGGTGTTTGATCTCTTGTGATGAGACACAAGAAAGCCAATCATATTACTACACAAAGCATAATGATGGCAGCTGATGAGCATTTTATACAAACACAGGTTTTTCAACATGCTGCCCAGCTTGGGTTTCAAATTAGTTGAACTGCTTATGGTACTTTTGTAATGTTGTAACTGTACTGATTAGCCACCATAATCATGAAGCTTTTGTGATGAAGGAAATGCCCGGAACCCTTAAATGACACGCAAAAAGAGATTCAACGTATCCGTGGTTTGTAGAAATGTACGCTACTATTGTTTTGTTGTGGTGATTGGGTTGGGTTAGATGATGTATCCCAGCAAGAAGTGGATTCCAAAACTTGAGTTTTAAGGCTTCTAAACTCACAGCAGTCTGTGTTTGGAGAATAACCAAGACCAGGGGCTAGCTGCCTTTCTTCAAAGGCATCAAGGCAGGGGAGGAGGTTGTGAAGAAACACATGCCATGGTTTTGGCATAAAAGAGTTTTCTTTCTCCTTTTATTATTATTTTCCTAAATTGCCATGTTCCCTGCTTATCATGCTTCATGGATATTCTAAAGGTAGTTAACTCTGGCAAGTTTTACAAGCTCTGAGGTATCCATGAGGGGCTGACATCCCTCTTTTTCTTTTTTAGCTCTGTAAAGTGGAATAAAGCAGGGCTCACGAGCTGCGCCTTCCCATCCGCTGGGCTGATTGGAGTAGAGGAGCTGATTCCCCCTGTTTCACTCACAGCCTGACTAGTTCTCATAGCGCTTTGAAGTGCCTCACCCAGAGCTCTGGCAATCTGCAGGAGACAGATCTCTAGACATGTTGAAAGAGGAGGAGCCAGAGAACTGAGGCACATGTTCAGCATGCGCTCACACACAGGCTACGCTGCTGTGGGGTGTGTGTACATGCAAACCTATGTCACCATGCATTTCTATGTGAACTTATACACATAGTCTTTCCAACATAAGCACTTTAAGCTTTTATCTGAATCCTAAATACATGTATTGGCTTGTAGCTGCAGGCAACACTATCTTTTACTTAATTCACTCATTTAATCAGAAACTGAACTCACAGTTCAGAATGACGATAATCATAATAATCATTCAGTGACACATTTCATCTAAACTTATTTAAAATATGAAAAGAAACACCTGTGATAGAAGCTGCCTTCCAATTTCTGCTATTTTCAAGTAAAATTCCTGGATTGCCTGAAATGACTTTTAATTGACTCCAACATGTTGCTGCACTCCAAAATCAACACTGATTCTCGGCTTATGTTTCACTTCCAGCCAGTCCCGCTGCCATTTAGCTGCTTTCCACCCAAGTAATAATATTCCCATCATCACACACATGATTATTCCTTCTACTTTTCAGCCTCAAATGCTTCTAAAATCCCCAAATCTCTACCTTGAATTGCACTTCCACAGCACTGCAAGCCATATGTCCCGAGCTAAAATCCATCCAGGCAATAATTCCATTACTATACAGAGCCTAGCATTTAAGGACATTGCTTCTGCCTCAAAACACATTGGCTCACTGGATTGAAATGTGCCTTCAGCCTGCATTATTTCCACAGCATCTGTCCCCATAGTAACATCTCCAAGGATGGGCAGACATACACACTCAGATGTACAGATCTTTAGTAACCCAAGTTTCCAATAAGTGTATAATAAGAGATGAGCAAAAAATCAGCATGAGTCTTATGATACATTCATGTGCAACTTGCACCTTTTTTTCCTTCTATTTGTGAATTGGCGCTTCACTTGCAAGTTTACATGCTTTCTGTTTGGAACCACATTCATGCATGAATCATACACATTTCATTGGTCAAGATCCTGCTAATATAGGCAGGTGCATGCAACTGTATACATCTTAATGTTTAGAAGATGAGATCACTTGGTGTAAATGTTTTTAACATTATTTACAATGTAACCGTATCTGCATTTTAACTACAGACTGTTTGACCCTGATGTCTGATTCCACAGACTTTATAAGACACAGGGGAAAATAAAGAACATGTAACAAACTGCAGGTACATTAGCTGTAGGTGGGATTTTGGTATGATCCTATATCTACTGGCTTAATAAAAGCAATAAACAGAGTAGGGAAAGAAATGATGCCTTCAACTGCCATAATCAGTGGATAATAAATTAGTTTTATTAACACAATCAAATAAGAACAGTGAATTAGCTGATGTGCATTCATTAAGATTGTATTCAAGTGCTTTCAATCAATTCAATGAACAAAAAAAAACTTTGACAATGAAGTGGGTGGGGGGTGTTTAATTTAATGCTATACATAATGCATAAAACCATAATGGCATAAAAATAAACATGGTACAGTGTGAGCAATGTTAAAAGAGCATAAAAAGGACCATTATAGCATAAATGTTTTTATAACTGTTAACCACAGCTATATACAGACATGTAAGTGCTGTGTAGGCGTTTTTTTGTTGAAAGAACATTTTCCTCACTGGTTTGTTTAAACTGTTGGAGATTACATTCACTCACTGTGGGCGTATTGGACAGCAGGAGTGCCTTTTTAAGCTATACAGTTTGAATGTTAAAGTTTGAATACGATCAGTAAAAATATGTTAAAAACTAAAAAAAAACCTACTAGAATTCTGCTCTGTCATGCTCAGTGACACAGCAAATCTAATTATAGTTGGAGGCAATTATTCAAACTCACCAGTCAACTTTTGTGCCGTCAGCACACAATTCCTTACCGCTCTGTGGAAATGAACTGGAAGATTTCTAACCTTGACTACACCACTGTCCATCTCACTTTGAGCTGCAATTCCTCCTCAAAATTATACTATCACTACAAATAACCATCCATCACACTGTTACCTCCAAATACACTGTGACTCACCGAATTGGAACTCCGGCGCACGTTTCCCTGCCCAGCTTTAATCCGGCATGGCAGTATTTCAAAAGTTTATTGGACAGATTGTTTGCCGACACAAACACATAAACATGCCTGCACCCCGCATGCATACGTACATGAACACCGACTGTGAGAAGATGCCCAGGGAGCATTACTATTCAAGGTGTTGCCAGAGTATTTACACCCTTCCTCTGGTGTGCAGTTGACCCATAAAATTACTGAGCCAAATAGATGTTTGACTCAAACAACACCCTTAGGATGTTTATGCTGCACTGCAAAAATGCAGTCAGCTTCAAATTGCCCTGGAGTAATTGCAGGTTTTCCAGAAAGCCACGATGGCTCTCGCAGGCTCCAGTGTGAACATGTCTGATTTGGAGCTGAGATATAAAGGTGCTTTGAATGCAGGATGATTTTGGTAAAGGATGGTTGGAAAGGGATCAGCGTGGTTCTATAAATCCACACCTTGGGCGATGTCTTGTGTTGGAGCTAGAAATGAGTGGGTGTGGGGAAGCAAAAGCTTTGCAAGCTGTTGCACATGGGGACAGGGAAATGATCCCAGGCATCTTGTTTGCATTGTCTTGCGTGGCCATTGTTTGTGAATGTCATGCAGCAGCTTCCAGCTCTCAGTGTGCTGGAGAGGGTTGAAGATGAGTACTATGAGAGTACACACAAGTATGGATGCACATGCACACACTTGCGTACACATACACACATGCACAGTTTCAGCTCCTCTAAAGTGTTGCAGAGGGTTGGAGAGTAGCTTACAGCTTTTCCTCCCTATAGCCGCAGTCTGGAAAGGCTCCATAACAGTGTGTGCATCGCTCTCTGCTGGCTGACCATATGAACTGCATCCACACAGCTCCAGTAACTGACCCATATTGTGTTCATCCTCAATTTTGTTTCCTCCTGGTAGTTGATGCTATCTCCAGCTGTTCTATTTGAACCATTTTTGGCCTCCTGATGACCAGAGGCCCTATTTAATAGTGCAAAGTACATAATTAAATAATCTTTAAGTCACTGTTGTTCATGAGGATTTTTCAAATGTTATGATAACTGGTTATTGACATGGGACTGATTGCATGTTTCAGATTTCTGCTACAGAAAGTGAAGCATTCTTGCTGTTTCAGGTCTCTATGGCAACATAGCTATGTGTATTTGGATTTCTCTTATTGGAGTTCTGGGGTCTAATTGATGCCAAACATAGGTCATGTCATTACATAGGATAACAACCTCTACATTTTTTTGCCGAAAAGTCATTAAAAAACAAGCTAAATTCATATAAACTGTATTTGTTCTTGCATTGCTCTTACAAGATACAACATTTGTTCCATATTTGGTGTTTTTCATTCCTTATTTGTATTTTGTCACCTTCATGAAATACCCAGGTTGCCCCTTTCACGACCCGGCCTCGGGGAAACCCTCGTGCAACATGAAAAATGAGACTCCCCTCTTCCCAGCTCCTAAGAGCCACCAGCAACAAAGGATTTGCAGCCTTTTAAATGTTTCTTTAAAATCTTTTAGCTTCAGGGTGGGCTAAAAGCAAAACAATAAACAAAGCTGAGCAACCTCAAAGTATCTTCTGAGGCAAAAAGAACAAAAAGACAAATCATTAACCTGACTCATAACTGAACAAAAACAGGAGAAAAGTTAACAAATCTAGATACAATATTTCACAGAGAAACATGTTGGTGGGCAGGCAGGTTGGGAGCAGAGAAGAAGCCGGCCTTTAAACTGCAAGCTTGGTGGCAAGAACCTGCACACCCACAGTCACAGCCATTCAATCAGCTGAGCTCACCTGCAGCCCATCACACACACAGGGTCACCACAGAGAAGGAGAGAGAGAGAGAGATCCACAACTCATGCACAGAGGAAATTACGTATAATGAATACATTGAAAATGTTCAGATGACTTTGAGGTCGTAACAACCCATGTTCTGGCAAAGGGAGGGTTGCTACTTCAAATACTTTATTATAGGTCATAAGCAAGATAAATATATATTCCGCACTTACAGTACAGTTTTGGCGCCCATGGGTCCCAAAGTAATGAAGAACTTTAGGTGACAGGAAATGAAATCAAAAAGAAGTTTTATGAGATATGAAGTTCCAACAAGACAATGAAGTTGTGACAGTTGCTTATAAATCAGTACTTATCTGTGTTTTGCTGTTATCTTGGATCATCTGCGCGCTCAAAAAAATCTTGGATTATCAAAGTGGGTCAATCAAGGAATCCCGGGGTTTTTTGACAAAATAAGGACATTAGAGAAACAACAAAAGATATGTTAACAATAACAAACCTACACCTCACATTTAAATTCTCAAAATGCATGCAGAACTGAGACAAAGTTCAGCCTAGTTTAGATGACATGTAATATAAAACAAAGCCCATGCTGTTGGCACCGACCAGTGCATGAACCACAAAACCGCAGTGTGATCCTATGCTGCTAAAAAATACAAGGACCAGTGAGCTTTGAGCTTATCCCTGTCACCCCTCATGTACTCCAGGCCCACCACGGCTCAATACGTACTGTGTGTAGAGAGGTATGTAATTGATATACCTTTCACTGCTCACAGGATCCCATCCCAGTGAGACTAAAACTCTATCAAATACCCTTCCCACAAACAGTCTCCTCAGGGCTTAAGGCCCCTATCAGTATGAAGTGAGCATTGTCCGTCTCATTCATGTCTGTAGTGATTTCCTGGCTCTGTTTTCGATAACAGTCCTCATAAAATATAAGGAGATAATATGGCTTGAAATGGAGATGATATCTTTAAAGTTGCGTGTTTGTTTTTTTTTAATAACAGGACTTATTTTATGTAATAAATCTGTCTGGATTTTAAGCTATCCAGGGACTCATAACCTTAGTAATTTGGCTACTTTGGCAGTAAATAAATAAAAATGAGTAACAGCTGTTAAATGGTTCTTGATGTGACATTTTACCCGATCGCTTTAAGTCCACTGATGTTGTTGATGTGTCAATTTTGGAAAGGCGTAATAGAACCATTGTCTGTTTTTTTGTTGCTCTGCTGCCCTGATGAAGGGATTTCTGCCAAACTGCCTCGGCTTTTATGTGACAATAAAAACATTTGTTGCAGAACATTCGTCATCCTCCATTTGTTGCAGACTCTGGTCTTTCTCTCCGACTTGTACTGGTTACAATGAGCAGGGGGGAAAAAAAGTCCTGAATTCCCCCTAAATGAAGGATGGTGTTTAATACAATGTGTGAACTCGGGGACAACCTCACCAAGAATTACACATTGTCATTCACTTTCCTATCTCACCTTGCAGTTGAGGAGCATTTATTTAAGTCCAGTCAATTATAAAGAAGGTACTTGCAAGAGGACATATTTCACTATCAAATCAATAAACGTTCTAGCAAAAAGACCTCCCATTCTCCAAGTTAATACCAAGCTGGGATTTTTTTTCTTTGTCATTATTGCAAAAATGTTTTATTTGAATGTGTAGAATGACCTCTATGCTCTGCGCTCTTTGTAAAGGGATATTGAAAAACCTCCTGTGGAGCAATTGTTGTTAGCGGTTACTGTCACTGTTTGAAATCCTAATTTGCTGTAAATCAGAAAACAAGCTTATCGCCGACTGAGAAAATTGCAGCAATCTTTTATTTTTTATGTTTTGGACATTTATCCTTTCACAGACAGTAAATGACTGCTGTGAAAGTAAAGTATGAGGTGGATTGTGAGCCTGTGGTATGATATGCTAATACACACACACAATGAGTGAAAGTGTCATCTTTTCTTGTGTACAGTGATTGCTGCAATGTTCTACTATTGTACCATAAAGAATTAACTGTGCACTCAAAGCTGGTGGGTGGAGGTAAAGTAGCCTCCAGAGCAACTTTGGCCAGGTTTCTTATCTCTAATGCTGAGTATTACAGTTAGCCACTACCAGTAGTACCTCAAGCTATACAATAAATATATGGACTTTTATTCATCTCAAATTCTGCACACATAAAATCCAGGCGCGTGCGTGTGAAACGAGCACGGGGCTGTGACGAGCACAAGCTCCACCCTCCCTTCACACTCATAACTGCTCAACATTAGGTCACTCATCTGATGGACTTTTGAGACGTTGGAGGCAGGGATGCAGTAGACAGTCTGCTCCTTTGATTGGTCACTTAGTATACTGACCGTAACCTTTCATTAGCTGTTTGTTTTGATCACACTGATGCAGTTGAAGAGAGGCAGCTGCCTAAGAGAACAAAGGGAAACAAATGAGTAAATGAATAATGATTTTGAGTGGCTGATTTTCCTTCTTTTTTTTTCACCACTCACACTTTTGAGACTTCTGTGTTTATGCTGATGCAGTGAAGACATGGTAGAGGCCTGATGCCCAGTCTATCAGACATCTTTGGACTTCCATTTTTCATTCCATCTGGAAATGTTATTATTCCTGTTCCCAAAAACAAAAAGCATACAGTAAGGAAAATAACCACTATGGACCAGCTGCTTTGACTACTGTCATTATAAAATGTTTTGAGAAAATCATTACCAACAAGACAGCTGTTGACTAGGTGGGTTTCAGTTGGTTACAGTTATAATAGAGGTAGAGACAATGCGGTCACAGCCATGGTGCATTTATATCTAAGTATTCTTTGTATGTTTTAGTACAGTCACATCTATTAGTTGGGAAGCTGTGTGAGCTGAATGTTCACCCTTTCATTATTAGATGGCACCCCTCTTTTTTGATCAACTGTAAACAACAGGTTATTGTTAATGGTATTCTTTCAGTACCCTGAACTTTGAGCAAGGCGTCCTCCAGGGGTGTGTTAGTTCACCTGTCCTTTTTACTTTACACACTAATGAGTGTAGAAACTGTAACTACATCATTAAATTCTCAGATGATATTACCATCTTAGATTTAATGAAGAAGGACAATGACATTTCAAAGTGTTATTTAGAAATACAAAAATGTGTGATGAAAACTATCTGGTGTTGAATATTGGAAAGACATAGGAGATAGTGTTTGAGCCTCTCACAAGGCCTCCTCATACCTTGGTGTTTTAATTGATAGCGCACTGACCCAGAGCACGCATGGTGTCTTTGTAGCAGACTGCAACAACGTCTGCACCTCATGCGGCAACTCAGAGTTCATGGTGCTGATTAGAAGTTTATGGTCGTCTTTTATCAAGCGGTCTTTGAGAGCCTAATTAGATACGGCATCACAGCTTGGTTTGCTAACCTCTCTGTGCAATTAAAGCCCAAACTAGTCTGTCTCATGCAGACTGCATGGAAGATAATAGGTGTAAGACAGCATCCATCCCTGCAGTCTACCTTATGAATTGGCAGTTCTGAGACAAGCCAACAAGATTATAGCAGACCCAACCCATGTGCTATACAATGAGTACCAGCTCCTGCCATCAGGGAGGAGGTTTAATGTACCACATTATAGACAGAATAGATTTAAAAAGTCTTTTATCTGTACTTCAATAAAAATGTTAAATGGCAGCAGATGAAATAAGGATGAAATCAATATAAAAGCCAACAGAGCTTATTTTTATTTGACTATTTTCCCGTTGTAATGTTTTTCTGTCTTTTTCTTACTGTACGTTTTATGATTATGTTCTTAGATATGAATCTTGTTTCCTGTAGCCATGTTATTCTGTCTTTTATGTACGTGGAATGTTTTATTTTATGGATGCAGTATGGGTGGAAGCCAAATTTCCTGTGTGAGGACAATAAACTGCATCTTAAATCTTAGCTTTGATTTGGAGATGTGTTTCTGGCTACCCCACAAATATGAATCCATGCCTTACTCTCTTTTTAGGTCTACTTTTGTTCTCCACTTACTCCTGAGGGAAACACAACAGTATGTTCACCAGCTAGTTTCTAACTATAGTGGTTTGCCATTTGGCACTGAGCTGGTAGTGTACAGCAGGATTTTAGAGAGCTTTTGTTGAAAAGAGTTGGTTGGTGTGGCCAAATATGTGATGAGGGGAAGAATGAATAAAAACAGGAAAGTTGCAGGGTGGAATACTAAATGAATGATGCTATAAAGCTAAGATTGTGTTGCTTGGGTTCACCAGAGACCCCTGTCACATTACAGACACATAGTCAGACACCTATTAAGAACAAGTGATTTTATGTGACAGCAGGGGGCTTGGAAAATCCATCAAACATAAATTGATAATTGTATATTGTGTTTGATTCCTAGTAATGGATAAGACCCTCGCTTGCACTAATAGTAGCTGGTAAACAGAGTTATTTTGGGGGTTGCTCATTATTTCACCAACTGTCCCAACACAAATTGCACCCATTGTTTGCTTCTTGTGATTTTTAATGGTGCATGTAATAGCTCTGTCGTGTAAATCTGTCATGCACAAATGCTTCCAGTAGGCATAGAACACTGCCAGGTAACACACTGTCATCCACACACTGGGTTGGCTTGAGCAGGAGCAAAAACATCTGGGCCCCTAGATGATGACACAACTGTTCTGAAATAATGAATTTACTTTATCGCAGACATCTTTTGGGACCCCTATTCAGCTTTTTTACCAGCTGAATTATTCATGGTTCAACCTCTCATGATGTTTCACACCTTTAAGGCTTAATAGTTGAGAATCTCCTGGGCAATGCTTACAGGCACATGTCAACTGTGTAGGAAAGGCTGAGCAAGAAAATGTCTGTCAATAGTGTGGCAATGAAGTAGTTCTAGCTTTAATAGAGTACACAAACTGCCTGGATATACTGGATGTCAACACAATTAGCGACTGAAATGTTCCTGTAATAAGTCTGTCAGCTGTTACCACATGGAATTGAGCTGAGTCATAGATGATGGATTCGGAAGATGTTTGTGTTTGGTGGGCGTGTGTGTGTGTGTGGGTGTGTTATAAACAGCTGTGACGTCTTTGGAATTATGTGTGTGTTTGTGTCTATGTGTGTAAGAGAGTAAGATGAAAGAGATATGCTATCCCTTTTGGATCAAGCAGACACACACACGCACACTTTGAGGCATACAAGGACATACACAGATCAGGCAAAGCTAAATCAAACTCTCGCTCAGACCGGATATGAACATGATTCAAGAAGTCACCTGGGAGTGTCATTTCTAAGTATCTCCAGTGGGACTCGCCTCAGGTAATCCATAAGCAATTATTCTGGGGAGACAACAGACAGGCCTGTCATATCCGCTGTCCTCTGTGAAAATGCACTCAGGCAAGACCAAACGCTGCCACAAGCATGTGTGCACACACACACACACACACACACACACACACACACACACACACACACACACACACACACACACTCTTGCACTTTTGTATTTGGATGTGCAAATGTGTGCATCTTCCTCTCACCTTTTCTCTCCCTCCTCCTCTCTCCTTCACACACAAATACACCTAATCTCACACATGCTCCCGTTGCTCATCTTGCTCACACAAATTCGCATTCTGTCTCACTCTCACCTTGGCTCCTGCTCGCACACACATATAGGACTTAAATTTCACTCCTAACAAGGTCTCTCCATTGAAACCAGTCATTCCTTCGAGATACATTTAAAGGGGCAGTCTGATTTTACACACAATGGTATGTTTACATATCAGGAGCAGTACTAAACAACCTGTGGCACTTTGATGTACTGTAATAACCACAGTGATCACAGTCATCAGGGACTTCTGTGTTACAATACCAACTTTGAGCCACATGTAGTTTTTGATAGACATCTGCATTTACCAAACAGGAAAATGGTTTAGCAAAATATGTTATTGTGTTGCATTTTGGAAAATTTAGAATCTAGCATTAGGGACCAACATTCAGGGAATTGAATCTCTCCGTCTGCTGCAGCGATTATTGACTGTTCGTTTTTTCTTTTGTGGGTCCTTCAACTTTATGGAAGTATAACAGTGAATTACTGAAGGGACCCTTTAAACAAAGACCTTAACCTAATGTAAAATTGACCAAAACTTTACATTCAAATTCAATCAAATTACAACATGAACTTTAAATCACCCTGACTGAACTAATGACTCCATGTTACAACTGGTATTAACTGGATAATGTCATCTGAAAATCAGCTTCAGCATTTTCACTTGGTATTCTGTCCACTGGGAGTGGATCTCAATATGCTAATTAGGCAGAAGGACCTGGTGATCAGCAAGCAAGGCAAGTCAACAAATAAGAAACTCTAAGAAAATGATCCTATTGTGTGGACTTTACTTTTAGTATTTTCCTTTTCTTACTATCAGCAGGTGTAAATGGGGTCAATATTTCAGTTTTTTAAGGAAGAGGTTTCACTAAATCTGGTTGAACAATAAATGGAAAAAGTAAATTCCCATTCAAAAGTTATTCTTAATGTTAGTTAACTGCAACATAAATATTAATCCCACACTGAAGACCAACCAAAATCTAATTACGTCTCAGAAATGTTGTCAGTCCAAAGATCTCAAACTCAATTTGTCTCACAGGTACGAAACTACAAGAACTTACATGTACATAAACGCACAAAGAAGTACAGTCGTGTTTGTTCTTCCAACTCACTGTGTCAGAGAACCTCTCTAGTAGCTTCCTTATGAAAATGAAAGGCATTGTCATGCTGAAACAAGCAATGCTCCCCTGAATTTTAAAAACAGAGATGAAAACACCAGAGTCCTTAGACGACCTGCGCTGCACACTGCCCCACTGGGACTTCTTTATAAAATGTCCGACTCTTAGTTTGGACTCAGTCAAGGGAGAAATGAGCAGAAATGGCTCAAACACCTAGCTAACACTCTGCATGTGTCTGCTACCTTTTTAATTCATGCCTTTATCGTTTCTTGTCGCTTGGTTGCTCCCCTCTCTTGTCTGCCTTATATATATATTTTTTCCAATTACTTGAGTGCACAAAAGCCCTTGCCCATTTGAAGTGCAATAAATTATCGTCTCTTAATTAGGCAGCGAGGCGGTAAAAGCATGCCTATCCAAGTTTGTTTCAACCTGACTGAAGATTTTATGATTGAGAGGTGCAAACTAATTGGATTCTTGACTGGCTGTCTGGATAAAATTGCTATACTATCAAAGCGAGATTGAGTGAGTGATTGAGAAGGTGGGAAAGAAATGCAGTATGTGAATGAGTTTTAAGAAGGGAGAGCCAGAAAAGGGACACGTGCTGAGAAAGATGGATCGTCAGAAAGGCCTAGACACACATGACAATAAACGATATATAGATAAAACACAGTACCAGGCAAAGATACCCATATCAGTCACAAATTCTGATGACTCCTGTGAAGTTTTAACAAAAAATTAGGGTCACACAGATTTATTCGCTTAAGAGCAAAGAGTTCAACAAAATGCTTCTCTTCATGAACTTTCTAGACACCCTATCATTAGTAAAGTGATCATTCCTTCCTTTGGCCTTAATTGTGCCGCAGGCCTTGTCTGATCAATAGACTAAATTGTTCATCACAATACCCTCTGATGCTTGTCTGGTGCAGCAGATTAGAATGCAAGGTTGGTGCATACATAACAAGCCCCTGATTAAGATCAAATGCAATAAAGAAGAAATGAGGGGTCTCATTCCAAAAAAATGCTATCAAAAGATGCAAAATAGGTTTTGGTAAGCAAGGGGTATTGTTGAGCATTATTCAGGAAGTAGAGAGAGGTGAAGGGGGGTCCTGATTAGGTACCTGATTCTCATTAACAACCCCTTATCTGTCTCCTCTCCTTTCAGGAAGTGGTGAGCCTGGAAATAAGACCAAAGCTAGTGTGTGAGCAAGGAGTAAGACGCAGTTGTTGTTAAAGTGTTGAAATGAAGGCATTAACTTAATACCGGAAAGGAAAACACAAATGTATTTTTAGAACAATTGCATTGATTAGTGACTGTGCTTAATGGTGCTGAAAGACAGGATGAACTGGTAACAAAGGGGAATACCTGCTACCTTCAAATCCCTCAACAGCTAACCTGCAATTAGCATAGTCTGTGTAAAGGCTAATTGCAGGCTAAAGAAGTACACAACCCTCTCCTTGCCTTTTTAACCTCAACATCTTGTGAATAGAGCCAGGCAACAAGCTCTGGACATTCTTGACAGATTTTCCGGAGGTCATAGGTGGCTATGACTTGCCAGACAGCCTTAAGGTGCTTTCTCCACCTCCTCACAGGTGAGACCCAGCTGGCAGCCAAACACTTTGTAGCATCCTCCCAGATGTTCTTAAGCCAAGTGAACACAGCCATTCTAGACCCAGACCTGGATTCTTGGATTCTTCCTGGATTCTTGCTGGCAGCTATTGCAGCCAGCGAACTCCACAGCTCTGGTGGTCATCGCGACACTTGACCAGAAGGTAGAACGGTTTAGCAACAGCACATCAGAGGAGATGGTTGACTGCCTTCAGTAGTAAATCTCTGCTGCACAGCAAACCAAAGACCAGGTCACCTTTTATTCATTGTCAGATAGACAATCGGAGCCCATGGAGAGTCATGCAGACTGTCTGCAGCTCCCTGCTAATGCTTGACCTGACACCTGTTAGCCACAATAGTTAATAACTTCAGTAATATTCCTGTTATAATGGCAAGTACCTTCAAACTAGCAAATATTTATTAGAATGGGTGTGGGATTTCTCAAATAGTGACTCTAAAAAAAAGTTTTTTAATGACTGTTCCTGTAATGATTAAGGATGCAAACCACAGAACAGCATAATGGAGGTGGCAGAGATTTAATGTCTTGCTCAAGGACACTTCAGTAGGGAAGATGCGTGCTGAAACTAGATACGATCTGTTTCTTTTTTATTTTTTTCTGGTTGAAGGACAGTCTGACATCATGAATCCTTAAGAAAAAGCTTCTGCATAATATTAATTGCCAGGGGACCTGCTTTCATGTAGCTGGCTAAACACAAATAATAAATTGAATGAGTAGAACACCGACATTTTCTAAATAGGGCAACTGCAAACCCCCTTAACTAATTTTCCGTGTGACATTTGAGCTAAGCACACAAAACTGCACCAGTCTGAATTATTAAGTTATTCATCTCTGTTAGTCTTACTATTTCAGTGTGATAGTGATTGGGTCGAGTAATAAATCTCCTCCTTGTTAGTTTTTCACTTGTTAGGCTTGGAAGTGTGAACATTCTTGTATTACCTTTACCTTTTGAAGCAAGCGTATGTCTTGTCCTTTTTATGAGGAAGTTATTATGATGATTATGTCTCAACCGTGCTGTGCTCCGAGAATACTTAATGCAATAAGGAAGTGAGTGCTGTGAGATTTTATAAAGACATTAACGCAAACACACTCAGTTCAGCAACTGAATCCCCTGTAGGAAAAAAAGGAACGGCAAGCTCCTGATTGCATATTGATCTTTCTTAAAACATCCTGGATTGCGATAGAACATGATGATTGCAGTCAAGCCTTATGACTTATCATAGCACATTTTCTCTGCCCATACCCCGTTCTACTCTAAACTTCACACACATATGGTCTCTAATAGTGCATTGACTTGTGAATAACTGTCCCTTAAATAGCTAACCAAATTGAGGATTTAATAGATAGTGACTTAGAGGAATCATACATTGCTTGGTGGAGATTTGAATGTTTAACTCAGTAGAAATGAAAAGATAAGATATGATATGTAATAAATGGATATGCTCAGTTTCTGTTATAGATTGCCACTGATAACAATTAACTGATAAGATTTGTATCTTTGGAAATACTGCTGCCAGTTAATGTCCATAACCCAGTGACATGTCTGTTGGCTTTGCTTGCTTATTTTCTTGAATCTTAACAGTGACATCTGCTGGACATTTAGAGAATTCATTTCCTTAAACTGGAAGACAGGCTCTCACATAGCCTGCTACAAATACACATATAGAGCTAGTAAGAATTGAACAAATACACATTCTTATTTAGCTTATAATACGTTGTTTGATCATTAAACATATTTTCACTGTAAATATATTTGGCTTGGATGTACAATGGCCTATCATCCTAATTTATTATGAATGTATACGCTTTACTTTGTCATTACTGTAGTCATGTACAAAAACAAAATCTGTTCCATTTTCCAGATCCACTCCTGAGGGAGTTGGCCATTATTTCCCATTCTCAAAATCCTGCTATTTCCTATTTGCTTAAAATTGCAAAAAGTTATCACAAACACATGCCTAGGTTCCCCTACCACACACACACAAACACATCAGGACAACAAGAGCCTATAGCATACACCCCCAAGAGAACATAGGGCTGTCTCTTTTGGAGTCTTGTCTTTCTCTCTGTGCTGATGCTTGCTGCAAAAATCCTCTGGGGGATGTAGAGCCCCAAAACTACAAGGATTGCAGCGGTAGCACAAACAGCAACACACTCAACCAACTCTGGCCTTGATGCTATGTACAAAAGTGGGACAGTGTTTGCCTAAAGGAGAGTGAAGTGGTCTTGTGAAAGAAGGTCAGCGGTTCAAATTCCAAGACCCATTGGGAAAAATTGAATGAGTAACAGTCTCTGTTTCTTGCTAAAGTATATCCCAAGGTGCCTTTGAGGCAAAAAAAAAGGCCTATAGTTGCTGCCAGAGCTGTTTAAGTACCTGGACTTTCAAACCCATTCTTAAGTCTTAATATTGTGGTACGTCACTGTACTGTACTATATGGGAAAGTTGTGCAGAAAAAACAACACACAGGCTAAACAAATCCTTCCCTTGATAAAGGTTAATAAAATAGTCGCTCCTCAACCTTTGCAGTACCTTTGAGATGAAGACCAAAATCCCAAGACGCATTAAGTTACTGTATCGATTGTTTGAAATGTCACACAAAGTCTTGTATGAGAACACAAGAGTGTCAGTAAGCACATTTAACTGCTGAACTTGGCTCAAATTGCATTAAACTTGGATGGGAAAAGTCAGAACTTAAGGCCAAGAAATGTCATTTTTATGCAATTGCTTGACAAGGGTTTTAGAAAATCTCAAGGCATACCTCTATTGCAGTAGGCTCACGATAAATGTATTATTTTGTCATGTAGAGAAGTAGTAGATATATTGCTGAAATACAAAAACTGAGTTTTAAGAGGATAATTGCTCTCCACGGACGTCCACATATCAAGAAATGACACAATTATGCTATATTATGCTTGGTTTGCTCCTTTTAGAGAAGCACAGATGGCCTCATGTTGAGACTCATGATTTCATACACTTAATATGCAATCAGTGCACTTGTGTCATAGATACTGTGAAATTAGTTGTGATGACACATTTTACTAATTATATTCAGTCAGTAATTCACATTTAGTTGTGTTTATTGTTTATTATAATGAACTCAGAGGCACAGATAAAGAATTTAAGTAGAAAGGAGGGAAGTTATTTATATTCATATATGCTGATAGTGTATATCTCTGCAGAGAAGGTGCTGTAGAAACCCTTATAGCTGTTATCAATGCATTTGACAAATCTACTTATACCATCTTCAACGTAGCCTCTGTATTTACAGGTTGAATTACAGACAAACAAGCACACACCTACATTATTTGCTGATGGTGAACTGTAAAATGTATTTGTGTCGTTTTTATGTTTTGGGAGCGTTGGGTAAACAGGTTTCACCCGCTCACACTACTGAGCCGTGTGAACGGCACACAAAGCTACAGTTAATGTTCTCCGACAAAAGCCCCTCTGAACCCTGGCGTCGAAGAACAATTGTTCCCTAGAAAATCAGGAAGAGCCCCCGATGTCCATAGGAAGTTCACATGATAAACTCAACAACTTCCCTTTCCATAAGAAATCCATCAACTCACATGGACTTGACACCTGGAGGTCTAAACTTAAACACTGACATTAGGATCTGCCTGGATGATTCATCATGTGGGAGAAAATGTACAGATGAAGTGCTTTGATGCCTTATGCAGTAACTGTTCCTATGTATAACCACAATATTAAAAACTCTATCCACCAAGGGATAACATGTTATTCCCTTATTGTGTAGTCAAGATGACTAAACTACCACTGATCCACTAGACACATGGACAATGTGGTTTGTGACCAAGCTGGGTACCCGTCACTAAATATAAGACAAATGTTTCTTCTGTTAATTACCTGTTAAACTAATTCAGGTAAATGGTCTAAGAAGGAGTAATACATTGTTGGTTGAACTGCTCACAACTTTGTTGGATACTCTTGGAACCATTAGTCTTCATTGACCTTTAATATACAGAGGTTTATAGTGTATGTCTGGGAACACAAAGGGTTGATATTGTCTTGAATATGAAAACAACTATGAAAACAACAAAAATAACTACATCATGAGACTAGGTAGGATAGTTTTTTGGTATAATGATTACTGACATAGACGTTGTCCTGAATTCAGCCTGTTTACCCGGGCAGGCTGATGATGAACAACATCTATTGTGCAGCGCCTTTTTGAAGGGCACCAGTAACTTTAAGGAGACACGGAGAAAGACCAAAATGCCATAGCCTAAACTTATTGAATTTGGGACCGCTTGCATTGAGACAGAAATGGCTCCTGGCATTTCACCCCTGTCCTGCTTTATGAGAAAGGCTCCTGACATTCTCACTCTGCCATATTGCTTCAGTGGATAAAAAGCACACGTTAATGTGAAAAGGAACAACATTTATTTTTGACCTTCTCATAGACTTATCTCAGACAACAATGATGTAAGCACTCATATCCTGTTTTTTCCATAAAAATGTCCACATAGACAGAACATATAACACCATGGTCATAAAGTTCAAATGGAAACATTAAATAAAGCACTATATATTCGTATCAGATACAATGAAAACACACAGTTCAATTTATTGCCAAGGAAACACAGAATTAAAGAATAAACTGTTATTTGTCCTCCATAGCTTTTTAAGTGTACCGGATATTGAAACAAAGCAATACTGAGAAATACAACCAAATCTTTCTATTTACACTGAAGACCTCCATTTTTGTCACTGTTAAACATTATTACATACAGAACAAAATTGAATTGTTGACTATAGAATTGATAAAATCCCATATGGAGTTTAAGGGTCTTGACTTTTCTGACTGAATCTCATGTCTCTCCAAATGGAAGCGGGGTGTGACTTTTATCTGTTGAGGAATGAAAGTGGAGGCAGTAAGTGCTAGATAAATGCAAATTGTACATTAACTTTATTTTGCCCCCATTAATAAATATTGTATTATGCTTTTAGACCTTTTTGTCCCTTCTTAAATTACAAAGAATTATGATAATCTAATCAAGTTGTCTTGAAATTGGCTTTTCATGGGTGGATGGTCACTCCCCAAAAATGAACTGGACTAACCCCTTTAAGGTGATATTCCAGGAATGCAGCCAAGTATTGTAGGGGATTCTCCAACTGTGGAGTGCAGAGTTAACATCAGATGCTCACAAATACGAGTAAGCCAATGGCTGAAGTGAAGAGTGATGTGCCTCCTGTGCATGGTGTAGTCAAAATAAAGTGAACAAATTGTGTTTTTATTAATGGATTAACTGAACTTTCAACCTTTTCAAACAACGTGTCGCATGTGGATTTGATGAAATAAGACCTCAGTGTGAAAATGACAGGTAAAATCAAACATTTGGAAAAGATAAAATGGGAAGACACTCTCTGTTACAAGCAAATTAATAGTTCTGGAGTGTTGGCACACCAGTACAATATGGTGCACTAAATAGCCATATGTTTGATTTATAGAAAAAATGAGAGAAAAAAATGCATTTCACCCCTTTTGTTCCAATAATAACCCGGAGCTACAACTGTAACACAACTCACATATTATGTATCTAATGAAATCATAATGGCAGGACTTGTCCAACTGCCAAAAAAGGAAATTAACACAATAAGTCAAACAGAACACAATATGAATGCATGTTAATTGCACAAAATGAATGAAGATATTTAGGCGTTTTCTACAAAACCATGAATAAAGTATGAACAATGTGCAAAAACAAAGATGTCATCTACATTTATGGGAATCCTGCAGTTAATACTAGCATAATACTATTTCCTCTCTGTCACTTCTTAAAAATAATTCAGCATTTATTAACTTAGAGTAAAACATATGTAAATATCTCTGATCAGACAGCAATGGCTACTTTGGTCCCTCTTTAATGAACAAGGGGAAAGATGGGAGGGGTGGGGAAGGATTGTGATGAGTCTACAAAATATACACCTGTATACCACTCGTTTCAGAAGCTTTGATTGATTTGAGTAGTAAGTGGCGGTATGGGTGTATTAGCACATGTTTAATTGTGTGTGTATGTGTGTCTGCAGTATGTGTGTACTTTCAGGGATTTTCAAAGTGCTCCATCTGATAAGGTGGTATTAAAAAAAAGAAGAACATTAGAAATTTATGTGGCTTGTTTCCTATTTGCCATGGTACAAACATGTCCATCGTAGCCCAAAGTGCCTTATAGTAGGAATTTCTAGTCCAACACTGTCCATTTGTCCTGGTTTCCTCTGGATCCACTCCCACCTACTCTCATCCATCTAGAACAAGTTTTCACTAAGCTTTAAAGAGTCAAAGACAACATGAACCAGTATCATATTTGCTTTTAGAAATCACAATAAACTATAATAAACTATGCTTGTTAATATTCTGGTCCCTAACTAAAAATCACTTTTGAGAAGCTTGACAAAATAATACCTCAAACATCACGAATACTGTTTTTTTTTTTTACACTGCACTGGGCAAATTTGCACAAATGGTAGCAAGTTTATATTGAAAAAGTTCCACCTTTAAGCTATCCACTCATACGTGCTCATGATTACTTGCTGGTTTTTGCAATTTGTATGTGCCAAAGTAAACCAAATGGCAAAGAAGTGAATATCAAACACCGGTGAGTTCAGTTTCTTTGGACAGAGTGTTCATTAGCTGAGTAGGAAAGTGCACAAGACAAGAATTTAATTTGGACAATTAGAGCGGATCTGTATGAATTAAAGAGCACGGGTGTTTCTTCTGTTCTCTATTCAAAGATGAGCATTTTCACAAATCTTGCCCAATGCAGCTTCAAGATAAGTAAGACTAGTTTATGCTGATTTATTCTGTCCGTCTGTAGCTTTCAGTCCTCGGGCTCCAGTCCCTCCAGATGGTCGGGGATGGGTAGGCCAGTGAGAATCGTCAGACACTTGTTCCACACGTTGAACACAGGACACACAGGCTGAACAAAGGAGACATGGAACGTGTGCAGGTGCTGGGAGCCCACGGCGTCGTAGAAGGTCAGGTAGCCGGCGTCGTAGTCTAACAGGACCCCGACACGCCGCAGGTGGGGTGAAGGCTCAATAGCAAGCTCCTTGCTGTTGTGGCGCACCACCCAGGAGTTGTTGCAACGGCAGAGCACCCAAGAGGCTGAGTTCTTGCCGATCCACTCATGCTTGGGGGCTGACTTGTAGGCTATACCCACAGCGTACCTGAGGAGGGGTGGAAGATTGTGTTATCGGCAAGTGGACACCACAAGCGTTCCCAAAATCCCTAAATCATGACTGCACATGCCAATGCTCACCATGTGCTCCCTCCAATCAGGGCCTCCCAGTAGTGGCGCCCGCTGTCGATGTAGACGTTCCCTACCACGCCATAGCTGCTCTGGCTAGTGAAACGGTCCTGATTGTGGCCTTTCTTGGACGTGGTTTCGTCCCGCTCCACTGTCAGGTTATCATGTGAGACCTTCAGCTTCTTGTGAGCAGATTTGGGATCCAGCTTGAATGGCTGGCCTGGTAGCAGAGAAGGAGGGAAATTAAAAACAAATTGATTTTGAAGTGTGAATGCATTGAGATCTATAACAGCCAGCTTCTTTTTTTTTTTTTGTGAACAGAGCAGCTAATTTATTTTCAGTTAATTCAATTTCATATTTGCCAACGGGGGAAAGAAAATCCATCTAAGGCACAGTAAGTAGAGCAAATGAAAATAATGAATCTAATAAACTATTTCTGCGTGAATGTTTACAGATGAGTTTTCTGTAAAGGTCGATCCTATGTGGAGCGTTGCTTATTATTCGTTGGTCGCTTACTGTTGGTTTTCAGAGTCCCCGGTTCACTGCTCCTGCTCCCCGCTTGGTTAATGGCCTTGACAACAAAGATATACTTGGTGCCGCTCTGCAGACCGTGCACGGTGTAGTGGTTCTGCTTGATGTTTGGAACAATCATCCAGCTCTCCAATGAGTTACACAGACCTGGGAGGAGAGGGGAAGGAGGGGCACAGAAGAGAGGGTGGAAGGACACACAGGAGACAGTTAATTCAAATGAGCTTTCAGTTGCTTAAAGTTCTGAAAATATCTTTTTTAGTTTCCTACGAAGGAGTGATGTTCAGCACAGCCGTGTGAAAACATCGCATACTCAGTGATTGGTTGTGTGTGAGTCTGTGCCAGCGAGAACAGGTGAGAGGGCGTGAAAAGGCACAAGAGGAAACCATTCACACTCTGTTAGAATCACAGCTGCAATGTGCTCTGTGTGTGTGTGTGTGTGTGTGTGTGTGTGTGTGTGTGTGTGTGTGTGTGTGTGTGTGTGTGTGTGTGTGTGTGTGTGTGTGTGTGTGTGTGTGTGTGTGTGTGTGTGTGTGTGTGTGTGCGTGTGTGTTTTCAGTGGCACTCCAATACTGCAGCACCACCTCCTAAGGCAAAACGCAGACCACTCAATCATCTGCTTTAGAGGCCGTCATGCAGAATGAAGTTTGTGTGCATGCGTGCATATTTCCCTTCCTTTTCATGGAAGTTACAGCCATCCTGCTGCTCTGTGTAGGCCACCCAGCAGTGAAAATATCAGCCAAGAATAATATTTAAGCTCTCCTGAACTTTTACAGCATCTTTAACAACAAAATGTGGACTGGGTGGATTCATAGTGTCATGTTGTTTTAGTTAAGAAGACTAAATAGTCCAACATGCTAATACTGAACTCATATATCCAGTACATTTGTGCATTATTGTGAATCCCTTGTGTGTAGTTAACCAATATAAACACTGAAAGCATCTATACACAGATGCAATGTAGAGGCTTTTGCTACAAAAATGTGGTTTGATGTAATCAAAAGCAAAAATATTAAGGATTAAAACTTAAAACTAAATGATTAAAAGCAACCCAATTTACATCTTTTTTTGTTCAAACCAACCATAAAACTGAACACAAGTGGCATTGTGACAAATTAAAAGTTAATTGTTATGACTAATCCATTAAAGTAAGCATTGCTAGCATTCCTATGGGTTTGTACTATCAGACTTAAAGTGAAAACATTAATTATGATGAAACACATTGCAAATGAATTTCCTCAAGCTTTTAGTTCTGTGCGTATCAAATCAGAAAATGGCAGACATCACTTTCTCAATACAAGTTTCCCAAAGGAAATCTAATTCAGAGCTCTGTACTGAACAATTATGCATGAGATTTAAGGCCGTTGTTTTTGTGTTTTTATTCAATTAACATTAAAAGGCTATTCTGCCTCTTGCATAGTGATTGGAACGTATTGGTCCTGGGGGGATTTTCAGGCACGTGACTTAGATGCCAACAGCAACACTTCTGATTTTATCGGATGTGAAAAGAGAAGGAGAGAAAAATCACAGCGTCTTGGGGAGCAGAAGCAGACCAGGATGTGTTAGGAAGAGGGGAAAGAAAGAGAGGAATAAAGTGTCATGATGGTTTAATGGCTGTCATTAAACTACTGTAACGTGTCACTGTGAGAAGGCAGTGACAGAGGTGTGACCACGGAAAGATGGGAGGAAAGCATTCAAAGATGGCATGCAGGGTTTGAAAGGGAGGAAGGAAATGAAGCAGGGAAGAAAGAGTTTTAAGAAACAAGAAGGGAGGATGTATGCTGTGAGGTCTGCTTTGACTCTGCAGGGGAAAAAGAGGAAAAAAAGAATAGATGAAAGACAGAGAAAAGGCAGTTTGATTGAAAGGGAGGAGGGGAGCTCGTCTTCAGATGCCCTGACCCCATTTTCTACCTTGTAGTCGTTGCTCGCTCGAGTGTGCTCGTGATTTTCTGGGTCGGTTAAATGCGTGTGTGTGTAAGCGTTTACTGTATGCCTTATTGCTGTTCTACAAGACAATTGTGTCACTAAGTGTGCGTCGGGGATGCTGAGTCATTTTACAGCTGTCATCTCTCCTGATGCAACGTCTCATCCCTTCAGTGCCACTTAAACCTGGTGACATGTATAGACATAAGAACTCTGTGTATCCACTCTACAAGCCTCATCTTTTACAGAGAGCTGCACGTTCAGCCAGGATTTTCTGCTGTGCTATTGTCAGATCTTATTCTGCTTTCATCCTTCACAAGCTCCAGTTATTCCAAGTGTGACGACATCTGAGAGTGATGGTAGCACAAAGGCTTGAGGCTTCAGGAGCCTGCACTTCCACTTCACCCCTATCTCATATTAAAGCAAGTCTGTAAATATTAAAAACAATAACATGTTTTTTAGATTTATAAAATACTAAATAATTATTGAGTTAAAATACTTAAAGTGACATCTCCTCCCTTCTCCCTCATTAAAAATACCATATTTTATTAATTAAGGCTTCAAGTTTCCACATCATGCCTAAGTAAGTTGCCATGATTGGCTGCAAACTAGTTGTGATGCCACAAATCCTGCTTTGCAGGTACACACCTTAAACTTCGAATGTGAAAACAGTCTTCTAGTGTCTGCACACACATCATTCTGCACAGTGAAGCTCAAACATTCAACTGCAGTAACAATAAGAAAAATACTTTTTTAAGCAGAGAGGAGGCTTTAAATGTATCATGCTGCACTCACAATTACATTACAAATGCATTTGAAATAGATGTCAGACACCTTGTTTAAAACATGATTAGGATTTTGATGGTAGGTCAATAACGGTATGTACATTTTAGTTCCCAAGAAGTTCCCATGAAGTTCTACAAACTGTTGCAAAGCCTTCTTCAGAAGCAGAGAGTTACTATTCCTATTAGCTGAAGTACAACAACCAGATTATATTAGCACGTGTTGTCTAAATGCTCCAACTTTGTAACAATCAATAAGCAATGCCAGATGTGTTTGAAACACTGAAAAATCTGAGATAGATAGATAGATGGATAGATATTGGACTGGACTTCCTCCAGGCTGCTAAAAACATCCAATTTCCCAGAAACAAAAACATAAAATGACCCCAGTGTCCTTAATAGCTGCAGCCCTGGCAGTGAGTACTATTACTACTAATAACTGAAATCAATACATTTCCTTATTCAGGCATTCTTTCTGTGCCAGACATACTTACTGGCAATGTTGGACTGTCCAGTGAAGATGGCATACTGCAGCTCATAGGACACCACTGTGAATTCATCATCAGACGTCCAGTGGACAGAGATGGTGTCGTAGGAAGCTGTGCACAACTCTTCCCTTATGGCTGGAGCACTTGGAGCTGCAGAGAAGAAAAAAAAAATTAAACTACATGTAGGAATATATTCTGACAACATAATGCTATAGTTAAATCGAATATAGCTTCAAATGACACTGATAATATTTCCGAATGATCATGCATTCAAAGGTTGTCTGTTGTTATAACAAACAGTAGCCCCATTAACCTTGTACTTGTACATTTGGTTCAATTTATAAGTTTGAAGGCTTCATTACGCAAATAATTGAAGATGTTCTTTCCGGTAGAGTGGTATGTTGAGCATTAAAAGCAATCCGTGGAGAGAAATAATGAAATATTCAAATAAGAAGCAGCAGCGGGAAGAGTAAATATCACAGTCCTTGTAGCTGTAACCAGTGGGACCAATTGCATAATGCTAGATTGACTCTATTACACTTTGTGCATGTGAAAACTTTATTACGGTAGTTGTTTGTTGCTCTCTTGTGAAATAAATCAAATCAATCCCCTTTTTTTGTATTTAAGCCATGAAGCCTCTAGTGGGAAGAGAATGGACTGAGGTAAGAAACAAACATACAAAAGCACAGCTTAAATTGATTGTAGAGCCACTTCCTATCTCTCAGTGTGTCTGTCACTCTCTCTCTCTCTCTGTAGCCTTCTGTCATGAGTGGCTGCACATAGTGGAGTGATTCAGACTGATTCACTTAGTGAAAAGGCCCTCCAGCGAAGCCCTCATGCATCGCAGAGAATAAATACGAGCCAGCCATTTTCACAGGCTTTCAAATCCACTACACATGATGCCTTGTTTTTGTCCCCAGCGTGCTCATAATTCAAATGGTGACATTTTGATGGGGCCCTCGTAAATGGAACATGGGAAATTAATGTTAAAAAATAATTCTGGAGTTAATAGGCTGGGGCCTGTTCCATCAAAAGTCTTACTTGGAAGATGGCAAACACTTCAAAAGATCTTTTTTTTTCTTACTTTTTTTTTTAAATAACAAAATCTGAAATTAATGCGGGATTAGGATCATAATTAGAGGCAGTTTTGTGGATTCATGGTCAGTGAGGCAGTAAATTAAAGGGCTCGAATATAGTTCCAGCAAAAGGATAATTCTGGTTATTCAAACTTCAAAGACAGAACACATCAACAGATTATGATGCACATGAATCAGATCTACAGTAAACGTCCCTCTGAATGTAAAAGACCGTGATGAATATGTAGAAGTTTACCAGTGAGGTAATCCAGACTCTCCAGCAGTTTCTTCTCTCTGGTGAAGTCTAGGGCAAAGGTGTCGAAGGTATCAGTGAGGTGGATCTCAGGGATTAGCACTTGGGTTGATGCAGTTGCCATGGAAACCCTAGGGTCACAGAGAAACAGGTTTTCATATTACAGTGTTTGATCAGTTATTACATTAAGAGAACAACTAGTAAACATACACCTGACATTATAAATGTTTCAATGAACAGAGATACTACTATTATCTTTACATTTTCATATGTGGAACACTTAAAATATGGTGAAAACTATCAAATAGCAATATGTAATATATGATATCATGTGAGTGTGTATTATAACCTTTGTAATTAAAAACAGATGTAGAAACAAGGAACTTTTGCTCCTGCACAGATTTGCAGCACTAACAAACCCATAACACAATTCTGAATAAAAACAGCCTCCTCATTAGTGAAGCTGTGGAGATTAGGTTCTGATTGAAACACAACTTTTGTTTTGAAGGACTAAAGGATAATGATTTATTTTCATACCACTCTGCTTTGTTTCTCTTCAGGATTGACATATTGGACACGAGGTTTTGTTCTCAATTGCCAAATCCATTAGTTGGAAAGCTTAAGCAGTAGGTGTAATTAGATTAGGCTAAATAAAAGATGAAATCCATCTCTACCTGTCTTTGCTGTAGGGGAAGTCAAGCGCACAAAGTTTCCAAAATCTGTGTGTGCACTCCTCTGTCCTCTCCTTAAAGCTAGACGTTACTTTGCTAAACTGACTGAAATGCGTGTGTGGTGAGTGCGTGGGCTGTCTGACCTCTCGTTGATGCTCTTGGCAGTCTGCAGGAAGCGGGCGTGATCGGTCTCTTTCAGCGTCTGATCGGCCTGTGTGATGAGAGCCGAGGACCTCTCGATGCACTGCTGGCAGTTGGAGATCTGTTGGGCTAGCTTCCGAAGCCTATGTGCCTTTAAAAGATGGGAAATGCATGATTTCAAGAGAAGGACGGTGCTCTTAGGCTGTATAAAAATGTAAAAAATGCATGAAAATATCCTCATTCAGGTCAAGGTGTTGCGGGTGATTAGGGATGAGAACATAATCAGAACTGACAGCAGCAAATGACACAAAAATTGGGAGTTTTATGGGTACATTTCATAGCTGGGTGTGAACATTTCAAAGCTGAAGCCACTCATACAGTAAAAGGTCAAATCCAAGGATTGACTGATACAGATAGGCATCTATATCTTCATGTTTCTTAATCAGTGTGAACATCAAAGAATTTGATCAAAGGTCATGAACATCATGCTTAACCAAAGTTACAGGAAGCTGATTAGTTTTTTGTTCTGTGGCCACGAGTAGTTTTCTGTTTTAGAAGCTTTAATTTGCTAGAAACTGACAATAAAAGAAGATGTCTATTGAACATGTATAGAGAAGAAAGACTGGCCAAGACACTGACATATGGCTCGACAAAGATGCTTGAATTACACGAGCTAAGCTTTTCCAATGTCACTGCTAATGCTATGTTTTCTATGCATGTCAATGGTTGTATTCCACGTAAATCTGGGATTTTGTTTCCCCTCTTTGCCCCTCGCTTCCATCCCCTTGCCCAATGAGCAGAGATTTTATGAGACAGATTGAGGTCAGTGGATGGATTGAGGTCAAAGAACATTTTCTATCAGCAGTTTGGCTTGTATAGAGCCCCAAACTCTGTAATCTCAGTTTGAATCTATTGAAATTTTGCAAAGTCATCATCATGTTATTAAAAAAACAAAAAATAGGGCAAAAAGTAAGAAAAACAGGAATGACAGAAACTCATTCTGTGTCCTATTGATCATGATGTAACACTTCACTAAATAGCAATTTCTGTTAAGAAAAAAGGTCTTTTTGTATCCATCCATATTTCTATCTTCCCTGATGCTTATCCTGAATTCTAAAAGCCCTCACTACACGGTAATGTAGTTTAAAAAAAATAAAAAATCTAGTGAGTTCCAAATTTCATTAGATACAGCTTAAAAAAACAAATCTTCAGGGTTTACAGTACAAGTACAAAACTGGCCCTCCCATATGCTCTGGGATTTACTTCTGGCCAGTCAGACTGTTTCCTCCGTCTGTTTGGAGTGTGTCGAAGGGTTTGCATTTTAGGCGGCTGAACAGTTCGCCGTCTGTTCGAGATATAAGGATCAGGTCAAGTGGCTGTGATGAAGCATTGCATTTGACATCAAAAGGTGGCCCGGACTGCTTTCAGTGCATGTGTGTGTTTAAATGGTGATGAATAAATGTGATGGCACTGCCTAAACAGTGACAATCCAGACCTTTGGAACAAATCAGTATCTTGATGACAGGCATTCACAATCCACACTTGTACATTACTTTGCGTAACTCTGTGAATATTACATCTGCAGGCAATATCTGCCCCTTGATGATCATTTATACCTGCTAGAATGATTTGCTGATGTAAGAAAGTATCATGTTTAATGATTAAGTAATGTTATAGGCTGCAAATCATAGCATCAATAAAGAAAGTACATTATACTGTTTATTTTGGAAGAACAAAATGACAAAGTGGGTCCACAGGAACTTTAAAACGGACTACAAATTTCAGTTTATTCATCGTTTGCCAAGTGAAAAAAAAAGCATAAATCAGAGCCTGTGGCTTTCAGAGGTAAGAAAAAGTGAGTGAATATGAAGTGAACAGTGAATATAAAAACAGTAAAAGAAAATAAATGGTGTCTGCGATCAAGCTCCTTGCAGCTATAAGTGTTCATCTCACCTTCCCCTCCTTGATCTTGTTGCCAATGATCTGCCTCCTCTGCTGAATAATGTCAATCAGGAGATCGCACTCGTCCAGCAGCTTGCCCTCTTGGCGGGACGCGTTCACCTGAGGACCAATTGACAGAGAGTATTAGATAAAAAAAGAGATTGATTGACGGCGAGGATGGGGGTATAGAGAAATATATGTTTAGTGGCATCCAGATCATGTTGACCGCAGGACAGGGTGTCATTTCCATCCATCAGCTGGTCCTCCTGCCTGACGATGAGGTATATTCAACAACTTTGCCTCCTGCTGCTTTGAGTGCTGAGTGACAAGTAAAATAAAGAGGAAGGCCTGTGGTGATATGAGAGCAGACACTTGGAGAGCTGTTGAAGAGCTAGACACAAAGAATAGCCCTCATTCCCATGGCTGCCATTTTGAAGTTGTTATTTCACAAGATAAAAATGTGACATTAGACATTTTAGATTTCCCACGATCTGGGTAGGTTTACGTTTGTTTGGCATAAAAAGGCCCACAGCTGTTTTTGAGACTTTCAGGTTAATCTGAAGTCTCACTATGTCGAACATGGCCTACTCATTTTTTAAAAGATGAATTTACAGAGAGCATCTGTCTTTCAGTGATTTATTGCAACAATCAGAATTCCCATTTGGAAATGGACCTCCAGCTTGTTAGTTCAGCCATCATATTTCTACATACAGTCTCATACATCACAGAGCATTTGGTCTGTTGTCTTTCAATTAAAACAGTTGCCCTTTGTTCAATCATAGCTCTGTCTATGGAGGTTTCTGCACCTGCTTCTTATCTACTGAGAACATGCCTCTCACCACTTTCTCACCCTTCAGACAGTCAGTGGATAATTGGTATTTGCCTCACAAGAGTAATGTAAAATGTGTTAAAGCAAGACCAAAATTAGCTTTCATTAACAGCTCTGTGTACAAAGATGATTAAGGAAAATGAGCTGAACACATACTTTCAGGGTTGGAAATGGGGGGAAAAAATACAGTGGGATCAAGTTGTCAGAAAACAGTAGGTGAGAGAAGGCAGAACAAATGCAGATATGCTAGCATTTTCATCAGGGTCTCGTGAATTTTCCTACGCACAGAATCGGACGTCTTCTAAATAAATAGATTACATCTGATACAATTCCTAGATGGTTTTTAGAAGACAAAACCATACTGCGTGCTTACTGCGTTTTAGATGTGTCCAGTTTTGGCAATGTAAAACACAGTAAGGGGCATATTGCATACATGTGACATCAATAACTATGCCTAGAATTGTTGCCAACCTTCAATATTTGACACTTTATGGCATCTGAAGTCGAAGAACATGAAGCTCTGTGCTGTCCTGAGTGTATCAATGTTAAATATACAATGAGGACCAAAACAGGAAAGTGGTCTCAGAGCTTTGGACTCCTCTGTGTGTAAAAAGTATATTTAGTTTACGTGGCTGTGGATTCAATTATATGCTTGGCATGAAACCACTAATGGCAATTACACATAAGAAAAATGATTTAATTTAGTTAGAAGGTGTTTGGGGAAGTATGGTTGATACTGTTGATTAAATCCAGGGCAAAGTGGCATCCAGCTCCATACTGGAAAGGGTTTGATTCACTCTGCAGTTGGAACCTTTACAGTCTGAGCAGGCTATAAAAGTTGTTCAAGTCCAATTATAAGACTGCAGGTCCTAACATAATATGTAATTTCTCATTGTGGTCATTTCCTCACGGTCCTTTCAGCACCTTGTAAAGTGTTTTCTTGCTGCGGCGAAGCGATAGCACAGGGAGCAATGAAAGGGAAGTGTTGCCAAGCCAACAAGAGATTGCACAGTTACTCATACACCCATTCTCACACACACATAAACACACATGTTGACAGGTGTTTTAATAATGACATCACAGGGACTCATTTGCCTTTCCTCAGCAGAGCCAAACAAGGCTTTTCTAAACTATATTTATGTGATTTTTGTGGGATCATGTTGCCAACAGAAACAATTTGCCACCTGGATTACATCTCAACGCTTATGTAGGACTTTAACCTCTTAGCTCTGCTGTCTTTTCAACACTACTAATTGCTTTCTGCAACATCACTGTGGAAACTGGGCGAGATTGAGATTTAAAACTGTTTACTCTGTGAAAAGCCTGTATACATGTTATCTTTTTGTTGCATTTTGTACGCCAATTAGAATGCTCATACAGATCTGAAATCAATGGGAGAAGAGATTTTCTGGAAGCAGCTTTGAATTTAAAAGACGCACATTGAAGTCCCGGTGGGTCAGGGATGGTTTCCAACTGACAAACAACATCTAAAGTGGAAACTGAAATTAAAGTTTAGAGTTTTTTTCTTGGCAAAGATCAGAAAGACTCTGCTTTGCTGCCTCTGACATTTCATGACCTTTAATCTTAAGAACTCAGTGTGAATAAAGATGACAGATATTGCTCATTTTTTTCTGTAAGAACCACCCACAAGGCTGCATGGACACACACAAGTCATCTTATACAGACATGCTGCGGTGAAACATCTCCCCCTCCTTATTTAAGGACTACAGTGAGAACATCTGGAGGCATTTTATAGCATAAGACTTGCAATAGTGTTTCTGTGAATAAACAGTTGACATGGTAAAATAGTAATGACACATATACACACTGTGTGACCAGAGTACATCATGTGCCATGTAAAAATGTGGAACATCTAATGACTGTGGGCAGAAGGCTCTGGAGCATATGATCAGTATGACAGATTGTATCCTGGCAGGGACGTTAATTGATTCGTTTAACCACAGAAAAACACACAGAAGCACACACACACCCACACACACAAATGACTCAAGCCTTAAGGATATGAAAAACTTTTGGAAAAAATCAACCAAACTTTCTTGTGACACTGTGCCTGTTTGTACAGTATTATGCCAAAGACACACATGCTTTGCTGCTGCGGATTTTGCTAATAAGACTCCTAAATTAGATTTCTGCAGCAAAAAACAGTCAGAGCAGTGTTTTCTTCTGCGTATGGCTTGAAATCATTTTTTTTATTGCATTTTACTAACAAACTAATTGCCTAGAATTAGACATCTAAGACTATTTATAATGATCTAAAGGCATTTGGATTCAAACTCAACGTACTATCCCCAAGACATGATACTGTCTTTTCTTTTTTTTAAATAAGCAAAAAGCACCACAGCGGGCTCCAGATAGAGTGTGGCATTGGATTCTAACAATTACAGCATCTTGACTCCATTAGGCGAGATATGCCAGCTGGAAAATAATATGGGATATGACATAATGTGGGGCAGGATCGTTAAACTGTGAGACCACAGCGCAGATAGTGACTCAGAGGGACTGGATTTGAGCTTGACTCTTTTTTACCAGTACCTGGGTAGTATAGGAAGCTGTGGACCAAATTCATAAACAGGATGTTCAGGATGATAACTTATTTAAAGTTTTTTTACATCTGAAGTGTCAAAGATGTCATGAAATATCAGCAGCCATCTCCAGAGAAGCCTGGAAATGGATTAATATTATGTGAAATATTCAAAAAGACTCCATCAGAGCACATCAAGCTTGCCCATACACTGCTTTCCCCTGTGTGATCCTCTTCCTTAGTGCTGTCACATTCACCCTTCTCGTGGGCAACTGTGTGTGCAAAGTTTACAACATGCATCAAACAGCTTCTTTTTTTTTTGTTTATGCATTTATTTTTGGCTTCCATCACAGTGAGCATCTTCTCACCTAAAGAAAACGTGCTGTCACCGTACACTCCTCCAGCTATTTTAGGGGTTTAAAGTGTGTAGTGAAACTCTACTGTACATGTAGTTGTGACCGTAATGCACTGGGGGGGGAAATAGGTCAAGCTTTTTTTTTGTCCTTTGCACGTGCATCATTTATTCATATCTGATATTTAAAGTGGAGTGTTTCCTATTTTCGGTCTTTTTGGCATTTTCTTCCCCTTCTTTTGAAAATCCCTGCATCATCACAATTGGCACTCCAGATTAGTTCAAAGGAACCAGCTTTACATGATGGCAGCACAGAATACATACTATGAACACAACACTTTGGCAAACTAAATAAATAAATCTCCTTGGTGAAGCACAATCCTCTTTCCATGCATGGTTGTGCCAGGCAGGGGAGGCTGCTCTCCATTATTTCTCAACTAAGATGTCACTGCCTTTTAACCCTGTGGCATCGCTTTATTTAAAGCTTCTCAGTGGTCCAAACATAACATGAACAGGCAGGCTTAGCACAGAATCGCCTTCAGTACAGCTGAATACACACAGACATCGACACATTTTCTTATTATTCTTATTAAACTAAATATTAGACTAAGCCAGATGTTGAGTAATTTAAAAAAAAAAAACATGCAGTGCCTTCAATGTTTGTGCCAGATTGTGCACAAATGAAACTGTTTGTGAAATTTTGAAGAAAAGGACAGAGCAAACTTTTGGGGAATTGTTGCTTGATCAATTTCTTAAACAAATCTAAATTTTTGCAGATTAATTTTTAACTTATAAAACAGTAAAGTGATAACTCATTAACTATTATTTCAGCTCCAAAACACAATGTTACAAATTGATTTCAATCACCCTCTATAGTGTCAATTTTGCTGCTAACCTTTGCTACATGCTAAGCTTAAGGTTTCAATATTGACTCATGATACAAGCAGCTTAATTACCTCTCTTTGTAATTACATGTATTAATCTCAACTCATTATTATTTGTATATATTTAGTTAATACATATAAAAGTCAACAATTTAACATTAATTATAATATACATTGCCATTATACATTAATCAAAGCACATCAAGGGAGTTAATTGTACAGTCAAATGTGAACATATATGGCATATTGACTGATCATAGACACTGTGGGTCAGGGTTGACCTCACAGGACCACCTGGACTCACCTCTACATGTTGACAAGTCTGAATCAGTTTGCCCATAAGTGACTCCAGCTCGTTGTTCCTCTTGATCAAATTACTCAGGTTGGTATCCAGGGCTTGCTGTAACAAAAACACACACAAACAAAAAACAGACAACAGAGTGAATGAGAAATAATGCCAAGAAACATAAGTGAGGGCAGAGCCGTGAATCAAAGCAGAATAACAAAGCAACAGATCACCCCCTTAAGGTTTCCTACACAAGTTGTGAGGCAACCTCAGGCGCTACATCACAAAACAAAACATGTCAAAAAAGTTGTAATTCAAGTGTAAAAACTACATTCTAAAAATCACAAGATGAATAAAATGTCTGATCCTTCAGTGCAGCTTCACCAAAGATCAGCAGAAAAAGCAGAAGCAAACATTTTCCTCCACTCCATTCACAGCTTTTTAAAAAAACTCTTATTAAAAGATGTGCATTTAAATGTCCAAATACCTCTGAGCGAGGGTGATACCCCTCATCCCTGTACTGTCTCCTCATCCTGCCCCGTCCAAGCCTCCGACGGAGGATCCTACACTAGCAGTGGATATGACTGGGACAGCCACTCCACTGAGCACCAAGCCATGCGCAAACCCGGCCAAGCGGCAAATTAGGCATCAAAAGCTTCCCCTATGAGAGCATGCAGTGCTCTCGGCTAACGAACCGGCAAACAGGTGACAGGACGTCAGTGCTGTCCCTTAACGCTCCTCCCTACTTTTTTTTTTTCCTCCCTCCCCTTCCCCCCTCCCCCTCTATTCCTCTTTTGCTGCTTTTCATCCACCCGGGCATAAGCTGTCTCCTTCACTTCCAAGAGCGTCATATTATTGCCAAACCAAGCGTGTTTAAGCCGCTCTGATGCTACGTTCTATACTGTCCCGTTGCAAACTGTTTTCCAGATGAATTTCAGCTCAGCCTTAGTCAAATACTGATATTTCTTGCACGTCTCCAAAAAAAAAACCCAAAAAAGTGTGTGCTGGAGCAACAAGGCCAGGATAGCAAAACATAACTAAGTATGCTACATTACAAGCTCAATACACTTAACCTTTAACCATGTTTTAGCAGCAGTGTAAACACAGCCAGGTGCTGATGTTGTTCTGAGGATTAAAAAAATTGGAGTTACCCAGAGGGGATATTGAATGAACAACAACAGTAAGCACAGATAGAGATGGTGGGATTTGTGCGTGCGCTGGGGGCTTAATGGATGGCCTTAATACGGCGATGACACACAAAAGCAAAAGCAGCATAAAGGCCCACTCGGAGAGAAATATGACGCTGCTGTTGCCATACTATCACAGAGAGATAAAAATAAACTAAAGCTCTTAAAGGATGATCATCACGATCGCAAACAATAAGTCATGGATGCAGCGAGATGCAGACTGCAATGCAAAGAGAAAAGCATATTTATGAGTACGTCTATGCACACAGTATCCAATGTGTTGAAATGCAAACTCGACATTTCAGCATGCACTCATGCAATCTTTAGTACATGAGATGCAATATCTCAGGGGTTTTAAAAAAAGGAAGCTCATCTTCATAAATATGTGTGTGGTGAATATATCCTTTATCCTGCATCCATAGTTTGGACATTATAAGGTTAACTCACATCTACAGTGTCCATGTCTCCAAATAGTATGTATCCTCTAGAGCTGAATGGCCTTCCTGGGAGGTTGATAACCTGTCAATCATCCTGCTTGTTTATCTGTCGTGTCTGCCTATTGTCCTGATTTGTTACCCCCCTCCGGAGAAATGATAAAAAATACAGTTTGTTTGTAATGTTTTTACATTACAAAGTAAGCCAATGGGTTCAGATTAAGTGTTGAGATGCATGGATGCCATATCACTTCATAACCTAAAAACAGTGTCAGAAGGTAACACAATTCAAGTACTTACTTACATCTATTCACTTGCAGATAGTTTTTAGATAACTACATACATACGTCATCATAGCATCCCCATTACTGCACTAATGAAGCTGATATGCAGTGGATTCAGAAAGCATTCAGACCCCTTCCCATTTGACACACTGTTTTTGATTTATAGATTTGATTCTAAATGGATTCTAAATGCATTTTTCCCATCAGTCTACACTCAGTAATCCATCTCTCAAATCTCTCATTTCCAAAAAGAATCAAAGTAACAACAAAGTAAAGCATGTGAAATAAAGTCCACTGTAGCCTTTTTTAGGCCCATACATACATACATAACACATAAATGTAGCCACTTGCAATGTGACAAGGTAATTCTCAGCATTAAGATGCCGTTATTATTGAAATGTAGGCAAAAAATAAAATGAATCAATGTGGATTTGGAATGGACAGTTTAGAATTAATCCAAGAGCTGCGTTTTGAATTTAATGCATAGTTTAATAGATGATGTAATTATGTTATATCATCTGGATTCTTGTTCTGTCACTGTGAAAAACATTTGTCATAAAATATCCATAAAAAGGCAGGGTGGTCTGCTGCACTGCTGCTGATGATCACACAGTGGTCAGTGTCTGATCCACACAGTGACATTCATAGACACTCAACAATGACAATTCTCCTGAGACTCAACTGAGACAGGAGACTGTGAGCCAGACTGCTTATAATGTAAATATACTTCTAAAAATAAGATTTATTTTCCTCAAGTGCGGTCAGCTGACAGCTTTCCCTTTTTTTTTTTTTTTTCGTTAAAGGAAAGCTGGTTCCTTCCTTCCACAGCATCTGCTCCTAATCAAGCTGTTCTGCTGCTGCACACTCTGATCCTCTTAGAGCTTCTTCTTACAAGAATCCGCTCTGTAAACTGAGGCAAACTTTGCGAATATTTCATCACCTAATATCTACATGTCAGTTTATTCTTTTTTCTCTTCCTAAATATCCTCTATACTACCTCTATGTAAACGAGTAAACCTGTATGTGTGTGCTTTATGCGTGAGTATGAACAGTTGTGGGTGTACGCTATACTGTACTGTATGTGTGAACTAAAATCGCCCTGAAGCTGCGCTGATAAGTTAAGAATGTATGCAAAGAGATCACACACACACGCTTACACACACACACACACACTCACACTCAACCACCGGAAAAAGGCAGGTAGGCAACTTAACTCGAAACTTCAGACGAGCTACATCTTTTCAAGATTTACTGGGACACTGAACAGGATTGTGTTCACGGGAATCCTCGACGAGCTGCCAGAATTTTACCCCATTCGCGTGTGTGTGTGTGTGTGTGTGTGTGTGTGTGTGTGTGTGTGTGTGTGTGTGTGTGTGTGTGATCGAGAGAGCAAGCACAGAGAACAAAGGCGTACAGTTGAACAGCAAGAACAGAATTGAAAGAGGCAGCTGGCAGAGAGAACACAGAAGTGAGGAAGGTACTGAGAGCTCTCAATGTTGTAGTCATCCTGTATTTGTTTCCATCTTTACTCCCATCTATACCATGGACATATATATACTCTTACAGCTGAATCACTACTGTATTGGGTGTTGTGTATCTGATGGCGGGCACTGGTGTTTTTTCTTCAACACCCAGGTTTCCTATCAGTAAATTGGAAACAATGTGTTTGTACGTGTGTCTCTGTGTGAGTTTGTATCCGTCTGAAAGAAAAAAGAGATGAGACCTGCAGGGGAGGGAAAAAAAAAAAGTAGCCTTGACTCAAAAGCAAAGTACAGCAGAGAAATAAGAGAACACCGCGAGGGACAATCGTGCTGGGAAGGACAGAATGTGTGTGATTGTGTGTGTGTGTTTGGCCCCGAGCAAAGATAAAATTCAGTACAGAGGGAAAGAAAGGAGACAGTGAATGTGCACAATACACTGTAAATTCTTCAATAATGGCTTTTATTTACCGTAACTGAAGAGAGAACCAGGCCTGTATTTGAGACACGTTTTTATCATGGACAGTGGAGGAACACAAAGGTGGCTCTGTCTGAAGGTTGAGGTTAGCCAAAATGAGGTGTTCTAACCTCACGGAGACCAAAAGAGTCATTTCAGTCCTCATCAGCACAATAAGTCTGAAATACACACAAAGTTTCCTTCAAATAATCAACCAACGGGTACAACTTCCATTTTTATTCAACTTCCATTTATTATGCTAGCAGTGTAGCTCCAGGGATGGCAATGTCAGTGCTAGTTAGAAAAACTAAGTAGTGAACATAGTAGAGATTGCCTGGTGGCATTAAACATTTAACTACAACACAACGCATTATCAGAAAGTAAAGAGCTGCAAAGTGGTTATCCACTTCAGAAAGAACAAGTCTGTATTTCTCTGCTGCTGTTAGAGGAGAGTTTTCAACCATTTATGGTTTGGTCTAAAAATGATGGACTTTGGAGGACCCAGCTCATAAATTAGCACTCATATCTAGAATCAGAGGTCTGTCATTAGCTTTATTTATAGAATAACTTCATACCAGGCTGAAAAAAAGCATTATTTCACTTCTCTCTGTGCATGTGGATGATTCTCAATCGATTCACAAATGTCAAAAATCTATTTTCTAAATGTTAAACGTAATGTTGATGGAAAGACAAAGGTGGAACTCAACTGTGTGGGCGGTGCAGCACCCAGACAGTCTGCAATGCGCACACGCTACAATTATCTTGCAGTGCAGCTTCAAAAAAAGGCAGCTGTTGCAAGCATTTTTTGATTTCATGACTAAAAAATGACCTTTGTTCTCAGAACCTGAGGTATAATGTGAACTTTCTACACCGTCACTCAGAGACAGAGCAGAGAAGTCCAGCTGTAACAAACAAAGGCGGCTGACTAACACACACTGCAGCACTTCAACAACTGAAACCAACTCTGGCTAGAACAAAATAACTCAGTGAGCACTGTACAGGGAAACCAAAGCCCAGGTAATAGAGTCAATGAGTAAAGCTAGTCAAGTAACCATTACATGTGTGTTTCTGTAATGTATATGTACTGAGGTGAGTCTCACAGGTAGCCTGATATTGCAAAGATGCAGCTTTTCGTATTAAAGGCTGTAGTAGTCTGACTTTTGAAAGGACTTTCTAAATAAAAAGGAAGTTCAGATTTATGTGAGTGCTTGTATTAATGATTGAAAAAGTAGCACTGATGGCTGTGATGTCACAGCGCTGCTTAGTCACCAGCAACGTGACAAGTGAAACCAACCTGAGATAAGCAAATGATACATGTGGAAAAATAGCACAGTCCCACCAAGAAGTAATCACTGGTTTCCAAAACTCAGGGAACTGCAGAGTTCAGCAGCTAACAAGTCAAGGTTGAAATTTAAAGGTGGAAATTTTCAACCAGCAGGATGGACAGTATAAAGGAAGTAAATAATGGAATCTGTGTTTTCAAGATAGCAGCTGGAGGTAAATGTAAATATAAAGTAAATATTGAGCTTATCAGCAAAGCTGTGAATCAAATGTCATGTTGTGTGTCTGCTTATGTGATCGTTGACAGTTGACTATTCAAACTATGTTGTTTCAACACTAAAGGACAGCTGATTACAGCTAACGGATTACTGTATAAACACAGCAAACCTAATTATTGAGTTAAAGCTGGCACACACACACATACACACAGAGCAGCAGCAGCTCCCATCTTTTATCCTCAAGGTTCTTTCTCCTCAGACCTACAGCCAAGGACTTTAAAAGCTATTTCCAGCCGCCTTCTCCGTCAATTTCCTGTGACGGGGGTAATTTTATCTCTGAAAAAGGATGGGTGTTCCCACAATAACCTCCACGGCTCTTATCAGGCACACCACCACCACCACCACCACTGAAAAAAGGAAACCATTCCAATCATCTGATATTCTTTTTTTTTTTTTTGGCCTGTGTGGACTGGGGATATCTCAAATTCCAGCACATCAGGGCAAAAAGTGATATGCATGAAATGGTCCGGAAAATATGACCTAAACACTTTCAACTTGTCAGACTGTAAAAATGAAAGAAGAAAATCATATCTGAGTCAAAAGTGGGGGGGAAAAAAGACTGCCTGTAACATCTTAAGTATTTCAAGTTTAACCATTTGAGTTGGCATTTGGCAGACTGGTGCTTTCGTGACTGTGCCGCACCTCCTTTTTTAGGAAGTTACACAAAAGTTTTCAGTCTTTATGAATTAAAAATCACGTGTTGTTCAGTATGAATACTACAAGCCAGTTGGAAGATTTCCTGTGGTAATTAGCTAGACCTCAATTTATCTCCTACTCTTTCTTTTGCCAATACAAAACTGCTCTCCACAAAACTTTGCTTCTTAAAAGCCTCAACTAAACTCAGTATAGCTGGTAGAAAATGAAGAGTGACATTCATTACACAATTAATGTTTTCTGAGGAATTATTTAAATGAGAACTGACAGTGTTCTTTGTCTAAAAGCTTAAAAAGATTACATTAACTGTTGCTTACGTTATATAATCATAATCAAAGATGAAATTTCTGTTTCTGTCGAGATTTGTTTATTTATGTGTGCATGTTTTGACTTTGCGTGCTATAAAATGCTGCCAAGCACAGATGGGGAAAACAAAGCTAATTTTAAAATGAATTAAAGTTAAGTGAAGTGACATGTACAGAATTAAGCTCTTTGCTTTGAAACTGCATGGAGCCGCAGGTTAAACACTGTTGTTATTACATACAAGTTAGTAAAAGACGTTGTAATAGTTTGCATGATGTTTCTTGGGTAAAAAGCCTTTCATGATGAAATTTAATTATTTCCAAAACCAACTGCGCTTTAATCACAAAAACAAATAAGTCACATTTTAAAGATGATTTGGAAAGACACAAAGTTAAATGCAAGACTTTATAAGTTGCAAATGTCATGACTTGTGCTGAGACTTTGTCACCCTCAGACTCACGTCATGTGCCAGCTGGATGGCGTGAATGTTAAAAGAACAGGTGGCCCAGTTTTCACTGTATGCAGAAAAGGCACATTTGTTTCCTGTGTGAGAAAGGAGGTGAAGCCTGTGTGTGTGTGTGTGTGTGTGTGCGTGTGTGTGTGTGTGTTTAAAGGCTAGAGGGGAATTGTCTCGTACATGTGTGAGAGATATAAAGAGTAGACTTAAAAGTTAATGAGGCAGTTATACGTGCTTTGCTTTCCCATCTGCTCTGTCCTCTGCACTCTGATGATTTGAAGCAGTCTTCCAAACTAAATGACTAAATACACAGTTTGTCACCGCTGTTTTAAACAACCTATGAGCGTTTCCTGATGCAACATCTACAGCTGAAAGCAAAAAAACATAAACAAAGTTGACACCTGGGGGGAAATGTGATTTAAACAGTGTATGACATGTCTGAGTCACATGCTTCTGTTGTGCTTCTGTCCTTCAGTCTTTGCTCCTATCATAATTCATGTGGACACTAGAGGACCTTGACTGGTCAGTGTAGGTCATTCAGATGACTAATGCTAGAGTAGTTTTTTTGTAATGTCAATCAATCTAGATAACAATCAACAGTCAGTTCATCCCTAAAACAGACAACTTCTGTCAGATATTTTCATCAGAATACATTAATATGTGTTTTAGATATTGCAGAATCTGAACCCAATAGTATTGTTTCCCTGTTGTTCATATGTCCAGTCTGCCAAATGCTTTATTTCAAAGAAATGCTACGTTTAGCAGCAACCAGCCAATTCATTTAACTTAAAGGAGCAGTGTGTAAGATTTAACAGCTTCTAGTGGTGAGGCTGCAGATTGCAACCAACTGAATACCCCCCCCAACCCCACTACACACTTTTCAAGAGTGTAGGCAAACCTACATTGGCTGTGAAACTTGCAAAAAACCCAATGGGCCTCTCTAGAGCCAATGTTTGGTTTCTGGGCTACTGTAGAAACATGGTGATGCAACATGACTGCCTCCCTGTGTAGATATGAAGATCTCATACTAAGGTAACAAAACCACAGTTATTATTTTCAGGTGTTTATACACTAATGAAAACATACCTATTAATATTTTCATGCTTTTAAATTTGACCCACTGCTCCTTTAAAGCGCGTAGGTTTAAACAAAGGATGAACAAAGGAAATGGGTGCTACATATGTGTAACATCTCATGCAACCTTTAATGTTGAGATACATTCTATTTAAATATACACATATACTTCACGTGTATACAAAACACAGATTCCCAGCATGACAGGTCAAGCTAATTATAATGCTTTTAAGAAGTATTATCACGGTCATGCTTTTGCTCTGCAGTATTTTGCAACCTGTGAGCTCGTCTGAGGAGAAAGAGATCTGCTATTGCTTTATTATAGCAGGTAATTAGCCTGCATGATAACTGCTGAGTGCGCTGACCTGTGCTACGCTACGTCCTCTCTCCGGATGAATGGAGGCAGAGTGGGAGGAGAAGGACAAGCATGATAATTAGATGATGCACTGACCTGCAGCGTTTTCTGCTAATTATTCCTCCTTGCTTAAATTTGCTGAAACATGCAAGATGAGACGATACAGACAACCCAGATCAACTCTGATGACAGAGACATCAAGTCCATTATTGGAGGCTTCAAAAGTAAAGGGTGGCGACCAGCAGAGGGCCCATATTAATAATAGGGACAGTGCATTAGTGGCATCGTGCAGATTGGAAGTGATCCTAATGAAATGAAATAAAAAACACGTGGGATGTTTTTTGCTTTGCTTTTAGTTATTCTTCAGAGAGAAAGAAAAATAGTGCTGATGATGGAAACTAATGCTTATAATCATGATTTAGCTGGATTCTGTCTTCTAAGTATCTTAGAATCAGTTCTTATGACTGACTTTCTTCCATTATATCACTAAAGCCATGCCCCTCCTCTGAGGACCTATTGCAAACTACTTCACACTTGAACATGTGTATCAAACCTCTTGTAAAAAGGAAAAAGCTGTTTCTCATAGGAGTCACACCGTGGCATTTCTTTAAAGGACGTTCAACAAGGCGGAATAAACACTCTCCCGGGGAGCGCACAGGAGGGTATTGCTGAAAATGTTCCCCGGGTACGTGGCACTTTTTGGGAAAGCCAGATGTATTTTTTCGCCTGTCGTTCTGTGAAAAATCTCAAACGTGTAACTAATGCACAGGATAATCAGCATGGTCGAAAAATGTCAGGGAAAAAAAACAAAACTCTGACTTTGTTTCACTTGGATGGTTTGACCTCAATAAAACTGTGTCTGTTGGACATCAGGTGTTACATAACTGGCACCACTAGATATTCACCTAAAACATTGCTTTTAATACATTTTTTTCATATATTTGTTTTCTTTTAATCTACTTGTATCTTCTGGCGATTAATGCTTCTTTGGCATCCTTTAGTTTGTATGTTTGTTTTCTTGTAAAGCATTTTGTAACTGTGAAAACTGCAACACTTTTACACATTAAGGTCAATTTATTGAGGATATTCATGATAAGCCTGCATTACAATCTGGGATATGTCGGTTAAAAATAAACACATTTGCCCAGAAGGGAGGGTTTAATGGCAATTGCTTGCATTCTGATAAAATGTAGGATCCAGCATTTTTGAGCTTGCACTAAGAGCCTGAGCCTCTGCTGTTCTGACTTTGACCATTATGAGGTTTTGTACTTGTCTCTCACTAGTACCCCAATTTTATAGAAAGGTCACACTAATTAAATGCCCTTTAAGAAAAAGTGCTACATCATTAGATTATTAGAACAGCAGCATCCAGTGGACACTTTGGGTAACGTTTACCTCTGCATCAGCTCTGGTGTAACACACACACACACACACACTTTATGCACACATACACTGCCTCTATGGCCATTACCAGCACACTCTAATAGCCATGCTCAATTAAGCACACCTACACCCTGCGGACAATTGGCGCTCGTTAACCTGCAACCTCGGTGAAGACACCATGCCTCGTCACTAATGACACTCCCCATATTCACTCTGTGTGCAGGCCTCTGAATACCCTCCTGGCACACTGGCACGCTGTAGCGATTATGCTAATTACTTAATTATTCAGGAGAGATAATAAGTCAGCATGAGATGATAAAATCTTGCTCGATAATCGAGTTAGATGGGAAATTTCATACTGCAGAGCGGAATAAAATTAAAGTTTAAAATTCATTAGATATTTTAGATAAAAGATGGAGGAATCTCAGAAGTGGAGAGTTCAAAGAGAAAATCACTTCATAAAAGCAAATTTAAAAGATATTTCCAAATTTAAATAATGAATCCACATATATGCTTACCCTGAGTTTTTCATAGCGGTCACTCAGTGCTGCCACTTGGTGGTCTCTGTGTCTTCCCACCAGTTTGCACAGTGAGCAGATCAGCTGATCATCAGTGACACAGTACATGTTCACCTTCTCCTCATCGTGCTCCAGGCACTGCAGCCCTCGCAGGTGGGAGTCCGGCATGGGCTCGATGAGCCGGTGGCCGGTGAACGGCTTCTTGTTAGGGTGCGTTGCACGGAGACACTCCTCGCAGTACGACACCTCGCACGTCACACACGTCTTGACAGCATCCTGTGGCGGGTCCTGCTCACAGAACTGGCACTGGACCGGCTCCGGAGGCGTACCTGGGCTGGACATGGCGGCGTTGACGGGGACCAACGCCAAACGGTTGCTCCCTTCCTCTCCGGGAGAGTTTGGCCCGCTGTGGGGCGCAGGCAAAGGCAGCGGTAGAGGCAGCCCAGATGAAGATGAGGCTCGTTGAACTCTATCAATAATATTCTGCAAGGTCACGTTTCTCTTAAGTCCCTCTAATCCACGCTCAGGACTCAGGGAAATGACATATCTACAGGTGGGGCACTGGAATGCGCCGATACTCTGAACAGATTCGTTTGTGGCACAGTGAGAGACGAGGATACGGTGAGCACAACCGAAGCACAGGCTGTGGGCGCAAGGGAGCAGCAGCGGGTCTTCAAAGAGCTCCAGGCAGATTGGGCAGGTCAGCTCTGACTCCAGAGTGTCCATCCTGCTTAGAGGAGGCCAGGCGGGACCAGGCGCAGCGTCAGCGAAATCCAGGAGAGCCACTCAGCTGTCTGCAGGCCAGAGACAGAGAAATAGAGATAGAGGAGAGCAGAAAGAGAGAGAAAACACGGGGAAGAAAGCAGAGGGATTTGTGATTAAATGGTGTGAGACGGCTTACTTCTCACTGCTTTCTTGGGAGGGCTTATATCTCAATGGAGCAGACCACTGAGTGGACCTAAAGAATGGCAGAGTGTTAAGTGCTGGATTTTCTAACTCTGTGTGGAAACTGAAAATGAGGGAAAATTGATATCTTCAAAGAGTAGACAAACTGAATACTTAAAGAAGTTCAGTATGTTTTATTATCAGACATTTAGATGCTTAAAGAGCAGAAAGTGACTATGAAACTTCCACTTCTATCCACAGTTGCTTATGGAATATAAATTTTCTGCAGCCCAAGCAATTTAGAGGATGGGCTGCTTCGGCTTTGAGAATATGGAAGAATGACAGTGATTGGATGTTAAACCTCTCTCATTCGCCCTATCGAAAAAATGCAGCACCAGGCGGACGAGGATGCATATTTTAGGGTGGAATGATTATGTGAAAATGTACAAAAATGAGCATCAGAAATAAACACACCAGACATCAATGCGTGGTATCGCCAATGGCAACAAATGTATTAAAGAAGAAAGATTCAAGGTCTTCAATCCTTCAATAGGATGCATGATGATGGCTGCGTTTTCTGAGGTATATCCAAACACACAATCGCACATCTCTATGTCCAAAGTGTTATTGTGCACATACAGAATCAATGCTAAAAACAATTCATTTCAAGGTGTAACTGTTAAGTACCAAATTAGTAGAAATAATACAAAATGCTGCTCGACCAATCGGAGAAAAGGAAGGCAGAGCTGTGCTGACAAACTTTACCAGAAACCATTACGACTATTACCTACAGACACACCGCTGCCCTATTTAATTATTAGCACTGCTGCATTGGTATGTAAGAGTTTAAACTTGGATTAGAAAATATTTATTTCCCAGCAGACTCTAGAATTTCAGATGCAGTCGCTTTATTGAATGCGTCAAGGAAGAACTCTCAAAACAAACTGGTAATAATGACATGAGACACGCCAATAAAGACACTTTACACTCATCACTGTCTTTCACAATCTTATGAAATGCGAGTATTGAATTAAATGCTAATTCAAACCAAATGGTTGCTGGAAAGGAACTATTGTATATTGTGCTATAATATATATATCCCACATGTTGTTTTCTGCCACAGCTGCAGCTGATTAGTAATTCATACTTCTGCATTCTTCCAGCAGAAAAGGCAAACCTTGATCTCTATGTGACCCTGCAGTCAGTCAGTCAGTCAGTGTGACTCCTGTTCATGAAAAGAGTGGCTGGAAAGTTTTGTGCAGTGCTGCATTACAGGGGAAAAAAAGTATTGGAGCAGAATAATTTGAATCCATGTGAGATTGGGTTGTTAACACTTGGTGCTGGTGTGGCAGTGGAGGTGTGGCGCGGATACTCAGTGCAGCAATGGCAGCTGCAGCCAGTCTGTAATTAGTGCACATGTCCATTTTCCCCCCTGGTAGATGGGCTGAATCTTAAAGTCTGTCTGAGTCTGCATGCTGTCAGTGTGTCTCCCGGTCTCACTGAGGTTAGATGTTGAATAGATAATGAAGAGGAGCTGTCTGCTGTTTTTTCTTTTATTGTATCATTACATTTTGTCCAGTCATTGTGCTGAGACTATGTGGAGTGCGAAGATGAAAAAGACTGGTTTGGATCTGGGTTGTGTAATTTCACTTTTATAATCAGTTTGGTTAAAATTATGAAGGCTGTTCATAATAAAAACTACTGTTAGCAAGTTTGTGGCAGATAATGAGCTAAAAAGGAAAACTCAACGCAAAAAAAAGAAGTCTGTATAAGATTTAGGGAATTGGGATGATTTGAAAATGGATCAAGGGGAAATAATAGAAAGCACATTATTGCTGACAAACGCCATTTTTCATCAATCTGAGAACAGTGTGGACATGCAAATGGATGCTATTAATAAAAATGTTGCAATTAAAGACTTCCAACAACTCAGGATGATGATTATGATAATAAAAAGCTAAAATGCTTCCCCTGTTTCCGAGGCAGGGAAGATAATCCACTCTTATTCCCACCGTGTGGTATTTTCAGTAGATGTCACTGTTCGCTGAGCTTAAGGCTTTTGTGCATCTGAGTGGACTAACACACTCAGAATATCCCTCCTGTTTGTTCTCTAGCCATCTTTATGCATGGCTTCCTTTCATCCTCTGGACAAAAAGAAAGGGGAAAAAAACAAGTGCTGCAGATAAACTATCCTCACTTGAGCTCTCTACAGTCGGCACACTAGTGTCGCCGGTGATATTTGAGACCAGATAACATTCATTTGCACTGCAGATAAGTTGCTGGGCCACAAAATGGAAGAAAAAAATATTCTCCACGAAAACCATTTTACATCAAGTGGAAAAACTGATGTGAGTCAATTTTGATCCCTTATTCCCAAATGTATATGAAAAAGGAAAATATGTTGAAATGAAGCAAATATAGGTGATATAATAGAGGGAGAGGGAAGGAGAGGACAGAAATTGAGTGAGGAAGATAGAAGCGATCCAGCAATCTCACGCTTCAAATGAAACGGGCATACGTTAGGAGAGACTGCAAACCCCAACAAATCCTCTGAGACGCACTCACTCGCATTTACACTTAGATTTACACTTGTGTTCATCCATGCATGTCCTAACATATCGACACGTCCTCGCATTCACGCAAATACACAGCCGAGCCTCCCTCATGTGTTTGTGGAGCTTGTTGATGGTCTAGTAAATTGTAAAACTCTGGAGTGCTGGGTTGAGTTGTCAAAGGAAGATGTTTTTAGGATGCTGATGGATTTTCTTGTTCAGAACATCCATGTAGGAAATATGTTGAGCATGAAATGGAAGGAGTGCAAGCCTGCAACAATTCTAGAGCTAAATAATGATATATAGGACAATGATCATTGATTGGAAGTTGAACCAATTTCACTACTTGTAGCTATGCCCAGCCATAAAGCTATAAAGTAGCACCTAGGCTGAAGGTTGAGGTTGAGCTTTAAACTAAAAATGACAACAGATTATGATTAATGTTTGGGCAGAGTGAGTGATGGTGTGTTACTGAAGCTGAGTAGAGTTGGAAAAGTTATGTTTTGGGTTTTTTTTCAGTTCATTCTTACACACAGCAAAGTGACATAAACAGCAGATAACATTTTACAGAAAGTGCAGACAAAGCCAGGAAAGTTGGACAGTGATGGAGCGCTGACAGGTTTCTGCTTGACAGGAGGGACACCTGCAGCCACTAAAGGATAAAGAGAATAAATCCGCCTCTTTCTGACAAGGAGAAACACACGTGAATCTAAATTCACGCTTGCACATAGACATCCAGACTGAAGTCACACAAATCCAAATTGGCAGGTGGGACTCGGGGTGAAATGCCTTCCAGAACACCATAGGTGACACTGTTGAACCGTGCATTGAGGTGACGGAGCGGGAAACAGGAGAGGAAGGAGCAGGAACAAGAGCGATACTGAGGGGGAGAGGAGGGAAATAGATGAAAAGAAATATGGGTGGAATTCAAATTAAGCCAAACTTATTTATTTTCCCCCCACTATCATTTTGTGACTCATGACTGTCAGAGCTGCCACTGTTTTGTGAGAGGCTCATCTGCTGTGCTGGCACCACTGAAACGTCAGTACCGATACTCTTCAGTGGGGGGCAATACAAAGCTGAATATCCTCCACTGTCTAATTTGTGCCTCTGCTCCCTGCAACTCCTGTATACCAGCAATAAAAGTAGATTTTTTATTACCAAATAGAAAGAGATGTCATGTAATATACTAGTTATTTTTAAGCTGTAGTGTTTTTTTTATTGTATTTAGTGGTCAGTCAGTTAAATTTAGTGCAGTTGAGTGTTGCTAATATCCTCCCCAAACAGCGATTGTCCAATTATAGCTTAGCAAACAAGGCAAACTTTGGATTTCCCTACATCCTGAAGCTGTGTGTGTGTCTGTGTGTGTATTTCGAGGGTTTTCTCATATGCACCAACAAGCAGACCTGCGTCACAACTGCACCACCATATGACGCTGATGACGTACTGTAACTTGAAAAAGTAGTTCACCGTGACTAATGTTTCATTCTATTATCAAGTGAAGTTGACGTTTAAGTATAACTACATGAACTGAAACTAGTAAACTGGAAGTTAAACTGGAAACCGCACAACTACAAGAACATTAAAACAGATTTTTAATATGAGAATCGATGCCACTTTTTTTTTTAATGTCCACACAGATTACATAAGAATATCAAACAGATATTTTTAGGTGCGTGGTAGCCATGCTTGTCCTGTCAAATTAAGCGGACGGTCCTTCATGCATCTTCTTCCTCCTTTTCTATCCCTGACAGCTCTCATTTCTCTACCTCTCTCCTGTTACATCACTGTGTAACCCGAGTCCCGAATGCTATATTTCTATTTTGAGGGGGTAGAAATGTCATTGGCCTGATGCTACTCTCAAATAGGAGGTGGTGTATTATGAAACAAAACCTTCTATATGTTCTCTGATCCATAAATGTCAGCGAATAACCTTTTGCTACCGAACCCATTTTAGTGTCCAGTTGCTCAGTCAGTGTAAAGCCAAAGGATGCTGACTGGCTGCATGGAGGACACAATGAGCTTATCTATGAATACAACTAATGAAGCACTTCAGAAATTAAGCCTCCATCAACTTTTGATCCCTCTTCCTGTTTATATTTGGGCCAACCTCCCCCCCACCCCCATTAGTCTGTGCTCTACTTCTAAATCTTTCATCAACTTTGGGTCCAAGGAGGTTGCGGCTTTCCCTTCCGCTCATAGTTTAATCTGTTAAAATTTTCATAGGAGCTCTTTCTTTCCATTTTCTAAAAACTGATTCGACAAGAGCACACGGAGGACAAAAAAACAGAGGCGAGACTAAGAGAGACAGAGAGAGAGAGAGTCTGTGTTTTTGAAATGGGGTGAAATAATGTGAGTGCTTCCTGCAGCACAGAGTCGCTCATAATGTACCGTTCATCATTTTTAACAGTTTTAACAATTAAATATATTCATTACATGTTTTTTTTCTCCACTTTGGGGCAATTTTATTTCATTTCTGTTTCAACTTTTCAGCAAAATGAATATTTCAACCACTCATATTGGAGGTCTACAAATTGAGCTGAAAAAATGACACTCCTCCCTTGCACTGGGGAGTAATTCCATCGCTAGATCACTCCTGGTAAATGATGTGAAGCGAAATTGCTCAGAAAATAATTATATTAAGCAGCCAAAAGCTATTTTAACCCCCCTTTTAAAAACACACATACACACACACACACACACACACACACACTTCTCAGGGTGGGTGGGTGGGGGTTAGAGGGGTCCATTTGGTGAGTTGACGTGAACGGCTGTGGCAGTCCACGGAGCAGAAGTAGGTCATCCCTGTTGACCTGGCTCACATAATCAGCATACACTGTGTGTGTGTGTGTGTGTGTGTCACTGTATGATTCTGCTGTTCCAATTCTCTCTTAATTCACAGGAGGCAGAAAATTGTAAACATGCAGCAAAATATTAAAGCCAAGTGAAAGAGGGCAAAGCATCTGAGGCTGAGCATGTAAACATGATGATATCTGCCTGTCAGTCTTCATAATATCACATTTTCAGACCAAAATAAAAACCCTGTATGGTCAGAATTTAAGGTGGGAATCTGGTGTGAAATATCTCCAGTGTGGACCAAATAATCAAAGGTGATCATAGTGGCTTGTCTATTTTACTACAACAATTTCAGCTCTAGCCAGTTGCAAACATGTCAGCGTCTTGAATATTCATGTTTAAACTTGTCCATAAACATTACCAACTTTCACAAATGGGACACACTCAAAAAGAACCAGGGCTTAATTATTCAAATTTCTGTGAAAAACTATAAATTATTGACATTTGTAGTGAATTATGGAGCTCAACATCTAAACCTTTTAACATCTTCTTTTACCGCCGATCTGTGGAAGAACTTTTAAAGATCCCTCAACCGCTTATGGGATTTGCGTTTCAGAAAAAAACAACCCACAATCTGCTTTCATAGCGGCAGATAACGCGCTACAAGAGATTAACCCTTGACCTCACAGAATCATGGAGAACTAGTTGTCTATTCAGGGTCATGCCTTCCGGGCCAAGGTCGCAACAAACTTCCTCTGCAAATTGATTTTTTTTTATCACCTCCCATACTCTATATAGATGCAGCCATGCAGAAAGAGTGCTGATACACTCCCCTGACATGTGAGAAAATATTTCTCTACAGCATTTCCTTGCAAAATATTTGTCTTGGGCTCTGCTTGGAGGAAGTGTGATTAATCTTGCAGCACAAGCGCTGGGAGAAACTCATTTTGGCCACAGCGCCCTGGCTAGCAGGTGAAGTTGCTGTAACGCCAATTAGGACAGGAGTAGAAAAAAAAGTAGACTTTGGTGGTGAATATGCCCAGAGCGGATGCTAAAGAAGTCCAAACTTCACTTTTAGACTGTGCTAAAAAAAAATTCTGGCTTTAGATGTCACGTTCAAAGCAGCATTAGATGTCAAATCTCTCTCATCTCATCCCCCACTCGCTCCTCACATCCACACTTCTCCTCTTGTCTCTTCCTCTCTTCCTGTCCTCTCCCATGTACGATGTGAGGCAGCGTTTGATCGTTTGATCGCTAACAAGTTAACAACACTAACTGTTGCCCACACACGCATGCACACGCACACACACACACACACACACACACATAATTGCTTTGTCTGATTCCAGACACCCTGCCACGCTGATCCCTAATCCGCTTCCTACCATACTGGCTGTGACCAATCACGGTCTTTCATGTTTCGAAGCGGTCAGTCACACGTAACAGGATTGGCCGGTCATTGTCCGGGATGCCAAGGCTATTAGTGATTATGATAAAGGGTGACATTGTGTGTGTGTGTGTGTGTGTGTGTGTGTGTGTGTGTGTGTGTGTGTGTGTGTGTGTGTGTGTGTGTGTGTGTGTGTGTGTGTGTGTGTGTGTGTGTGTGTGTGTGTGTGTGTGTGTGTGTGTGTGTGTGTGTGTGTGGCAGGGTCTGTCTGTCATCTTGCTTGTGTGACCCAGATTGGGTACAGTGGCGCATGTGAAATTAAATGTGATGTTTGGGGGCCGGAGATTATTGGGGACAAAAACAAGTCTGGTGTTGTCAAGGACATGTTTCATCAGGGTGAATGATCTTCACACCCCCAACACACACACATACACACACATACACACACACATACACACACTCATGGGCCCTGGATCACATATTAGGTGAAACTATGTCTCAGTGCCTGTTGTAGCTTGAATAAAGCACCAAACTGTTGGAATTTACTGCACTGCAGCGGTTCAAAGCAACAGTTATTGTGTCAGAAATCAAAAAGCTGTTCGTGATTTACTCCAGTGTCAGTTCCGTTTCACTTTTGTGCCTCTTTATAAAGAAAAACCCGCTGAAGTATTTTAGTCTGATGGTTTACTCACATGTCTTTGCTTAATGTTTGATTGTCAGGGTTAGAAAATGGATGAGCTGGTGCTAAAGGTGCTTGTTACTGTGATCAGCTGAGACAGTGTTACCTGGGGAATGTTGTCCAGGATGACGGAGCGTTTACTGATATGCCCACATGTGCTATATTTCTTTTTAATAGACTGCAAATTTAGATAATGCCTCCATCCATGATAACAATTATTCCATAAAGCATTAATGTTGCCTCAAAATAAGTGCTCACGATCCCCTTGCTGAGATGAAAGTGATTAAATGTGGTTATTCCCTGAAGTACTAAATTATCGTAGCGTTTTTGGTTAGATAATGAAATGTTTTCAACATGAAAGCAGCTCCAAAGAGAAGCAAGAATGAGGTAAGCAAGCACTTAATCTACAATGTGCACGTTTGAACAGAGTACTAAAAGGATAAATTCAACCCATGCAGCATCCCATCCCTCATGCAGTGTAGCTACAAGTTCTGTCAAGTCTTATGAATTATTATTTTAGTTTTACTTTTTCTTATTTTTTCAAATAAGGAGTGAAAAAGTGGAATAATCCGGTGTAGCAACAATATCTCAACTTGTCTCCACTGCAAATCCACTTGTTTCAAATATTTCTACCATCAAGTTTCTTTCCTCTTGATTCTAGTGCAGTGGTTCTCAACTGGTGGGTCATGACCTTTTGAGTTGGATGTATGAAAAACAAGACTGGATCAAAACTGAGTATATGACTGGTCTGTGTGTGGTCAATGTGAATAGCTGTGGCCAGTTTATTACAGGGACAGTCAGAAGTAATGCCTATAATGTGAATTGCTGGATATTAAATTGTCATCTGCAGTTTTCTGTAGTGGTCCCAGTAAGATTTACTGAAGTAGCATATCATATGACATGGTTTTGCAAAGTTTGAGTAAAAATAGGGGTATACATGCAGTTGCAAGAACAGTACTTTCTAGTCATGTTAACTCTCCCTTCTTTAATCTCTTTCTATTTGTGGATATCTCTAAACATATGGTCTCTTCGCTATATTTATGAAGGATTAACAGTCCTTCAACTGTGTGATTCTATACTGCTGTGACATATTTCATAGCACATAGACACAGTAAACACACCTGTCATATGCCCAGCAAACCTGGAAACATCATGGCTACACCTTATTTTTATTCTGTCTATGGGATACACACAGCATGCCTCAGCCATGCTAAGTATTCTAGATATGCTAACTAGATTAATAGCCATAGCATCAAATAACAACCCGTTGAGTGCTTTCAATGAAGACTACAGGAGCTGAAGGCATTGCAAAATTGCCTAACCTCTTCATGTTCAAAGCAAGAGCTGGCACTCCAAGCATCTTACCACATAGCTCACTGTTTTGCAAAAGTCTAAGTAGGTGGATTGAAGAAATATCCTATGCCATCAAACAACAGACAACAGCTGACATCAAGGCAAGTGCTCGCTATGAATTATTAAAATACTGGAGTCCCAATATTTTTGAACAATCTTAAAAAAACACATTCAAAGAGATCGTGCTGTGGGAGAACCATGTTTCCCAAAATAGGCTCGACATGTTTCTCAATGCTCGTCATGAGGCACAACAACTGGACACCGCAGGCAAAAATACTCTGAGGAAAACAGTCATGCCACATCTCACTAAACTGCATGATCAGTTTAACAACCGCTACCCGGAGAGACACAGGCATGACAAGTGGTAACACGATCCCTTCAGAATCAATATGGAAAGCATCAGGTTAACCAAGCAACCAAGAGACTCAGCTGGTGGTGCTCTCGTGTGATTGGATGCTGGGAAAGAAAGTCACTGAGGTAAACCATCCCCCAGTTCTGGTGCAGTGCTGTGGATGACTCACTATCCATCCCTCGCCACCCATGCAATCAAAACCATCCTACCGTTCAGCACTACCTATCTTTGTGAAAGTGGCTTCTCAGCTCTGAGGTCATGCTCAATTTCCAATCTGTCCCTCCGCTTCGTCTTCAGCTGGACCAGAGTTACTTTGTTGCCCCGGAGTTTTGAAACTCTTGTCAGGAGCAAAAGGCATATCCAGTTATCCCATTAGTTCCCTCGAACTTAGGTCTGTTATGTCAGCATTATGATGAAGGGTTCAAGTAAAGAGCTACTGAATTTTCTTCATAATACAATGCTGTTCAGTATGTATCGCCTGATAGGGTAATCTCTGCTACAGTTTTAATTTAAGTTCTTGAACTGTGATGAGCGTTACCAATTCAACTTAACATATATGCCTGTAATTCATTGCCCTTTTTTGTTCATGCTTTTAACAGTGCATGAAGACCTTGTGTTTTACTGTAGAAATACATTTGCATTGCTCAAAAAATTCAAAAAGTTGGGGTGCATCGTTCTGATTACAGAAACATGACAGTCCTAAGGCGAGACCAGTTGAGAACCACTGTTCTAATGCAATGAACATGCCTTATTATTTCATGCTTTTTACATACAGACAGTACATAAAGAAACTCTCAGTTCTGGAAAATCCCAGTAGTTTGATCAAAATACGGATCTGAGTTCTAAATAATAGTTATAGTTTACAGTGAGTTAGTGTGAAGTTATTTGACTCCATCTTCTCAAGAAACCTGTTTCTTTGGTCATGTGAAATCACTTCAACCTGAGAATGCCAAAAACTGACCCTGCTAACCTAAATCACACAGCACACCACATGTCATAATATCAAACATATGCACTCCTGTTCAATATGCTTACAATTACACGTGATTTTGAACCTTTGCATATTTTGAGTATGACATTACAGAGCAAAGTGAGCCTTAAAGTGATCTGTTTATACAGCATCAGAAGGGAAGGGATGTCATAAAAACCATGATGGTATTGAACTGTCGAGAGACCTCTGGAATGGCAAATATTCCCAAATAATCTGTGTGATCTGACTTAACATCTGCCGGTCTGCTGCAGGTTAACCAAAGCCCTTGATGCATATCATGTTTTATTGCCTTTATCTCTGAAATGACATTGTAAGAAAAGTGATGCAATCATGCAGTGCAAAATGGACGACGATGATAATATATTTATAGTACACATATTAAAATGTTTGCGTTTTACTTTAGATTTGTTGCCTACTGTTGAGAGTCTTGACAACTGTAAAAAAAAAAAAAAAAAGAAGAAAAAAAAGAAAGAAGTTTGAGGACCTACTTATCCTCGCCACAGGACTGCACAAGCTGCCAAGTCTTACTGAACCGATTGTGCTCATTGTCACATTTTCTGAAGTTTCCATGGCAACATTGCACTCTCAACTTATTGGGTTGGTGATTAAAGAACGCAGTGGGGTGAATAAAATGAACTGAACTGGAGTGGAAATAGGGGGAGGATGAGAGAGCGAGGGGGAAAAATGTATACCAGTTTGCCTTTGTCCTTTTTTGGAAGGATGTTTAGATAGCAATTAGCAGTTTGCCCCTCAAGCGTCTGAAGTGGGCGACTGCTGACGCTTTGAAGATCAAATTAACTCATTAGGAGGCGATAAGAGTCCCGTGAGTTACACTTCCCCATTTTTATCATGTATGCTACACGCTGGTAAGATAACAACATATTTTGAGGCAATGTAGGTGGCTAATGTCATCATCAACAAGCAACAAAGTTTTCCTAAAAATATTTTTTTCTGAGCGATTAAAGCAGCAACACTCAGGCAACTCTGTGGGTTTTTAAGAAGCTCGAGAAAGCACCTTCCTCATCCTACTAAGCTTTTTAAACAAACTGACAGAAAACACCCTTCACACTTAACACTCCAAAGTGTCCCACGCAGGAAACAGAATGACAATACCACCGTTTTTGGCTATATTTGTCTGTGCGGTTTACACAGTCATTCTTAAGGTTGGGGGGGGGGGGGGGGGGGGGGGGGGGGGGGGGATCTGAGAGCTAAGATGCTTTTCTCAAGCCCGCCCAGGCTGACAATGCCACAGAAACATGTCAGGGGAAACAGGAAAAGAAACAGCAACAATACTATTGTTGCTATATCGGTCGGCATCGTGACAAATACAAACTAAACTTGAGACAAAGCCTTTGTTTGTCCTACAGTCACAATTTGTCAAAGGAGGTACGTGGGAGAGACACTAAACTTTTCAGTGGTGGAGGAAACTTTTTCTTTCTTTTCTCTTTGCATACAACAAATCAGCATGTGACTCCCAGGCTCCTTATGCATCACATTAGATAGCTTTCACACTTAAAGACTCAAACTTTTTTTCTTTAAGACTTCCTTCAACTTGTCCTTTAAACTGCTGTGCACCACAGTTACAGTAGCCTTCCTTCCTTAAGTTCCCCATTGTCTTGCAGATCAAACACTGAACACTGGATTCCCTTGATCCCCATGACCCGTAGCAGGTGAGCAGGATCAGTAGTAGCATTGAGCCTGTGGCAGCCAGCTGTCGCACACACGCTTCGCCACGCATGAGACACATGCACACTCAAACACGCATGCACAAGATACATATTAAACACGCCTCAGCACACAGGAGATGCTGTGAAATTGGCTTGTTGAAACACACAGTGGCAGAGTTGTGCAATTGTGGATATTTTATCATAAAGTTGTGTCATATTTACTGTGCATACACACATTTAGAAGAAATGTGTCTGTACTCCTCTAGCTTTTCTATTAAAACTGTCACATTTGCTTTATAAGTGCAAATAAGACCAAACGTTTGGGATCTTTCAACCCACTCACTCACACTTATGCTCACACACACACACTCCCACACACCCTCCCCCCCACACACACACTTCCAGCACTCAAGTGCACACACATTTTAAGCATCCCTCCAGGCACGGTCTCCTGTCTTTCTGTATCTTGGTCTTTAAGCACCACCAAAAACACACACAGTGGCTCTTTGAAAATTGGGTCACACAAAACAGACCCTAACACGCAATGTAATCCCATCCACACACACACACACACACACACACACAATTTAATATTTAAAAATGTCAAAGTCAGTAACTGTGAACAATCCTGCTGCTCTTAGAGTGAGACACAAATATCACACACACAAACGCACGCCACAAATTGCAGCCACATTCAACTCATCTTTTTTTAGCTTGACCACACATTTTAACAAGGACATAAAACATAAAATGTAAAGTTTTGTAAATAAGTTGTTCAGAGCTCGAGGGACAATTAAAGCAATTTAGGAATAAATGAGTCATTTATAATGATATACACCATATGGTTAAAACAGACTCTTTGTTACAATGTAAATTCAGCAACTGCAGAAGTTTCTCCTCAACCATTATACAGATGGCTCTGCAAGACTCATTGGCTGAGTCCCGAAGCCACTGCTCTATCATTATCATTCCAGTAATACTGGCACTCAACGCTTCCACTCCTCATTTCCACTGAGAGGCAGTGTGAAAGCAAGCGGGAATCCCCCAGGGAGTCTCAGACTTAAGTAAACTAAGAGGAACACAAACTCCCACTGAGGCAGGCCTCTTCTACAGTATGCACAAGTTTAACAAAACAGCATGTCCTCCTTTTCTCTCTTCTCCTCTTACCTTCCACATGATTAAAATCCCATCATCCACAAACAAAGTGAAAAAAAGAGAGGAAGAGAGAGAGGTGGGGGGGGGAGAACGGAGGCTATCTTTGGCTCTCTCTCTCTCCTCTGTGGGATGTAGAAGCAGCAACGGCAGCAGCGGTGACGGCAGCAGAGGCAGCGGCGAGCGGCGAACTTGGGACTCAGTGAGGATGTGGATATGTCTCCGTGGCTGTGTCATCACCTCTCATGACATGTTTCCTCCCCTGCCTGTGTAAGCCTTTCCATCCTGACCCAGCAGAGAGAGAGAGAGAGGGAGAGAGAGAGAGAGAGAGAGAGAGCAGTGACAAACTAGTGTACCGCCTCCCTCTCTGTCTCTCCTCCCCTCCTCCTCTCTGTCCATCCCTCCCTCTCTGTTTCCCTGTATTCAAATCTCTCAGTGGGCTGCCCTGCCTCTAAGTAGGCCAATCACTGGACCACTCGGGGTGGAGTCTGGGCCGGCTGTGTGAGTTTGCAGTCAGATGCCTCCATACAGAGATTCAGTGAAAAAAGTGTGCGTGTGCGTGTTTGTCTTTGTTTATATGCTTGTGTGCAGTCTCATATGTGGATGTGTGTGTATGCAAACAAATGCCAGCTGAGAGCCTGCTGTGAACTTCATCTCTTTTACCTGAAATTCTAGAAGAGCTGGTATACAAATAATGTGAATGAATAAATATCACTTCAATTGAAGGCCACATGAGTGAAAACTTGAAGAAATTCATGTTTGGGTGAGAACTCTTCACCAGCGCCAGTGAACATCTGGGTCAGATTTCACGTTTGTTCAACTTCTCCCTGTGAATTCTCATGGCCAGCCAATATGTTAATGCACTATGTTGGGAAATGTGCAAGGACCTTTTCTTGTTGTATATTACAGTACCTGCCTACCAGCGTTTGATAAGGTGCTTGAAAGGATTACATATTACACATTGATGAAATAATTGCATAATTAATACATTTACATGATTCGTCACTTAAAAAAGCTGCAAGAAATACACTTTTGATAAAATATTCCAAATCCTCTACATCCACCCATCTAATCCCCTGTATTTATGTGTATTTAAGCAGGTAGCCTTTATTTAGAGGTATTTATTGACAATGAAAATCTAGTTTAGCTATGATTAAGGCGCTCCAGACTGATTGGTGGCTAATGTTAGATGACTGCTTCCTCACAAGTCCAACTCCTTCAACAAGCCAACACGTTTCACACCAGTGTCTACACTGAATACAAACAGACCAACCTGATATCAACCTTCCAACAAGCGATGTCTACTTTGTGATTCTTTCTTCCAGTGCTCAGCTACTGCCAGTGAAACTCAACCTCAAAACTGTCTGTATTGTTTGACATAAAAGCCTATATAATGGAAAACTGAGGCACAGCAGGGGTTGTAGTGAGGTCCTGGTCACTAGAAGCAGACTTGAGAGTAGGAAAAAAGTGTCACACTCTGGCTGCATTGCAGTTCTCTTTTATTTAGATGACGTTTCAACCCCGAGGTCCGAAACTGCATACAGAGACTCTGTTTGTGTGTGTGTGTGTGTGTGTGTGTGTGTGTGTGTGTGTGTGTGTGTGTGTGTGTGTGTGTGTGTGTGTGTGTGTGTGTGTGTGTGTGTGTGTGTGTGTGTGTGTGTGTATGTGTGTGTGTGTGTGTGTGTGTGTGTGTGTGTGTGTGTGTGTGTGTGTGTGTGTGTGTAAAAGCCTATTGGGAGGAGGAGGCATTATGACCTTTGAGCTGTTGAAAGGCTTTTTAATGTGAAGCATCTGTGTGGGAAGTGTCATTGATGGTAGCTTACCACTGCATGAAAAAAATAAATTTAAAAAAAACATAGCAAAGTAGAACAGACAACAGTTAATTAGTCAGTAAGAACTATCCAATGGAGAAATTCAACATAAGTGTGGTTTGACATGTTGAAGCAGTGATGGAATTAGTGCTGTCATAAAGTAGATTATGCTGATTTGGGTGATTGTTAAAGTGGAACATATCAGAAAACTGGGAGGCTTCTTTACTAAAATATGATAAAATATGGGTGTAAGTCCATATTGAAAAAAAGCTCTTTAAAGGCTTGTCTTTGATCAGGCCTGTTTCAAATAGGCCTCACTTCAGTTGAGCTAAATAAATTATACTATTTGTGAAGTTGCTGTATACTATATTAACTTTCGTTAGTCTCTACTTTTTCATCCGTGACCCGGCCTCAGCAGCACTTCGCCCTCTGTAATTTTTAATGTCTCCCCGCTGTCTCCCCCTCTCTTCATCCACCTTGAAACTTTGGCTGCTTTGGCCTCTACTCATAAAAAAACAACCCCCCCCCCCCCCAGCGCTTTTTATGCGCCCCGCTAGGGAAGCAGCTTAACTTAATCTCCAAGATGCGAGTCAGTCATTTACCCTCCCACACAAGGCACGCTGCCCTGCCATGACTAGAATCTTTGATCAAAAATCCTCAGCATTCATCAGATGTCTCATTGGAAATCATACCACCCGTTCTGTCTGACTCACTGTGGATGGTTAGTCCTGGCAATTGTGCATAATAGAAAGCTTCATAAAGCCAACCGAAAAAAGGAAAATCAGGCCAAACTATTATTCTTTGCAGTCCATGTGAAGTGAAAGCTTGAAAGCCGACTGCTTATTGGTAGCTAGATCCCAAATAATCCCCAACATTTTGCCCTTGTGGAATGAGTCCTGAAATTGGAAGTGTAAAACATGGTTCTTACTTTGCAAAGGGTTTAATCCCGTCCTGTGTTCTTTACTGTACAGTCAAAGAGCCCAAAAAGGTATTTTGACCCAAATTTAAGTTTAATGCATCAAGTGAAACTACTCGTTTGGGTCTGATAAGTTCCAGAAAGCAAATCCCAAACTGAACGCACCACTGAAATGCCAAGCAGAGATTTTAATTAGATAAAGTGTTTTCTTTTTGGAATTCCTGTAAGGTCATTTAAAATGTGCTTTTATCACTTTCAGATGGAGTTTGTTTACCGCTCAGAGTTTCAGTGAATTTCAAATGAGTGAGTTTGAACACAAAAGCGTTCCTTGAAGTTTAAAATAAAACCACAACATTTCTTCTGTGATCATGGAGATAAGAGAGGTCATATCATAAACAAAATGATCAATCCATACTGATAGGAACATCCTTTATATCTTTTGGGGGGGTCTTATTGTCAGCATAACCCTAAAAGCAAACTACTATTCCTTACTTGTTCCTAAAAGGAAAAGTTCTCTGCAACAATGTAGCCTAAAGTATTCAGAACTGTTTGGATGGTTAGTACTCTGTGTCTATCTGTCTGTCTGTGTAGTACAATATGTTCATGCACAATATTTGGATTTGGATGTGTGTGTGTGTGTGTGTGTGTGTGTGTGTGTGTGTGTGTGTGTGTGTGTACTGTGGTGGAGATCCTGGCTGTGTGTTTCTGGCGGTTGGAGTGGGATCAGTCAGGGTGAGGCTGCAGCTAAAGAATGTTCTTCTGGAAAGGGACAAGGAAAGAGTTTCCATTTCGGGTCAGTTCTCAGAGAGACCAATAACTTTCCAAACTCTCTCCACCAGTCCACCAGGACATGAAAAGTTCCCTCACCATGGGGAGAAGGAAAATGTAAGCAACACAGTCGGTAGTATTACTAGAAAAGAGAAATATATAAATATATGTTTTCTACAGTGAGGTCGATGCACTAATAATGAATATGAGCTGAGTTTTGAAATTTGAAAGTATGTGTCCCACTGAAAGTCAGGACCTGGAGCAAAACTTTCTTCTTTTCAAGTCGAACAAATTTGCCACATGAAGCAAACTCTGTCCCCAAATTGAAAACTCTTCATAAGGTTGTGACTTTCAGGGAACATCTTTTTCAAATAGAAATATATCTGTGCTTAATGCAATATTGCTGTCTCATCGCAAAAAATGCCCACTTGTTCTGGTTTTATAAGTCCACTAATCAAACTCTATGTCATTCTTTGAATAAGTAAACAGACTTTCTGCATTGAAAGTTTTCAAAGTTTAATTCTGCAGACAGACAATTGTAGAAGATACAAGCACAAATTCTATTATTTCTATTACTCCTTGATGCCGCTATGTAGATAAAGACAGTGTAGTCATTGCATTAGCAGGGCTTCAGTTATTTTTCCCTTGGAGGTTATCCAGCGGCACTCTGCAGAATTAAAGTGCACAAGGCTCTTTCATTCATTCAAGTCTCTCAGTGGATGCTGTGCTGTGGCTTGGCCTTTAAGTGTCCTCTACCTTAATACAACAAAACCAAGAGACTGTTTTTTTTACCTTGAAATGTATGTCCCTTCTAATGAAAGTTATTGAATTCAAAATCATAATAACTTATTTTGTCAGGCACAATGGACAAGTTTTATATCAAAGTTCTGCACAGTAACATAACAACACACATTCAACAGAGCAAAATGAAATAAGCACCAATAAACATTGATCGTACACAACTGTCTGGACGTGCAATGTATATGAATGAATATCTACATTAATCATAAAAGATGACTGAACTTCTGCATGTAGATTGTCCAAAAGCGATTGTAAATCAGTATACGGAAGATGTTCTGAATATTCTGTACATTAATAAAAGCTTCAGTTTACCTTGAACTGCTGTTATATGCATAGTGTAGAAGCACCAGGATATTAAACCTGGTTTAGTATCCATTCTGTCTTTTTCAAGGCTGTGGTTTTATGCTGAGACAAAACCGTGATGTCAGGAGATGAAAGAGACTGTTACTATGGAAAGAAACACGTCTTTTTAAAAGATTGTTTTTTATGGTTTGGTTCACCTTAGATGCTACCTTTTTGTGAAATGTAGACGAAGCTTCTCAACACCACTCTTGCCTTTTGTTTTCCAACCTTCCCATGGCAATTTTGTGAATTTAGGAAAGCCGGCTTCTACTCAAGAGTTTAGAGAGGTCTTATTTTTAACAACCAGGAATGAGTGGAATGCGGCACAGTCCGTCTCCTCTCTCAGGGTGAGACCATTATGGGGATAAAGCATGACAGGGTTATGGCCGAGACCTTTGCGGAGGGCACCGTCGCCGTGGGTAGTCTGGGATTTATAGGGTTTAGACTACACATGTGTGCAAATAGATACGTGACCACGCCACTCTTTAAGTTCTTAGTCAACCTCTAAGGTAAAACGAATGCAAATAGACACATACAGTAGGCTATCCGACAATGCAAGTCAGCATCCCACACATACATTAAAACACACGAGCTCTATCAGCGCATTATCTTCCAGAGGCATCTTTATGACTGCGGATATACAGCGTCTTAAAATCTCCCCAGTCACCGATCACTATCTTGGACAGTGCATTAGATATGCATTCGTACTGCATGACTCATAGCAGGCTGGGAGATATTTTGTATAGCAGCTCATACATACACATATTAGCTCCTGAGTGTGGTCGTGTCTCACTCGCACCCCTGAGAAATATGTGTGTGACCTTTTTTTTTTGTTTTTAAAGCTTTTTGGTAGTCAAAGCTCTGGCCCTTTCTGGAAAATGCCAAACACATTTCCCCTCAAACTGACCTGTGGCCTTCTAAGTGAGTTCACATGCGGGCGGTAAAGGACTGGCTTCAATCAGCGAGGGGAAGATGTACAGCTGGTACCAGCCGAGCGCCGACACAGACGCATGGCAGCTGCTTTGAAGCACAGTTTGGGATTAGGAGCAAAGGAAAGGAAGAAGCGAAGGAAGGAAGGAAGGAAGGAAGCGCGTATACAAAAGTATATAGAAGAGGTGCTTTTGTGGAGCCTGTGAGCTATCTGTCTCTGTCAAGTGACCTCAGTGAATGAACTGATGCAATCTGAAAGAAATACACAGAAAAGCCCTGAAAACAGAATTTAAGAGAGGGGGAGAGGGAGACAGATTAAGAGATAAAGAGGGAGAGGGGTTGGGAGAGCAAGAGATAAAGAAGTCTATGTGCTTATATACAGCTGCGCAATTTCCTCTGAAATATATATTTTTGGTATGCAGCGCAAAACAAAACAAAAGGGAAAACAATCTATATGGCTAGGAATGTACTTTTTTGTAGTTTGGGTGAACTGAACCTTTAAATGTGCATCCTGAAAAGCATATGTTATATCAGGAATAGTTCAGGCACCACAGAGAGACAAAAGACAAAAGTGTGTGTGTGTGTGCACTTTTGTTCATCTGTGTATGTGAACTGACAAACATCCCCTCAGGTGCTTGAGGAGCGTACAAAACATGAGATTGTCGAAAAGAAAAAAGACAAAAGATTGCTTAAAGCATCACGGTGAGTCAGAGAATCAAGCAGAGGTCAGTCGATGAACGGAAATATTTTGATTCACCGCTGTTTGTTACTATCTGGGAAGGAGCGTGAGGCAACTGAGGTCAGAGTGAGCAATAATAAACTCTGAATCAACAGTAGTTGTGAACATCTGTACCCTACTGGGTCCTTTCAACCGTGGCATCAAAGAATATGCGATAAAAACATCATCCCGGATGATGAGGAGAGGAAGTGCATTCCTTGTCAGATTTCAGGGTTTAGATCAAGTTGAAAGCATCAGATAGCTCTTTTGTACATTATGCATGCATACACACACACACACACACACACACACACACACACGCATCCAGATCCATTGCCTGAATCTGACATATGCACCAGCAGTAACAGCTCAAGGTCATTCTCTGTCACACCAAAGAAATTCATTGCAACATCACACGGGCTAATGAAAATATGCTCATACACAGAGAGGCTCACAAAATGCCCAAGAGCGCACACGCTCATCTGCACACAAGGACAAACACACACATACACACACACACACACATAAACACACATATACTGATAAACATAAATACATACCGTCAGCATTGCACTCGCACGCGCGCACATACACACACACACACACACACACACGCATATATATGAGATATGAGATGTGTGTCAGGAAGCATCATCATTAGCTGTCAGCGGGCCCAATGTGTCCTCAAACTGTCAAGAAAAGGAGTCGGGTCCTCGCTGCTCGCCCTCAACCCAAACCAACACCAGCTGGCAAGCCATGACATATAATCTTAAAGAAAATATACTCATAACATTAGTATTATTATTATCATTGTTATTCAGGAAATAAATGTTATGAAGTAGCATAAACATGTCAACAAGAGCGCTAGAGATCTTTTTTTCCCTCCCTTAAATTGATTTGATGTTGAATTTCAGCCGTCTTCAGTTAGAACATTGAAGATTAGAGTTATTAAAAGCCTATATGGATCAGTTTTAATTGACATGCTCCTTCACAAAGCAAACATCTTTGCACTAGAGCTAGCTAGAGTAGCTAGATACTTATAAAAACAGAAATCTCAAGCCACTAATGAGTACGTTTGGGTATAAAACCTCACTCCCTTTTGGTACCAACCAAAATATTTTCTCATTCTAAGTATACCAAGTTTATATTGTATTGTATTGAGGCTCTTGATTAGACAACATTGAATAATTCAGAGTTCTCAACCACTTCTCAAGTGTTATCATCGAGTTTGGAACGTCAGTCACTTGATAATAAGTGGTCAGAGAAAAACATAACTTCGGTTAAACTGGTACTGTACTGGCACCAGTCTTTAAAAATGTCAAACAATATCCACTTCTGCTATTGAGTGCACTTTCCTCATTAGCCTACAGCCTTTGTTAAGGCTCCAGTCAATGCCAAGGCACTCTTAAGGTTAACAACGTAGGGGAAATTGTCATTTGCAATGATGTGTCAAAACGAGGCCATCTTAATGATTCAGGATGTTCCTTACTCAAACATTTACCATTTGTTACAAAAGCAACTTAAAACTATGCAAAAGGTATGACCTATTTGTTATACTATTATTTTATGTGTTGAATTTTTATTGAGAGACATATGCACATCAGCTGCAAATCATAAATCACTGATTATCATGCACAGTTTGTAAAACATCAATCAGCTCTCAGGCGGTCACTGTCACACACAGCTGAGATAGTCTTTAAGCTAAGTGCTATTTCAAGCATCACTACATTATCTATTAACATTCTCACTCAAAGGAGAGGATGCTATATCTACAATCTTGTGTAAAGTGAAATAAAGGTGTGATGTAAAAAACATTTGCAAATCTATAATATATTTGGAGTTCATGGCAGAACAGAAGATGATCATGTTGAGTGCAGTCATACAAACCAAAATGGTAATTTTGCACAATCACCAACCCTCCAATTAGTGCATCATACTTCTCCACAATGCTATATTTGTATTTTGCACCCAACCGCTTCACCATGCGTCCCTCAAAGTTGTCTAACCCATCATTCAACATGAAATGAAAGCTCTGCTCATGAGCAAACATCGCTAGCCACTTAGCAAGCATTGCTTTTCAATATAATCACAGTCTTCATATGTAAAACCAGAAGTGCTTAAACCTCAACTGTAATGAAAACCAGCTCAGTAATTTTATGATGTGCGGGGCCATGAAACGATCTACAACGAGCAGATGGGAGGTTACATCACATATCAGGCACTTGTGACCCAGAATTATTGGTTTCATTCTGCTTCTCTCACATCAGCGCCAATAATTCAATCAGCACAGCTTGAAACTGGTCCAACCGGGACACCGATTTCTACTGCAGTGCAGTTACATACAAAACCAAGTGCAACTTTGTCGACTGAAGCCCTGATAGAGGTCACAGGAAACTTTATGTGAATATGTTTGAGAAAAAAGTTATTTCAAAATCATATACTGCTGCTTTAGATGAGCCTTCACACTGTGAAAAGAATTGACTCTTTCCCAGGTGTGCCGGGTAACCGCGTGAAGCATGAATAAGTTATAAGTGAAAGTCAGGCGCAGCGACCTCCCCTGCTCTCGTCCCCGCAGTGTAGTGCAATTCTGTGTGTGCATGTGTGTGTGTGTGGTTAATGTAATGCAATGGTTAATGTACTATAGTTCACCTGGCACTGAGAAAATATTCTGATTTATGGGCCTGCCATCAACTGTGACAGCAAGAGTGCACACGCTCGCACATGCACACACACAAATAGAGCAGAAATATCTCACTTTGCTCACAGTGCATATAAAAGCTATGTATCTTCTATGGCCGTAAAATAATCAGAGATGCTAGCTGGCGATGCAGATGACTATGAAATGGAGTATGAAGTCAGTGAGAGGAATCGAAAGCTGGATCAATCAGAGGGCATACATTTTGTATGAAGATGGGGAAGGGGTATGGTACGGTGCGATCGCAGTGTGACTACAGTATAAGACAGCAATGAATTATAGATGGAATAAATGATGGTCTCAGTTGGATCATTAATACTTTGAATTATTAATCAAGTCTATTGGGCTCAGGTGTAAACTTTAATACTCCAAAGTCCTCAGTTTAGTTGGTTTTGCTCGGTTAATCTGTCATCTAAATGTAAACAAAGGAGTTCGCCTCATTATAAACATCATACTCAAATTGATTTGGCATGTTAAAACTAGACCATAAAGTAAGTTTTCCATGTACAACTTCAACTGTACAACTATATCTATTATCTGTTTTTTAATCAAACTTGTACTCGCATTTGTCTTTCATTCATTCACCCATCTGTATTCATACCTGCTTATCTTGTGCAGCGTGACAGGAGGCTTGAGCCTATCCATGCTCACACTGGGTGCAATGCATTGCACATCCAGAGAAGGCTTTTGACAGTGCTAACACATAGAGACAGATAAACCAAAGCACCCAAAGGAAACACATGCAGATATGAGGGGAACACACACACACACGCACACACAAAGTCTCGAGCATGGTTGTGGTATTCAAAGGACCTTCTTGCTGTGAGGCGACAATGCAAACCACTGAACCATGTCTGATTTTCAATCGTTAAAAATTCAGTTTAATCTAAATAATAATCAAGTTCCGCTCAAAGTTCACTGTAAATCTGGGTACTTGGGAAATCCAGTTAGTCACAGACAGAATAAATACATAAATAGCAAAGGCTCAAGAGGCAGACACAAATACCCAAGTCACTTGTAATAAGGTAGAGAGACAGACATTCAGACAGACAGATATTTTTCTGGCACGCAGAGGTGCAACCCAGGGGATAAGGCTTCTTAAAGCGAATGACATTTGCTTCCAACATGCTTGCTTGCCCTCTCTACGTGTCATGTTTCTCTATCGAGCTCGAGCTGTCCCCTCAGGCCGAGCCAACACCACGTCTCTATTCTTCTAACATCAGGGCAGACAAATACTGCCAGCTAGACACACAAGGTAACACACATGAACACACACACACACACACACACTGTGTCCCACACACACACACACACACACACACACACACACACACACACACACACACACACACACAAGTGACCTCAGAGGTTCAATCAATAAACCACCCACAGCACTTTTCCAAAGCTAAGAGAGAGTCATTGTGGGAGTGTGTGTGTGCGCGTTTGTTTGTTTGTGTGTTCTGCTACTGGTCTCCAAAACAAACAAGGCAATCTATAGACCATTAGTGATATTGCATTACTCTCCCTCAGAATGCGCAGCGTTGTACATCTCGGCACGTGTTATCTATCCGCATGGAGGAATCCATCATTGACATTGTGGTTAAAAAAGAGAGAGCTCTGAGTGTTTTCTTTAAGTGTTTGACCCGCTCTTAGAAAGAACATCACCTCCCGCTTTAACGCAGATCAGGTTTTTAGATGCGGTAGCTCATGAAGAGGCCAACACTGAATGGATCAATCACACTGAGATAAGCATGGTTTCAAAGCACACTTTGACTTTTATTTCTTATTACATCACTGTAGATATAGTGGAGAGGATTATGAAAAATGTGAAAAACAACCTGAATATTTTCTGGTATATATTGATTAAAAATAACAAGCAACAAGCCAAGCGATTTGCAAAAAGGTTCAGCATTTTATTAACTTAATTCTAACTTAACTTAATTGCCTTGACTATGTTGACATGGTAGTTTATGACAGTTGTCTCAGGATGATACAAATCATACTATTCTCCAAATGACTACACATCCATTCCTCAATCTGCTCAGTATGTTGGAAGATAGAATCATTTCACAGATCCCTAATTAAAAGCATCTGGATTGATTGACACCACACGTTTTTTTAGCCTTAACAGTTATTATAGTGCAAATAAATAGTTTAACCTCCAAGATGTTGAGCTGAGGTTTCACTGGGCGTAATTTATTCAAAACAGTTTGGTTTCGAAGTGACTGTGATACATCTAACTAGACACACTCCCTTTGTGGTTTTTCCCTCAAGGCTGATGTGGACCTAAAGTAATCAAATCTCCTGTAAACATCTATCTGAGAGTTATGTTTTGTTCAGACAGCATGCAAATCATTTTTTTTTTTACAACCAGTCATAAAGCATGACTCGTCCACTTTGTAATTTACAGGCCTCGAGAGCAATATAATATTTTGTTGTCATTACTAAATTGTTTTTTCTCGGTGACAATGCATGTGAGCATGCTGAGTAAGACTGTGTTTTTCTTAGTTGCAGCACTGTGAAACAAAGCATGAAACATCTTAACCATGTCTCCATTCCTTTGCTGGCCAGTCTTCATGTTTGTTGTCCTGTGGTTGTTTGAGTCAGGAATCTGAGCACGCCTGAGCATAACTTTAACTTTCCTTTCTCATCCCCAAAACACTGTTGCCATGAATGAGAATCACAATGCTGCACCTGGAAAAACAGCTCCACATAATTAAGCAGCATCTTTTTTCCTGGAATGACATGAGAGGAGCATGATGTAACAACATGACACAGTGATATAACTGCTCATCTGGGGAAACTTATAAAATGTTGATCTCAACTCAAACCAGAATTGGGAACAGCTCACCTAATTTATACATTCTCCACGAGGATACATCGATCCACTTCTGCTTGTAGGCCAGACATTGACTGTGCTTCGGCTAATCAAAGAGCCAATTAATGCAGGCAGCAGTATGCACACTGAGTCCCAGCGTTAATCAATGGCATACTAAGCTGCACAGGCACAAAGGCTTTGTGAAACAGATGAGGCAAACTGTGTCGGCTATTATGTTGTTGAGAGTGATCTCATTTGAATTACCTTCTGTTTGTATTAAGCAGGTTTGTTCCATTGTATTGTGTTCTTGTCACAAGTGAGGTTTTGTTGACGCCAGTGGAAAAAATATCAATTGATCAATGTCTGTACTTGAATGGCAATACTCCTGACTCACTGATCATTCATTCATTCATTCTTTACCTCATTAATGCCCACCTGGGGCTATCCACACAACTGGATAATACACACACCACGCATGACCTCCCACTCCAAGTCCATTGCTGTCCCTTTTTCAGCAGACAGGTCACCTGTAGCCCTAGTCAAGCTAACACCAGCTACCATACACTAAGTTTAATTCATGCACTGGAATTATCCAAACCACCTAGAATATTCCACATCATAATTAAACTGAAAAAAAAAATACAAATTGCTGATTATTTCTTATCCGTGGGAGCATATTTTAACTCACATGCCAACCATTGGAACTGTGTATGCCAGCAGCTTTATCAGTCTAACCACCAGATGGTCATGGTAGTACCCATATGAAGGTCACATGATTTTCTATTGACATTTTGACTGGCTAATGCAATCAAAAAAGTTTGACAGCTTCATCTTAGTTCAGGGATACATTCATTGGATACAACCAAAATGCAGAAGGAACACTAATGGGACTTTGATTAAAGTCATGTCAGTGCAGCAACTCAGTGATTTTGTTGTATATTTCATTTACATGTCCATTTAAGGTAACATTATCCTCCATGAGTGTCGGTGCACATTAGTATCTGTGTGTTTTCAGTATCGGTGCATCCCTATTATGTTGTATACTATTGTATTCAGGATTATCATCACTCTGAGTTCTCATAGTGGTAACACTTTCTGTACAGGTTTCCCAGCACATTTAACAATAGTAAGACTCCACTATTGTCCTATATTGGCTGGCCCAAAACACAATGTATTGAGAGAAGTTGGATCGTCAACATAACCGAAACTGCAGTCGAGCCAAAGCTGAGTGTTCAGCGGAGACGGAACAGAACGGGGCACTTGACTAGTTCACGGTCCATCTCATCACCAAGTGTTTTTGGCTCTCTCAAGCTTTGTCATTGTGCAGATAAACATCCAAGTGCCATGTTTGGTCACCCGTAGAACAAACCAGCTTATTCATACAGTCCAATACCCCCAGGGTGGATAAATTGGGGGGGGGGGGGAGTATTGCAAATAAAATGCCTTCTCTCCAAATTCTCCCCCCTTGTCCTTTCTCTCTATTCAAACTCATTTTCTTGAGCTTTTGTGTAAGACAAGGAGGTGGTGTGGAGCCAGAGTTCTGCAGTTGGGGGAGATGAAACATGAATGCCAAGCTCTTGAGTCCCCAGCAGAGAGATGGGATTTTATAGCTGGAATGTGGGGGGTTTGGCTGGGCATGAAAAAGATTGGACACATTGGCAGTCACTGATGCCAAGGCCTCCAAGCTTGAGATCCTGCTGGGCTCCAAATATGGCAAAGAGGGTGTTAAAACCGAAAATAATTTGAGCATACTTCAAATAGTAAAGACTTCAAAAGGAAAATATTTTAATGTGTGTTAAAATATGAACAAGTGAAAAAATCTGAGGCACAAGGTGTGCTTCATATTTCTGACAGAAGCAACAGCAGTTTATGAGGAATAAATAAGCAACAACTGCATAGTTGGTAGGAGTAGCAGCAGCTAAAGAAGAGTGTTACCTACCAGATTTTTTTTCTTTATGGAGGCAACACTCTTTCTCCAACATCCTTACACCTTGGGCTTTTTCCAACACCTTTACTGCTCAATGTGACTCGCCAAGGACTCGCATGTATGCTCTAGGTTAGTGTCATGTATTCAAGCCTCCCTCAACACAACATCCCACTTCATTGTAGCTCATCGCCAGTAGCTCCAGGTATACAACTGTCACATCCTGCTGCATTTACCAACACTTCCCTCGCCACATGTCAGCACTGATAAGGGAGTGGAGTGTGTGGAATCCATAATAGGGAAGGGAGGGACTGGAAATGTTATGAACTGTGAATAACTCCATGACCGCAGCAGGCATGGTTTCTTAATGGCTTCAAATGGTTTATATTGGCTTGGCTAGAAGTGGATAATGAAACATTTTATACATCTTGAAACAAAAGGGTCAACACACCACAGAGACTGCTGACATTTTTTCTAAGACTCATGGTTGTTTGACCACAGCAAAGATATGTTTAATTTGCTGTATCTTGCACTTAGTAAGTTGTAGATTCATGCTGCTACTGACCTCCTACTGAGTGCAAAGCAGCTAAATGCATTCTGCATCATTATTCAATATTTAGAGCTGTGTGTTTGTGTGCTGGACGGTAATGAACCAAACACAGAGAAAACATTGCTACTGCATCAGCTGTTTGAATAAAGAAGCTCAAAGTGATGAAGCAACTGAAGCAAATAATCCAAAATATAAGCCTAAGAAATATGCAGGTAAACACTCATGTTCACCATAGACCTTTGTGTTCAGCTTAGGAAAGTTGTCCATAATTGATAACAGCGTATATACACTTTGTATAATTCATTGGCCATGTCAGTTGCAATTCAGTTCAGACACATTGCATAGCAGTGAGGCATGGGAGAGTGTTTAATGCTCCCAGAAATGCATTCAGACCTGAAGGAATTTATCCTACTTATCATTTGAAGCCAAACTGTATTTTCTAATCTTTGCAGAGAGTGAGTACATATTTGCATGCATTAAAACCCAGAGGTACTGTACAAAGTAAAGGAGGAAAAAAACTTATTAGAAAAATCTTCAATTTGAGAGTATCTTGGAGCTCAGACAAAAGTGAAGACTGATTTAATTCTACATCTAGACATCATAACAATATTGTGAGAAACACATCTCTCAGTCAGTCAAAGCTGTTGCTGAGTCATGAGTGCAATGAAATCATTGCTTACATCATTGAGCAATAGCATATTTTGACTCATGGGAGAAGCTAGCAGACCTCTTGGTTCTCTATGTTAAATTGCTATCCTAATTATCCTAAAATTTGAGCATATGTTCCCTCTTATTCTTGAGTTCTCTCTTCAACATAAGATGTATCCTCATAATTCAAATACTAGCTCTCCACAGAGACTATCAAACCCAACAAACAAGCCCCATTATGCTGACTAGCAAACTAGGCTTCATGATATATATCCAATTTGTCTGAGGAACGTTGGCTTCCATAATTTGGACTTGAGTCCAAACAAGTAATTTGTCCATTGGCTCATGTACATGGAGAACAAAGAATACATTGGATAACATTTAGGTATAAATAAACAGAGGCCTTCCGGATACTTGTAGGGTACAGCTAACAAGCTAGTGGGGAAACATAAACATAACATTCTACAAATTTAATATGTATTATAAAACAGATAGCTCCGGTTCTCATTCAGTTGGCTGAACTCTGTTTCAAGCTGTTGTAAAATATTAACACAACCCTTGAACACTTAGCAGTTAATTAAATGATAATGCACCGACTACAACTATATCACCACTTACGTTGGTGGGCTTTTCAAGAATACTGTGACATTTGCAGAAGGAAAATATTGACAAATTGCATTTTAAGATGAATGTATGCAAAAGGAAAATTGTGTATATCATAAGCCATACAATGGTCTGTTATTTTATTAAATCATTTTTATTATTTGCACATATGCAAAACAGTTGTTTTTGTGCTATGCTGCTACTATTAATTTCAGCTCATTATCTACTTGCAATTAAACCAAGGACCTTGCCTGTGGTGACACATTTGAGTTCAAACAACACAAAGCAAATTAAAAGTCAATGAGCAATGAATGCAGTTTAAAACTAAAGACAAAGCTGTGCAAAAGCTAAGCTGAGACAATGACAGCAGCATACACGTGCATTCAACTCCCATGCTTGGACCACATGGAGCAATCAAGCCCCCTAAACACCCTCACCCCACCCCATCCCGACCCACTCCACCCCTCCGATGTATGACATCCCATTGTGCATGTGCTACGAGAAAAGAAAAAAAAGGGGAAAAAAACTCTTAAATCTATTGCCTCTAAAGGAATGGTCCCAATGAAAGTGAATTAAACAACAAAGGAGGCACTTACATTCAAGAGCCTCACATGGTCCTCCGACAGAAAAGAAGAGAAGCGTGCAATGATTCCAGTCTGAGAAAACAATAGTGAGTAACCTTGAAGGGAGAGAGGAGGAGGGAGAGAGTGGTAGAGAAAGTGAGGTAAAGAGAGAGTGAGTTAGAGAGATGGGAAAGAAAGGTGAGAGAGAGGACGCAGATTCATGCATCCACACACCCAGCGTACACTCAAATCAAAACACTTAGGATCTTTTCTTGCATCTCCCCTCCTCCTCCTCCTCCTCCTCCTGTTCAGCTTTGCATCCCCCCCCCATCCCTCCCACCCCCAACCCATGCCTTCGGGTTTTACTCGTCATGTGTTCAGGCTCAGGGAAGCGTGAAGCAGGGCAGAGGAAACCAGCGCTCCAAGTGCTTTGTCCAGCGGTTGGGAAACTCATGCTTCCATTACGTGGAACATTGAGCTTTTTGGCCCCGTTCTGTGTGTTTGATCCTGAGCAGATGGATAGAGAGGCGGGAGACGATATCCAGAATCTTGGCTCCTTTATCACACCTTGCTGGGATTTCACCCTAAAAAGAAAGCATGGTGTGGAAAATACTGCTGTTAGATAAATCTCTCTCATAAGCAAGTGCCCAGTTTCCAAATACAGCTGGCTACAACAGTACATCTAAGTAAAGTCAGTCCTAACAAGGATAACAAAACTCCCGAGGTGCATTTTGAATGCAGATATATACTTACATTACCCTAATTCAACTAAATGAAGGGCTCTTGCTGTGCAACCATTTGCTGATAACACAATATATTACACTTATTTTTCCCTCTTATTAAGAGCTGATGCAAACTGCCTCAATTTTTAGTAATGTTTGCAATTTTCCCAGCTTTTGGTTTCTTTAGACTTTCAGTGGTTTTCACCCAAGGGAGTAGCAGTACAGTGCAACAGGATCAGCATGTTTCAAACTTCACAGTCCACAGTTTATATTTTAGTGCCTTGGGCTGAATCTGGGTTTTTAAAAACTAATATAAAGCATTTGATTTGCCAATAGCTGGTATTTAAAGTGTAATCTATGGCCATAAAATTATACATTAATAGAATTGTTTCAATGATACTTAATATTTAAGTTTTTTATCTATCAGACCTTAAGAGGATGAGAAGCTAAACCGAATTATCTATGTTTGCTGATGATATCATCTTCTATATGTAATTAATAGTTTTATTGGAATAACATTTTTTTTAAATTGAGGTGGAATGCATTTCAGATTCAGTAACACCCCCCCCCCCCCCCCCCCCCCACACACACACACACACACACACACACACACATACACACACACACACACACACACACACAGATGAAAAAGAAGAGTTATTTTGAAGCTCTTGACTGTGAACCATAATTGAGCCTTCTTCTTAGGTGCAAGTCCCTTATACTACAGATTAGGGTTCACCATGCCATTTTCTTGATTCAGACCTTAGTTAAATTCATGTCAAGTATTTGACATGACTATTTGATATGACTGGGAACATGAAGTTCAAAACATAAGATGTAACTGGCTGAGAAGGTTGCATTATGGGAAGTGTAGGAAAAAGCATGTTTGAAGGCTGACTCAGGCTGTCTCTTGTAAATCCCTGGGGCTCACATTTAACCTTTTGATATTCTGAGCATTGAATTTCCTTCTTGACCTTTGAAAAGGTTCATCATAGGAACTAAGTGTGAAATGTTAGTCATGTGATAACAGGTGTTCATATATGGGGCGAGGTCTCAGCCCAAAGATGTTCTTTGGATGGAAATACTCATCGTCTTTCCTAGTCAGTGCTGAAACAAGTTTGGTCTTCAATCAGTCTCTTGTTTAGGGTCTTTGCCCTTTAACCATTGTAGTGTGCCCTACCGTTGCTGCACGTGATATCATCACATACCACTGTGGTCTAGTAGTTAAACCATTAAGACTTCAAAGCATTTTCCCACAGTCTGTAGTACAAAGTATTTTTTGGCATACCGTCACACGCTTCCCTCAACACAAATGAATGAATGGCGATCCTCTTCTTGTGGTTGGCGTCATTTTCTGGTCATTTTACTGAACAGCTAGCACAAATGTGTCTGGAATTCATATGTGATGCAGATTAACCCAGTCACCCAAATTCTGCTTAAGCAAAGCAATTTGCTTTGCACCCCCCCATCCCGCTGACAGCGGTTTGGATTTAAATGACCTAAGCTGTTCCAACAGCCCTAACAACATGATCAGCAGTTAAGTCAAGCTTCGCCAGGGAGCTTGAATATCTGCAAAGACCTGCTGATGAGGGCAAACACACTCCTAATCATCTTCAGTACTTGTGCAAGAGAGGGGGAAAAAACAATCAGATTAAACTGAATATTGAATGTGCCATGCTTTTGACTGACAACTATTTTATACTCTAATAGCTGAGGCTCATGTCTGTATCTTCTCTCCCTCACACCCATGGACATGTAGGGAGATAATCATGAGATGAGCCAGTTCACCAGGGAAGTGGTGGGATAATCTTACAAACCACCCAAGAGGCTCTTTGTTTTTCCGCACGTAGTATCTGAGTCAGATTATGCATGTGCAGCCATTTTTTGTTGTTGCTGCTAAAAGGGTAACTCAGCAAGATGGCCCTCTTGCTGCACATTGCTTTAATAAAGGGTGTACTCTAAACAAGGCTAGAGTTTGAATGACCATTGAGGGAGGAATAGGCCATATACAGTGTGTCTCCAATAAGACATTCAAAGATATTTCAAAGCTGTATTGCTTTGAGTTTGCACGGGTTGCAGCTGTCTCGATATCTCCCCGGAGCTCAAAGCTCAGTCCTAATGTGTTCCAAGCCAACCTCTGGCACTTTTTAATGCTCTCATTCTTTCTTTGCTGCAATGGAACACATTATGAGGGACCTGTTGTGTCTTACATTACTTAAACATACTGTAGAAATGAGTGGGGCATTTGGTTTTGTACCAAATGTGATAAGAAGTGCAAAGTTTTACTTTTCTGTTAAATACCATTTTAAGTTAAATTTTTCCTTTTTTTCAGTGTCAGGCAGCTGTAACCAGCAAAAAGTGGCAATTTGATTTATACCCGTAGCTATCTTTGAGGACACAGAGGTCATGTTCTGTCTGTCTTTTGGGAAGTAATTTGCAAGGTTTAGCAACCTAGGGGTAGATCTACAATAAAAGCCTCACCATGTGGTATTGTACAGTCTGATTCCAGTATTTTTGGACTCATTATATTTAAATTTGACTCGCTTGCTTCTAACCAAAGAATGGAAATAAGGATTCAGCATTTCTCCAATAGTTTGGCTGGTTATGCTCAGGAGGCTTTGCTTTTATACCTTCCTGCTGGAAAATTAAATTTACAGAAAATACAATTTAACAGTTTACTGAATAAATAAATTATCCAATAAATAAATAGAATTAAGGAAAAGGGGTGAGAAAAAAAATAAATACTGGCTATGGTCCTGTGCTATCTGTTCCCAAGGCACTGCTGCACCAAAATCAAATCATTACTTTAGTCTCAGAAACAAATCAAAGACAACATCTGTTTTGTGTGATGGATCATGCTGACATTCAAGTTTAGTGATCATAGTTAGGTTTGCTGTCACACAGCCCCAGTCCACGTCTGACAAGGCATTTGTGTTGTTAAAGAAGATGTTAAGGGCTTTATCTCTTTGAAAAGCCCTTTGACTGTGCAAAAAAGGTCAATTTAGAGTAGGTGGGGAAAACAGAAGCATTTCCAGATTAAGCTGAATTGGTGTTGACAATCCATTAAACTAAAGCGAAAGAAACATTTCAAATAACAATGGTTTACTTCATCAAGAGCTGGAATCAGCAACAACACACTCTTTGTCTGATCAGTGGCCACCACCCACTAAGCACCAACTTAAAAGGAGAAACCAAGGAAACTGCAGTTTAATTACATCATGATAAGTGACTTGTGGTTACTTAAGTTTCACAGTTCACTAACTCGCAGCCTCAAGTAGTAAACTTGCCTTCGTACATCAGGAGTTCGGCCTATAACCTCAAAAGTTGATAAATAGTATCAATATGCACCACAGTGAAATGTTAGTTTATTTCAGTGCCAGCACAGTGTGCACACTGATCCCAGCTGTGTACTGTACACAGTTTGAAAGAGAAACAAACAGGTCAAGGCTGCTTTTAAGTGAGCATCAACAGCTTTTTTATCTCTGCTGAATCTCCACAGGCAGGAGGTCAGCTCTGACACACATCCACCGTCTGTTGACCCATTTAGCCCATCTGTATAGCAGAGAAAGGCTAAAAAAAAAGTGCATTACTGGTGTTTGGAGGAGGCCTTACAGGTCACTATTATCAACACTGTTAAATGTATGTCCCAGTTACCATGTCCTCTGCCTCGTGGAATAGCCTGTCTGGATAGCATTAAAAGAAAATCATGATCAGTCTTAACAGCAGGAAGGCTAACGTGGCAACCTTTTTAACTCTTTTAGTACGGGTACATTTTCTTTGATAACACTGTTTATAATGTTCCCTTTCTTAAAGCAAAAAGTAAAAGCTATATTACAAATATAACAATGGGAACTGATACTAAAGTACAGGCACGTACAGAAAATGTGCTCCTCTTTGTCTCTTCGGGGCATGAAGATTTCAAATTGTTATTGTCATACACATATACATATACCCTGATACTGAGTCACTGCATAAATATTTCATGTACTGTATCGGCTGCACCAATAACACAATATTCTTTGCTATTTGAAGAGACAACACAGTCAATACATGCCTGACTGGAGTGCCAGTGGAGCATTTCCACAAGGCTGCTCAGTTGAACTACAAAGGAAGTCCAAGTGGAAATTCAATGATCCCACAACTCCTCAGAAAAGCATGTTAACAAAGAAAGGGATGTTTCACATTATTTTCTCTAACAAGGCAGACAGATCATGATCGACAGCTTAAATAAGCAACCCCCTCCTTGTTTCCTCACTCTTTTCCACAGGGGTATTCCTTATAATAACTCAAAGACATCAGTAGGGAGTCGAAGTGTATGAAAGCTGAAGGATGACACAAAGCACAGAAGTCACCAAGACCTCAGGGGCTAATCATGTTAAGTATATTATCATAGTAAATGGCAAATGAGACAGATTCCCAGATATTGATGGGAATGTGTTGCCTTTAGCTCATGTATGAGCATATGGTTGACCTATTTGCTCTTAGTAGTTGAAAACCCTATCAATGGAATGACCATATTTTCTGATAATGACAGGCCTGAGCAATTTACACAATGTTTTTAAAATTCAAATCCATATTTATTTATTTATTCATCTTTGCCATTTTTTAAACCTACAAATAACCATTGTACTCATTACAATACAGTTACCTTTTTCCAGTCAGGTCTTGTTTTTGTTGTTTTGCCCATCGCTCAGTATAAAAACTTGTACTTGACTAAATTATTGTTAAGTTCTGAGGACAGAGTTACATTGATGGGGGCAAAGCAGTCAGAAAATCATAAAGGTTTCAAACAAACTCCAAGGTTAGCCAAATTCACTTGAAAAACAAACTGAAGGCAGTAAAACTATCCAAAAATCTGTTAATCCAACAATCCATTATTTATACCTGCTCATTCTGTGAAGGGTGCCAAGGAGCTGTAGCCTATCCCAGCACACAAGGGACAAGAAACCTCCAAATGAAGTAGTTTAAATAATCTGGCTTTAATGGCTTGTTTAAAACCTTTTGGACCACTCACACTTCTTGCTGCATCAGACATCTGCTTGTAACAATGTTGCCATAATCCCTGATTTCAGCAATTTGAGAGTACAATGTTATCCAACACCTACTACTAAAAGTTACAGAATATGAGCCAAGTTGTAATGAACCAGAATTATCCTTGAACCCCTTCACCCCCATTTTCTGTTGAAGTGCCTTTTAAGATTGGATACAATTGTCTTTTTCCACATTGTCTGCCTGAATTACACTGAATTATGTATCAGCTCGTTCCAATTCCAACAACACGGCTATACTGTAAGCTGTTTGCACTAATTGGATTTTCAAACACATGACTTCATTTTTTTTTATGCATGATTGCATCAAATGGAAATAGACATATTTGTCATTTATATAAACTTTGGGATCTCTACTAGAATAGGTATTTAATGAGGTAGGGTTATGTCATGACCTCTCCATGTACTCCATGTGTGTTTTGGCACAATCCCTTTCTAGTGATGTTTCAGTCACTTTTTCTTTCCTACCACTGTAACACAACACCAAAACACTAACTGGCATTTACACTTCTCCTCTCCATGCCAAGTCTTCTGTGGCATTTCCACTCACAGTATTACTTGTGCATCTGCCTCCTCCCTTAGCCTTTTTAACCTCGGGTGATGCCTCTGGGCTTCCGAACATGTGTAGGGGGAAGGGCAAGCATGTCGTGACCGCTTACTCTTACGTGTCAGCTTCTGCCCAGCTCCCTCAACCCTTGAACAACCCTTTAATTATCATATATGTGCTATGCCAACGGTAGAGAGCGAGACCCAGCTGAGAGAAGCAAGCATGAGAGCTGACCTGGAAAAAAAACGCCTTTACTCTACAGGGCCTGGAGGGTTTATAGGGCGCTATATAGGAGAGCGGCTGGCAGAGCTGAAAGCATTGGCAGTATCACTCCCATCAGCGCCGGCTGTGTTTGCTTACTGTGAACTGCTGTTTTGAAACCCGTGTGCGGAAACATGTATGTTACGACGGTGACTGTGCTGCAGTTTTGCCGTTTGCAGAGAACGTTGCTATCCATCTACACTTAATTCAGATATAAGTGATGGACTCAGAGGACACTTAAAGACCTTTGAGCATCCCTGGGGCTCTCATTCTCATTAGATGAAGGATTGGATACTCATAAGGCTCTGTTTTACAGGGCTATTTCCTACTGCTCCCTCCTCTGAGCGTACTTAGTAATTTAATTAAGCCCACTGACTTTTCTAAAGGACAACTGCAAGAACCAACACAATTAATAAAATGGGTGACTCCTCTGATCTTTGTTGCTCTTTGTTCCCCTTTCCTCATTTGAGTGTCTCAGCACAATCCCCTCACGGCCCCCGACTTGATTTGCATTTAGACAATTCAAATCTGGCCTCTCTCCTGTAATTATTCATAAACTTTAAGAACAAAGTAAATAGCACATGAAGAATTCAGCAAGTGGAGTCCTGACAAAGCGTCTCTTTTTCTTACAAATATGAGCATCATTTGTATGCAAGGAGCAGCACATTGAAGCTAGAAAATTGAAGCTTCAGTGTCATAACATGTTTGAGAGTTGTGAAATCAAAATATTTATATCTAAATGATGACTTGGGTGAATGCTCAGCTCTACAGCATGACCTAAAATTGGAGTTTTGGCTCAGTGACAAGTGATGGTGTAAGTGCTGGTGTGTCAGAGTGCGGCTTCTGCCTATCCGCGGTCCTCAGGGAGTCATCCTTCTGAAATGTCAGCTTTCAAACTGATGATGTCGCTTCCAAAATGGTTCCTTCTCTTTGGGATTTCTCTGTGAAACTCAGGGTTATTAGCACAAAGGCTGTGGCTCCTAGATGGCTGAGGGATCCCATAGGACAGTTCAAAGTGTAACGAGGTTAATTAGCAAGAATCACGACCTAGACTACAGAAAAGTGCTCATAGTGCAAAGTGTAAAATTTGTGGGTAATTTATAACTCTTTAATTGAAGACTTTAGACAAAGAGCTATATAAGTCAGACAATATACATCTAATTTACATTTATATTAAGTAGGTTTTGAGTGAAATTGGTTTTTCAAAACCAGTGCAGATATATTTTGTAGATTTAGTTAGCAGAAAATCATATATTTAACTGCATCTTTAAATTTTACCATATGAAATGTTCCAGTAAAACACAAGATCTGAGCAAAATTACTAATTAGAAGCACTTCTCACTGACAAAGGTGTAGATTTGATTTTTTAGCCGATAAATCTGCACACCATCCATTATATCAGTTTTGAATAGTTGCTATCAGCCTGATAAATAGGTCTACTCTTACTCTGGAGCAAAATGTAAAGGCACATTTGGGATTAATCCATGGCACACTAGGAGAAAATCTATCCGTGATGTACAAAAACCCACACTTCATACTGGACACAGATGTGTGAAATTAAAGTTATTGTAAAGTTCTTATATGAAGCTCTGCCAATGTCCTACAACTGTCCAAAGTGTTGTTGCCCTGAATACATCATTCATATCATGTGAAGTTAGATTCAGAGCTCAACTTGCAAAGAGGAAAATAAAAGATAAAAATGTGGATCTTCATAAAAAAAACACTTTTTTTCCTTGGCATGAAACTCATATGACCTTCAAACTGCATGGAAATATATGGTAATAACAATATAAAAAGATTAGACAGATAAATCAACAAGGGTAAAAACAAATCAGAGCTGCTCATTTATTCAACATAATCCAGCCAGAAATCCTTGCCCACATACACACACACACACACACACACACACGCACACACACACACACACTAGATTATGTGCATAAAGGTGGTTTGAGGATACATTGGTCATGCAGCTACCAGTAGAAGGTCAGCGTCTAGAGGACTGTTCCCCACGGCGGTAAAGAGAAAGGTTTTAAGGTCAAACGCATAACAAGCACCCACACAGAGAGACACAAAGAAAGTGTGTGTGTGTGTGTGTGTGTGTGTGTGTGTGTGTGTGTGTGTGTGTGTGTGCGTGCGTGTGTGCGTGCGTGCGTGCGTGCGTGGTCACTTATTAAAACAAAACCAAAGATTCTTTCATTTGTGCTGTTGTGCTTGTCGCTTCACATTCCATTAGCATAAGCTTATGTCCTGTGTTCTCTGCCTGTGTGAGTTTATACACAGCACATGTGTGGCGCTGTTGACACATGCGAGACATGTTGAGAAGATTATTGGTCTCCCAACCTCACAGTATACCAACATCTGTTTTCCATTGCATGTGCTGAATAATGTATCTCCTCACCTGCTTTTAGCGCACAGTCAGTCGCAACAGCTTGACAAACGTACAGTATGTGTGTGTGTTTTTTATAGGTCTGTGATTTCTTTATAATGTTGCAGTGCACTCGGAGGTCACTGGTGTAGACTTCATTAAAATTTCACTTCATTATTTAAAGTGACAGCGTTTGTTTTTCTCATCAGCCGGCATTTGAGAGGTTTAGTTACGTGGCAGCTCAGACATTTTTGTTGAAAAATGAGAATATTTGCATCCAATAATAATAATTTTCATCTTCCTTTTTTTTTTTTACCTTCCATGATTGTGATACATAGAGAAATGGCCCGGCACTGAACAGTCGAGCCTTTGTTTCTGTAGTGAATTAAAAATGAAAGGATAGGTGTTCTGTTATCCTGTAGCATAAAATAGCATTTCTATATTTGCTTTATCATCTGCCTTTAAATTCCCAATTGAGATCATGTTGAGAGCTTTTCAAATAAAAAGGCAAACCACAGCATCCACTTCCCTTCATGTATATTTCATACTCTCTGATTCCTTGTACTGTATTTCTACATCTGTAGAAGTCTATATTTTTACCTTTACCAAGCAGGTCCTCGGAACAATGCAGCCTTTGGCTCTTAGGAAGCATTAAGGTCTGTCAGATGAATCGGAAAAATCACGCTTCAAGAGGGAATGAAAAGCTCTCAAAAGCCACATGAAATCTTAAACACTTTTTCAGCGCTTTTTTCCCCCTTTTTTCATTCTCCCCTTTTCATTTGGTGAGCGGTGCTAGCACTAAACAAACTTAAAGGTTTCGCCGGGTGGGTATACAACACTTATGTCCTGTTTGTAGCTTGTTTGACTCAGTGTCTCGCTGGGTGAGAAATGTTGACTGTTAACAGGTCAAAACCTAAAAGTGTGAAGAAGACAGCTTGGGAAGGGGGGGAAAAAGTGTTTGTCCTTTTTTTTTTGAGAATGAAAGGAGCTTGGTTGAAGTTTTTTATCACTGAGAGAGTGTGAATAAATCAGAGATTGCAGTGCTTTCATCCACATCAGTGACTCATTATAATGCTCACATTATATATACATGATCATAACTCAGAGCTGACAATGAAGTGCCTTTTTCCCTCCTTTAAAAGCCACTTTAGGCATTTGTAGGGCCAAGCTACTAATGTGCAAACCTTGCACTCACAGAGATTCAAATTCCCGCTCTAGCTAGATTTTTTCCACTTATCTCCACTCCTCTGCAGTGAAAATAGAAAATCGAGTTGTCTTACCTACTTTATTTCAACTTAGTGGGCCAAGGGCATATTCATGATTCATTTTCTTTGGTGCTAATCCTGCTGAAAAAGCTTGATATTCGCCCTGTTAAAGTTTACTGCCAAAGTCTAACTGAAGCAGAAGTTATAAAGCAACTAACAGCTTGGTTTGTTGATGTGTGGTCTGTAACTTCTGCTAAGCATCACAGACGTGCCGGTGCTTGTTGAATTCAATTGACCGTTTCTGGGGCTCATAACAGTGGAACACATGAGGAAATATACCGCTGTACTGTAAGTTTCATGGCTCATTTTAAGTTCAGACTTCCATGCATGATGCAAAGCTGTGCCGTAAGTGTCAAACACACACTTTCAAGCCATGAATCTTTGAGGTATATTTCACAGCTGCATTAACACATCTTTTAACCATTTTAGCAAAGGAGAAAAATCTGAAAAAATGGACATATTGTTGCCTGAAAACGTCATGACCAAGAAATTACCTATTTACACAGCTAGCAGACATTTTCATCTGTTCAGTATTCACTTTCTTTTTACGTTTCTCCAGATGCCAACGTCAGTTTTAATTCTCTGTGGGTTTGTTGAGCAAGACCTTTAGAATTAAACATTCAACAAACAGTCACCTAATCCATTGTTTATCCATCTAAATCTACTGTTTATCATTGCTTATCTGTTTCTCTCAGTGGGGTTATTTGTTGCCTCTTGATTAGCTTCGCTCTGCCGAATACACTAACCTAAAGAAGTTAAGCTCAGTTCTCCTCAACTGAACATTCACATTATCATCTGTAAGCGGATGAATTCGAAATCATTTGAAATACCTAAAAAATATATGTATTAAAATATGTCCGGCAGGTCGTGCAAAGGGCAATTCATGCAAACCTGTCCTAAAATTAGTTCCGCCACAAAATATGCTGAAAACCCTCTTGCAAGAGTAGATTTAATGAGCTTATATTTTATGTTGTTTCCCCCAATATGGAAATGTCTTTGGCAGATGGCACACCCGAATATGCTCGGTTTCTCCGGGCAGGTGCAGTACGATAGGCTGTTTTTCACTGTTGATGACACACACACACACACACACACACACACACACACACAGTATAAGGGCATGTTTGCATGAGTACACGCCACAGGACATAGGCATGCAGATGCGGCCCGTTTGAAGCAAATGTGGAATTGATGTTCGGATCTGTTTGTGAAGAGGCGAAACATCTGTTTGTTACTCTAACCCGCAAAATACCATCAGTCTCTGCTCCTCTGAAGCAATGAGGACCCACAGCACCGGAGATGTCATGCAAAGATTTTTTTCTCACGTACTTGTTTTAAGTTTGCTTGAAACCTGATGTCTGAAAGATGAAGAAAAAAACATTTCAAACAAATTGCAAAAGAAGCAAAAGGCAAAATCTTTCAATTAAGCTTTCTATCTGTGATCTAACCAGACCTTAATGAGGACGTAATCCTATTTTGGGACTGGGATTGAGAAATCTGGTTGTTTGGGCAAGACTCTGGGAACACACACACACACACACACACACACACACACACACACACACACAACACCACATTCATATTTTCCACTGTATTTTCAGGAGTCTGTGGCTATCTTGAGTGCTTTTCTGGCAATTTTAAAAACCATCCAGTTTTCTCATGCTCCAACTTTCCAGAAGTCATTGTGTGTGTGCACATGAAGGGGATATCGCTGGATTTCAGATGTCAATTTCTCAGTAACCCTGTCTGATTTGTATTAGCTCTTAAACTCATAAAGCACGGGCCAGATATTTACCAGCACATTTGGTAGAGGTGGCATGAAAGTGAACAGCGTGGCGTGACCGGCATGATGAGTGTGAAATGACTTCAAATTTGAGACAGCGCTGCCCTTTTCATGGCTGGAGCAGCTTTCTGGTACAATGGCTGATGGATAAAATCTGTTTTGCTATTTTTCTCAAGGCTGACAAAATCATTTTATTCCAAAATAGTTAGGATGTATTCAGTACTGCAACCTAAACATGATCAAGTATATACCATACAGTAATGGTACGTCAGTAGCTTTAATCTAAAGAGGAGGAAAACATTCACTGTAATTCTATCCAAAATGGGGTCTTTCTCTCAGCATCTGCATAATTTGTTTAAGTAAAAGCTTGAGCTATTACTGAAAAAAAACACTAATTTGCATGAAATTGCATTCTCTGTGGGAGTCCACGAAGGCAGTTCCTCATTCGTTGTTAGTACTTTAAACACATACAGAATGACGCAGCAAACTGAGGTCTCGGGGAGAAGCACGTCAGGCACAAATTGATGGCAGATGTAGCTTAAAATCACTGGATTTACCTTCCAGAAACTCCTACCAAATGATCTCTTCGTATTTCCATCAGCAATTGACAAACTGATTGTTTAACATATTCAGAGCTACACCATCATACAATTGTGGTCATGGTGAAAACAATAAGACAGTTGCACACTGTCAGGGAAATGGAAAGATGTGGATGCTGATGCAGTCATTTCTGACTTGGACTTAGACCGCAGATGTGGACTGACACGCCCTCCTCCAAACCACTCACTGAATATTTCAACTCACTGAGGACATGAAGAATTTTAACTGGACTACTTCTGGCAAAACTGTAAAAACTAGTAGATTTTATTTCGCATTGATCACACAGCTTTTTGCTTTTGATGCATAAGGGGAATAAATAATGCAGCAGTGTTCTTGTAATGTTCTTAAGGTATTACAGTCTGGGTTTTTCTAAAAGCAACTTGGTGCACTGATAAAAAGAATAAGAATACTGTGCTTGCCTTTAGCAACAGCAAGCCAGCACACTTATATTGGCTCTGTTTTCCTGCCATTCATTGTCCGAGGATGACATGCTGTCCTCAGGAATATGCAAGAGATATGTTTCAGAAGCCTGTGTGACCATAAACACCATGTCATCCTCCATCAGCCTTGCACATGCCTTCACTTCCTTATAAGCTTCTTATTTCAGGTATGATAAAGTGTAATAAGCACTTTATCCTGCTGGCTCCTTGAAGAAATACCATCCAAGTCCAGGCAGGCTTTTTTTTGTTTTACAAAGACGTGAAAGAGAATACAAGAAGAGGGTTGAAGTTGGATGCTTCTTGAAAATGAATTAAAAAGGTGTGAGCAACCCACAGGCTGTATTTTAAGTCTTCTCACCGGTATTTACAGTAGATATTCTGTATTCTGTGTCTGTGCTGTTGAACTGCAGAAGTCCTCTGCTTCTTTTTTTCTCTCTGGCTACAGTCTTGTCTCATTGATAAAAAGACAAAAAAAAGAAAGTGCCCACATCAATTGCGATTTTTATGGTGCTGTGTACAGCAGTTTAATGTCAAGACAATGACTCGGATACATTTGTAAAAGTGCTGTAAACAAATGGCAGTTTTGCAGCCATTAGTCCCGCAGCTGAAATCTGCAGGATTCATTTATGGGCTCAAAAGAGATTACTTTATGATTGATGTTATATTGTATTGGTAATACATTACTTGATTCCCATTGTATTTTTCTAACTGCAGAGTTTCAGCCTCACATTAGCTGATTTTGTCCAATATCCACCAAAGGCTCCTGTCATCTATAGGCCTTGTTGTGGCTATTTAAACCAAAAGCAGGACAGTGGATATTGTGCACAAGAGGATCATTTATTGGAAACATAAACCAAAAAGCTTTCATCCTTATAGCTTGTTTTTTTGCAGAGGATCTGGATTCCAGCAGGGTGAGACAGTGTGCAGGAGGCCCCTTAAGTGTGATTGGGGATGTGCAGCATGCAAAGTATCTATGAAAATGAAAGGCTACTGGTGCTGTCCAAAAAACCAACAATACTTTTGCGACGCTAGCATCTCTCTGGAACAAACTGCACTTAGGCCAGTATGCAGCATGTTAGCACATTGCGGTTAGCAGTATTTGAAAGTATAGCTGAGGGTTACAGGAATTTGGTGATTTATTTCAACATAAGTGTAGATAACACATGCAAAAACACATTCAACAGCAGCATGTTTTTATGTATTTTTTATAAACTATGGTTAAAGTTTGGAATTTAAGACACTAATTTAAGGCAAAGAAGAAAATTAAGCATTAGATTGAGAATGGACACAAATGCTGGTCTCTTGCATGTGACCCTAACATCCACAGCCTTTGCTGAATAAAGGGCACATTACTTCCTGCATGGTACACATGTTGGCATTGGGTGTATGTTGTGCATTTCAGATTCACCCAATATGAATGTAATACATCTGTATACTGGGAAGTTTGTGACTGTTGGTAGCACTAACTGGAAGGTGTTAATGAAAGTGTTAACCTAGTCATGATAACACATACAGTGCCTTAGCTGGTGGACTATTTCAGCATAGAAAGACCGACATTGCCATATCTACAGCCACTCCCCGGACTAAAAATATCACTGCAAAGGATCATAAAAGAGATCATATCCCAGAGGGGGAAACCCCATGACAAGTTAGACGTGCCATAACCAAAAAGCTATACGGTATATTACGAGCTTCTGCGGCTTCTATGCCTTACAGATAAGTAATTCATGAGGAATTCTTCTCTCTCTTCTAGTGAGAAAGGAGAGGCAGACAGAGAAAGACAGAAAAATCAAATGGAAAAGTAAAGAAGGTTGGAAGAGATGGAGAAGACAGGGTGGAAAAAATGGAGAGCAGACGACAGACTGCTCGACAATGAAACATTAATAAGCCCGCTGTGTACAGAATGGGTAATTCTGCACCTTTCTGCCAGACTGATTTCCTGCTGTAAAAAAATGGAATCATGCTTACGCTACTCTGTGTATAAAAATCAGTTAAATACATTTTCACATTTTTTTTCACTGCAGTCATGTACATTTTTGCAGAATTTCCTCAGGCTTCATAAACACAAAGCTGGCTGCGAGACAATGAAAATGTCAGTAAGTTTCCCCCCTCCGACGAAAAAGCAAAAGCAGACACTTCCCTCACAGAAACCAGCAGAGAACTCAGCAGCCGTGCGCTGGAATGTATAACTCGGAGCGCTGTTGCGGCACTCGATTTGTCTGATATGCCGGGGGAGTGGGAGGAATTGGCAGACGTACATGTAGATGAGGAGGACATGGGGGAGGACTGAGTAGCAGAAATAGAGGCGTGCAGTGAAGATAAGCATGAGCCTTACGCTTATTTGATGGGTACAGCTCTAAGTAGGCTTTGTTATCTGAGTCTCTTGATGCTTGTTAGCAATATGAAATTAAACTATTTCTGAACATTTTCCAAGCTCGTAACAGCAATGGAGCAAAGTTTCTACCATCACAGACGAAGAAAATTAAAGAAAGTAGGAGTAGGAGATGAAAAGTAAGAGAGAGATAACTTCATAATCAGTTTAAAGCATTTGTCTTTAGGGCATAAAGTGTGACCAGGATATTAAAAAGCATCCATAAAAGAAGAGAGGATGCTAAGGAAGGGAGAGGAGGCACAAGTGACAGCCAGGTTCTCATATCCTATAATTATAGCACTGCCATTGCTTCTCCTCCCTTCACCTCCGCGTTCGGTCCCTTCTAACCCCCCAGCCTCTCACTTCCTCCACACAGTGGCTTCTTTACTCCGGCACTGTCATCTGTCATTTTCTTACTACTGCTCCTTTTACCTCCTCCTGCTCCTCCTTGAGGGATCTGGGCTACTTGACGTATAAGCTCACCCATGGGAAAGGCCTGTTAGCTCACCCGGCAGGGCAAGTCCATCTGCACACTGCTAGAGAACCAATGCTTTGTCACACAACTGCTCAAGCAAGGAAAAAATCCAACTGAATTCAGGCTGAGAGAAACTAAAGGTGCTATTTGTTGCATTTCAATAACTCTTTCTAGATTTCTTCATATGAAGTAAGTGGACTGCTTCCAAAGTAAAGAATAATCATTCAGCCCTAATATTGTGTTCCTAATATTCTGTCCACCCTTATATTTAAAAAGATTACATATCATGTATTTTGCCCTTCATTTGATAAGATGTCTGTTAATATAAGGCTACTAAAAACTTCTTCTTACTACTTTTGCCAAAGCTTATATAAGAGAGCTCCTGCAGAATGTTCAAATATAAATCTATATTTAATTTCTTCCTCACACTTTCTTCATCATTTATACATTTACTGTCCCTTGATAAATTACCTTACAAAAATTTGAAACTGAACAAACATAATCACAAGGTCAGTTTGGTCGCAGTCATATCAGATGATCTTCATCAGCAGTTACGGAGATGTCATGAAATTTTAGATGATCAAATTATTTATTTTTTTTCTCAGCACTTAAATAACTTTTTGTCCTCGTTTTCTCGACCTTGAGAACAGCCGTCAACAAAAACAATCTCACCAACACAAGATCCATTTAGTAGCTCCTCTGCTTGTGCCATGAAGTCATTACACTAAATCTGCCCCTGTTTAAATGCAGGACAGAGACTGGAAGAGGCTGAAAGTCAAATATTGATTTTGTTTTTCATCTGTTCATCATTAAAAGTAGACATATCATGTTTTTTGTGATTTTTTTCTGTCATTCATATACTGTTATGATGTCAGATGGCTATGTTAAACAGGGTTGAAGTTCCAAAACTTGAGTTGAACGTACTGTCTGTATAATGCTTCCTGCAAGTCAAAAGTCTGGGCTACAGTCTGCACTGAACACTTTGTTTGCAAACCTCTACTTCCCCATTGGACTGACATAAAATTGTTCACACAAATGGCTTTCCAGTCTGTAGCCTTAGTTGCACATATACTGTACGGATGTATTTGAGAAGTTGGCATTTTGACTACAGAATGAAAAGAAGTCGTGAAATCCTTCTGGTATTGTTTGTTTATGTAGCCTCCTGAGTAGGTGGATGTCTGCCGAGGGCCAGCTTCCAAGAGCTAACCAATCAGAAAAGAATGGGCTTATTGGGAGGGGGCCTTAGGGGCTGAATAAAGGGACTGTATAAGTTAAGTAAGTACAAATAAGGAGTTCTTTTAACTGTAAATCAGGCAAATATATTCCAGTCCAGCCCCAGGAAAGAAATATGGACCTGGAAATGTGAAGAATATGTCCTCCTTTCACATCTCCAAAGTCATAATCCAGGCTAACATGCTTCAAGTTTTGTTTTGAAATGTTGAATAACCTTTGGTCAAGCCCCAAAATCAGACTAGAAGCTCACTCAACCCAAAGTGTCTTTTATGTTCCCCGAAATCCTCAGTCCATCCAGACGAGAAAAGGGGAAAGCCGAGGAAAATCTCCATTCACATCCTACAAGCCGGGCAACATCCACACAACAACTTTTAAGTGGTGAATCAATATTTCACAAAGTCCCCTGCGCTACGCCCTGGGCTGCAGAGGGCCTTCACCAAACAATAGGATCCTGACCTGCATTATTCATCTCTCACTCATTCACTCCTCTCTGACTCAGACACACAGCACACAGGGGATTCAACTTTCCTCAACTAAACTTCAAATAAGAAAACCTTTCAAAACATCGGCCTTTCCATCCTCGAATCTGCGGTATTTTGAGTTGCCCCGTACCATCCCTAATAATGTTAACCATGTTGAATAATGCATTGCTGATTCCTATCTCAGTCTGGCTATGCCAAAAGCCCTTAGTTCGACCGAATGTCAATGAGTAAAGTAAACAAAAATTCACTGGTAATATTTAATTTACAATCTAAAGTGATTTCATTGATTTGGTTTCCAGATGGTGAAAATTCCAATTCACCACATGAACTCATTTTGCAGCATTAATGTCCATTTGTTCCTGAAATGGGTAAACAATCATCCTGCAAATATGAGTAACAGATACAGAATCTATATTTAGATGTGTGTGTCCAGTCACCTCTAAATCTAACTTTGGGGATCCAATAAGCGTAACTCAGTTATTTGAAAAGAGAAAAAAAGGCTGAAATACTGGCAGCAGCATTTTTAATGAACTTGACATTTAATGCTTCATGGCTTTTAGTAGGTTTCCCCTAATGTCTTTTCATAACGTGTAATTAGGCACGGACCTTAAATAATGTGTGCGTGCAAAGGTTCCTAACAGAGGAGATGAGGATCACTCTGCCTCAATCAGTGTATTATCTCTGCTCCACACCATTACTGAAGCCGGCTACTTAATAGCCTCTGAATTAGATGTGGGACTGATTGCACATTGAGTATGAGTGAACAAGGGCAGTGGATGTCAACACCAAAAGTGACTTTAAAGAGCAAAGTGACAGACACCTGTGGAGTGATCACCCTACCATGCCCAGCACATGTTTCATGGTATGATGATAATAGAAGCACCTACAGAAAGCACATACATTGAACTATATGCTGATGATATGATCATTTCAAGCAATGATTGTTAGTTCTTCACCCGATAAATGGCAGTATTATTTTTTGTTTAAGCATTTAAAACAACACATTTGTTTTTTATTATGTGTAGCTTAATGGCATCATCAGGGTTACTGGGGTCTACACATCTTTAAAAGAAAGCCTGTGCTACAAACTAGTGGCATAAAGTTTGGAAGAAGTTTGAGAGAGGGTTTTAACCTGGCAGGGAGACTGTGAAACACTATCGAGTTACATAATGAGAAGTATAGGATCCAGTGTTTAGAGAACCATACTAAACTAAAAGTCTATATATCTCCACACTTGGCTGCAGAAATGTCTGTTTGCTTTATCTATGTTTTGCAAGTTAATGGCAGTGTCATGCTAAATCACTGCAGTGCAACTTTTAACCAAGTAGTTTCTTCAACCATGACCTCTAATCTTTACCAAGTAGTTTTGATTGTTTAAACTTAACCAAACCAACAGCTAGCCATAACATTGCTCCACCAACATGGCACCATGCCCTGCTTTCTCTGTGTGAATGTGTCCTGCTTTACAAGGGCAGCAGGTGAAAGAGGGGTGAAGTGACCTCGGTGGAGCTGTTTGGACGGCCGTATCGCAGGACACGGCGTGAATGCAAACCAAATCATCAGCTATGATGCTGTGCCAGAAACTAACTACAGACAGCATTTTTTTTACACTATCACAGCTCTGCTCGCAGCACAGTGTTGAGGAGGATTCAGCAGACACCAGCTGGCAACCAGGCTCAGAAGATCATCCGCTTTAAAAGCATATTTGGATGTTCAGTTCATCAAGATTTTCAAAAGGTTCTTTTGAAAGTTGTGTCCTAAAAAAAAAAAAAAAAATCTGCCTGTCAAACACTTTAGCGGCAGACCAGGCGGAAGCTTAAAGACATGTAGGAGCAAATGTGATCAAATGCACACACTTCAAATCATTTATTTGGTCACACTATAAATAGCATCTCTGGGAGGACTGTCAGTTTTGCTAACGTCAACATGCAGCAGCATAATGTTGCATCTTGTTATCACTGTGCTGTGGGAGATTAGTGACTGCACAGGTCACATGCGTGTCAAATGTAATAATATATGTCATTATATGATGTTTGGATGATGTATTCATTACCGCATTATGTACTTTAATGTATTATTTTGTGAGATATTAGAAATGCAAATACTGCGCAAAGAGCCTGTATTATCTTGCTTGTGTTCATTCACACACAGTTAAAGTGTGCTGACTAAATTAAGGGCACCAAAAAATTGATATCAAAGATCTATCTCCCTTTCTCTCTCCCACACGCATACCTCCAGTATGAATCACCAGGCGCTCAGATTTAACAGGATAGAGTGAGATTACAGTCTTCAAGGACAGCACAGTTTCAGTTTAATGACCTTCACATGTGGCCTAAAGTAGTCTCCGCATATGTTCACATACAGTATGTGCATGTACTGTATAGTGGTAGAATGTATGTATAAATGTCCCAACACTGTGATATACGTCCACTGACTGTGCCAACCTCACAATGTATGGAATGCGAGTCTCTTGCTGAACAGCTGTCTGTGTGGCCACCAGTGAGAGTGAAGGGAAGATGATTTGTTTTAAAATGTAGTCAGCAATCATTATCACAAACAAGGAGTCATAAATTGTATAAAATGATATTAACTATACAATCGCTGAGTAAGTCCTCCTTTCAACTACAAATGACAATGAATCAAAATCTATCTAAATACTATCTGCTGAGACTGCAGACTGAACTTTCATGTTCAAAGTCAGAAAACGAACTCATACCGTCACTAATTCCTAGTCATATTTTTCCAGGTTCTGATCTGAAGTTTTATGGTTTATACACATTTATTTTAAACATTTTATCAGTCTTTTTTTTCCATTTATTCATTCTTTTTCTTTTTTACTCTTATATCAGCAGTACTTCCTTCCTTCCTCCCTATCTACTTAAACTAATGACTCATTGATTGCACCTATGTCTCTTATATGTAAGTGACCTGGGGCCTTTCATCTGTATGCACAGAAGGAGATCAGACAGGGAAAATGTTTGCTATTGATTTGGATTTTACTTTTGCACAAAGCAAAAAAGAAAAATACCATTGATTTGAGACTTTTTTTCCCTACTCACTGCTGTTTTATCTCCTCTTGAAATGGATGAAACAGACCTTGACTTGCTTTTTCAGTCCCATTCTAGTCAGATGCAACATTCATGAGACCATTGTTTGCCAGCCTAGAAAACAATGAAGCATGACCTTATTAGTAATCCAGTTGAATGGAAATAACAAATTGACTGTGGCAATTTATCTGTCAGGGTTCCCTCGCAGAACTGGGCCATGCAGTCAATGGATCGGCCCATTACGTTTTATTAGCGTAAGCTGCTTCGAAAGGCCGTGTATGTGGGTGTTGATGTGTGCCTGAACATGTGTGCAGCATGCCAGTGCATTTCCGCTCCGGGGGGCAGATCAGTATATGTCATGGTTGGTTGAACAGTGCCCTCCTGTCACAATGCTGCAGTAGTCACAGTCATGGATGAACACACACTGCCCCCTTACAGTAGCTCTTGTACAGTCACATGGAGTCTTACACATGCACCAGCCTTGTATGAAGTTTAATTACAGACCTTTACGACACCCACATTGTTAACTTTGTTATTTGTAACATTTATCTCTGTTGACCAATCCATCTTGACTCATCATCATTAGATCAATATGTATTTTTGCAGCATTTTGAGTCCTTTTCCATCCTGCAGTACTTTGTTATTGGATGCAGTTCGGCCATGGAAACTTCAATTTATGTATTATCCAAGTTTATTTAACATATTACACAACAGAAGCAGTGCAGTTTTTTTTTTTTTTATGGCCACTTTCTTTCTTTTTCTTTTTTGAAGTTAGCATGCTATCCCAAAAACCAAAACAGATGGCAAATTTTAATGAAAATTTGGTCGAAAAATAAGCCAAAGGAGAAGAAGGATGAAGTGATCAGATATTGTGCAGAGCCAAGGATATTTACAAAAAGGCTCTGAACATGTCTACACGAACTAAAGCTTACTTGAATTAAAAAAAAAAATATATATATATATATATATATATATATATATATATATATATATATATATTTCCCTGGCTGTCTATGCAAATCCAGCTTTTGATACTATTTTCTGTTGACTTCACAGTATAGTGCAGCCTTGATGGAAGTTTGTGCTCGAGGTAAAATATGTGCTTGAAAACCTAAACTTATGTTGGTTTCATCGATCTATTGTCTATGAAAGATAACTTAATGTAGTTGTGGGGGAATATATAAGGATTTTCGACTGCTCAGTTCGTTTTTTCACACAAGTAAAACCAGGTCAGCAACCTTTTCTCCCGTTTCCTAACATTTCTATCTTCAGGCCAGTTTTTGGACTGCACGAAGCAACACATGAGAATGAACCAACTGTTCCTGCTAATGAGGACCTTGTGGGTACAAATTCCTTTCAGGACGTGTGTGTGCGAGTGTTTGTGGGTGTGTGCCCGTCCATGTGTTTCCGTAGGCAAAAGAAAGACTATTGGGCATGTTCAACTGCTGTTTTCATAAAACAAACATGCGCTACCTCATATGCCCCTCTCAAATGTGATAAAACCAACTGAAATCCACATTTTGTTTACTGCCATGCATGAATACTTAGCTCCCTCCAGGAGTGGCACTGAACTCTTGTGCTGGCAATTACAAGTGTCTCTGCGTGGATGAGTTCGTGCAAAACTATTTGTGCATGTGTATTTTTCTGGCAAATTGTCTTTTAGTTTGGCCAACTGGATAACGCTACCCCTGGCCAAGTCATTAGCCACTGAAATAAAGCAGCTTTGTTCTGTTGTCATGGTCCAAAAAATTCTATTTAAAATCAGGCACCCTTCCAGAAAATGACAAAAACAGGACAAAAGGAAACAGAAGAAGCGCACTCACGAGCAAATTCACAAAAGGATTGCGTGGCTTTGCGGTGGCTAAACCTGCACAAATAAGACAAATAGAATCCATGTAATTTACAAAGCACCCACAGAGCAGTGGGCTCCTCTTTGGCCTTCACCAACAAGGCCCCTCTTGGTTTAGTGTGCGGCATATGGCTCGTGTTGAAACAGTTACTCCAGATTGTTCCAGGCTAGCCTTCAGGTCTTTGGACGTTCTATGTCGGGTCTTTTTACACATTTCGTACCAACTTTCAAAGATTTTTCTCTGCGATTTTGCTCTCCCCTTCTCATCTAGGGAGGTTCTTGACAGTTGCATGCTGAGCTAACTTATTAACATTGTGCACGGTTGAAACAGGGATACCGAGGTCTTTGGAGATGGCCTTGTGCCCTTTAGAAGTCTTGTGTTTGGTGATTATAGCACTCCTGGCGCACAGGAACAGGGCATAAACATTGGCTTTTTAAAGTATCAAAGTCATCATTCATTTGCTTATTCGAGTCATATGGCCACTGACAATTTATCACAGTTGAGTCTAATTTCTAATTTAGCATAGGTTTTTCCCAACTGATTTGAAGGGTGCCAATACCAAACGTGTTCTCATCACAGGTCATCAAATACCAACACTTTGCCAATACCCCTCAGCAGTAAGAACAGGCTGCAGTACCAATGATGCAGCCATCTTTCACTTTTTATAGTTTTTCCTACTATTATTTTTATTATTAAATTATTGTTTCTTTATTTGCTACTCTGTACCAAACATTAGTGTCAAAAGCCCAAAGCTGTTTCACTACATTCGTTTTTTCAGAAGATATTCTATATTATGTGCTTATGTAAATTGAATGGGTGCCAATAGTGATGACCAGAAGTGTATTTAAATTAGTTAGTATGCATACAATTTATCCCAAATGAGCCTTGTTGCAAAAAACAGTGCAATTGACAAAGACTAGCTCTACATGCAGTTAGAGTAAAATTGTTAGCATCTTTAGAGAGTTACTGGTAACTAAGGGGTGTCACACTCAGACTTTCCACTGATCGTAGCAACAATGATTGTAGACAGGTGAAGGCATTGTCATGCCAGGTGTGCTCATTTAAATTACTTGCCTGAAGTTTTGAGGATCTGCACTCCATTGGTTAGGACTTGTATCATGTGGTCTGAAAATTAAAATGTTCTTTCCCTCTGCCGTTGTCCTACCTACTGTGTTCTTGGCGCGAGGGCGATATTACACTTTGCCACATGGGTAATTGTAATCAGGTGCTTAACAAGGGAAAATTGCACTCAGCTGCAAAACTTCATGGGTGTGTTTGCACTTTGACTTTCGGACCTTAAGACAGGGCAGATAGCGGTTGCAAGTGATGTGCACTCTGTGGTGCTATCAGCAGACACAATGCATTGGTTGTGAATTCAAGACTCAGTGTACAGTGTCTGAAGCAAGCTGCCTCTATGTCTTCACTGATGACAATTAATCAAAAGCTGTTCAAGGAAAACATGACACACTCCTTTCAAACATCAGTACACAACAAAACCTTAATTTTGTGTTGTGAGTGAAGGACACTGCAAAAAGAGTGCATTTCCTCTTCATTCCTCTGTGGTATAACTGACAAAAATTGAAGGAAAAATGGTCCCCTGGTTACATTTGTGGGTAGAAAAAGTGTGGATCTGATTGTGAGATGCAAGAAAAAGATTCCAATTACTTTCCAGACAAGAACTCCTGATAACCTGTTGGGGAGAGAATGGAATTAAAGATAAATGATCAAAACTGGAGGCCCCAAATCTTATAGTGTTTCTTTAGAAGGTCCTGTTGGCACTGAGAAACTGACTTTATTCTCATTATTCCCCAAGTCGATTAAGAGGAATGAGAGAAAGCATATTGCGCATTGTGTCTAATTCAATTACTAGCTCACTCCATCAGTCAGTCAGTCAGTCAGTCACACACACACAAACACACACACACACACACACACACACACACACACACACACACACACACACACACACACACACACACACACACACACACACACACTCTCAAGTCTATTTCCCATCACACACATAGGTAGACACTCAATGCTAATCCATCACCTTTTCCAATGTGTCTAATGGTCTGCTAGCCATTGAGTTCACCTCTCTCGGAGTCTGTAAGGTAATTTAATATGCTATCAGGCTGGCCTGAAGAGAAACCCAAAGCCATGAAATCTTTTTAATCTCTTCTTTTTTCATTCCCATTCCCTTTACTCTTCTTCGCAGAACCATTAACATTCCCACTGCTCTCATATTAGTCTTGTTTTTAAACTTTGTTTTGCTCAGACTCACCTTCGAAAACTAGTTTGTGTAATTTCATTTAATATCAGTTGTTGTGTGGCCTTTATGTCTCCGCCTCAAAAAGCTATTTGAGGCTCTTGACTGACCTCTAGTGGCACAATTGGGAAGTTACATTTAATATTCTTAAAATCCTGCACATAATTTGTTTTCTGAGCTGCAACATCTTCCAGATGAGGTTTCCCAAGCATCAGTCACATTCAATTAAGGTGAGTTGCTCAATAAATTAATGATATTTTCTATTTAGCTGCCAAATAAATCAAGAAAACATAACATTAATTGAGTTAATAGTTTACAGCCACAGTCGGCCTTGGCTTGCGATTTCTGGAGTTCCCCTGCAGGAATGTGACTTTATTTTTCCACAAGAGGCTCTATTATTTGGCGTTGCGATGATAGTCATGGAATACAGCCACCTCAAACACAGCTAGATAATTTCCTGTGGATGCTGGGCCGAGATCTGCTGACTTGTGATCGTATTTGCATCAGCTTCACACTCATCAAACCATTCAGTGACGGTTTATTAGCATGTGCCTTTTTCGATTAAGGGGTTAAAAAAAGGAAAAATGGAGGAAAAAACATAACGAGCAATCACACTTGTTGACTTGCTTTGGCTTAAGCCCTGCATATACTTTTCTGTCTTTTTCAGAGATGACTCATATGACCATCTGACATTTTCCATTTCTCACTAGAACACTGCCTCTATTGTTTGCACCACTTCACTCACAGACGTGTATTTTTCAGGTGTAATAAGGGGTTTACACCATAGCCCAACTGCTGTACCCCGCTCTGTCAACTTTTTGAAGGTGACACTTTGAAACTGCCAGCTCACACCTCAATTTGACATTTACAGCCGAGTGAGTCAGAGCTGCTTTTTCTTTTCTGTCCTTGCATCTCCAGCCAGAAGCACAGCCGTCAGGGTTAAGGAGTATGAAGATGACATCTTTTGCTCAGACTTCCAGGCTCGCACTGCATTAGTCACTGTCCTGCTGGCTGGTTGAGAATTTTTCATGGCTCCATCTCCCCTTCTATCTTCTACTTCCTAACTTTAAGCACTCTCAATGTGTCACTTTCACTCCTCATGTTACCAAAAGCTGCCAAAAAAAAGACATATTAGAAGAGTGCTACAAAATTAGTATTAGTATTAAAGTATTAGTTTGTGTCTCACCTCAGTAGTTCATAGTGTTATTGAAGCATACGTGATAAGTGCAATGTGTCTGTATGTCAGAGAGCAAGAGGGCATTGTGAGTCCTTGAGTGCACCACTAATGCAAAAATTACACTGCAGTGACCACAAACCACACAAACAACACTGGTACGCCACCCACCAGCAAAAAATGTCTCAGCAAACCCTGAACCTTTTTTTGCATTGCAGGCAGACACACCCAGTGTATGCTGTAATGTCTTACTCTTCTGGGATATTACAATGTACTGAACCTTTGGATCTTTAAAAAGGAAAAGGATACAGCATGTGGCCTTGCAGAAAATATAACCCTGCTACATGACTGTAAAAAGGTTTTTTGGAGAGTTGTCAAGTGTATCATGCCAAGAGGGCATTCCTCCTGTGCTCCTTGATGAATGAGTTGTGCAACGTGTTTGTTGTGTGACAGTAGAACGTTGTGAGGTTGGGTTATGGCATCACCCAGTTCAGTGGTATACTATCTGGGTTGGCTGAGCTCTCTGCTGTAGTGGCCTTAACTACACGTAGTAGGTGGACTGCAGTGATTAACCTTTAGCTGGTCAGGATCAGTGGGGCTTGGCCTGAAGTTATGAAACAGCAGAGCGTTCATTCATATGGCTTCAGTCACTGTGCCCATAGAGTCCAGTGGATGTTGGACCCTGTGTGTGATAGAATGAAGGTTATGATATTGTAAACCTAATTTTATAAACACATGTGAGAACTCCTCCATGTATGAGCCCTGTCACTCCTACGTCTATTCAGGTAGGCACATTGTGATTGGACAGTGATGTTTATGCAAAGTTCAGCAGGCAGATATGCATGCAATTGGATGAGAGTATTACCCATAGAGTCCAGCAGAGGGCTTTGCCTAAGCTCATAGAAATAGGGTTACAATATTTAAATCTTAATAACTACCCACATTATTATAAGGAACTATATACGGTAATACCTCTAAATAAAAAAATAGCAGGAAAATCAGGTGTAGTTGATGGCATTAACGATGGCAGCATCTCATTTCATTTCAACACACTTGTATTGTGCCTGCTGAATGACTGACATGGCTTGCTGAATAGATATATTGTTATTGTTATTAGTTACATCTGTGCTTTTCCTGCTAGGTGACACCCTGGGCCAGATAGGAGATGACAACAACAGACTTTACCTTAAAAGTATTAAAAAATATTTTGGTGTAAAATAAAATCAGCACTATATAAATATGTATATCAAAGTGAAAGAGGCAAGTTTCTTCTGGTTAAATATTGTACTATTAAAAAAACAAAAAAATATTATCTGGTTTAGTTAATTATGACATACTCCATTGTAAAATTATGGAATCACTCACAATGATATAATAAGACATAGTACTGTACTATCAAATTACTGTTGATATGATATATTATACAACGACCTTTGTCCATATTGTATGATCACACACTACTTCTCTGTTTCCAAACAGGCCCTCTGGCAAAGCACTCACTCCAAAAGAAGATGTAAACTTGATCATATTTAATTCCATCGTAGCATATTGATGACACGCAGTACAAAAAGCAAATACCAGATATTCCATTACAACTTGGACCCAGTAAACCCCACCAAAAAACATCAACAAAAACCACCATAGCACTAAGTTTCTCTTAGTTTCATAGTGAAGTCAACAAGACAAACATGATCATGTTTTGGGGAGACAAATCTAGGACCATTAGGATTCTTCTTCTTTTTTTTTCTTCTTTTTTCTTCTTGAATAAAAATCGTTATATTGTATTTATATATTACAACACTCAGAACAGAAAAAAAACAAAGTTATACAAAGAAATTCACAAAATATGAACCTTGAGAAACAACCTTTAAGAGCAAGACCTATGGCACGTTTATTTCCTCACACTGATTTACATATTTTCACAAAAAAGGTGCTTATAACCGCAAGCTTTGATGCTAAATTGAGCACAGATGGATCCCATGGAAACAATGCACTGTGGGAAGCAGCAACATGCTAATGCACATGTTCTGACAATAGATGGCGCCAGAACCTTACCACAATCCTTCTTTACTTGTGAGGCTTTCTCTTCCATCAATCACACACAAGCAAATCAAAGACAACATGAGAATATGTCAAATTATTTCTAGTGTGTCTCCAGATTTAATGCTGAAGTGGCTTCAGATGAGCAAATATTACACCATAACTTGAGAAATTGTGAAATATTTGCCTTCAAATACCCACTTGACTGTAACATTTGAGCCAGCTTTGTTGTGGGTGTTGATAATACAACATAACATATTCAAAAAGGTTATTTCTACCCAAATTAGTAAAATATTGGATTTGAAGTGATAAAAATGTAAAAATATGAGAACACTTTTTTCAGCACCTCAATTGGACCACTATAAAATCATAACAATTCCTATCATTTTAATGTTTCTTGAAGCCTCTCAGACATGCAATGGGTCTGCACACAATTTTCAAAACATTTTAAGTGTTTTCAAATTTGCTCAGGAACACATTGATGAAATTTTCTATGTCACATATTTGTAGTGAGAGCAAACATTCACTAAATCAAATGATGGTACATCACTGTTCTTCATAGACAATAAATTCTTCACATCTGCCCTTTAAGACATGATTTGAAAAGGGTAAAAAAAAAACACTTGAAACATACTTAAACGAGGTGTCTGGATCTTATGTATGAATACTTTGTTTGTTACATTGCAATTTGATATAACTCTATGAAATGAAACACAACCGCACGATAAATATCATGAAGTAAAAAAAGAAAAGAAAGACAGAGACTTTGGCACAATCGGTCCTGCAGTGCAGCAGGTGGAAAGAGCACATATAAGCAAATTTACAGCCGCGTGCTTTATAATTAGATCTAATAAGTGAAGCATTTTACATTCACAGCAGTCTGATAAACACCAACATTTAGACTGCCTGTTAAAGGGTTGACTTACTTTTAGGTAGATTGGCAAATTATATACTTTACATGTCAATTTACATATATATATATATATATATTTTTATGTATGGTTGTCAACCGTTTGTGTATATATACAGTCAAACATAATGTGTCCTCGAAAAGTAATTTATATTTGATCATTTTCGAGATGCAGTTCTGTGGCTGAACTACATTAGAAGTACACACACACAATTCTAAATTTAGCAGCAACTAATGCGTACATCATAGTGTCTGTGTATGGAGACATTTTATTTAAAAATGTTTTTTAAAAAAAAGTGAAATGAAAAGAAACAAATATTTTTCCTATTGTTTTCCATTGAGATATGGAGACTGAACTAAACCAGAATAGAAAATATGGTCGTTGTGAAAGGAGACGTTGTATTTTTTTTGTTTGTTTGTTTGTTTGTTTTTTTGTTTTTTTGAGGTATTTCTGGTGGACATTTTTTAACACTCCCAGCTCTTTATGGATGAAACATATGGGCTAGGAACAGAAGCAATGTTTTAACATCTGTACAAAACGAGAAATACTAGTGGCTCTTGGATGTAAAAGTCTTTGTAAGGCAGCAGCTGCACACGTAAACAACAACGCCAAGGCGCTAAGATGAAGGAGAAGTACGGGAGGAAAGGAAGAAATCCATGGATGAATAGATGAAATGCAAGCTGAGAGAAAATATGAAAAGTGTGGATTAGGTGTGAGTGTCAAAGGGGAAAAGGTTTGATCTTGCCATTGATTGGCTAGCAGAGCAGAATCTCTTTAGTTACTGAGATACTGGAGTTCATGGTCAAAGCTCACACCAGTGTTTCAGGCAGTGTGTCAGCATTGTCTGAGGACAGCAGTTGCCAGATTTGCCACCGGTCCCGCTGCCAGTCTTGCCACTCGGGGCTCTGCGGCACCATTTGTGCCTCTGTTGTCGAGGCTGAGTTATTCTGTGCCGTGCTCGGCCGCCCGTGCTGCAGAGGGGGCCGCTGAGCCGTGGCGAGCTGAGGTGAGCTCTGTGAACTAGCCAGTCGATGATGAGCGTTATAAGGGGGGGGACAGCGGCCGTCGGTGAGCACGGCATCGCTTTGAGGTCTTGAAGTATGGTTGACCCCAAGTCCGCTTGCTCGCTGGAGGCCCTGTGTGCTGTTCAGGTGTGACGTCACAGGGGCGTTGATGTTTAGCTGCAGGCGTGGTCGCCCTGTGTCTTTGCCTACATGAGGGCTGGTGCACACTCTGGTAACCGGCGGGTGGGGTCTGCACTCAGCGATGGCGGGCACCGTCTGAGTACGTTGTGCAGTCGGCTGCTGCCTGCCATCGCCATGGAGTCCGTCAAGGCCCTCCTGTGAGCTGCGGGAGCTTCCCTCTGACATGTTACCATAGGAACCTAGAAACAGAACATCAGCTACTGTACATCAGTGGAATTCATTATAGTTTAAAGAATGAAAAGGAATACACTCATTACTTAATAGTAGCTGCTTGGAATGAAAATGTGGAGATCTTTTATAGACAACACTTATTGAATATATGAGGAAATAATGAAACTATGAGTATGAAAATTAGATATACAAGTTCAGTTTTACTACACCATCTGTAGATGTGCTGGATTAAATACTTTGGTAAATATGCAGAAGTCAAAGATCTTAAACATCCACTGAATAATTTTTGCAGTTAAACCGCAATAAAGTGATGCATATTCACTAAATTGCTGCAGCTGTTCAGCTCTTAGTACTGCTGGTTTTCTGTCCCCCCAGCTAATTAATTAGTTAAATGCATTCACCTGGCATCACAGGTGTATATTTAGTAGCTAATTAGACGGCTTAAACTGAATAAAAATCATCAGGGGTTTGGTTTCTGATGGCCAGCACAGAAGCGACTGTGATTTCAAAGTGCTCTTTATCTTCAGCGTCCTGCAGGTTTCTGTTCCTCCCTGCTAGTTAAAACCTACAGCAGATGTCAGGCACAGACCGCCCTGGATCATTAACCACTATGAACAAAATTTGCAGAGGACCTGAGTAAAAGGGTTTACCTGTGTATGGCTGGTCTTTGAGTGCTGGTTTGAGAGTAGAGTGCCACGTCCCCCAAATGTTAACATGCTCCTCTGATACAGCATCTGAAGGAGGAAAAAAAAACTTGGTAATACAGTTGACAAAAGCCCATGAAGCATGAACAGACTCACTTCCTAATTTTCTTCTGCATTGCCAGCAAAAAGCTTTACATTTAAAAAAACACCAAGACTAAATATGAAAAGCCAAAAAATGAGAGATGTTGCTTTCTTAGTATGAATACAGAACGTAACAGTTTATTTCTGATATTAAAAAATCCTGTTATCAGCTCACCTTTAGCAGCCCAGGTGTCAGCTCCAGGCTCTCTGCTCCAGCCGGCCACCTGCCCCACCAGAGCGTACTGTTCAGGGACACGAAAGAGATGCTCGCTCCCTGGGCTCTCTGGTTCTCCTCTCCTCTCACTTAGGACCGGGGAGTTGTTGTCATACGGTGACACCTCACCACTGGACACTTTGTTAGAGTCACTAGAGGAGCGGCGCTCGCTCAGGGTGAATGGCTCTTCTGCCTGCATCAGGTCAGGACTCCTGCAAGGAAAAAAATGAGGATGAAAGAGAGAAAGCTATAAGGAAAGCCAAACACGAAACCACATTCTCTCTGTGTGTGTAACTCACTGTGATGCTTTTCTCCTCAGAAGGTAGTCCACCACATCTGGGTCAGTCTCCAGCAGGCTCATCAAAACCTCATTTTGTAAGTCAGGTGGCACCTAAAATATTTATAATAAAAAAACAACAATCATCTGACTTAAATTAATTCAGTTTGGACCATACTGTTGAGCTGCCAAGCTAATTAAAAAAATCAAACCTGGCAATGCTTCTTCCTGATTGTAACATCAATAACAATTATCTGACAGTGAGACAATTAAATCAACTTGATTCCTAGTAAATAAAACTCCACCTTTTCCATCTAATAAGAGAAGAATCCAGCCTGGATTTTATCAAACATGGATCACATTTACCATTTCCTTCTCGTTCATCCAGATTTTATTAAAAGCTTTCACTCTAGTCCCTTTTTTCCTGGCTTCCTGCTCATTCAAGGGCCCATTGTGAATAAAAAAAGGAAGAAACAATGAGAAAGCTCAGTCTCTATGTTGTTTACAATGTCACCTCAGTTTCTCGTGCATTTTTCAATTTGATCTCCAGATGATTAGTTGAATTTTTGCTCATCAGACATTGCAGATCACACGTGATGAAGAACACTGCCCATACTTGATTTGAATGATTCTTGCCCTAAAATGCATTCAGAGCATATAGATTCAGACTTAAGCAGCAACTTTCAGATTTCAATCACAAAACTTGAGCTGCTCTCAAGTTCTTTTCACTCACCGAGACTGAGCAAGGCAGTCCCGATTCACTATATGTGATTAATACGTCTTCATTGGCTTACTGCAGGAATGTAAGCCTCAGGGGAACAGCAGTGGCAGATTACAAAACGTTACGGTTTAAGGTTTCGGACCTGAAATGACCCGACCTGCCTGTCTGCACAGTTTGACAATCCTGGAGAACAGAATGGAACAAAGCAACTGATGAGGCGGTAATCCATGTGAAACCATGACCGCTTCTGACACCGCGTGAAGGATTTCATGCCAAAATGTCCTGCTTTTTTATTTGGGGAAGAACAAGTTCAAGTGTCTGGATGAAAAGTTCTCAGTCGTAGTCGTCAGCTATCTGGCAATCGTACTTGTATTTATTCATACGAGGATTCAGGTGTGATTGTGAGCAAAGCTTGGCTGCAAATATAGGTAAAGCACTCACTCAACCGTCTACTAAAACACTCCTCATCCCATACATCATCTTTGTTTGCTTTCTCACTTTCCTCCTTTCCAATCCACTAAACCGTGCAGAGCTCTGTTATCATTAACCAACACACATCCATTGTCTGCTAAGCCAGGAGGAGATTGTCTTACTTTAAGTCGACGCAGGAATGCGAGAGGGAAAGCGTGCATCAGTTCATTTGGGACTGTGCATGTGTGTTTAGTGGGCAAAAGAATGAAGGGAGGAAGTAAGGAGAAGAGTTATTAACACACACACACACACACACACACACACACACACACACACACACACACACATGCAAGGTTGATGACTGACCATGAAGAGGGTTTGGTAGCTGGCGATCATCCTCTGCAGCACGGCAATGACGGCAGTGCTCTCCTCGGCCCTGGCTGAGCTCTGGACGCTGAACTCCTTGTCTGAGCTCTTCTGCTTGTGGAGCAGGTTGGGGCCAAAGATGGTAGCTAGGTTTAAAGATGTCATCTTGTTTCCAGTGATCTGTGAATCGGGGGAAACACAGTATGGTTTCAAACACAGGAAACCACAGGCCTCTATCACAGGTGGAATGGAAAGGGTGGGTGACAGTTTGGGAGGCACACAGCTGGAGCGACATTTGAAATGTGCAGAATAGGGCAAAAAATAATCACAAAAAAAAATGAACAGAGACCAAAAACACGTACAAAGTTCTCACAGTACTTCAGTGGCAAAGTGTTTCGTCTTTGTAACCCAACTCTTTAAAAACCAAACTCCCTCCCTATGTTTAAATCATTTCTGATCCAGCACAAATACTCCTTGAAATGAAGGCAGTTCATACAAAGAAAACATGTACTTTGATGTGCTTTCCTTTCAACTTAACTTATCTTTAGTCAAAAACATGTAGGAAAAAAACGGTTGTTTCTTTTGCCTCATCTGGATGCACACTTGTTATTATATTAATAATACATTTAATAGCTGATTACACTGCACCTTTGTGTGAGTTAATGGTTTAGAAAATAGTGACTAACTAATCAAACAAAAGCATGTGTTTGCACAGTGACAGGAGAGCAAAAGCACCAAAATATGTTCACCAATGGGAATGAATTAATGACTTTGCTGAAATGGAGAATTAGTGCAGCATATGTGACATGGATGTGTGTGCTACCAGCAGTGTCAGTGTTGGGCTAACTCTATCACAGAAGATGTCATTACAGATGTTATATAAAGAAATTGTTAATTATATATAGGTAGAATATTTATACATTTGAAGTGTTTAGCTAAATGCATTTGATACGTGATTGGAAAATAGTGGTGCATCTATTTTTTATGTTTGCCCTTCACCTTTCCACAGTCTGCATTGTTGGAAATATCAGGCACCATTCCCCTCCCTTGTGAGGACAAAAAAAGCCTGGAAATTACTGTAGAAATTACATCATTGTGTTTTGGTGCGCTTAAATAAGTCCTATGAGACATTTCCTCTCCTCTCCACTCCTTTTCGCTCCAGTTCCCTCTTACATCCCCATCCTCCATTTATTTTTCATGTTAATTTTTTCTCACCTCTCTCCTCATCCTTCTGTATCTTTTGTCACACAAAAGATGGAGGAGATGGCATTATGTGTTAAGTGTTGAAGTGCATGACATGACAGCTGCCTCTCTTTCTCCTCCTGTGACACAATTACCAGCTACAGTTACAGGCCCTTCAAAGCTTCGGTCACTTTTTTTAGTCAAAAATTCATTTTTTTCTGCTTCCCAAGTTTCCTCCCTTTCCACTCCCAGTCCCAGAGGAGAGATGGGAGCCACGAGCAGCCAAAAAGTATTGATATGTTGTTCCCAGATAAGTGTGAAACACTCTGACTTCCTGTCACAATCTCGGATACAGATACTGGAGCCATGAAGTCATGAAGGCAAAACACACACACACACACCAAATTTTGAGTCTACTCATATGTATCCACATTGAAACAACAACAAAAAAAAATAAAACACTCTTCCATCTGTGCAGATGGTGCAGTGATGCCAAAACATACTTTTCTGCTCTCATAGACACACTTAAACAATTGACTAAGTCCACACACACACACACACACACACACACACACACACACACACACACACACACACTCTCTCTCTCTTGCAGGAATAGCCACGCACAAGCACAGACACTAAATTCTCTCTCCTGACACACACATTAATGAGTACATGGTTTGGCAAATAAATAAGGCTGAAGGGATTGTGGGACTTGGAGAGAAAAGAGCATAACATCATTTCAACCATGCCGAGTCTTGATCACAGCTCATGATGTCACTTCCTCTGTTTCTACTTCTACTCCCCTCCAAGAACAAGTCAGATTATAATATTATTCAAATATTTGCAGACGATATTTAGGGACAGACTGTTGTTTTTAGATCATTTGTCAGAAACATTGGTTCTAACTTGTGACTGTGTACAATTGCACGCAGGGTTTCCTTAAACTTGATAGTGACATTATTGGATTTTCTGGAATTTGTTTGATCTTTTGCGGCAATGGTTCAGACCTTTTTTGGCTGGTAACTCGTTAAAACAAAGCAACGTCTACTTAAGTTGCATATAAGTCGGGAGCAGTTAAACCAAAGAGGGATTTTCTTTTCCGCAAGATTACAGAGACGTGTGGAAGGAAAATTGGATGTCTGATCTTGGCCAATAAAGCCTGGCTAACAATCCGCATTCCAGTTCATCCCAAATATATTCAATAAGTTTGAGACCAGGGCTCTTTCAAGGTCTCCCACTAAAACTCATTTCAAATCTTTTATTTATGGATCTTGCTTAGTGCGTTGGGTCATTCTCAAGTCGAAACAGAAAAGTTCCTTCCTCAAATTGTTGCCATGGAGTTGTATGCTGTTGTTGTCCTATTATATTGTCTATGTAACATGACAGTTCCCCTTATTTGGAACTAGGGGCCATAGTCCAACCACAAACAACAGCCTTAGACCAAAGTACACAAAAGAGACTTTTGGCTGTTTGGTCTATCTTGCCACCCCTTGAAGGGGGATCCCGACCACCCTGATAGGAACACTGTCTTGTGGGATCCTTAGTGTGTATACCTACTGTATTATATTCCACTGTTGACACATAGTTTCATTGTGATTATTTGTTTTAGATCACAATCTTTCTGAGCAGCACCAGGGAACATTTTCAAGTAAAACACCCTTATGTAGCTATTCATGTTGCTTGAGGAAGGTAGAGCCATTTACTTTGCTCAAATTTTCCCTGTTAAGGTGGAAATGTGTTCTCTGGCCTTAAGTGGTATGGTGAATTTCACTCCAGACTTCCACAGTGCAAATGTGGAGTAAATGCAGTCATTCAGATCCTGGAAGATGTGATCAACACGAGGCTGTTCTAGCAATCTTACATCAGCGCTCGTGCAGTTTCAGTGCCTGACAGGCAAAGAGATATATATGCACATACCAACTACACCAACTGATTCATATCACTTCTTTGGTTATTTCCTCCCAATGAGGTGGAAAAAACAAGGCAAACAGAAATGCTAGTAGCTGCCCATGCAATCTGCTCAGAGTCCAGTCATTGTGTGTGTGCATTTGTGTATTTACAAAGGGTTATGGGTGTTTTCATGCCATTTAATTCATTGACATGCCGAACGATTTTCTGAGTCATTTTCCTGTTTGAGAAGTAGTGCTCACCTCTTGTCCTTCTTTGTCCTGCCGGTCGTGGGCGTGGTTGGTCACGGTGGATAGGAACTCAAGCAGACGGTGGAGAGTGTCACTGTTGCATGCTGGGAGCAGGTAGACCAGTAGCTGAGTGACAGCCTGCTGCTCATCTGAGTCTAACACTGCAACAGAAATTAGGATGGAGATGAAAAGAAAGCTGTTGTCTGACTCTCAGCATTAAAGGTGAAGCAATATTTTGTGATGTGAGGAAGTCCTTCAGCAACATGAGAGGAAAAAGATGAATGGAGGTCAGGTCAGCGAGGGGAAAAAAAGGACAATGGAAGCTTACATGTGGTGTTTATAAAGGCAGTGTAGAGCTCCTTGGTGAGCAGTGGGTCGGGCATGTCCCTGAGGAACTCCTTCAGCAGAGCAGCCACATCATGAACGCTGTGTTCTTCGTCCAGCTGGACCTCGACACCACGATCAAACTCCTCACGTAGCTGAAGGAGCGACAAAAAGAAAGAGAGGGCAAAGGGGAGGAGGGGGATTCAGAAACATCCTTCACACAGAACAATGGACATTATACTCTAAGTTGCGCACACACCCACACACACCGACTTCCTCTTGGTCTTCCAAGTGACCTGGTAGATGCTCTTTTCAAACTAGTTTTACCAGTATGGATCTTAATCTATGCAATCTGCCCTGTGGGTGACTTCCAGAGAATAAAAAACTCTATTGTAAGCCATGATGACAGATATACATATTGTAGGCTACAGCTTATTCACTCATCTACCACATTTCCTTTTACAGTATCAGTGAGTGCATGTGATTAATTGTTATTTATTAGTAGTATTAATGTTATTTTATAGTAATCTGACCATTGTGGTGAATGCATAAATGTTGACACTGGAGAGAATCAACACAAACCAGCAGAGAATGCAAGATGGATATTTACACTTGTTGCAAGTGATATACAGATGTGTGAATACAAACTATTTATAATAAAGAAATAAATGTAGAGTGGTCAGACTAACCACATTTAACACATTATTGTTGACCTCTTAAACTCCACAAGAATGACAGCATCCTCATCCAACATTCCTATATTTCAGAGGCAGGCTGTAGCAGGTTTTAAAGCTAGAAACTGAAACTATACAATCTAAAGCATCCATTGGTACCAACCAGGTCATACTAGCTCATCAGTACGGGGGCTAAATAATGCTCCAAAGTTGAGCTACATTTTGGCAAGGGAAAAACTGGCATGGCCATTTCCAAATGGGTCCTTTGACATATTCACATTCATATGTCAAAAGTTTTTGTTACAAGTTTTTTTCGGTGGTATTCTTCAAAGTCTTGGTGTCTTAATGTTGTATTTTGGAGGGATTTTTCTTCTTCTTCTTGAGTGGTCAAAAATGGTTACATTTGGCACTAAATCTGTGTAACAAATTGTATCAACCCAAAAGTTTCTTATGCGATAACTTGTAAGACATAAGTGAACACAGGAATGGCCTTAATATACTTTCATCATCATGTTCTAAGCCCTTATACCCTCCAAACTTTCAAAATTTGAATAGGCGCCTAACCAAAACACTCTGTTCATGACAGATTTATGACTAGAAAAACTTGAGACACTGGAGGAATGTGACAGGAACAGTCTGGTATGAACAGAAATGGGCATTGTTGTTACATAGCAACATATCTGATGATGTCACATTGTCAAGGCACATTTTATTTTTGACTAGCCACAGTCAGAGCATGTATGAAAACTCTGAACTTCCTGTGAGAGGAGTAAAAATAGCAAACAAAACACTGCCTTTCAGAACCACAGCGAGCTTTCATGAATACCGCAGCTGCTGAGTGACAGCTGAGACGTTCAAATGTGTTTCTGCAACAAGAGTTTCTGCAGCAGTCTGTCCGTCCTCACTCATATACTAAGACCATATGTATATACTGTATGTTTGTTCTTTTTTCCTCTAAATCCAAACACTTGCCTTATCCATTGCATGCAGTATGTGTACATCATTTCTTCTGATGCTAGAAAAGGCAGTCTTTAATTCAAGCGAGGCAGCCCACCTCAGCTGTACAGCAGGAAACATGAACATGAACCTACTTGAAGGTCTTCTTGTGCCTGTTGGTGAATGAATAACCTTCGCCCCTTCAATTACCATGACTGTCTCATGCTCTTTCAACTATAACAAGTAGAAATCAGTGTTGCAAAAACATGAAACTGAAAAGGTAACAGAAAAAATGTGCTTCCCACATTGATTGCTCCACAAGCTAAATGAAGCATTTAAGCACTCTATAATTGTGTAGTCACTGGGGTCAAAGGTAAAAGATAATGAAAGGTGTAGGAGTAAGTAGAATAATTTACGGCAATATTGTATGTACTGATCTGGTAAGAAGCTGTTTGCTTGATTAACAATTACAGCATTAGGACCAGCTCTGTTGGAACACTCAGGCATATTCAAGAAGTGCGTCTTTGTACATGTGAGTTAGGCTCTTGAATGAAGGACTGTTTACTGTCATGAGGTGGCAAATGCAATAGAGGGAGCTTTGGCACCATGGCACATATTCGGTGAACTGTGTTGGTTTATCACACAATCTATTCTTAGAGAGGAGGTTTTATTTGTTGGTGTTGCCTTCTGTGGATGGAAAATAATGTGTGAAGAACATTTCACACATTTCACGCAATTTCACTTTCTGGAAATTTTGCCTTTGATTTGTTGATGGGTAAAGATGCGGATGTCTTCTGCAAACCAAGGAGAAACTCAAAAATACCTGTCGAACTCTTTTCTTGGAGCTGCCCACTCGAAAAATCCCCACAGTCTGCAAACCTGAGTGGAAAAGGGAAAGGAAAAGTATCAAAAGATAAGTTGTGGTAGATGGCAGAGGATAGATGAAGGGCTAGAGGTACATATATGATGGCTACAGTAGTAGAGTAGCTGCTAACCGTTTTTCTCGATATGCTGACAGCAGCTGTCGACCACCCGAGGCACCTGACGGTAGATTGGGTTGAGGCTCAGCCGTTTGTCCCGGTGCTTCTCCTTTTTACTGGGCGTTTCGGCGGGCAAAGAAAGCTGCAGCGCCTCTAGCAGGCGGGACTGGTTGTCGTCCAGGTCTGTGATGGAGTCCACTGACATCCCTCCCTGAAGGTTAATCATGCATTTTGTTGAAACAGATTACAAACAACTGATCCCCTGTATGTAGTTCAGACTGGGATGAGCACTAATAGCGTGTCTCACCCTCCTGCGCGCTCGCGGTGCAGCCTCAGGCGTGTTGGGCGACGTGGACTCATTGGCTGTCTCCGATGTGGAGCTCAGTGAGGAGTTACTGCTGGATAGTTCTTTGTTGGACGGTCGCTTGGTGGCAAACTGGAGAATGGATAACACAAGAGTTAGATTTGGTTACGTTTGACAAATCCAAGAGAACTCTGATCAACAGAAAATGCCTTTGAAAGTTTGTGGGCTTAAGTTGGAGTTTTTAGTTGGTTCATTGTCTTCAAACACTACTGGTGGGATGATTTGCCTCATTCTATAAACAGAAGTTCCTACAAATATAACTAAAACTAACAGAATCATTGGCAGATTTTTTACTCCTTTGGTTTTTTCAGAAACAGCTGAATGAAAAGAAGGACAGACAGGCATTCACTTGCCTAGGTCCAGACCTTTGAATCCTCCCACTCCACCAAGTTGACTGATTTGTCTGGCCATTCATTTTACACGTAGAGCAGGAGATGCATGTGCATGATGTATACGGCACAGTGAGTTCATAAATTAGCAAACGTTGTCAAGCTGTGAACCAAGGAGGAAATAAACTAGGCAACACTGATCGAATAGTATGAATCAAGATTATGTTACTGCGTTGTCTATTTTTCACCTCAAATGTTTTCAGAAACGTATTTAAGTGTCTGATTTGCTGTATTTTGCGAGAGTTTGTGACCACCAGCCCAATACTTCAGTGGTGATCAAACCAAAGAAACTTATTAGAGTGGTAGTACTGTCAGACTGAAGATGGAAACAGTGCACCAAGCTGACAATCCAGTCTGATATCAGGGAAGGCAAACACATGAAGTGACAGATAAACTGATAGACCTGTAAAATGGATGAGACGAGGTCTGAGGCATCCTTGTGTTCCTCACGCTGTGGAGGATCCTGACGATAGCCGTCCTGACGCTGCCTGTGCGTTCTGTCATTAGCAATGACCTGGGAGAGGGGTATGCTGAAGGCCTGGGGGATGCATTCTGGGGAGAAAAGGTTGAAAAGAAGAAGGTGGAGATGGACAATAAAGGCAGAAAAGGAAGGGAATGAAAAGAGGAGACAAGAAAGTTGAATGAAACTTGAGTGTACATTAAAAGTGTAAGAAGTGAGCTGCAAAAAGCAGGACAAGCAACAAGAAAGCTCTGTTAGAAAATCCATAAATAGCTGTTAGACTCTGTGAAGCTGTGCAACACAACATGGAGATCAAACACATATCCAGTTAAACTCTTTATTACTTCTGTTAGAGCTTGCGTTTTACACAAGCATGTGCAATAAAAGCATCACTACACATGTTAACCATGCCAGTTAAAAATCTTATAGCTCTATCTGCTTTCCAAAAAAAGACATCACAGAAAGAAAATTGAGGGGGGAAAAAAATCTGATTACACCAGACCACTAATTCTAGTGCCTTTGACCAAAATAACACAACTTTGATGGCTCTCGCCCACAAGTAATGTCATGTTCTCCATAGAGGTAATTTTTAGAAACTGCTCAGCACTGACACATATGTAAATAATAGCTAGCAGGTGATCCTGGTGAGTATGGAAAGAGGCAGAATATAGTTTTTTTTGGCAAGAAGTTCTGAGTTGAGGGAGCAAACTTTTCTACAAAAATGTAGTAAGGCAAAACAACTGCAATTAACTCAGGACCAACTTCTGATGCAAGTCTGTTTTGTCCCACAAACAATGAAGATATGCACCGGCTCACTTCAGAGAGAAATTATGTCATTCTGGACTATCACAGGCTATATATTCCATTATACAGAATCCCAAAGTCTGCGCCAGCAGCTGAGAAAAAACAGTCCAGCTGTTCAGTACATGTGTGAGTGAGTGTACACAAGAGGGAAAGAAAGACAGAGAGAGAGAAAGGGGGAGAGAGATGGGGAGAGAGAGAGAGAGAGAGAGATAGATAGAGAGAAGTAGAGAGGGAGAGAGAGAGAGGAGAGAGAGAGAGAGAGGAGAGAGAGAGAGAGAGAGAGAGGAGAGAGAGAGAGAGAGAGAGAGAGAGAGAGAGAGAGAGAGAGAGAGAGAGAGAGAGAGAGAGAGAGAGAGAGAGAGAGAGAGAGAGAGAGAGAGAGAGAGAGAGAGAGAGAGAGAGAGAGAGAGAGAGACAGAGAGAGAGACAGAGAGAAGGAGAGAGAAAGCAAAATGCATTCCACAACCACAAGTGGAGGGCTGTGGTTCATGAACAACATGACCACTAACATTGTGACACAACAGATTTGCTCTGCAGCCTCACTGAGTTAACAGGGCTTATGTAACAGCACACTCATGCACACACATGCACACACACACACACTCACCAACAACCATGCACGTACACAATCTGGATCGCATAACGTTCAATGCTTTGCCAACATAATGCACAACACTTCACAGCGCGTCCAGAACCAGACCACATTTATCAAACCATGACAGATTTTCATAAATCCACATTTTCCAGGCCTGCAGCATCTTAGGAGCAGCGGTCTTGGTTTTCAGCACCCCCTTTTTTAAGTAACTATTTCTTATTCATGTGTATGTAGTGTGTTTATATTAGCTGGATGTGGTCTCTGCATGCAGAATGTCTTGTGGCCTCGGGAAAGTTATAAATAACACGAAACGTTTGTTTTAAAGTGCCAAATGGGTGGAGTTTACCACACAGGACAATACAGTGACAGTGCCAAAAAAGTGTTTTAGAGATCAATTAGTAAAGCTTCGTCTTGACTGACATATTGCTTGATTCTTTCTGAGGTAAAATAAAATCACCCATAAGGTACTCAAAGCATATTATAACAGCTGTTAACCTCATTTGCAACCGAAGTTTGAGGTTTTCTCACAACAAATACAACTCAGGTTTCTGTGGCTGCATCAAAGAAAGCAACATTTTCTTTTTCTCCCTGTTTCTCCCTCGCAGAGAAAAGGCTGAGCCCGGTTCAAAGTGAAAAGCAGGGCTGGTACTCAGGGGCCCTGGGAGAAAGGTTTAGACCATATGTACATCTGAGCCAGCTGGGCTCTGGAGGGGTAGAGGCAGGCATGTAACAGAGGGAAAACACAGAAAACAGTTGGGCCCTTACATAAATCTTAAGACTTTTGGTTCTGAATGGCCAAAGGATGGGTATTATTTTCAGACCGCACAGCTGTAACATAGCATCATCACTCCAATATAAAAGCCCAAAGCTTGACTGCTGTTTCTCCAGCTTGGAACAGTAAATTAAGGTTGACACTCACAGCAAAATCTATTCTACTAGCAAATTGCCCCAAAGTATGACTAAAGAATACTTACTTTTTTTTTTTTTTTTATTACTGATTATGACAAATCATACAAAATGCATTCAATGTCAGATACTATACATGGCTGTTTTTTATGTCCATTAATTGTTTATGAAATCTAGATTTGCCTCAGGATTAAGTAACTGCTCCCTAAAATAAACCCTTAAAAGTCTTTATGGATTGTGTCATATAATCTTTAAAGTGGTTGTCAAGTGATGTAAATGTCACTTCCAACTTCCATAAAGTTGAAGGACATGTGAGAGACTGAGTAGGGGTTGAGCTATCCTGATTTTAGCCCCCAAGTATGGGTCACGCTCCAAAAACACTGGATCCTACACTTCCCATGATGCAACAGGGCTACATCATTCATTAGACCCTCCTTTTAAAGAGTGTTTTAAACTGCACATCACCACAATCCTTCTGTTTTGAGGAATCTTAGATAACCTGGATGACATCACTACAACATAATCAGAGTTTTACATTCATGTGGAGTACGTGTTTACTGAGTTTGTATGAAAAACACTCCTACCATTACAATCAGTCATTTGAGAACAATGCAAGCTCTGCAGAAAATCAGCGCTGGTTAGAGTATGACATGCTATCAAAAACAAACTTGGATAGGTGTGTGTATTTCTCACATTCCCAAGTGTATTTATTGTAAACAAGACTTGAGATCAGCTCCCAGACTCAGCTCCCAGAAGAAAAGCCTGTTTCATTTTATCTTCTGCTTCTATCTCCATCTGGGCTCTTTTGACTAAGATCGGTTTCTCTTTCTGCCAAATATGCTTTGCTTAGTGCGGCAGAGTGGCTGCTTCTCAGAGCCCGTCCCCTTACAAGGAGTCCCTCCACTTAAGCTAAATATAAACTGTCAAAGCCCAGTAAACAGAAACTGTGTTTTTATAACCTCACTGTTCACCTGCCTGAGGGGTGGAGACCACAGACTAGCCCCTCTGTCTCACATGGTGGGAAAGGAGAGATGGAGACGCAGAGTGAGTCGTAACAAAGAGGGAGACAGGGAGAGAGAGAGAGATAGAGAGAGAGAGAGAGAGAGAGATAGAGAGAAAACACTGCGAACTGGCAAAATGTCAGAGTGCATATCAAAACAACTCGCCGTACCTTTGTCTTTACTCTTCTCCTTCGCTAAAGAGTCCAACTTCCTCCTCAGCGACTTTTTCCTCTTCTGTCCATCTGTGGGGATAAAAAGAAAAACAAGCAAATAAATCATCCGAAACCAATGATTTTCATATCTGCTTCATCTTATCCGGCTTATTATATCTAATAAGCTTATGTCAAGAATGCAGACATAAATTTGCCACAGGGGGGGAGGGAAGTCGCCTATGAGCCCAAATCCATTTAACTGAAACATCACACAAGATCAGCTACGGTATTAGTCAGCATTAAAATGTATCTGTTATAATCTATTAGAGTAAATCACCTTTATTGTTCATCCACACTGACCAGGATTCATGAATACACTTTTCACTTGATAAATTTCATCCGGATCTTAATAGCATTAAACATTAAACATCCTCCACTGTGACAAAGGTCTTGATTTGGTAGGATACTAATGATCCTTGCGTAATAGATTAAGTCTAATAACCAGAAATGCATCATGGAACTTTTGTTAACATTCAGTTGCTCTAAAGAGTATGTGTGTGTGTTTGTGAGAGCTTTACAGCCACTTTTTAGACTGGAGTTGTCTCAGTGGAGGAAAGCTACTTATATCAGCTGTCAATATGATGGATGACTGCTGAATTTTCTGATTAATGATCAGGAAACCATGAAAACTGTGGCACACGCAACTTTAAACTGTTGGAATCCTCGCAGGTTGGGAAAACGTCTCATTTAAGGCCACGGTTTCAGTTCTTTGGAAACATCAGCGACTTTTAATGCTGTCGCTCAGTCGTTTCGTTGTTTGGATTTTTTAGTATCCAAAACCAACTCTTTTACACATCAGATCATCTTGGACTATGCCTTGATCTGCTGGTTAACAACCTCAGTTTGAACCCCCAGATGTTCTCTTCAGCTGTATCAAATGAGTTTCTCGGGAAATTTTATCCTGCTCCCACAACACGCTCCATGGTAGCATTAGCCACTTACGTCAGGGAGCAGGCTCAGTTTCCCCCATGTGTCCAAACCATCTCTGACAAATCTGAACAAGTTGAACACTGCAGCTGCTCTTTGATAATCAATTAATTGCCACTGTAGTGATATGAGAAATGTACGTGTCCTTTTCAGAGTCTGAGAGGTGAGTGAAGCGAGTGTTTTTAAGGGTGTATGAGGGGAAAAATAGGTGGGAAACAGTGAGGACGGGGTGTGAGATAGAAGGAGAAGGAAAGCAGATGTTGTGATGTAGAGCGAGGGAAGCGAGACAGAGTGAGAGGGGAGAAGCAGAGATAGGAAATGGTTTGGATTTTTGACAGATGGCTCCCAAAGCTGTACGGAAATCCCCCGAACCTCCAAACCTCCCCAGTTCAACTCCGAGCAGTTGTGAAACTGAACTGTCTGATGAATATTTGTCGCTTTTTCTCTGGCTCATCACACCCTCATTCCATCCCTCTTTCTCACTTCTATCTTTCTTTAATCTGTCTTTTGTTCATGAAGAACCACAAGAAACATGATCCCTTTGGTATAAATATGAGAAACAGCAGGGCTGAAAAACCCACATTAGCAGTGCTGAAATCATGCACACACACACACTCACTCACTCTCTCTCTCTCTCTCTCTCTCTCTCTCTCTCTCTCTCTCTCTCTCTCTCTCTCTCTCTCTCTCTGTGTCTCTCTCTCTCACACTCTCTCTCTCTCTCTCTGTCACTCTCTCTCTCTCTTTCTCTCTCTCTCTCTTTCTCTCTTTCTCTTTCTCTCTCTTTCTCTCTTACACACGAGTTGAAATATTTCCCTCGCTAGCACATGGCGGCCGTCAGGGGCTCTGGAATTCATAAGCAACACAGACAAGTACGTATTAAATCATGGTGGGGAGAGGTTTAACCTTCAGCTGGAATGCAAGGCCCTGGATAATCCACTGGCTGCACTATACTGCTGCTATGGCAGCCACTCCATTCCTATACAGTAAAGTTAAAAAATAAAAAAATTAAAAAAAGGCTGCATCTAGTCTGCATAATGTGCACAGACTCGCAGCTCTAAAACCAATAATTAATCTTAAACTGGAAGTTAAAGATAATTCCGGTTTATTACAACTTGGGTCTTATCTTGCAAGTTTGGCTTCCATCATTTAACATTCCACTAAGCAGTGAACACAAGTGAAATCACTATAAAGAAGTCTGTTGGGGCAAAACACACTTCTCAGACAAACAAACATTTTAGCTGGACTATCTAAACCTGTGGTTGCCAACCTGGGAGTCGGGCCCCTAAGGAGTCACAAGAGAAATCCAAGGGGTCTAGAACTGATTAACTAAAAAAAATATATATATATATATTTTAAATGTTTTTGCCTTCACATCTTTTCCTATAAAACGATGTAGACTCATACTAAAATAATCCCTCTCAGTCATCTCCTATGACCCACTAGAAGTGTGTGGTAGTGTATTTATCTACAGAGACTCAGCCTTCTGCCTGTATTTTCTCCTTTTCTGATTATTTTGCGGTGTTGGCGATGCTTCTGGGAGTCAATCTTTGGGTGGTGGGTGTGTAAGCCCTAGCCAATCACAGCATGCTGGGTGTGAGGTCTGGACTCGTAGAGTAGCAACCATTTGTGTTTCAGAACATAACCACCATGAAACAAACAGAAAATAATGTTTTATTTATCTGACTCACTGCTTTGTCCTCACCAGCATCTCCCTCCCTTTATTCACTCTCTAACTCCCTCTCTCTCTCTCTCTCTCTCTCTCTCTCTCTTTCACTCTTGTGTTGTGAGCCGGGGAGGAGGGGGCAACTTTGAATGTTGTGTTTACAAACATCGCCCAACAAATTCTCCATGGTATGCCTTTAATTATTTTTTGGCTCATCTCATCACAACTTGTTGAAATGTGAAACTGGGATCTAGAGGGCTTCATACTGGGGTCACAAACCAGAAGGTTGGGAGCCACTAATACTTAAGTTGACAACTGAAAGTGAATACACCCAAAATCTATGCAAGAAAATTGGGAACTCAAAACCACAGATTTAAATCTTTTAAATCAGTCCTTTTTAAATATGTAAGGCATTCCTGTATTCAGTGTAGTGTGTGCTTCACTGAACAAATAACCTCATTCTGAAGCTTATTAACTTGTTATATCTTTCCCACTTCTTTACTTTAAATTGAGTGGGGTTGTGTATATTTACTCTCTTCTATGTATAAACTGTGATGCATGCAGGCATTTTTAGCAAGGGTGGGCCCATTGGGAAACAAACCACCAACTTCTGCAATGCTCTACCAGTTATTGCTAGATTTGGATTAATTTGCCTAATTTTGTCATTTTCAGAACTCTAAGTCACTTAATGGTTTGATTTACAGTAGCAGAACACAGTCGTTGAGCTTTAAGATAGGGCCACAAGGACAAATAAAGCCTGATGTGGAGACATTTAGTACTTTTTAATGCATGGTGACTAGTGCGGTGGCTGCAGCCATAAGGGAGTCGCGTGTCGTTATAAGGGGGGGTCAACAGATACCAAGTCAGGCAGGAAGCACCCGATCCAGATGTGAAGTGTGGTTTACATCTAAATTCATGTGTTGGCAAAGCTTCCCCAAACAGAGACCATACATGACTTCCCTTAAATACACTTGAGGGATGACAAAAGGATGTGGTCAGAGGATGGAGCGTTAGCTTTACTTTACGAGACACTTGAAAGTGGCTGCACAAGCACACATGCATGCACAGCCAACACGGGTAAAGGAGGAATAAGCTACATAGAACAGTTCCAAAAAGATTTGTTTGGTTGCAGTTAACAGTCACATAAATGTGACGCTATCTGAAGTATATTGAGGCAGTAAATCTCGCTCATCCGGAACTCACAAACACCAAATTATGTAACACCATTTCACTCAGTTTTGTAACAGGCATAAGGATATGAAACCTGACACGTCAGAGGCTTTGTTAAACAAAACCATCTGAGACGTCATCCATGGAAACTGGAAAATGGCAGGCACTTTAAAAAGAAATACTTACGTGGTGATCGGATGAACCATTTGTCCATCACTGTTTTACCAACGCTGATTGGTCCGAACCACTGTGTGATCTCTCTAATCCAGCACACACCCACTCTCTCTCAATAAACTCTCACCTTTTGGCATGGTTATCTGACATCCCAGGTCATAGTCCTGGTGTAAACGGCTGTAGGCCACTTCCTGCAGCCTGGCCCTCTCCAGCTCTGATAGGCTCTGGATGGCAACCGGCGTCAGACGCACACTCCGCCCTGACAGGCTGCTCCAGGTGAAATCACCCTGAAATAGACACAAGTTAACACAGAGAGTGATATAAGACCGTCAGAAGCACCAGAATAATAGAATGTATACATCAGCTTTTAATATCACTGATGTTTTTCTGCTTTAAAAATCAATCTGTAAACAGTTGGTTCAGGTTGTCTCAGCTATTTTGACATAATGACAGAACATAAAGGAATAGATTAAGTTACGGTTGTAATGGATGGATGCATGGATGGATATATTCAGGGGTGGCTGTTGAGCAACTGCGAGAGAGATAGTACTGTATGCACTTAAGAAAAGAACAACGTTTTGTCTTTTTCTCTGTAGAGCAAGTGAGGACACCCTCCAGCGCTGAAATGGCCTTGCACTGATGGATTTGCAGTATGCTGTCCACACATAAACTAGCATGAAGAACGTGAAGCATATGTCGAGGGAGAGACGTTAGCATATGGAAAGCAGAGAGAGCCGCCTGAGTCACCACACTCATGTTTCAGCAGCAGGCAGGTTTACTTTGCAGCTTTGGTTTAATCCCTGATCAAAATCAAACTGAATTGTAATGAACTGCCAAAAAGCCGCCCTGGCTTTGATGAACATTTGAGTGGCTTCAATTTATCCAGTGCCTTATCCTGACAGAGGGCTTACAAGTGTACACACATGTGTCTGTGTTTATTATTTTTTGTACTCTTTCAAGCAGAGAGCAACCATTTTACATCAGTTCTTATCTTGAAAAAATAGTTTCTTCAAGTTGCCCCTTGGATGATGTTTACTCTTCCTCAAGTCTTCGAGAAAAACGGTTTTCTCTGAGTCTTTATGTCACAAACTACTCTTCGCTTTTCATGATAAGGGTTCCATTGGCAATATTTTTGTGAAATCGGTCCTCCCGCTGTCAACTCTCTTGTTATTTGACCCCACTTAGCGCAGTGAAGCAACAGAGCCATCATTCAGCCATGGGAGGAAAAACAAGATGTGGACATAGGTGACCTGGAGAGCCACCTGAGTGAGTGAATGTGTGTGTGTGTGTGTGTGTGTGTGTGTGTGTGTGTGTGTGTGTGTGTGTGTGTGTGTGTGTGTGTGTGTGTGTGTGTGTGTGTGTGTGTGTGAATAATCCAATAGTCACGAGTCCAGCCAAAAACAAGTTGCATGTTGCCCCCTTTAATAGAGCATTTCATCGAGCCGCGCTGTTATGTGTATGCCCTTGCTTATCGCTGCTGGAGGAAACCCTTTTCCCTCCCGCTTGACCTCACACACAGCTTGAGGGGCGCACACATGCCTGTACACACACACATTCACACACAAACACACACACCGCAAGAGAAAAGACAAACAGTTGGAAAAGTTAAATAAGAGGCCTCTCTTCGGTCGAGCTGGTTCTGCCCAGCAGGATTTCTGAAGAGGATGGATGAGCTTCAGTTCTTAAGTGTCAACCTATGAAAACCCCTGGAATGCTGACAGAAGAGTGAAGGGGGGGAGACTAAATCCTGGTATCACTGCTGGACTCTGGCAACAATGAGCTGAAAGCCTGTGTGACCCGCAGTGACGCTCATTCAAATTTACAAACCGAGACGTTCCAAAACCAACCTGCATAGTTGGAAGGGCGCAGGAAGTAGGGGGTCCAACGGACTATTTGCCCCCCTAACTTTACCCTCCTACTCTAACATTCTTTTTAAGGTGTGAGTCACCTCACATCCCAAATACCCATATTGCAACACTTACAGTAAAGAAAACGTCAATCCATCATTCAGTCATTCCCTTCCACTCTGAGACATTAGGTCAAATAAAGCAGGCAACATAAAACAGGAAGAACATTTTCATCCAATCAAATAGGCTGCTGATAGCTGCTTACAACATAAGGACACAATTAACTTTCCTATTGCCTGCCTGCTGTTACTCAGCTGCAGAAGTGTTACAGTACTGTGAACTCATCGTTTCGGGTAATTGAACAAAAAAAAAAAAAAAAGCTTACCTAATCCAATGCACGCTATTTAGCTGCTTTGTGTTTGTGTGTGAATTATACCGACACCCTGAGGTGCAAACAAAAGATGAGCGAGAGTCTACCGACTATCTACTACTACACATACACACACACACACACACACACACACACACACACACAATCTTTGACCCCTGGCACAGTTTAACTATGTACAAAAGGATATTCTAGTTAAATACATCTGCAACTGAATGTCCATCACTTAAGTATTTGTCTTCACTCAGTTTATTTGAGGATGCCAAAAGCAGACGTCCATCAACATTGTCATGGATGGACTTGTTATCTTTGTGCACCACAATTCAATCTTTGTACTATGAGTAGTTTGAACAAAACAGAGCTGCTGCACATGATTTCTGCAGATCACACCCAGTCCACCTCAGAACTGTTTGAATTATTTGTGTTTTTCAAACTAATCCAAATATTTATTATTCTTTAAACCTTCTCCACACTGCAAGGAATAACCTTCTACGTTTATTATTGGAAGCCCTAACAGAGGTTAAATGTGCATCTGCTCAGTCTAGAAATACGAAAATCAGCCTATACAAGTCTAAAATTCCCACCATGTGTTTTTTATTTTTCATTCTAGAGTGTTAAAACTCCACAACCTTCCCCCCACAAATTAACTACAGCCTTGTTCTGCATCAGACAACCATCAAAAAAGTCAACTGGGAGTGACAGAACATTGCTCAAAGATGAAGGTGAATCTTGGTTTAGAAGCCTTCATGTGGTCAAAAGAAGGAAAAGGGGAAACAAATTCCAACATGATGCAGTAGTTGTGGAAAGCTGTGTATTACATCCTCAGCAAAGAAGCCCCCTTTCCCAAGATTAAAGACTGATTTGGAACAGTTTTGGACTTCAAACCATTAGCGTTGACTGATGGCCATGATGTCATGCGGAGTTCATGATAAAATTATCAAGAGGAGGGATTCACATTGTTTTTTCACCCTCCAGTTAGAAAGCTGCTTCAAATACACTTGTGCTCATTTTCTTCCTCTTGAGATCAGGATAGTCACCTTATTTTGTTTGGCTGTATCAGTAGAGATAATGAGCAACATGACATCCTCATAACATATTCCCTAATGTTATTCTCATCCACTGTTCACCCCACAAATGTTAAGCTGCAGTGCACATTAACACTGGATTCTTCTGGAACATACAACCAAAGCATTCATTATCACAGAGCCCAGTATGACGTGGCTGCTTAGTGAGATGCAACACTGTTTGAACAGACCGTATAGAGACAAATCTACAATGCAGCTCCTGTCACAATCCGTTAACTCCTGTTGTTTGTCTCCAAAATAGTTGGTTGCTAAGCCTTTACACATCATCTGTATCCCTCTGTATTTATTAAAGCGATTTCTAACCCCTGCAGATGATGTTTGCTGGAATGGATCAAATAATCTCACAGTTTAACACTTGCAACACCTGACTGAGTTTTGCACGAGCAGAAATAAACAATATAAATCATGAAAAGGCTTTTGATCAAACTCAAAACAGGAAGAAAGAAAAGCAGTAGATAAAAAAGGGTGATTCAAGTGTGCAGTCCATTAAAGCCAAACAACATCTCAGTGATACATGCATGTTATATAAAATGTTACGCAAAGCCTTACGAATCTATCGAGCATTGGATTGAGTGTTTGTTGTGTTGTCTGTGTTGTCTGTGTTGTCTGCGTTGCCGGTGCTGACAGATGTTTCACGGGAAAGATGAATGGCTTTGCTGACTGGACTGGCAGCGTGCAGTTAGATGACTAATGCCAATAGGACATACAGTGAAGTGCAGCATGTGGTTTCTGTTCTATTTCAGACAAAGGGACAAATGGCGCAAAAGCAACGGGCAAAGGAATATGTCAGTTTCCGTGGCAACAAATACACAGACAATCAAAAGGGGGCCAGGAAGTGAGGGAAATATTACTATGGTAACGCACCTGAAACGCACACTTGTTGCTGAGATGCACTGTGTAAAACATTCCCCAGTGAATAACTTCACTGTGACCACAGAAAGACTCCTCCATGTTTTTTGTCAAGCTGATTTGGAAACAGTTAATAAAATGCATCATAACTGTTATCATTATAAAAGTTCATTTTAATACAGCTTGTATAAATGTTTATGTGAAGAAAAAAATGGTCCTTTCTGGATCATTATTGTCCTGACAATAACGCTCCTTCTTTTCCGCTCAATAATCCATACACCAGAGAGCCATCCGTGTGACCGTTATTGGCCTGGAGCGCCGTGGCAACGCATTGACAAACCATGTTGTTACTGGTCCCCATCTGGTCATATGCATGTGACCGTGTGAGCGCATGTGTGTACATGTGTGATGAGGGAAAGAGAGAAAACAATCCCCACTTCTCAAAGAAATGTATGCACGCACACGCCGCCTTTAAGCGCTGTCGGAAATATCCCTATCCAGTACGACTGTAAATAGAGACAATGAAGTAAATCCTCTTTTCAGGAAAAAAACTGCTATAAGCTTTTAATCCACTGGTTTGAGCAATCAACAGTGTGAAAGTGTTTAAGACAGGCTATATGTTGTGTTGTGGCCTCCTGCTGAAATTGATTTACTTGGACTGAATTGAGGCTTTTCAATGGTGAGTCTTTGGTTAGTTTTTCAGTGTGTATCAGCTTGAAAAAAGTGACTGATGCACCATTCCAACTTTTTCTCTCCTGATACCCACTCCAATACCAAAGTCAGAATATCTCCCAATGCCACAGTGTTGATGTGATACTTAAGATCTAAATACACGTAGGAAACATTGTGCACCGAGGATGCTGTGGCATAGGCAGAAGTTAAGTCAGCAACGCACTATGACTAAATGAAACACTCATAACTGAAACAATGTGGATCAGTCACATCTGGCAGATATTCAAAGCACTTAATAAGGTTAGTATCAGCATCTTTAGATCAAGTCTGCAAGTCTTCCGTGTAAGAGACATGTAAGTGCCATGAAGTGATAATAAAAGTGATTTTTTTGTTTGGTACTGTAACTACGATGCAGACTGCTTTATAATCTATAGCACATGTTCATTTTATGGTCTGTTTTGCTGTTATTTTTAGAAGCGACGTTAGCCTTGTGGCTCGCAGGATCTATTGATCAGTCAGCTGGTTGGTCTAACAATTAGTCCAGACCTATTTATATCAAAAACTATTGACATGCTTAGCAAATTGCATTCATAGTCTCCAGAGGAAGAATCTTAATGATTTTGGTGACTTTTCATCTAATGCCAACATCTGGTCAAAACTTAAAATTCTCCAATAATTTGATGTTTAACAAAACTGAAACTTAATTTCCATCAGTCTCAGCTCCTCAACTAAGATGGTGAACATGATAAACATTATACCTGTTAAACATCAGTATGTTAGCACTGCCATTGAGAGTGTGTCAGCAGGCTGACATCAGCAAGTACAGCTGCACAGAGCCTCTAGTATTGCTATAGACCGGTGGTGTCATACAGTTCACTTGAATCAATGCAATATGTTAACCCTGTTTATTTCCGGTGATACACATTAGTACATTCACAGCTATATAGTTATATAATTAAAATAATGGATCTGCCAATAGGAGTCAAACATGGGCTGCCAGTTACAGGCACAACATTATCTATGACTTATAGACATGTTCTGTAACACATCACACACACACACACACACACATCTGGTAATGACAAAACCACGTGCTCGGCTTTGTATAAGCTACAATCAAGGATGACATGAGCAGTGATATTCCAGGAAGGTACCAGAGGCCCAGGAAGAGATCACTTATAGCAAATACAGACATTAAAGGAGCATTCCAAAGTTCTTCATGTCGTACTTTTGGTTTGTTTTCATTCCCTTTTGTGTTGCAGCTGGCTTTAAATGACCCTTGAGCAGAGTCACTCTGCCACAAGGCTGAACTAGAGGAATGCACAAGTATTTTTCAACACTTCTCTGTTTTTTTCTTCTTTCTTTTTCTTTTACAGGTTGGCTTCATGCATGCATGTAATAGATTGCTTTCACTGACCTGGAACCCTTGAAAGGTTCACATCTGCTTGTAATTACTGACCACCCTCGTTTGTCAGCCAGCGCTGTTCAAATGTGCGCGTGTGTGTGTGCGCGCGCATGTGCACGCATGTTTGTACATGTACCTGTCAGACACTAACGATTAATAGGCTTCTCCACCTGTTTTGGGTTGCTCTGATACAGCCTGAGCGGAAACAAATACCCACTTATGGATCTCGGTTAGCCACATACAACATGTTACATAACCTAATGTGAAAGTAATTATGTGGTGTCACTCTTATCAATGGTTGTAAAATACAAGGTTATCAACCTACTGTGTGGCAGGTCATGCAGATAGAGTATAATGTGATTATCATACCGTCCATTCCAATGCATATAAAAAGAAAAGGGTAGCTGCTGTGACTTAGTTGTAAATGGTTGTGTCTATATGCAGCTACAATAGATATAATGTATGACACTCAGTTATGAAATTATTAGCTTGTACATCCATGAATCAAAAACGAATCACAATGAAATCATTTAATATAAATGTAAAACATTTGGTGCTTTCAGCTTCCCAAATATGACAATTTGCTTCCTTTTTTTCTGAGTAGCCAATTAGAGTCACTTGAAGGAACTTTCATTTTGTGTTGATTTTGGTGACCCCTGTGGACAAAAGTGGTAGTGCTTTCCCAGAATGTAAAATCTTGGCTAGCACATGCATTTGTTTTGGAAGCAAGTGAAAGAAAGATTAAACTTGTTTTTTACTTTTTTCTTTTTTTTTACTTTCTTTTTCTTTTTTTAAACACAGCTGTTTGCAGGATACATAGCGATGAGGTAATGCATCTGTTTGTGGTTATGTAAGATTAATATGTGTAATATGATGTTGGCGAGGCAAAGTCAACTTTTAGTGCTTTTAATACGCCTAAGTTACATGTAGGGCTGCGTTCACACCAAATCCAGCAATGCAGCACCTTCCCTCAGGGTTGTGCGAAGGTGTGGGTGTGTTTGTTTGTGCTTTTGAACACAACCGCTGTGAAACAATCAGAAAATAACATTTTATTTCTCTGAGTCACTGCTTTGTTCTCATTATACCGCTCCCTCACTTCATTCACACTGTAGCTCGATCGAACACGGCTGCTCTCTTGTTCGTGCTATCAGCTCACCTGCGCTTCCCCGTTTTCTTTTTTCTAGTCTATTTTGAGTCAGGAAGCCGACAACAAGTCTAACTTTACTTTTAACTAGTAACACCTTTGTACTCCCTCATACAATGCTACATGTAAAGTGAACGAAGGCTCTTCTGGATTGTGTGCCGTTAATCATTTCATCAGATTTCACAGGGATTCTTCCCTGGTGTCAGGCACTTAGAATACTTATATAGAAACATCCAATCTTCTCGCTGATGGTGTCAATTGCTTATGTGGGTCATATAGAGGCATCATGAGACCGTTTCATAGCCAGTTAAAAGTTCCTTGCAGTTGCTTTAATCAAAGAAATTACCAAAATAAATTACCAAGAGAGTCACAGTGGAAGTAATTATTTTGCAGCCTTGATGTTAAATAAACCAAAAAGAAGAATAATGGCTGATTCAGACACATCCATAACTACTGTGCAATCTGGATTTGCAATGGAAAATCTGAGCAAAACGTTGAATTAAAAGGTCAAAAACGGTCAAAAGGGAGCAAGACCAAAAATGGTGAATATTGGTGTTGAAAAACCTCCATTTAATGCAGAAAAAAAACACTGTTAATGCATTTCTTTTGGTCAAACATCCATTCCGTGCTTGTCAAATGTCAAAACAATATGAAAGAACTGTGATGCATATTAGTGTCTGTAAACAACTATGAGCCAATTGTGTCCTCTCCAGTGTGCAGATGAGGACAGTCTGTCCAACATTTTCCTTGGAGAGTCACAATCTGGCAACAAAAGCCATGTTTGTACTTCAGCATATTGTAGTGATCACGTTTCCTCCCTCCTGAAAAGAACCAAAATGCAAAACCTGGCTCAGAGTAACGAACTGTCAGAACCGCTTTGGTATTCACTTCCACATTTGATGCTCTTGAGTCACAGAAGAATGACACAATGTACTCCGACAATGCGCAACTTGATCCAGTTTAAGTGTGCGACCCCTTACTGCATTGTTTTTATGCACTTTATGGAAATTCTTACTCACGTTTTCCTTCCTTTTTTGTATTTGTCAACAGTTTGTTTGTCTCAACTGCTTTTCATTGTTATTTAAATGACAAGCTGAGCAGTAAGTGCACATTTTCCTGCTGTGAGAGGGCACCACACATAGAATTACAGGAATTGCAAATTAGCACAAAATCATTTAAACGTGGATATCGGCTTTCACTGCGTATTGTTTTTCTCCTGCCTTTGCATTTAATGAGGTCTTGCTGGCTCAGTCTGCAGAATGAGCAAAAGCAACTCGGAGTGTGTGCTCCACATATCCCCCCCAATCATTGGCAGGCACATCTAAAGCATCGGGCGAACTTCAAACATTTTAAAGACAGATTAATATGAAGGCCCCTGCAGCAATAATGAGGCCCGACCTTGAAGACTAAGGTATTGCATAATGGTTACATAAGCAGCAAGAAGCAAAGAAAATCAGGTATTGTATCTACACCACAGTTAATAGTAGAATGAGAAGTGGGTTTTGTGCGTGCGTGATATTGGCTCAAAGCAATCTATGCATCGAAGAACGACCACAAATATCATCCAAAAATCTGTCAGGGTATTTCTTTATCAGCTGTCACTGGCAGACTGGATTTATGTCAGAGACAGTTGACTCTTGGCAACACTGAAATTTATGCAAAATAACATCTGGCATTTACACTGAGGATTTGTGTTGGAAAACAAGCTTGAGATATTTGAAGTTACTAACCTTTTCCCCAATTCTGAACTAAATTACTTTTTCTTTTTTTTTTGTCTCTGAGACACTTTTCAAGTAGATATGACTTCTGTCTGTCATACTATTTGGTCTTCTATTGCTCTGTGTTGGAACTCTTTCTGCATCGTGATGCTACAACTGTTCTTTAGTGGGAGGTGAAACATCGCAGCCTTAGTGTGATAATTGAGCTCCTGAGTCATATTATGGACTATTGAGGATTATCTTAAATGACACCATCCACCGTATAGATGATGAGGTACAAATTGTTTAAAATGAGTTTGAATAGGGAAAACCAGGGTGAGGTTTAGTGAAGCTGTGTTTCACATGTCAGAAACTGGTCCTTACTTCTACTTTGCCTTGCAAACCATTGATTTGCTAACAGGGCGTGTTAGGAAACCTTTAAATTGCCTGGGAGGTTTCAGGAGCCAGACTATTAAAAAATGGATAACCTCATTGTTTTCTTCTTCTGTCCATCCTACTTCATCATCTTTTGCAATTTATTCCATATCCAATGTCATAATTTCCACTGAGGATGGGAGTTTTCAAAATCCCATTTTTGTCTCTCTGAATTTTAAAGTTTTATTTAGAGCTTTTCTTCTTTTTAAGTCCCAGCAGTTAGATTGTCTTTAGCTTCTGTTCTGTTTTGAATTTCCGAGTGAAACATAACATTTGAGCGTTGTACAGTTACAAGAGAGATTTAAATGAAATCCTTTGCATTTAATAGGACTGCTATAGAGTCGTTAGATCGGCAGGAGGACGATGGAGAGATGAATGTATTAGACCTCAGCAGCCACATTGTTTGTTTGAAATGAAAAGAACGTTTTTACCCACTGATATCCAAACAAACATCTCTTCATAGCTCTCTCCATATGGCTCTGTAAGCTACTATGACCCACAAACAGTGGACTATGGTTTTATATGACTGGTGTGGCTACTGTAGTTACTCCCAAAGCCACTTTTGATTAGATGAACCTTCGTAGAGTGCAGGATCAATCATCAAACATTTGAAACTGTTTTACAGAAAGAGAAACTCTTTTCTTTTACATGTAACACAACAATTAACCTATGGACACAGGATTAAAACTGTGAATCCTTACTTGAGACCACCCCACTTCTGCATGTCTACTACCCATCACCCATTCTCCTCCACCAATATGCCACCCTCCAGCATTTCATCTCCCTCTCCTTGTTTGACGCACACACAGATACACAAACTGTGCCCTATCTGAGGAATGTGTGTAAACTCCACTGTATACGAGTCACTAAATTGTCTTCCTTGCTCACTCAAACCTGAATAGCCGGCTGAGTTAATGAAGCTGGTTAATCATTACTAATCCTGCACGGAGAGTAGAGCTCTTTTACTGAATCTTGTGAGTGTGTGAGTGTGTGCATGCATTTTAGAAGGTGGGAATAATACGCAGTTTAGCATAAATAAGTGGAAAAATGCATCGCTAGCTCCACTTGAACTGTGACAAACTGATTGTGGTCTGATAGCAGCAGTGGAGACTGAGACGGGCACTCAGTCCACTTTGACCTGTATGCGTGCGTGTGTGTGTGTGTGTGTGAGAGTGAGTGTGTGGTGGAGTGATCTGAAACTCAAATTAAGGTCACAACTCAGCAGTAGTCTAACCACTTGCCAAACAGAATAGAGCAGATGACAATTGTAGTCTTTCAGCCACCAGATTTGAGCTTGATTTCACTAAATAGATACTAGAAGCAGAGCAGATGAAAGGATCGCTTGCAAGGAGAAAAAAAAACAGGTGTCTGGGGTTTAGTAGCGATCATTTTCCCATCAAACAAGTTGAGTAGAGACTAATTTGGTATAATGCGTTTCAAGCTTCTTGAAAAATGTTCGGCATTGGCTCCAGACCGCAGCAGGTTCTACAAATATGCAACTGTGGATCGCGTCACATGCTTATATCATCATTTCCAAAACTGACTGGATGGAGAGATTCAAGCTACCAGCAGATCCTCCACGCAGGCACCTGTAGCCAAACAGCTTGAGTCCAGTGACACGGACACAATCCCTCACTGGCTTCCCAGCTGTGCATGTAGTCAATCAATTTAAATCTGCATCCAGTTACTACACTTAGATGTGGTTGGATTATGATTTTATCTTTTAAACACTTCATCAGTCAAAGTCACATTTCCATCTCTCAGTATTGTGGTAACCCATGTTATTAAGGTCATGTTTGTTTTCCTGGATAAAGTATTTATCTAACTTCCTCATTCTTGAAAGATTAATGAAATAAAGATGACAGATCTCTACATTTATATGCAAAATAATAGTTATTATCTGCATATATCAACACATACAGCATGCAACTATGATTCAGACTGAACTGGATGTAAACAAGTACACAGTTATGGTTTTAGTTCAGCGCGCTTCCATTAATACAGATAGACGTACGATACATTCATAGCACATGTGTGTCTGCATGTGTGTGCAATTTATTTGTCAATCAGTCAAAATGGTTGTGTAAGTAGCCTCAGGGGCATTTCTTTCCCATCGAAACCCTTTCAGTCTGAGAGCTCTAATATGTCAGCACCGTGAGAACAGTATCTCACACACACACACACACACACACATGCACAGTCTTCATAAAAACCACTCCCAGAGAAATAATGTGCCACTCCATCAATCCTGGAATGTTCTAAAAAAAAAAAAAAAAAAATAGATTCAGAGATTAGAAGTGGCATCTGGGCCAAAAAGCTGGAACGCGTCGGGCCTCAGATGTAAAGCGGCGGGAATCTGACGTATGTGTCCCCGGACTCGCCTTCTCTTATTTGCCACAACTGTGAAGAGTAAAATCCAACATACCAGAATAATCGCAGTCACTTTCTCCTCACACACTCTTTATAACTCTCATTTGACAATCGGATGCTGAGGGATTTCAGTAGAAAATATGCCACCCATGAGGATGCACATGAACTATCACACAGCAATCATACAAGAGAGCCAGACAACGTTGTGTCTTTACTTCCTGATGTCCAGACAAACACATGACAGCTAGCTCCAAAGAACACCAACCAAACAACCAAAGTTCAAATATTTTCCAGATATATTTCCAGAGCTCGTCCCAAAGCACATTTTGTTGTAAATTCAAGTAACTTCTGGTGAATTAATTTCTAATTTCGAGCAACTTGTGCCACATACTATATCTGTCATCTCTGCAGCAGCTGGAGTTAGCTGAACACTCTTTTTTTTTTCTGTCGGCTTTTCTCTGTTTGTCGAATTTCACGACAAACTTGATTTCACACAGTCTGACCGAAAGAGTTTCAGTTGAAGGGTGGTTTTGTAACCGCGGCCCTCCTCCTTGCCTAAGGACATTTCCTCACAGAAGCATTTAAACATTCACATGTAGGATGTGTAGGGTTTTTTTTTTTTTTTTTGAGGAAGTGGGGTCACAACTGTCATTTAAGATAAGTTGGACTTCCGACTGAACAGTCTCAAAAGCAAATTCTTGAGTGGATGAAAGTAGGAGTTGAGCTCTTTGTTCTGTGTAGATCTTTACACCTTCCATTAACACAGTTTAGAGCATGGGTGTGTTTATTCAGTGCCAGTGTCTTAATTGTTCATGGATGTAAGCATGTGTTGATCCTATTAGAGAGTAGTTTATTTTTCACACCAGCGGCAGGAGCTTGAGACGACAAAAAGTACACAGCATTCTCTTGGTTTTCGCTCTCTGCGCTTGGTCCGCCGTATCCATTTAACACAGCGGGATCAGAGTAAAGTCTCCATAAGACTCTTTATTTTCCACGTGGGGGCCCGGATCACCCCTCCCTGTTAATCCTGTGAGGTAGTTAAAGAGCGGGGGATTATAACATGCTGTTCTGCCCCCTCCCCCCCACTCGCCCCACCTCCCTCCACCCTCCGAATCCGGATGATGTCGATGATGAAGATGACAGAGTTCAGGCCAAACCGCGGTGGCTTTTATGAGACATATGGCGGCCCTTTTTACGCGTGGCTAAAATGTGATGTGTGCGCACGAGCCACGCATGACGTCGCACATGTGTTTTGGCGGATTGACCACATATGCCACACGTGGAAGAAAAAACAAACATTTAAAGGCAGAGAAAATCTTCACATGTGCTTTATAGAAGCTGTAAAGATGCTCGAGCAGCTTGTAGTAGGGTTTGATTAATTAAACTGTCTAGAAGAGGAAAAAAAGCAAAGTTTTTTTAGAATTTTAAAAATCCTGATATGTGATCATTAATCCAGCAACTACAACAGAGTGAGTTTGCTGTTTTTCAGTATGTATCCCTTTTATTTTCAGTGACTCGTGACAATATGATCAATGTGTTTCATTGTGTTTTACTTCTGACCCCCAAACAACTTGAGCGGCCCTTGTCGTACCCCAGAGCTCTTCCTGTAGGAGGAGGTGGAGTCTGGACTGACTGACTTTTCAGCTTCCTATGGAGATTGACAGTCTTCCATGACTAGACTGGAATGTATGACCTCGCTGGGACACAGCAGATTTCAGCCCCCGGGTTGGGTGGGGGACTACTGATGGTTCAATAACATCACAGCACTTTTTTCATGCTTGATGCTTGTAACTGTGAATCCTTTTTGCTCCAAACTGGACTATTGTCACGTATCTTATTGAACACAGCTCCGTCTCCGTGTGGCTTTGCTCCACATTTCCAATTAACTCTAAATGAAAGCACATATTTGAAACCTTTAGTGTATTATATACTGTATGTTTAGTGTGTAAATGTATGAAATATAAATCAGGGCTCTTTTTTATTGTTTATTATTTTAAGAAAATCTATTTTTTACAGCGAAAATTGTTAAAACCTCAAAAAAAGTGACGATAACTATAACTGAACTGCTTTGACAGTAAACAGAACATTGTGAGTCATTAGTAACAATGTGATGTAAAGAAAAATACTTAATTAAATTACTGTTTAGAAAAAAACATCAGCCTTGTTTCAGTCCAGGAAGCTTTAGCCAAGTGTAACTTCCTGGAGACCCCCGCCACACCCGCCACTGCCCAGCGATGCTTTGTTCTCCATGGACAGTGGATGTGACTGTGTGTATGTGTGTGTGTGTGTGTGTGTGACGCATACACACACACACACACACACACACACACACACACACACACACACACACACACACGTGTAACACAGGTCATAGTGCGGTCAGCTGGTCTATTATTGATTCTTTAGCGGAAAGAGAATGAACAGGGCGCTCCAGTGCCCGCTGCCTTGCCCAACACACACTAACCAACCTTCAACTGACCGTAACGTGTGTGTGCGTGTTTGTATGAACCTGTGCCAGTAAAAAACTATAAAGTGTTAACAATAATGACTAGGTGTAGAACACTTTAAACAGAGTCTGATAAGTGCTAATGGGGTGTTAAGTGAACACGGTAAACTACTTATCACCTTCCCACTGGCACTGCTCCGTGTGAGCCATCAAAACTCAACAAAAGTCTTTTTTTTTTCTTTTTTCCCCCCACCGGGTCTGTTTAGTGTAGTGTCTGATTAGTGGTGAGGGTTAAAGTAAATACATGTACGAAGCAAACCACAAGGTTTAATAAGATCCAGTGCTGAAACATGATGAACTCATCACAACTTTTTGGGAGGCCGGACCAAAACTCATTCAAAATGTGCTCCACAGTCATTCGCTGGGTCTTTGACAATGAAGGTGAGAACATCTGTAACAAAGAATATGCAGAGGCTGCAAGGTTTATTTGTGAGTCTAATTTCATCTTCATTCATCTTCATTATGGATCTGGATCCTGAAGCAAATGCAGGGATATTAAGATTAAGAATGTCTTCATTTGTGCTGTTTTCTCATGAACTTCTGCACTAACTTGAATTATAAAAGAAGGGGAAAAAAATAACCTAGCACATGTAGGAGATGAAAGACAGTGAAATTTACACAACACATCTCAGCACTTTTTTCAGAGACTACTTTGATTGTTTTCACTTTTCCCACAAGAGCTGAGGAGTGGATTCGCTCCCCTGAGTCTGTCTGCAAAATAAACCCTGACACATCAGATATACTGAGAACAATAGAAACCCATGAGTCTTTCTTTACTTACTCTACATGAACAGAGAACAAGAAAAAAAGGGCTTTCTTTCACCTGTTTTAAAAAATGAACAAATGATGCCTCATACATTATGATCACAGAGGCCTCTTGAAAACAAATGAAAATCATATTTGCTTGTTTTTTGCTTTTTTTAGTTAATAAAAAGATCCATAGTGTATTTTGAACATTGATAATGACTCTGATAACTGGTAACTGACTTCTTTTTCCCTCACCCAGCATAACTTTTTACCTTGAAACAAATTTATTTAAAGATGGAGAAAAGATTAAGAAGAAGCCAAAAAGCTCTATTTACCTTTAGGAGCCTGTTTGTTCTGCTTTTCTTCCTGACCACAAACATGAGGATTTGGTATATCTAAAAAAAACACTGAATCACCTTCAGGGAGACAAAATGGGATAAACACACAATGGCTTTTCAATAAGATTTAAGAGCTCACTTTTGTATTCAAGGAATAATTTGTGCTATTTTTTGCTATTTTTAAAATCCTAAAACGTGTTTCTGCAAACGAGAAAATGTGCAGAAATGAAATTTTAGGCCCTGAAAGCATCATGTGTTGTCACCGTGATGCAGCTGCATACTGTAGATGAGTGAAGTTGCAGCCATGCATCAGTAACATCTACTAATGCATCAATCAGCTCTTGCAGGTCCTCACCCAACTGGCCGGGGTCAGTATACACACACATACACACCCAGAGGCTTTTTCTGTTTACACGCTCTCATCATTTCACTATAAACAAGTAGGTGGAGATGATGATGACTTGGTCTGAGGATTCCCCCATTTTTTGGTTGATTCGTTTTTCTTTTATTACTATAACATCAGAAAAGATGCACAACTTGACAAAAAATAAAACTCTTTTAATTCACTTCAAATGAATGGAGAATGGAGAACATTTTTGAGGTTATCGCTGTGCATGCTGAGCTCTCTGCAGCCTCATTTATAACCACAACAAGCCATACACTGATACACTGAAAATGATAAAAATAGTCACTTATTTCCTCCTGCCACCAGGTTTCATGAAATCCAATTTTGACTCCAATCCCAGAGAGAACAGAGAGGGAAAAGAGCCAGAGGTGGAGTGGGGGAACATTAATAGACTGTAATAGACTGGAAGGCAAATAGTGAGTATTTAGTGTGCCACTAAATAATCAGTGTGCGTGTGTGTGCGTGTGTGTGCGTGTGCGTGCACGATCAGGCTTGTTGATCCACACATTCCAGTGGCAGACTTGAGAGCAGCTAATCCAGTCTCAGTCAAAGGCCCCTTGAACTCCTGGGTCACACTTATTACCAGTCACACATAAATGCGCCAGCACACACATTACCTGAGTTTGTTCTGTGTGCAAATATGTGCAAAGCGAGCACTTACGTGGATGCACAGACCCGCTGCGAGCATGGATAGCACGCGGTGTACCAGATGCGCCAAATGTGTATTTGTTATTCCTATCAAGAATCTGTTATTCCTGGCATCATCTGTGTTATTCCTTGTCTCACTCTGTGTATTTCCTTCATTGAGGCTCTCTGAGATGTCACCAGACTGGAAAGTTGACTTCCTTCTTCCTGTCTCTGTCTGCTCGTCTATCTTTTCAAGTTTCTTGCTACTCGCCACGCTTTATGTCAAGCAAACTAAATGAATAATGATCAATGGAGTAAGCTCCTCCGGGCGGGTCACGTCGACATGCACACCAGATACTTATCAGATCATCTGTTAAAAAGGTAGCAATCAGGTTGCGAGTCAGGCTGTTTATTTAAAGCTACACACATGCTGTTTTCCCACTTTGAGGCTAATTGTTCACACTCAGTTGTAATTAAAGCTTGGTGAACGGTCCTGAAACATCGAAACCGCATTCTGCAAGAGTGTGCAACATAACAAGCATCTGCATGTGATGTCTTTTTTTATCTCAGGTGAACAGGCAGCAATGGACTAGAGTCCCCTTGCCTCCTCCACTGGATATGTGGGTCAGATGATGACAAAGAAAATAACTTCTAATAACTAATTTTCCAAAAGTAATTATGGTATATGCTTATGTTAATGATTATAAAGTAACATTCTGTCTCTTTCAAACCCTTCCCTCCGATATATTTCATTGTCTGTGGGGTTTTCCTACTCATGATCACAAATACTTGACATTCGCCACTGTTGGAACATTCCACTTATCACGAGAAGCAAGTTGTGTGAACCAAGCTTCACAATTTGGGTCACGGTGACCTTTCTGCACGCTCCTCTGTGCTGCTTTGGTGATTCCATCCAGTTCTGTCCAGCAAAGAGCTCCGCTGCACCGCTCCAGGGTATTGCAACAGCAAAAGACCGTCCACCATAATAACAGGGCACATTGTCCTCTCAGAGCTGAGCTGATGTCATACTATCATTGGGAAAGTGTGTGTGTGTGTGTGTGTGTGTGTGTGTGTGTGTGTGTGTGTGTGTGTGTGTGTGTGTGTGTGTGTGTGTGTGTGTGTGTGTGTGTGTGTGTGTGTGTGTGTGTGTGTGTGTGTGTGGGGTTGTAAAGTAAAAACATATCATGCTATGTTTGTAATACATAAGCTTTCTCAGCATTCTGTTGTGCAGCTCACTAGTAATGATGCTATATCCTATTTATGTGATGGTTTTGTTTGTAGCATCACTATCTGGACATACTTCTAGTAAGTGTGATGATAATTAGATCTTCATCAACCTTCTGTTTTAGTGTCTCATGGCATCTTGGGTTATTAGATACAAACACATCGGCAGTAAGATCATACAGTATGGGGACACATATTGCACACACCAAAAAAAACACATGCACCTTGTTAGAGCAAAGCACTCACAGTTTTGCTCCGTGCCCTTTGACCCTCAGAGACACGCTGAAGCAGTTAAACAGATGACTTGATCCTTGATGCCTGACCCGACATTTTTGACTTCTTCACCTTTTGTAAAACTTCCTGGAAATGACTAATCCTGATAAAATAGGATGGGTAATTTACAGATGGATTCACAGCTACCTCAAGTCTACATACATTACTATCCATCTCATGATTGCTGTGTGAGGCAAACACACTGTTCTTGATGTTCAGACGCGCTAGACTGTGAAATATATTCTGCTGATATTTAACAGCTCGGGCTGGTTTTTGGCATTGTTGTTGTGTTGCTGAGGTCAAAACAGATAGCAACAGCTGTCTGAGGTGTTGAAAATACGAGCAGGGATTTATTCCAGCGGACGGCACGATGTGTTCCTACCATCTTGTTCTGCTTTGTGTACATGACTCATGCATGTGTGTATGTGTGCATCTATGACATCAGTGTGTATGAAGAAGAGAATTATACAACTCTTATTTCCCATGATAGTAGCCTTGATTAGTTCTCCCTTGATTCGAGCTCATTACACTGTTTTTGCAGTGTAGGCAAACCAACATGCTCTTACAATCCTTTTAAAATGCCCAAACCATGATGTCATACTTCTGCACTTCACATAGCAACAGCGTGATTGACATCATCCCCTCATGCCTCTAACACAAACAGCTGGGAAACATGACTAACCCTTTCTTGAACCCACTGACCAACTCCTTAATCTTTTCCAAAAGGGAGAAACACCTCTGAGTGAGGTATTGCAGTAACTGGGACAAGAGCTTCAGCTGTAAATCTTTAAAACATCTACAGTGCATATTTTGTACAGGCTCAGAGAAAGACACCTGCCCGTTGAAGCGCATTTCCCGCCGCAAAACAGCAGATCAGACAGATCTCAGCAGAAGTTTCTCTTCTGCGTTTCCTCCGCTCTGTGTTTTTCCCCCAGCCTTCGACTCGTCTCCATAAAAAGACAAGTCTTGAGGAGGGGCGGACTTCTCTTTCGCTGTTGATAATAAAACAAGTGCCTTTCCCTGACGGGGTCTAGAAAGAAAAACGAGGGATAGGCAGCGTTGTCATGACGAGCCAGAGGTGATGGCTGTGGAACGTGAAGAGGCTGTTTTCAGCTATGTGGTTTCTCTGTTTCCTGCCATGCTGCAGCGGTTTCACACATATATATCAGAGTAAGAATCATTTCGAACGCCAAATTAATGAATGTTGAAGAGCATGTCAAGAGTGTCACAGCACATCACATACATGACTACACTGACTTTATGAAAGGACTGTGCAAAGCAAAAGACAGCTGACCTGACATTAATATTCTGCTCAAAAAAGAAATAAAAATGTTCCCCTTAAAATGGACTGACATGCTTTTGTAATAAAAAGTAAATGTCCCTTCAGTTTATTCAGTATGTGTGTGCGTGTGTGTGTGCACTCCATTCCTACTAACTGCAAAATGTCCACTCCTGCTATGTTGTCCTTCTGGGTCAGAGTGTGCTTAGGAAAACTTGTGATCAATGTAAATAAGCCTACTGTGCTGATGACTAAGAAGCCGCATGGATGGTGGATGGCTGCCCACACACACACACACACACACACACATACACACATACACACACCACACACAGACATTCATGAGCATTCACTAGAGCACTGGATCAATAAAGATTCATCAGTTTTATATCTTATATATAGTAAGAACTACTTTCCGTGTCACTACAACTTGGCATAAGACTGAAGGCTTGTGTGGCTCTTTCTGCCAGAGCTGTTTGCAATGGGAGTGGCAGGGGAGTAAAACAAACACACCTACTGCAATAGAACAAGGTCACCCATCAGCAGGTAGGAAGACCAGTATTATAAAATGTTTGCTCTAAGCATTACAGAGTTGAGGAAAGGATGGGGGAGGGAAAAAAAGAATTTGAAGATCGCATATAGGGTGCCGCAAACTCCATATGAGTGATGTGGAGAGAGACGGCCAAGGGGCCGGAAGAAAATGGGAGACAAAAGGGGGAATTTGGCACTTGTCTAAACAGGTAGCTGCTCTCGGGCTGACAAGGGTCCCTGGATGAAGCATTTTCTCTTTTGTCAGTGACGCGAGACAAAAGCAAACAAACAGAAAGACGGAGTCAACGATGAAACAAACGATAGTGAAGGAGGGTAATCAATCATTTTATCAATACTTCCTTTGTGCCACTCTCCGTCTGCCTCTTTACTCATCGGTGTCAACCACAGCAAGGGCACATCTTTCAATCCATTCAATCGTCTGAGCTGATTGAAAAATCAATTGCGGCTTTCAGCTTGCTTTCAAACTGCAGTTGCTTGTTCGGCTGCGCTCGCTGAGCCTCGGGAGACTGGACTTTCAGTTGTTTCAGCTGTAAATGCACAATGTCAGTGTTTCTCCAAAAAGAGATTCACCACTGGATTCTCAAAGAAATACTTCATTTGAATGATAGCCTACTTTAAAGTTTACAAGTTAGAACTGAATCAAGGTCTCAGGACAAAGACGATCATTATTTGACGATTGGCAAAAGCCTCTCCGCTTGGCTGGCTGCTCTCCGGGATTAGCTCACTCACATCAAACTCATGAATTCTAAAACGTCCTTGTTCATTCATTTCTCTGCTGCCATTGTGTGACATCAAGACAGCGTATTACTGCATGGTGCACGTGTCCTACTGTACTACTCCATATCACTGATGAAACCCCATTGTTGTAAGACTTATACAGTTTGTTCCTGCTGTGTGAGACCAATATCCAGAATAAGGCCTCCAGAGAGAACAGACCCCACAAGCCATTTATCTTTGAGATATGCAATACTTCATTTTGAGGTATGAACCCTATAGAAACATGCTATTACAAGTACTACTGATAAGGAGAAGGCTGGTGAAGAGGCCAGGTGTACATCTGAGAGGGTTGACATATATTACTTGTGTGATTCGAGCCTCTCCGAATCAGCTGAGTATCTCCTGATGTGGCGTATAACTTGCTACCAGAATTAATGGGATGATTCATGACTTATTCGGTGACTAATTTACGAGCTGATAGTTTGTCTGCTGAAGTTAAATCAATCTAGCAGGGTGAGCAAACAGTATACGCTAACCACTAAGTGAAGTCTTGTCTTGTGACTGAGTATAAATTAGACCTGCAAGATACGCAGAAAAAAACATGCAGCTTGACGTTGCGATGGCAATGTCAGCGGTAAAATTTGGCAATTTTTTTGGTGCGAAAGATTAACAACAACTCTATTAATGTTGTTTGAGTATGGCATCTGTTAAGCAACAAGTCTGGCAGTCAAACATTTGAAAGTCTGCGAATGCTCATTCCTGAACAAACAGCTGCACGGGCAGGAGAGCAAGAGTCCGCCTCACATTGACTTAAAAAGCCAACAAGCATGAATTTCAAGCCAACTCATCCAGCATTTATTTTTTTCTTGTGATAAACCATTGCATTAGAAGTGATTTGTTCCTCTTTGACATTTTTATCGTCTTTGCCGGTAATGAATCTTGCTTCGGTTGACTAAAAAGATTGCCTGTGTATCATTCTTCTAATCCTCGTAATGCCATGTAAACCTGTAATCTGCAATACTGGCAAACAAATTCCTTTCAATCCAGACTGTTTTATTATCCCTGATGGTATTCCATTAGCAAAATGCCCTAACGCCATAAGCAGAATACATCACACGTCACTACAAGTGGAACAAATGCACGGCTGCCTCAAGGGGGGATTAAACATTTACGCACTACTGGCAGCCGCGAGGTGCTTTTACACATCTCTCACTTGCTCTCTGGCTCCGTCTCTTAACCTTCTCCATCCCTGTGTGTCTGCCGTCTGGTAACCTAGAATCCGAAATATTTATCTGCCCTGACAGGGATGACGAAAACAGTGCATTTATCTATCATCGGTGGATGGAGAGTGGCTTGAAGCGGCATAATCCTCGATTAACACAGATGCAATTTTCTTTGGAACTAATTCTTTATCATATTTTAACTGCATTCTTGCACTAAGTTCAAGTAAGGGTTGAGGATTTATGAGACGGCAGCTAGCAGCCTCGCCGACAGTCTGCTAGTATTTGATTGCGATACACTGTCAGGACATACAGTAACTCTTATGACTTTACCTGCTGCTTTTTGGAATAAAATGGTGGTTTAACATTTCCTGAGGGAAGATTTTATATATTTACTTTCAATAGATTCTGTCTGAATACGTTTTTTTACCTTATAAAGTCTCCACAAAACTTATTTTTAGACACATTTTCCAATGCAAACTATATTTGCTTTTACAGCTTGGCAAAGTCAAAGTACCGCACTCCAAAAATACTTTGATAGATTACCTTTGATAGACTTTTACTGCTTGCTCATGAAATGTAGAACATCAATAAAACTTTGCAGACTTTTTCATTGGAGTTGGGAGATATGGATAGAATCAAATATCAAGATATTTCTGACCAAATACCTCAATATTGCAACAATACTGTAGTCATTCTATTGGTGCTTTCACAAAATTTTACACAATGAGAGTTTTGATAAATAAGCAAATACAAGGGCAGCCTTTAAAACCAGAGAAAGACAACATTTATACCATATCAGAATATTATAATATCCATTTAAGGCGGTATTTATTCTCACATTATCAATATAATATCAATATATTGCCCAGCCCTAGTTTTCATTTGCAGCAAACCTACATACTCATACTAGTGTGTCTTAATGCATGGGCTGGGCAGGAAAACCATGTAACAATCTGATAAAAAAAAAAAAAATCAAGCAGCAGGGGTGCAGCTTCATGGTCAAATAAGAAAATGCATTTAAAACAAAGAAAAGGCATTCAAATTTCATCCAATACCTAGCCAAACCATTTCCCTACTATAACTATTAATCCTTAAATAGCCAAAAAAGCAATTTTAATGATCAGATACCACCACTTACTCTTTCAACTTACAGTGGACATAGAGGCTCAGATTTACTCAACTAATTCCCAAACAGGGCCACCATTCAACATTTTTCATTCGATAATTAACCTGTTTATTTAAAAAAAAAAAAAAAAAAAAAAAAAAGGCTATTTGGGTTAGGGTTATTTTATAATTTCCTGCCATAATAAACCAGAATGCTGACCTACACTTACTGGGACCAGTATTACACAGCTGGAATGATATGAAGTAATTGATCAGTACATCAATAAAACTATAACAATCTGCAGTTTTTTTTATAAATCAACTAACTATGAAACGATTACTGGTTTCAACTTCTCAAATGTGGTCATTCAGTTTCAATTTTACATAAGGCACAGGAAGTACTAATTGCACTCATGACATCTATTCATCTATTTTTTTTTGTCCGATGCATTGGAGTCATGACCTCAGTGGTGAAAAGCTAAGCAAGAAGCCCCAGTTTCCCTTTTACACAACCATTCCTCATGCTCTTCCTGGGAGTTCCTTTACTGGAATAGCTCCACAGACTGGCACCCAATAGGAACCATAATCTACTGGATGCCACAACCTCAAGTGGATCTATCACATGTGACGAGCAATGGTTCTTCTGTCTCTGTATGTTAGATGTTAGAGCTCATAACCCTGCAAAGGTTGAGCTTCGACACATAATGAAGGAAACTTTGGCTTCTTGTATACACAGTTTCATTCTTTCCATGATTGACTGTTAAATCAGTTGTGATTCTCTCTGAGATTGTCTGATTTTTATCTTCTGGCTTCAAACATTATTAAATGCTATAATTTTTAGTTGATTTCTGTAAACACCGTCTTATAATATGCATATTAACAGCAGGTTGCTTTAAATTCCATTCTCATCACCCATCTTGAAGTCTGTAAATATGTTTCTACCACCAGTTTCTCAATAGGAGGCTAGAATTTGTCTAACAAGTGAAAGCTCAGACATATCAAATCACATTTCTCTACAAAGATGACATGCCCTGTACTGGATGCATTTTAGACACCATTACTGTGGGCCATGTGGTGACGGCTTTCACACCGCAGAGCCACGCTACAAAGCACCAATCCAGACCACAGCATGCTGCCGGACCAGCCAAAGAAAATTGTATTGTTTTCCAATCAATGCTTGTAGCTTTATGAGGGCTTCCAGCCACAGAAACATTTCTCATAAAGAGGAGACAGGCCGCTGAAGCAGCCAGCAGAGGATTCCTCACCACCGAAGAGGAGGATAAAGTGGGGAGAGATGGAAACATAAGGCGGGGATGGAGAGACGGAGGACAATAAAACACTAGCACGTGTGCATGTTTAAATCTGCGTCCACTGCACAAACCAACTCAATTCCCGAACTTGATTGAGCCCTAACCTGTTCTGCAACTGCAAGCAACCTGTTGCTTCTCTCCAGACTGTGAACGTGTTTGAATCTTTGCCAGAAAAAAATGCCAAATAACCAAATATGAGCTTAAAAATGCTGAGGCTTTCATTTTGAAGGAGCAGTTCTCATCAGAGCCCTCATGGGTCCTCATGGCCTTGACCCATATCTGTGTGTTTTGCCCTCATCTGGCCTCAGCTTTGACGAGTAGAGCAGTGGTTCTCAAACTTTTTTCACATTAAGGATCCCTAAAGTGACACATATCAGACCCCATCAAGATTGTCATTGTGTTAGATATGGTTGGAATCATAGTGAAAATCAATTCCCCCCCCCCAAGCACCCCACTTTGAGAACGTATAGCATCCAACACAACACCTGTGGCTCTCTACGGCAGTGAGCTGCAGGTTTCAGTATCTTTACTGAGCTGCTTTGAAAGCGAAAGCCTCCTTTTAGAACCAAGAAACATGTGTGGTCTTGTGTGTATGCATGTGTATATGCTCTACACACCACGTTATTTAAAGCGTCCATCACAGGAATTGTTTGCATGTTGAGGCCCCTCTGCTGAGCCTGGACTCAAGTTTCTATTAACAGCCACCTTTAATGTGTTAGTCTTAAAGTCATAATTATGTACCACACAGTCTAATACAAGATTAAAATAAAGTTTTGATACCTGCCTTTCTTCTTCTTCTAAGATGACAGCACTATACTTCACTACAATGCATACAATAATACCAATACTGCAGTGGCATTAGTGATAAACGTATGTCTAATATCAGTAATAGACAGATGCTTCAAATGCCAGATGCAAATTTGTCTTCAAGTCATCATACAGGAAATAAACATATCTCTCACTGTCTCTCTCTGCTGCACACACAAGCGCACATACACACTAACAGTGCACGCGCGTATGCTCTCACACAACAGAAGATGTAAGTCCTCGAGCTTTATCATTGCAAGTCCGAGTCATTCTAATTAATTTATGACCAATAAAACAAGTACTTACGAGATAGGAATTTTGCCTGTCGAGGAACACAGAGTCTCCCATGGTCTCCACTAAGTATCCACATATAGTAAACAGCCACAAATGTAAAAGAAACAAATGATATCCTGTCAGAAAATAATAAGTCCAGAAAAGTGTCTGTGCGCGTCGGAGCGAAGCGTGGAGAAAAAAAAAAAAAAAAGTCTCCACTTGTGTCTCCTTTCTCCTCTTCAAATAGACACCTTAGATTGATCTTTTACTGCAAGTCACCTCAAATGCTCTTTTTAAGAGTTGATGTCTTTGCACCAGTCAGAAGAGCATGTCAGAAAACCATCCGTGCCAGAAAGGACACCATAGTGCGTAATGCGTAACGGATCCATAATGCGCGCTCGGAGGACTCTGGTGAAGACAGATGCTGAACCAAGCGAGGAGAGGCAGCGAGACCACTGTCAAGCGATATAGCACACGAGGCAGGACTTCCGGGAGAGACTTTCAAAATATAACGAGCTGTGATGAGAGTTGTATTTCTGTCAGAAAGTGTCAGAAAGTAGGATAACTTAATTGTAAGTTTTACTGGAACAAATACCTTGAAACAGTCATGTTTGTTCTTTTAAACTTGAGAAAATGAGAACTAGTAAGTCAAATAAAATAATGATCTTTACATGACCCACAGTCAGTTTTTTTCTGTTGGCAAATTAGAAAGTCGCTTTAAAAAGTGTTTTTTGACACTTTTAAAGAACCAGACTGTGTTTATATTTTCTACTTTCAGGCAGCATGAAATATGACCAACATTAGCCATGACCCAGACTTCAGTTTACTATGCCACAGTTAGCCTTTCTTGATCACCTCACCTCTAATTTTATGCATACATAATACTTTTATTGCACTTAAACCTCACAAATGACATATATCTATCACATTGTCCAACATCTCCATATTTAGCCTCGTGTTGCCTGCAACCTTTTTTCAAGCTTTTATTTTGAAGGCAAAACAATCTATTTCTGGAATTATTGTCGTTGTGTCTACACAGAGAGGGAGGGGCGGGGCAGTGAAGGAGGACTCCGAGTGGAAGAAGCTTTTGATTATCAACAGCAGTGCTGCTCAAATGTTTTCATGTCAGTGACCCACAAACGGAGCTTTAGTTGATAAGATTTGACTGAGGAAACACCATATAGGGACATTTTACTGTTTGGATCGTTTATATTGCAGAACTATATTGTAACTATTCCAACAGGTGGGTGGTATACAGCAGTCAGGGACCCTTGAACTGACACAAAATTAGACCACAGACCCACGTTTTATAAGATTTTTGCTTTTAGATGTTTTGAATTATTGTTCAAATAAAATATTTCCCCTCAAGGACCCCACTTTAATAACCACTGATATACAGTATCTGTGTTATTCTGCCAGTCATAACTGTACATGACTGAGACAATATTGAAATGAAGTCACAGTTCCTTTCATTCCTGGCTCATTCATGTTATTGTATCCCAAATGTATTGAGGCAAAAATTAAAATACAACCTGATGCTGTCAAATCAATTCTGTATATCAATCTGGATCTCCTGCCATTGTCACTGGATATATCCAGAAAATGCACAGTGATCCAGTTAAAATCAAAGCCATTTATCTTAGCTTCTGGAAAGCTGATAGTTTATAGATACAAGGTTTCTCCCAGCAGTGACAAATAGCTTACTGTAAGCTTAATTACATCAGGAAATAAATCACATCAGAGAGAATTAAACATACGGACCACAGAACCAAAACTGTGACCGATTGATTCCATTGTAAAAAATCAGTAGTAATTTTTATTTATAAGCATTCCCCTTTTTCAAATCTTCTCTCGGGAGCCACCGTGAAAGGCCAGTTGACCACTAGAGGATTGGAGACAGGATGGGGAGGGGGGGCTTGTCTCGGGTTTGTGCAATACTTGATGTGGAACCAGCATTGGGTAATCTGTGTCAAAAGACTCACTGCTTGCATCCAACCTCATAAAAGCAGAAGTATGCAAGACAAATAGAGCACAACCTGGTTTTATCAAGGACACGGTGGCCGTGGAATATGAGCTGGCCTCATGCACGCACACACTTAGCGAGAGGTAATGAAAACCATTTGCTTTGCCCTGCATTGGCAGGCTGGGACACCCAGGCAGGAGCTGGTTTATTCAGAATGGCACAAACTAACCACAGTCTCCTCTCTAATTTCATATACAGTGTGTGTGAATGAGGGAATGACTTAATGAGTCAGGGACAGACACTAAAATTCCTTTCTGCTTATCAGATAATGTGGCAACCATTTAAAGAATGCCGAGAAGTTAAGAGGAACACTTCTTTCTTTTTTTTGCAGTGAAATCTGCAGATAACATGAAGTCCTAATGATTGACTCAGCCATAAACCGGGCTCTGTACTGTGCTGCACTGTGTATCTCAACCAGGCATCATCAAAACCCTCTGGTGTTATAAAGTTACTGGCGACAGAAAACCTGTTCTTACCGAGCATAGCTCTTTGATAGACTGGCTCCTTATCAGATCTTGTCTAAATGAGTTTGCTTCTAACATTTGAGATGTGCTTCCTCAAAAAAAAAAAAAAAAAAAAAAATGCAATTGGGATACAAGGTGGAGCTGTGATTGATGTACGCAGAGGTGGATTTTACGACTAAAGTGCACTTGTGACATTTGTAACATTCATTCATTATATCATACCAGCTTCTTCAGAGTCACAGAGGAGCTGGAGCATATCTCAAACTCACCTTCATCTTATCATACTAATCACATTACAAGTGTGTGGAATGGGGAAGGAGATGAGCACAGGAAGGAAGTGCAGAGACTACATCCATGAGTAATGTTTTTTTAATATGTAAAAGACAACTGACAACATATGAGTCACATTTTCTGTTATTTAATCAACTTCTGATGTGTGTAGAAAGAAAGAAAGAAAGAAAGAAAGAAAGAAAGAAAGAAAGAAAGAAAGAAAGAAAGAAAGAAAGAAAGAAAGAAATAAAGAAAGAAAGAAATTATATAAAACAAATAACCAACCAATACAAATTAATATCCAAATTTCATCTTTTCTGCATCACCAAACCCTGTTTACTGTGGCACTGTTTCAATTTTAAACCTGAGATTCCAAACTTATCTGATCCAGTCAGAAAGATCATGCACATCAGCTGTAGTGTAATGCTTGACTGAGTTCATTTCAAGGCTAATTCAAGCAAACAGTCTCAAATCACAGTGTATCATAGCTCTGTTGAAATATTTTGACAAAACAATCTCAACTCAAGCTCCATTAGCATTTTCTTGAGCTTTCAACATTATTACACAGTTCACTTGCTGTTATTACTTCATTTACAACACTGTGAGGGATGTTTTTGTGTCATGACGGATTTATTGTGCCGTGTGTGTGCCTTAATGTCTGTTAAATGAATCAACTTTCATTCATCTCAGCAGTTTTAATTTGCTTTAAATGTGAATGTGAAGTATGTTAGAAGACAGTGAAACATTTATCCATTTAAATAAAGTCAAACAATTATTACATAAAGCGTGGCAAAAAAAAAAGAGACATTAAATTGGGAAACAGAGCCACATTCTTGAGGATGATGTAAAGGGAATATACAAGGGAGGCGAGAGAGACATAAAGACTGTGATGTGATGTAAGTCTTTTCCCCCCTTAAAGACACTGAAGTTCAATTGTAAGGTTAGAAGCAGTGTTTTATGGTCATGTAGGAGGAGCCCATTGTCTCCTAAAATGGTGTTTCAATAGTCCCAATGAGACCCACACACACACACACACACACACATACTATACACAGAGCCTGTGGGAGAGGGAGGGAAAGCTGGAGGAGAGGAGAGAAAGGAGAAGCGAGGAGAAGACATGACAAGTATGGATGTGCAGTTTATGCATGTTGCTGTTGGCAGGAATCAGCTACTACCGCACAATCAAACGGTTTGACAGGGTCACTGCAAAGCGACACCCGAATCCACACATCGGTCCCACCCACCCACCCCTTCCTCCCTCCCTCCTGCCCCTCAGTCAGCAATCACCTCTCATCTCATCTTGAAATTGTTAAAGTGACGCTGAGATGAGGCCGCCGTATGATCGTATATCAATTTCAAATCACGCTCAGGATTTTTCCACTGTTGAATTTGGCACGGCAGCTTTGTGTTGATATATCACATCCCCGCTATTAAGTGTCGATCTGGAGAAGGAGCAGCTTGGAGGTTGGGCAAGAAAGGTGACAGTGAATCAAATGTACACTGATTTAAATCTCTACATCTATTCTTTTCTCTGTTTGTAATCCCAATTTGCCACCAATACATGTATTCTTTTTGTCGAAATAGACCAAAAATTAAAAACACACTGCTTGAAATCCCCCGTTATAAATGTCCCAATATCATTTTACAGGGAACATATGAGGCCAGCCCGTATTACCAGGGCTATATGGTCAGGACGAGCTTCAAAATGCTAATGTTTACATCGTTCAGTCAGGAGGTGCAGCACCCTCCTTCCAAAGGCTGGATGCCTGAGTTGTGAAATCACTCCCATCGAGTGGAAAGTATTCTGTTAAAGTGCTTTAAGACGATCCAGTAAATGACAGAGAAAAATCCTGCGAGGCCTTCGATGTGTTTAATAAACACTTGCAGAATAGATGTTGCATGCGCCCGGATCGAAGTATTTGCGCTCGCTGCATAACACACACACACAACGACCGTGCCTCGCTCTCAGAGGGCGCCAGGGTGAAAATTGCGAGCAGAAGGTCAAGAAACGAAGCCCATAACAACAGTTGGGAAGGATATCCTCAATATTTCCAAATAGCTGTTGAAAATATGAATTACAACATAATGAGGGTTTATCCAATTTTAGTAATAACGTCTCTTTAACTCAAGATATTTATAGTTTATGTGGAATAAAAGGAAAGTATTTTCTTCAATTTCTTTTTATTATGCTGGGTTTTTTGCCGTGCTGGTGGTGAGGCTCTGAATACGCGATGTCAGATTGTTGGTCAGTCGGCCTTTTGTTCAGGCTCATATCTCAACAGCTGTTGGCTGGATTACCATGTTATTTGGTACAGATATCCAAGGATGAATCCTACATAAATTGATGATCCTGATTTTTCCTGTAGCACCAGTACATGAACGTTTTCTCTTATGCAGTGACATATCTCAATATCTACTACATGGATTGACACGGTTTTTATATGGACATCTGTGCCTTTCCTATATGATAGTTAGCAAGCCCATTGGCTAAGAGAGCTTTTGGTCCTTCTTAGAAAGTTAGAAAGAAACTTAAAGAGCTACTGTATCTTAAAGGACAAGTGTGGATGATTTAGTGGCATTTAGTGGCGAGGTACCTACGTAGATATAAAGAGCTAGTTCTAAGATAATGAAAACACATATTTTCTCATTTTCTTGGTGATTAAACACCAAATAAAACATTGTGATGAATATTATATTCCATTACTACCAGAGTCCATTCAGCCAGATGCCACTAAATTCTGGACACTGCAACTTAAATATGTGACAATCATATAACTGATCAAAAGGGAACAAAAGAGAAAATATATGGTCATAATAGCCTTATGTTTACCGACTTATTAGCTTGTTCTCTGTGAGTTATATCTCTCATCCTCTCATATGCTCAACTTTGACCTCGGTTTCACAAGACAGCCCTTAGAGTGGGTGTAAGAAAAGGAAAAACGAGAGAAAGGAGAGAGGGTAAGGGGGAATGGTAAAAACTGGGCACACATAAACGAATTTACAGCAGGAGCAGCACAAAGCAGCTCTTGGGGATGACCTCACAACTGGGGAATGTGTGTGTGTGTGTGTGTGTGTGTGTGTGTGTGTGTGTGTGTGTGTGTGTGTGTGTGTGTGTGTGTGTGTGTGTGTGTGTGTGTGTGTGTGTGTGTGTGTGTGTGTGTGTGTGTGTGTGTGTGTGTGAGTGAAATAGAGGGAGACAGGGAAAGACTGAGAGAAGAGGGAGACAGTCCTCCTTCACTGAAGTGGCTTTGCATGGGAGGAGAATACAGAAGTCACACAAACATACATTTATTAGCGAATCACATCTTGTCAAGGGTCTCAGACCACAGTCTGACTCCAGAAACAACCCCTGTCCAGCGGAAAAGATGTTTTTTTAGAAGAACCAATCACTCAACATCCACCAAACACACACACACACATACAACGTGACGACAGCGTGGGTCTGGATTCAATCTGGACGCTTCTATCAACAGACCAACCCACTTGTCCTAAATCTCCATACTCTGTCCTGAGGGCCAATAGACAGAGAGAAAGGGAGATGGGGGCCAGCAGGGACGTAAGGGAAGAATTTTGGGTACTAGCCCAGTGTGGCTATATGGCTTTCATCTCCATACCCCCTCCATTAGACCATTCTTAAAGGGGCTTGTAGGTCAGATGTGTTTGGCCCAGACCTGCAGGCTACTACATTTTGCAAGATAGAAGAGTGTTGTTTGCAAGAGGGTAGGACATTCAGGGTGTAGAGAGGGGACATTTTAATCGCATTACAGACACACTCAGAGAACAAAGAGTTCAGAGCGCTCATGGTGAAAGTTCAAAAATAACATTTGAAATTGGTTGAATATTGACCACATGCATTGGAAACATGGAACAAACTGACTCCAGAGGCCTCTTTATTCCAAACAAACACTCACAATGGCAATGCTGACATGTTGAGACATACCACATTCACCATAAAAGTTTAACATGTTAACAAGGTTTGACGTATTGGAAAAAACAATAAATTTTGACCTGACAAACATATTTTGATTTGGGGAACCTTGAATAAATCTGGTCAGAATCTGTCAAATGAGTATTTGTCAGTTTCACAGGAGGGATTTTGAGGAAGAATAAACAAACTATTAGACCCTTCTGGATGGATGAAAACTAATTGTTCTCAGAAGACAGTTTGCATCAGTACAATTGGCATTAGAATGATGAATGATCAATTGCAATTTTGACCTAATTCCTTGACATACCTATGTCTGTTTGTTTGGACTTTTTCAGTAACTTGTAGGTGTGCACTTACCCTGTTGTTTATAGCCACACCCATGGGTGGGACTAAGAGTAGCCTATTTCTTCAATGAGACACAGAGCTGAGTCTGTTTGATTGCTCTGCTTGACAAAGAGCCAACTTGGGCTGGATTAGCTGTACTTTTTTTTTAATTTAATGGGGAAGAAACTTCAAAGAAACCAGATGACAGTGTTGCAAGGACATATTTTGTTTTACTCATTACCTGCACAAGACTGGTGTCTGTGTGTTTGAACACAAAAACTCCATTTAAACATTTCCTCATTTAAGGAACCAGATGAAGAAATATTAGGTCTACCTGGAACAGTGAGGACAAGCAATGTATCTTCAGCAAAAGCCTCACATTGATCCAGAGTAGACTCAAATCATCATTCATTTTTGTAGCTTCTGATACATAATTTCATTCAAATTTAGTGCTAAGTTTAGGGACATGCATGGCTCCACTTTCCTTGCATACTTCCTTATTGTAATCTTACAATCTGTTGTTTGCCTATAGTCCATTCTGTTCCTCCAAACACAAGGAACCACTTGCTCTCACATGTCAGCATTCATTCTTTTATACAAATGCTTTTGTTTCTTATTTTGGGCTCATTTCCTGCAGGTGGCTTTGTTTACTTGACCAATGAATAAAACTAAAAGTACACACCACATTAAAAAAAAGGAAACTGGTCCAATCACGCCTGGCATGAATGCACCACATGGAAAAAGCACTTTCATATAGACGTCTGCTTTATGGGAACCAAGATAAAAAATTATTCTTGATAGTTTTCAAAGCAATTACAGCCAGTGAGTGCACTGCTGGTCTGGCTCCAGCTGAATCTTGCTCTTTTAAAAGCAGTATTGTTGACTCTGTCACTCCACCTGGTAAGTGGACTGAAAGAACTGTTGCATGTAGAACAACCTCTCAAATATTGATGATAAGGGCAGCACTTCAAGTGAAGTGTTGCCAATCACAGTGGATTCAAGTAGGTCGAAATAACTGGTTGTGCACTTTCGGTCTGATTTAAAACTGATGAAAGTGCCTCAGAAATATACTAGATTAATATTTCAATACTGTTCAGTGATCGGTTACTTTTTAACATTTGTCATTTGGTCCGATGCATGGCATGTTATCCATGTCATTTGTCATCTACAGCATGTTTTGGAGCAAGGGACTAAAACCGTGACTGCTAAAAAGTGTGGAGGTGCATGCCCCTTACTGCAAATGTAATTATTTGAAAAATGCCCAAAAGAAATACAAATAATGTGACGTGAGGCAGGTCAAAGTGCGGACATTTTCTGCTCACAAGACAAATGGAATCCAGTACCAGCGTGTGTGTGTGTGTGTGCAGGTGTTATTCATGTCAGCATGCATACCTCTCTGCGTGTTTTCATCACTCGACTCTTAGTGACATCATCGCAGAGGGAGAAAAGTAATCAGATTTCTGTTGGTGAAGTCTGCCTGCATGTCGGTCTCTCCACACATCTACATGTATGTTTATCTGTCTGGTCTCATCTGTCTGTCTCTCTGCTCATGTATATATCTGCTGATCTGACCTTCCACCCTTCCAGCCATCTATCCATCTGTCTGCCTGCTGCTCTGTCAGCTTGTTTGGCTGACTGGCTTTCCTCCTGTGAATCCCTCAATAATGCTGGGCAAGTTTTCCATTATGGTCAGGTGCTTTAAAGGCCCAGTATGTAACTTTTCCACATGAAAATGTCTAAAAACAACTAGACCGCTACATTTTGTTGAGTTATGTACTTATACCATCCCAAATGTTTCCAACAATGTTCAAACCCAGAGAAATCTGCCATTTTAATCAAGGTAATGATCCATGTCATTCGCCTGTCAATGGCGTCATACCCCCTTTGTGAATAGATTATCACTGTGGTTGTCCACCAAAAGCTGTCATAAATTGACTTTTCATCCAGTTTTAAGCCACATTTCATGACACACTTTGTAAATCTTGGTCTTTTGTAACCATCTTGTAACTGGAAGAAGGATTTTAGTCATCAGTTGTCTGGATCTAAGAAACAAGCTGAGCAAACATTAGCAGAAGCTCTTCTCACAGCCCCTCCACACCTGCCAAAAAGTGTGGGAGACACAGTGATTTTTTATAAAGCAGTAAATACCTTTAATCCTCAGTAGATATGCTTCACGAGATATTTAAGACAACATTTATTTTATATCCCAAGAAAAGAATTTTACAAAAGTTGGCATTTCTATGTGAATAAAGTTTTTCAGCAATGATATTTTGAAAAGTAACAAACGATCAGGATGCTCAAAATATGGTTAAGGAATGAATATAACTGTGTCAAAAACATCAGCATTTGTAGATTTGATTTCATTTATTGAGTGTCATCCTTTTGGTCATGTGTTTTTTCTCACATTGATGTGATGAGGAATGACGCTCGTGTGCACAGCAAAAAACACAACCTATTTGTCGCTCAAGTGCACCTGAATGGCCTTGTTGTCTGTGTAATAAAGGCTGTTTTTTTCTACATACGACTACCTCGTCTTTCAGCTCTGGCTCCTCCACCTTAATGCACAAGTGCACACGCCTCCTTAATGTTTTCTGCCACAACAGTTGCCATGGTGTCTCAGCTCGCCAGCTGTGCCGGACAGCACAATAACAAGGATGTGTGTATTTCTGTGATAGGGCGCATATGCATGTGTTTGTGTCTCCACGTGTCAGCATATAATTTGATGCAGTAAATGATATAATACTAGATAATAGAGTGCTATCATCCCTCAGAAACTAACAATTATGCATTTCACATGCAGTCAAATATTTGTGTAATGTCAAGTCAGAGAAACACTGCTCTGCCCATTGTAGTTTTGAATAAACGCAGCCTCCATTCCTGCCACTTAGAATTATTTTCACATCAACCCAAACTGGTGAGAAAACATTACAGAATACCGTGGGAAAATAATTGCAGATATTTCTCTTTTTTTGCTGTGTGATGCATTTGCTGGCAGCAGAAAAGCAGAAAATAGCCTTTACTGGTTGCCATAGCACCAGAGTGAAAGCGTCTGGATCATTATGGGAAACAGACAGAGAAATGCAAGATCACCATGCTCACCATGAGCTTAGATTTCAGGAACAAAGTCACACAAATGTCTGGGGTTCTGAAACATAAAATATCAAACTTGAGTTATGAAGTCAAGCATGAGACAAGAGGCATTCAAGTAAAAAAAAAAAGAAAGTATTTTGTCTTTTTTTACCTATAGTTTAAGAAGAAAAAATGGTCTTTGTGCAAACTAGATGTTTATGTGTCTGGTCCACATAGCACAGTGATACCATAAGTCAACCTTTCATTCTTTCTCTCCTAAAAAAACACACAAACAATGTTTTAAAATGGAGGCTTTCCTGCAAATTCAGACATTATCTTTAATGAAAGGTGGCAGGACTTTAGAAAACATCATCTCCATGCCTGCTATAATATGTCAAGTGATCCAGACTTTGAATGACAACAACAACAAAAAACCCTCAGTTTGTCTTCTTTCTTTTGTTACCCACATAGTTCTGCCTGACGTTGAAAGTTTACACCAGCTCTTGGGTAAACTAAAAGAACAGCCGTTGCGGAGCCTCTCTCTGGTGAGCTAATCTCCAGAGACGCCTGAGCGGAGGGTTTGGAATAGCTTAAATAATAGAATAAAATGTCCACTGAGTGATGTGACGTGAGTGTGTTGGCTCAGCCTCCTTCAGCTGAAGGATAGCATCTCTCTCGGCACATTTATCTAAACACTTCGTGTGCCTGTGTGTGTGTGTGTGTGTGTGTGTGTGTGTGTGTGTGTGTGTGTGTGTGTGTGTGTGTGTGTGTGTGTGTGTGTGTGTGTGTGTGTGTGTGTGTGTGTGTGTGTGTGTGTGTGTGTGTGTGTGTGTGTATGTGTCTGAGTGTGTGCGTGAATCTACCATCATGAATGTTTGAGATCTAGTAATAATAATTCCGGGACATTTTAAAGTCTCTGCTTATACTAAGTGTTCAGCTCTGATGTTGAGTTTATAAGAGTACATGTTTTACATAAACTCACACAAACAAGATTTTACTTTGTGTTTGAAGAATTTCAAGTCCAAGATGTGGACCCAGGCTTGAATTTCACAACTGGGCAAAGCAGGCAACTGCAAAAGAACCCAACCCCCCAGGGGCCCCAAAGGCTCCAAGTTCACCGGGGTAATTTAAAATGTGTTACATTTGTTAAATGTGGTGTTTTTTCACCACTGTAAACTCAGGCTATTCCAGATTAGAAGCACTGGTTGGTTTCTGGGTCTCTGCACATATGATGAAGCATATAATGAAGAGAGGGGAAAGGTAGTCCAAAAGGGGCCCAAAAGCAACAGTTTAAAACAGCCATGATGTTGACCCTCAGGCCTTTAGGACATAACATAATCCAAGTATGGAGCTCATACTGTGAGTGTACCAAAAACAAGGATCTTCTTACTACCTGCTGTGTTTTGGTCAATTTTTCTATGGCCTTCGGCTGAGTTTGTTTGGTGATCAAATAGGTCATATGATTATTTTTCCAACCAACCAATGTTATCATACTCAATTTTAAATATTATACATCTAAAATAGGTCAAAGGTCAGGACAATTTCAAGAATGATCTTCCACCCTGAATTCTAAGGACTGTTTATTTGTCCATGTCACATGTAACAGGTAAAACAATTGCTTTTAAATACTTTACTATAAGTGAAAGTTTGGACACACCTTAATTTATTTATTTTATTGTTTGTTTGTTTGATTCATTGACATTTTGCTCCATTTCTTTTTGAAACAAATCTAATCCCACAGAAGACTGCTGCCACAGACAATCAGTCATATATTAAGGACAGTGTGACTCATCTGTGTACACTGGGTGATGGGTAAGCGTGCATCCAATCACCTGCTTGCATGCCAATTGGTTTGCTTAAAGCTGCCAGCGCTTTGTCTAATCACTTTCTTTTCTTTTTTTCTTTTTTTTTTCATGCAAATCCTGTTTAAATGGAATCGCAGAGCCACTGCACACAGATACAAGCACATGTAGACAAAATGGAACTCAATACCTGAGTGCATCATATTTGGCATCAGCTGTTCTCATTATTTTGCTTGTTTACTATGATAATCAGCCCGACCTGGTGACTGTTTCATTTGTTTCCAATGCAAATCAACTTGTCTCATGAATTGCAGGTGTCAGGTGTGTCTCAGCACCAGACATAGGATCCTGTGCTTAGCTGCTTGCAAAAATAAACCCTAAAAACATAACAACACACGTTGAATTACTTAGAAATTGAATATTTGAGGACTTATTGTACTGGACATATTTTTCTCAACCTTTGCTCCTCTCCTCCTCTTTCTCCCTTGAGTCAGATCTTTTTCTTTGCCACACCTTCCTTATTTTAGTCTTTGTATTTAACCTCATCTCTCTTTCTTATGTCTGCTCTTTTACTGGTTGAGTGTTTTTGTACACTCCATCCTGTTACCCCATTTCACCTCATCTCCTCTAACACTTGTGTCTTTCAATTGTCTTTCAACAGCAGATATAGCATACATTTTTAATATACAATGTAAGGAATACTGTAACAATAAATACATTATTTAAAAAAACAACAACATTTTATGCTGCTTAATAATGAAGCTGCAACACAGTTTATAATTGCTCTGTGTGTCAGTTGGGTCAGGTCTCCTGTTGGATATGAACTCATTTGAACTCTTAAGCCATAACAAATGAGCACAAGTGACACTGCTTGGACATACCCTTCATCTGTGTTTATCAGAGAGTGTGTGTTTGCATGTGTGTATTTGGATTCCACAGATTTTCCAACATTCATTTTTTACTAGTATGCATGTATGTATACATATGTTCAGTTCCTGTCTGCATGTCCATGTCCATCCACAGAACTGCAGGTGCAGTATGTATAGTATGTTTGCATAGCTGTATACACAGTCTATGAATGTGGCTGTGTGTGATCTCTGGAGCATGTAAGTCACCTGGTCTAAAGCATATCAAACCTTTATCAAAGTCAAACTGAGCTGCCTCAGTTCTTCTCGACTCAGGGTATAAATATTTAGTCTGCAGTATAAACACACCGGCCTTCTAGGAATGCTCTGCTCATGAGCGACAGCAATGCTTTTATCTTTCTACTGATAATATGGGTGACAGACAAAACTGTTGATTCATCCCAATGTGTAACACGTGCAACTCTGAAATTGTGCCACTCTGCTTAGTGAGCAAGTGTGCAGCAGTTCTTCGAAATGATCAATCTGTACACATGTGGATCAGCGCTTGACCTTTGCAAGGATACTTGAAGGGTCATGGAAGTTCGCACATCCAGTCTACATGTGCTTTGTAGACTTGGAGAAGGTTCAGTCCATGTCCATCAGGGCATATTGTGGGAGGTGTTGCGGGAGTATGGGGCACTATGGGTGTTGCTGCGAGCCATTCGGCCCTTATATAACTGCAATGAGAGCTGTGTCAACATACTCAGCAGTGAGTCAGATTTGTTCTCAGTGGGTGTTGGGCTCCACCAGGATTGTACTTTGTCACTGATTCTGTTTGTTGCTTTCATGAACAGAATCTCAAGGCACAAACGGGTGGAGCAGAGTGTCAGGTTTGGTGACTTAAGGACTGCTTTTTCTACTTTTTGCAGATGATGTGGTTCTTTTGGCTTAAATACACTCTGTGATCTCTGGCAGGCACTGGGATGGTTTTCAGCCAGATGTTGAGCAGTCCAGATGAGAGTCAGCACCTCCAAGTCTGAGGCCATGGTACTCTGCTGGAAAAAGGTGGACTGCTCGCTCTGGCTAAAGAGTTAGTTGCTGACTAAAGTGGGGGATTATTTTAGGGTCTTTCTCACAAGTGAGGGTAAAATGGAATGTGAGATTGACAAGCAGATTGGTACTGCATCATCAGTAATGCGGGTATTGTACTTTACCATCGTGTTAAAGAAAGAGCTGAGCCAGAAGGCAAAGCTGTTGGTCTACATCCCAACCCTCCCAATATCACAAGCTTTGGGAGAGATAAGGTGAGGGGCATCCGAGGGGAGCCGGGAGTATAGTTGAGATCCTTCGCATCAAAAGGAGCCAGCTAGGGTTGTTTGGGCACTTGGTAAAGATACCTACTGGATGCCTCCCTCTGTAGGTGTTACAGGCATGTCCAACTGGTAGAAAACCCTGGAGCAGACCCAGAACACATTGATGAGACTGCATATCTCTCCTGGCCTGGTAACACCTTGAGATCGCCCAGGAGGAGATGGGGGGGCTTTGCTAGGGTGAAGGACATTTGAGCTTCCTTACTACAGTTAAGATATCAAAAATACACAATATTCTAATGCATTTTCTATCTTTTAAGTTGGGAAATGAATCACTCTCAATACTTTCTTAAAAGATAACGTGCACAGCAGAAGCATCCTTATATTTCCCCCTATCATTATCTCATGTGCTCCTTACTATTACTCTAAACTATGATTCATATGAGACGTCTTACATATGATTCAGTTTAATATCAGAGGATTAGCATATCTTTAAAGGGATGTAATGTGAATTTGTAGCAGCTCTAAAGATAAACAGTAGGTTGCCTTAAATAATGTGTAGATATGTCTTGACGTTTTGAGGAGGAAACTGGTAGAATCCGAATGAAAAATAGGCAAGTGCTACTTTCCTACTTCCATATAGGAGAGGTAAATATTTGTAGACACTTTACAGCATAAACTTTTTTTTTAAATGTCTAAAACAGCCCATCCTCACAAAAAAAACAAGAATATTTAGTTTAAAAATTCAGCTGGCAAAAACAACTTATAGTTTTGTTTATGCCATCCAGCAGCCATTGTAATTATGGTCAGATTGTGTTTTTTCATATTCGGAGGAGACAGGTTGGTAAATGGCTAGATGGATGGCAAAAAGTGGATTGTTACTCACATCCTGTTTTCAACTGCACATGTCATGTTTCCAATCATGAGTCTAGTCAGTTTTTTAAAGACTGTAACTTTAATTGTGGTGTTTACTGTTGCCATGACAACATAAGTTGCATAATTTTAAGGAAGTAACTTGAACCCACACTACATTCCAAGTGATCATTTTAACCCAAACCATGAGCTTTCCCTAACCGTAAGCAAGTGGTTTTTGTGCGTAAGCCACCTTAACCACACAATAAAACATTATTATTTTTTACGATTACTGCCGATAGAGGCGACATATTAGAAAACGCTCCTGTAGGTCTTCCTGGAAACGTTCCTCCTGGAAACACTCCTTTGAGTCGTTCTGGACTGCAGGTACAATTGACTTGACTTATGTGTTGTTTCATTATGAGGATGTGTTGGTTTAAAAACAAGTCACAAATATATAGGTGAATGTGAGTTTTAAGAAAGTTCAGTCATTTCCTAAATCACCTGGCACTGTAGTTTTATTTTAAAAAAAGCATTATTAAACAAGAGTAAATATGAATTATTATTAGTGGTCTGGTAAGTACTTATGGCAGCAAGTAGGTGTATGTATTTGGAATTGCCTCAAAAGAAATTACTGTGCCCGTGTTCATGGTCATAAATTTCACATGTGGTGGCTCATTGACATGTTTTTAATCGTTTTTGGACAATGGTGTAGTTCTATGGCACAGAGGAATAACATATTGCAGGCATTGGGAACACACACAGTACTTGTCAGTGCCAGTCTTTTCTTAGGATTCATTGGCAATAAGAAAACAGAAAATATTGCCATCTTCCACCATCAATGTGTTGACCAGCCATCTTCCCAAAAACCTGTACTGTTCCTTTAAAGTGTTTTCTTCCCATTATTCTTACAGTGCTTTGGTATGCTCCACTTGTAAATTGTTCAGCTGCTTCAACAATTTGTCCTAAAAGAACTCTTCCAGTAGAACTTGTCCACAGTTAGTTTAAACATTTACTTTGTCTGATTTGGACTTGACCACTGAAACATCTAAATTTGGAAAAGCAACATAAACTCATAAAAGAATTTTGCACGTGCACACACACACGCACGCACACACACACACACACACATACACACACAAACACATGCACGCACACACACACACAGACACAATCTCTCTCTCTCACGCACACATGTTTTACGTTTTGTGGATGTTTTTTTATTTATTTCCCAGACACTATTGTCACATGGTTCAACATGAGCTTAGAGCTGCTGTCTCGTGTGTGTGTGTGCACACGCTTGTGTGTGTGTGTTTGGGTGGAGGCGTAGGGTGAGAAGAAAAAAAGAAGTAGAAGAAAGACAGGAGGTGGGGGTTGACATATCCATCCCATCTCTTTTTCCCTCTCTGGAATTCAGCTGGAATCCAAGCTCAACTCCCCTGTTGGCTCCGCCCACACTCCCACCACCTCATATCATGCTACACACACACACACACACACACACACACACACACACACACACACACACACACAAACTACATTTGCACTAGTTGTTCCCTTTGTTGGGTCATTTTAACCATGAAATAAGTCTTTGCCTGTCCTAACCTGTCCAGCTGATTTGTGACTTCATACACACACCTTTTGTTGTGTGTGTGGGTCAAAGAGAGTAGCAGTCCATTCGTAGGAAAAACAACTTTACAAAAAATAAAGTAAGCCTTTAGGCTGTTAACTGTCATATATCAATAGTTTATGTAATGATGCATAATGTAAGCTGTAAAGGTATTTCATACACAAGAACACGTCTTAAGGTGTCACTACACAAACATAATGTGATTTGATAAATAATGATAAATAAAGCGTTTATAGTAAATACAATAGACTTAATGGTTTGCCAGTTATGTTTGCTCTTGATGTGGAGATGCAGTGAAAGTTAAAAAACAAAAACAAAAGTCCATCATTTTCCAGTCTGCATGTAATTCCAATGATTTCACCTGCAAAGCCATGTTACACTGAGAGTGAAGAATACTGATTATTTTTCTTCCTTTATCCTGCAAAGCATGATTTAATTACAACCAGTAATATACACTGTTGCCCATAAAGTCGGAATAAAATATTTTTTACTTTTTCTCATGAAATGATTGTGACAATGTGATTTATTCTTGATAGATAAAGTGTATATATTCTCCAAATTGTACTGATTAATCTCATTGCACCTGGTCAAAGGTGATTACTGATGTGTATAAATAGAAAATAAAAAGAGGAATGTGTCTGAAAACAAAAGTATTCCAACTTTATGGGCAACAGTATATATGTAAATAAAAGGAAGGGAAATGAATGATTGTCTAATGATTTAGGCTTTTTTTTTTTAGCCATGTAAAATATGACATACTTTCCACAGTTTACGAGTCACAAGACCTATAGAGGTCAGACATTTGCACATAAATCATAGTTGAACTGCTGATTTACTCAAAAAAGTAACAGCCACTTTCAGTCACTCCTATACATAGCATTGTGCTGCCATAATGTCAGGTTAGGTATGATGGATGTTTAAGGTAGATTATGTTTTGCACCTCTCAGTGTCTTTATTGCTGTTTTAATGCTATTTATAATTGGAGTTGATGTTCTTCATGTTGGATTTTTCCATTGCAGAGAACTTGCACAAACTGCGTCAGAGCCTTTGAACATATAAACTATCTCTTAATGCTTACGTTTGAGAAAGGATGCTTTCTTTGTTCTTGCTCCTACAGCCAGGGTCGCTGCAGTGTTTACATCACTGAGTTGTTGCCTTGGCAACAGACAAAACCTCACAGTAAGGGAGAGAGGAGAGTCTGCAGAGTTAGATTTGAAAATCCTTTAAAAATAATGTCGGACAAAGCAAAACGGAAATGTGCCGTCGCATTATGCCGCATCATCAGTTCATTTCAATGTGATTTCAACTCACTGGCTTCTTCTCACTTGCGTCATATCATATGAGTTGATAGAGAGTGAGTAGAGAGTAGTGTCCCTATTGATGAATACAGCACTATAAAAATGTAACATTTACATGTAACTGGCCATGTGATCCCCCACTACCATCAACATTATCACTTACTGAATGTGGCATGAAGCTTACTGTTGACAGCAGATATGTGCTATGCTGTTGTCAAGATATCAAAATGCAGCAGAGACATTAGAGCCAATGCTAAATTACCTAAGAGCTGCACAAATCAGTACATCACATCAAGCAGCTGAGGTGACATCATCTGGCAGAAACATTTTAAACTGAAATGATGGCTAAGATCTGAATAGTTCATAAACAACACAGCTTAATAAAAGACTGACCTACCATGATCTGATATGAGCATACAGGGATTATCTATGATTATAATATCATTTCTGATAGATTTCAGTTGTGACGAGGACACATAGTACACAGAAAGGCAGATCTACAATAAAGTCAGAATATTATACACAAAATGATTATCAGTTTTTTTAAAACTCTCAAATGTCTGTATCAGTATCGGCCTCAGAAAATCCAGTATCTGTCTCTCTAGAAACCACACCGTGAGAGAAGCTGTAAACCAGCATCCTTTACTCCCGTATAGATTCCCCACCAAATCCAGTAAACACGGTCAATGAACCAAATCTAAACATCTATTTTGTACTGTTATGATTGACTTGAATTGAAGCCATGTTGGCTTTTTAATAGCCAAGTGTCTCTACTGTCAACAGAGAGCAAAATGGAAAGATTTAATAACTTCGGAGAGCCAGAAGGCATAAAGACATGCAGGTTCACATTCAAAATACACACACAGGCACACATCTGCACACACACACACACACACACACACACACACGCACACACACAAACATTGAGTATGACTGTGGTAAGTCATTTCAGAGCCTATTAAATCTCCATTAACACACAGCCTCCCTGCTAGCCAGAGCTAATCCAACCCAGGTGTGTGTGTGTGTGTGTGTTGGTTTGTGAGTGTTTTTACCCCATCCCTCTTCTTCTCTCCTCATTCTCCTGGCCTCTCTCTTTCTTTCCCTCTACATTCTCTCTATCTCTCACTCTCTCCATTTTATATCACTGCACCAGCAACAGTCTCCCACATTTCCCACACTCTCCCTCAAACCTGGCACCTCCAACAACATCAAACTTCCTCCAATTAGGTCAAATTAAGGCAAATTGCAGCTCTCAGTGGGAAGCTAGACTGACACACCTCTCTGGTAATCACATTAAGCACAGTCATCTCTGCAGTCACCTGTAGTCTTGAAAAAAACAGCTGTAGATTTCTCCTCTTTGAATCAATTCTTCTGCATTCACTGTTAGCGCAGGCAAGAGGCTTTCATTGATTCTTTAAGTGTGCATCCCATGTGATGATTGATGCCTGAGCTGCTGCACACTTCATTTTGTTCATCCCTTCATCTTCATTTAAAGTGTTTGACAGTGAAAGACGAAAAACAGATAAGATGAGAAACTCTACAAGACAAAGCACCTGCTTTCTATTCAGTTGAGTGCCTGAATAAAGAGGCTGAAAGATGATGCGCAGTGACAGCAGGGTTATATCATCTGGAGGAGGTGGCAGGCCTGTAGCAGCGGTGCCAGGGCAATCACCTCTCCCTGAACGTCAGGAGCTTTTAAGTACCTCAGTGTGCATATTACTGAGGACTTAACAAGGACTATGCATATTGACACAGTGACAGCAAAGGCAAGCCAGTGTCTGTATCACCTCAGACAGCTGAGGATACTCAAAGTCTCACAGGAAGTCATGCTATACTTCTACTCTGCTGCAGTGCAGAGCATCTTAACAAGGAGCATCACTGCCTGTTATGAGTCTATACAACAAGAGGTGCAGTAATGGACTATTTGTGGGGCTGCAATCAAGGGAATGCACATACTGAGAGACTTAGGAATAGTTGCTTCCCACAAGTTATCAAAACTGTGAACAATGAACAATAAACTCTTGAAGGACAATATACCCAAGGACATTTATCTCAGTATACTATACTTTACTTTACACTACCGCCATTTAAATACTGGGAATCTATCCTGGGAACATGCTGTAAATGTCACACGTGTTAATATTCTTTTTCTATGGTGGTTACCTCTGCACATGCGAGCTGCCCGCTTCTTCTTCTGTTTATTACAAACAGATCACTGCTGCTGGAAGTGTAAAATGCATCACTTCCTGCACCGGTTAAGAAAGGTAAAACCTGTCCTGACCTGGGATTGCATGCTCAATTGTTTTTGTGTTTATAGCAATCAAGTAGCAAAAACTAATTTTATTTTAAAAATAGACTCATTGTACAAGAATCCAAGTCCAAAGTCAAACTCCTCCGTCAGACTTTTAAAAAATAAAAGATATTTTTCCCAGTAAAAGGAGCCAACAAAATTGGGTTTTTGAATCTTGTGGGGTCTAAAAAACTCCTGCACTCACACACACACACATATTAATGTTCTGGGAAGGTACTCTGCAGGAGAGAACATGATCTCTGCTTGGAAGTGACGCTGTTCCCCCGCTAAAGCAGTACAAACACACATTGTTATGTTTGCGTGTGTGTGCGTGGGTGTGTGTGTGCATGTGGGTGTTGTGGGTGACAGTACAAACGGCTGCAACTGGAGACCCCTTATTAGAATAGTTTGCGAGTGTGTAATGATAACAATACGGACCCACATTTACCAGAAGATTTTATTGGTTTGATGGTTTAACAGTAAGTGAGGACGGGTATCTATAGAAAGATCTGTACAATTTTGATTGTGTAAGTGCTTTGCAGCCTACAACAGGTCTAGTGAGGTGTAGATGTAAATGTTTGAGGTCTCATATATTGTCAGTATGTACAACCTTCCTATTAAGTTAACACATTTCAGTAACTAGGATCACCATTCCAAATGCATTTTAAACAGTTTTATTTGGCCCCCGAGCTATAAAATATGTTCTGACTGCAGCTGGTATGGGCTATTGTAATGTTTTTGTAAGATACTTATGACACAGAGAGGCTGAGGAGACAGATGTGTGCAGCTGTGACTCGCCACAATGCAGCCCACCCACATTTTTACTGTGATTCATCATTTGTGTGTGTGTGTGTGTGTGTGTGTGTGTGTGTGTGTGTGTGTGTGTGTGTGTGTGTGTGTGTGTGTGTGTGTGTGTGTGTGTGTGTGTGTGTGTGTGTGTCCAGATACTGCATAATGTTTCCCAAGTTCCCAGCTCATTGGTATTGATATATTAGAAGCTGACTAGCACTCTCTGCTGGCTAAAACTGCTCTTTACATTGATCTTTAAATCTGCAGTTTCAAATTTAAAAAGAAAAAGAAAAAAAAGTCACATGCATTTCACATAAATGTCCACGGGAAGAAGCTTAGTATCATCGGTTTGTAAAAGACTTATGTCGGGTTCTACTGAAACATTGTAACCTAAGCTTGTGATGGAGGTAATTGCAACTGATTGAAGTTGGATAAGAAGCTTGTTTCAACCTCAGATGAGAGTTTAGATACAGTTAGATGATGTGGACTAACATAACTCCTGTTTAACTGAGTAAATAGATAAGCAGCATTTTGACATAGTAGTTTCTCATGCATGTTAATTGTGAGGCAATTAAATAGATGAGATCTTTCTGTGAGTAAGGTGTTTTTACTTTCACTTACATCCTTCAGATCTTAATTTGAGAGCAAAACAGTATACATGTATTCATTCATTCATACTCTACATTCCAACCTCTTTTTAAAAATGTAATTTACATAATGTAGATGTGATTACTGCTTCCCAAGTTCTCTTGCAACTTTAATTTCTTTTCCTTATTATATCAACATTTAGAGCCCAAATTGGGTTGCACACACAGAAGTATCTCACATTGTGTACCATTTACAAAGGACAAATATTGTGATGTAAGATGGGAACTTATACACACTTAAATTCTTGGCATAATTGACATTTCTACTGATGTCACTGCCTACATACTAATTGACACTTTGGCTATTTACAGTGCACACACTTCAGCTGTGGTAAATGGTTAATGGACTGCATCTATATAGCACCTGTCGAGTCTTCCAACCACTCGAAGCGCTTTAAAATACATGCCAGCTTTCACCCACACACACACACACACACATTCATACACTGACCAGTGCCAACCTGCTTATCAGGAGGAGTTCCTGGTGCTCATTCACACACAGAGAGACACATGACAGACACATGACACACACACACACACACACACACACACACACACACACACACACACACACACACTCACTTTCACACGTCAATGGCCTTTGGGAGCAATTTGAGGTTCAGTATCATGCCCATGACTATAGTCAATTTGTAGTACATATAGTCAATGAAAACAGCAGTTATTCAACAATTCATACATTTTCACTTTCATTTCTTGCTCTTCAAATGATGGTTCAGCTGCTTTAATCTCTTTAAATTGCACATTTTGCTGTTAATAAACTGTTGGAAGATAGGTGATGGGAGATGGGATTAACTGCATAAGTAATGACAGAAAATGTCCACTAGATGGCATTGACACACTCTGACACTTATTCTCACTCAGCATTGTCATAATAATGCCTTCCTGATAAGCTAATGCTTCAGAATTGGAAGCATTAGATCCCTCACTTTGTGCTACTGTATGGGGACAAAGTAACTTTAATTAACAGTTAAACTGCAGATACACACAATCCTAAATACACACCTGCAACCAGTGGGAGCCCCCCCCCCTCTCCACTTGTGGAACTTGAGTGAGTGGACCCATTCCTCTGCTGAGCTACTTTTCTATTTATAGCTGCAGAGCTCCGGCTGTGTCTAAAATGCCCGCTGTCTCATTCTGTTTTGCTTCCTTACTGTTTGACAGATTTGAAAGAGGAGGGGGTGATGAGGGGTTAAAGGTACTCTGGTTTAAATCACTTCGCTTTTCAATGCCCAGAGTCTTATTTGTATCCTTTAATGACAAAGATTTATTTTCACAGAGGCTGGTAAGAGAAGGCTTTTTTGAAAGTATATCACTCATTCTGACAAGTTTGACGTGTTAGAAGAGTTTCCCTGTGTCTGAATCTATGTGAAACAGATGTTCAAATGATGGCAGATTCATTAGTGTTAGAAGTCAAGTGTCAGTGTCACGTGACGTCACTTCTGACCTCTTGACATTCTAAAGAAACTGCAGCAAATATATGCAGCTCAGTTTGTCATTTGTATCACTTTGCAGCAGCGTGAATGATTTCTCCTGTTTATTTTATGCCTGGACAAAAAACAGAAAGCCAATGTTTATGTCCAGCTTCGTCACACGACTGAAGTTACAAATCAATGTTGCTCTGGAGACCGTCCCAAAGACATTTCCACTAGAATTCAGTGTTGGCCAATTGTTTCAGCCTGAGTTTACTCCCAGCTGATAATGGTGACTCCTGGCAGCCCGGCTGAGGGGAGCGAGGAGGAGAGGAGATAAGACGCTGGGAAGAAGATGGCCCTGTGTCATTCTGGGAAAATCAAAGGAGGCAGTTACACTTCTCGGTTCAACGTGGCAGTCTGATGTCTTGCCTAGCTTTCTGTCTAGGTCTGCCTCGTCTCCCCTATCCTTTTCATCTCTCCCACTGTCTCAGTCTACTCGTCTCACTCTTTCAAAGTAAAATCTCCTTAATTGGGATGAGCATAATTAAGTACAGTGTACCTTCAGTGCTTCAGAAAAATCAAGCCTTGATCAGAAGAACAAACAAGCATTCATTATTTCTGATAAAAGGGTAGCGTGCATGGTGTTACATTAGTAGGGTAAAATGAGCATCACTTGGTTTCAAAAATGTGTCCACCATACGACCTGCCTAGCTCAGGATTAAGTAACTTGACATGCAGGTGGATGCTCAACTAGTGGTCTAGATTACCAACCACCTCAAATGTCGGTCACAGTGTGTGAGGCTGCAGAGAAACGTGACAGACATAATAGCAAGTAGCACAGCGGCACCTCAGGGGACGGTCCTGTCTCTCTTCCTATTCCCACTCTACACCTCAGACTTCAGATACTGCTCACAGTCCTGTCACCTGCACACATTTTTGGACGCCTCTGCCATTGTGAGTTGTGTCAGCAGGGGACAGAAGGCTGAGTACAGGAATATGGAGGACAGTATTGTGGAGTGTTGCTTACTAAACATCACAAAGACTAAATGATTGGTGGTGTTTTTTAGGAAGTGAAAGACCCATCCAACTCCAGTCAGCATGATGAGAAAAGAGATGGACATTTTCAAGAAATACAAGTACCTGGATGTCCACATAGAAAATAAGATGGGCTAAACTAAAAACACAGAGGCTCAAAGCTGCCTTTTTTTCAACATCTGCAAAACCACACTGCAGATGTTTTATCACTTGGTGGTGTCTAGCGTCATCTTCTACACTGTACTGTGCTGGGGCAGCTGGGTGAAGGCAGCCAATGCTGATAAACTTAATAAGCTCAGGAAAGTGGGTTCTGTCCTGGGGGTGGAACTGGAGTCTTTGGTGGATGTGTCAGAAAGGATGCAAAGAAAACTATGCTTCTCAACCTCTGCACACCACACTGGAGTCATATCAGAGCCCCTTCAGCTGTAGACTGAGACCACCGAGGTGCACCACTGAATGCCACATGAGGCCATCAAACCGTACAACACCTCTCCCTCTGCAGGAAGGACAGTTGAAATATCGGAAACTGAGAACAATATAAATATTGCTTTTTATTACTTTTTCAATAACATGTCCAGTATTACTTTTCAATATATTGTGCAATATTACTTTTTATTACTTTTTTCAATATCATTGCAGACATCACTTTTCAATATGTTACTGTTATCCTATTGCTGGCACTGCTGTTAGCATTTACTCCTTATACACTTTACATTAATTACTCTATTGTTTTTATTCTCATGTTGTGACTCTATCTTATCTTATCTTATCTTATTGTGAAACAAGTTTTATCACCAAGTTAAAAAAAGAAAAAAAGAAAAGAAAAAGCTATTAAATGAGGATTTATCCACTTGGGAATATAAATGGGCCAAGCAAATTCCATGGCAGTCCGCCTATTAGATTGTTGGATTCCTTACAATGTTGACATGTTTTGTCCTGAGGGTGCTGCTGGAGGGAAAGGCATGTACGGTCCGAATTAAAAGGGTTATTCCTTTTGGGAGCTTGAATTTTCCAAATAATTCCCATACAATTCTGATGTATTTAATTGTTTGCAAGTGGATTTTGGTAGTTATGGCCTGATGGTGGAGCTAGAAATAAGGGTCCATAAAAGTCTACTAGTTGTGGAAACAGAAAGTAAGATACATCGAGGGAAAATAAGCATAACTACATAAACAGTTGTGTGTAGAAAAAAGGAGCTTTACACAGCAGTTTGAAAAATGACACTGATTTAGCTGCCATGAGCTCCTTGGGCAGGTCAGTTCAAAGGAGCCGTCATGTCGGAGAACAAATTGCGGCATGCTTTCAGTGTAGTCTTTGGAAGGGTCAAAGCTGGACCTATCCAACAAACTCAGGCTGTGTTCCCAGCCTGGTTCTTGTTTCCTCAAAGGTAAAATAAGGCTGATGTGATTTCTTTTCTTTCTGTGCTTCACTAACTGCATTTAGCCTAAACTGGAAAGCCCAAATGGGCAGTCCAAATGAGAAGAAGAATATTGTGTGGATGACTCTAAAAGTGAAAATACTTCTGTGCAAAAAAATGAAAAAGGGGAGGGGAGGTGAAGAGAGTAGAGGATGCTGGGGGGTCACTCAGTCAGTCAGTAGCCACCCCTCTTTCAGTAGGAGCCCCGGGGCCTCAGCATGAAGCTCTGACCTGGAATTCCAAATAAATAATTCCCTTAGCCTCCCCACTGAAAGAGGCTGGAGTAACATGCACACATTACATGAGTCAAATATATCATTTCTCCATAACCTTGGCTTATTTAAACCAGTTTTCCAAGTATCTGAAGGTGTATTTCATCAACAGACACTCGATCGCTCTGCAAAGTAAAATCATGTGTATGCATGAAAGCGAACACACACATACACTCAGCGGTATTAATTCTCAGCGCTTAGCCCTCAGAGTAGCCTAAATCCTGCATGTGTGAGCAGGAACATTCAGTTAATCCTTACTAAATACAGCATGAAACCCTTTTATTCTGTAATAAATGAGCATGCGAGGGGAAGGCATGGCACTGTGGTCTAATGTCCTGCAGGACACACAAGTAATTAAAATCCACAGATCTGAGAATTTAAGGGTGAAACGGATGAGAAAAGTTTATAATATATCAGTTTAGGGCTGCAAGCAAGATGTCCTCAACTGAACTTAAGTCAAAATCAAAACTGGATTTTATTTGGTTGGGCTCAGCAGCGGGACAGGATATGAACATGTAGTATCCTTTGGAGATTCCTTATGAAGATAGTTGCATGCGTACACTAGATGAAAAACAGCCACTTTCACTGCTTACAAAAAAATTAAATTGCCAATTGTAAATGTGGCAAAGTTGTCCGTATTCGTGATGAAAGTCACCTTATGTGATAAGTTAAGATTAACTCTAATGTCCAGAAGGAAATTTGTCTTACATTTACACAGAGCTGCATACAAAACATAGTTGAATTAATACATAGCTGACTAGGACAATGCAGTGGTGCACTAGTATAAAAAGTGCTGCACCCAGCTGCAATCACACAATGCATCAATAGTCAATAAATACATGGCTAAATACATGCTTTGAGGCTTTACTGCTCATATTTTTCAGAAAATTAAAACAAATACAGTTTATTAGAGTTTATTAAAACTTGGGTCTTATTTGTATATGTTATATGTTGTATATTATTATGGTTTGGGCCACCATTCCTCTCAGTTATGATGATGATATACACACAAAGGCAAAGGGCTTAGATCTGTGAACATGGCAACGGCTCCACAACAAAGTCCAACACAGCATAAATGGAAATGTTGCAAACAAGCCTGCAGTTCAGCCAGCTTATCTAAACCATTTTTTTTTTGCAGATATAGTAATAACTTGACCTAAAAATAATAGACACATGCTATTACATGATAATCTGTCACATATGCTTGCTCCCACGGCCTCTTTCATATCACAAATCACTTTAGTCAATAATAAGTCATTGAAGATGAATGTGAGATAATGATAAACTCTTGCTACTTTTCTTGTTGCATATTTCTTACTAAGTATTTAAGAGGAAATTTAGAGGCACAACTTTAAAAAAAACTCTCTAAATATGCTTTTTTCAGTCTCTATTTTCCTGTTCCTGCTCCAAGATTAGATAAACTGTGTGTGTGTGTGTGTGTGTGTGTGTGTGTGTGTGTGTGTGTGTGTGTGTGTGTGTGTGTGTGTGTGTGTGTGTGTGTGTGTGTGTGAGATGTTGTGCAACACCCACTGTGAGTATCATATCACCGGGGTTTACACTGATTAGGATGAATACATAAATGGGAAGTTGTAAACTTGACACACTGTGGCATCTGTGAGAGGATCTTATCGACGTGTTCCCTCTGGCCCATGACAAACCACATTAGAGAGGACATTAGTGGACATAAGGGGTCACTGTAATACACACACACACACACACACACACGCAAATACACAAGGGGACAGACATTTTTGCCTTCAAGACTCAAAAGCGCACAATTAGATCATCCGCCCTCTGCCTTCTGATTCTCTCTCCCACACACACACACACACACATGAAAAGTACATCCATACACAAAAAGTGTAACTCAACACCGCTGCTTTCTCACTGGACGAGAGGTTTAATCGGCAACAGACAGAGAGATTCTGGCTGCGGAAATTAATGTTTACTTTTCGGCCGTCTCTATTTCAAGCTGCTCTCTTTTTCCTCCATTGTTGAGAAAACATCCCAAAGGAGATGTGAGATTGCTGAACCAAAACAGTGCCAAACAAACCCCGCTGCTTCATATGGTTCTCTTCAACGGAATACCATGCACACTTGTTAAAAAATATTGCATTGTGAGGTTTAACGTTTCCGTGCACAAACGAGAAGAAGCTTAATATATGTTTTCACACACATGATACAGTATGTTGGGGTGTCTCTCAGGTACTGGCTGCATCTCATTTAAATTCACATCTCATCGACTACTTTATGGCACGTTTGTAAGAGTGATTTAATTTTAAGAGGGATATAAAAAGCTAAATATTACTTGTAGAGGCAATATGTAGAGCAATCTTGCAATATCGATCCAATAAAGTAATGTCACTACATCAATCATGTCGTAAAAATGCAACAATATCCACTGAAAAGGCATTTTTTATGGTGTGTTTCTGTTACTTCCCCTGAAGACAAACAGCATTATGGTTTGTCATGTCTAGATGGACATGTTAACAACCAGGCCCATTAAACTTAATAAGGACCATAATCAAACTACAGGCCGAGCAGACCCTCACAGCCTCTCTCCCAGGAGGGGACCTGTACTAGAACACGATGCAGAGGTCATCTGGACCATGACCAGGAATGTTTAGGAACAAGCAGCAGCAGGTTTGATTATATTTCTTCTGAAAGACATCTTGCTTAAAAAAACATAATCTCCCCAGGTGTTAATCATTCACATGCAATGAGAAAGTCCATCATGACATCAAATCAATCCTTTGGTATCACATACAGTTCTGTCTGCTCTCTTTGCATCAATTAGTAAAGTGTGTCAGACCATTGTAATAAGATACATGTACTAAATACTGGAACCTTATTTACATAACTGCATGTATTTATAGCAAGATTCTTTGCTGCAGAAATTATATTTAAATCCTTCAGACAGGAATAGTTGACTTCGAAGGCGTGCAGTGAGAGCAGCTGTGTAGAGATCCAAATCAGAAACTGCTGCTCCAAGCCAAGAAAATCAATCTGTGTTCCATCACAGTTTGGGTGTTTTGACGGAGGCTCTTGTTTGATGACATCCTGTATTTGATCTACTTACTATTTAATCTACATCAACTAGTCGAGTAGCTCAAACGCTGACAACCTGTTGCGAAAATGTCTACACACTCGCTGCAGTGATATTGTCTGGTAAAAAAATAAAAACATATATATTTATATTTCTGAATTTGTGAGACTGTGCAAATCGTGGCTGAACTATTTTAGGTGGGATGCAAAAGTATTTTTTTATTGTGTAGTTTAGCATAAGCATTCCTAAGATGTTGAACCATCAAGGTTTTGTTCCTCCCATGCAACCTCCTCACATTCAGAGAACTTAGGGAGGAAATCAGGGAGGAAAGGCAAAATGGATAGTGGTTAGGTTCACAAGTTCAAGCCTCTCTGTTTCCTAAAGCCTGTTTCAAAGAAAATATATTGAAACAGGGACATTTTAGTATTTCAAATATATTTATGTATCCCCCAATGCATTGCTTTTTTTTTATTTTTTATTTTATTCAGATTTTCATTGTTGTTGTTAAGTGATGAGGTCTGACTCATTCATGAGAGAGATGGGGGAGTGATGGACACGGGGGGGGAATTTTATAGTGGATTTTTTTTCCCACTATAAAACTTCCAATTGCAACTGATTTGAATCCAGGTTCACTACAGCTGCAATCCTCCATGAGATAATACATTTGCCATGATGACCAGTAAATCCGTGTTTGATACCCAAACGATAATTGTTTCAGTGGAGTATTTTTTAGGGAAACACTCAGGCAAATACACAAGAAGCTTAGGGTAAATGCAGCTCTTAAGAGGTTAACTGTTCCAAAATACAACCAAGAGCCAAGTCCTGGCCTTAAAGGTGTTTAACAAAATCTTTAAATCCACTCTATCGTGTGAAAATACTTAATCTTGTTCTTATTAGAAGATTTGCTTCCTTATTGTTTCTGATGCTCAGACCGTGTGATGATGATGTTGTTAACGTTTTAATGTGGTAATGTGTTGTTGTTGTTTTTGTTTTTGTTTGTTTATTTATTCATTTACTTATTCATTTATTTTTTGGAGAGGATGGTTTGTTTGCACCTTGAGTGTTTTTATTCGTAACAATTTATATCAGTGTTCATTTTTCTGTTTGCATATTTGTGTGTCATTAATAGTAGAACAAATCTAAAAAAAATCTAAAACATAACAGATTGATGTGGATTCTCTTTTCATGGTGAAACCCACAGCTGCTGGCTCCTGGCTGAGAGCCAGATGACCCGTGTCATCGCCCTAGCTTGCATGGCTCAAAGCATAAATAATGGCAAACATGTGGAGCAGCATACTCAAATATTTCAGAAAAGCTGCATTGAAATGCATAATTTCTGTTAAATGACGTGTTTCTAATAAAACATTATTCCAGGAGCTTGTTTTCATGGGCTGAGTAAGCTTGCAACAGAAATGTTTTTCAGTGGATATTTTGCATGCCATGTGGGGGATTCTATCGAAATATTTCACAGAAAAATGTGTCCAATAGCCAACAAAGTGTCTCAAATGCTTTTAGGCTGCTAGTGATGGTTGAGCTCAATTATTAACATTAGAGAATGTTGTAAATGTTACCTTTAAAGGAGAAATTTTCACAACACCAGTTGTCTTCACAACACCAAATATGATGATAATTAGAGTTCAGCATCTCAAAACAAGCAGTTCCTCAGTCATCTCACTGTGAAAGTTTCGACTTGGGGGGTCTAAAGGACAATGCCACCCTTTTTGTAAACAGTGATTCTTCAACAGTGATTTCATAGAACAATAAACCCGCTGATATTCGGGAGGACAGCGTGTCAATGCCATGCTTTGCCTTGCTTAGGCGTGAAAACTGAGCCAAATAAGTGGTGGAGTTCATTTGACGACTATAAAAGGTGACAAATCTCCATATTTGGAGGCGGTCGGTTGGATAGATCTTAACTTGCAAAAAATAACTTAATGAACTTTGCTGCAATAGACTGCTGTTTCCTTCCCGCTTCCAACCACGAATTGGTACAGATTTTTAAAAACCGTAACTAAGATTCTCGTGGTGTTTACTGTTGCGTTAATAATGAAGGTTGCCTAACTTTAAGTAGTAACTTTAACCCACACCATGTGTCAAGTGATCATTTTAATCCAAATCATGATCTTTCTCTAAGCCTAACTAAATGGTTTTTGTGCCTAACCAAACCAGACTTTAACCACAGCGTTGTGATACCATATAACATTAATCATAGTGGATTGGTGGGTGTATAACATGCATGATGCTCGGAACAAAAATTGCACAACATAAGGGTTGATCATTTCTGTACGATCACTGAGATAGCACATAAAGCTGGTTGTTGTAACAAATATCTCTGTGTGATTGAACCAGCATGATAGAAACACAACTATTAATGTGTTAAGTGGTGAGAATGTTTCACAGGATCAGTTGGAATTTTGACCTGCAGTTGATCACTAAAGTCAGCAGGATTCATCCTCCAGAGACCTCGAAGGTCTGTATAAAATGTCATGGTGATCCATTATTAGTTGTTGAGATATTTCAGTTAGGCAAAAAGTGGTGGACCAACTGCACAACCAAATTGACAGACCGATATACTGATATAGAACCATGGTGATAGCATGGGTACAAAAACAGACTTGAGTGATCCTCATAAAGCAAACCGCAGACTGGTTTGACTCTCTTCAAGTGTGTTTCCTTACTTCTTCTCTGAGCTCTGAATACTCTGATGCATTTCAGCAGTGATACAAAACATTCATCATCAAGGAGGCATTAAAGAATTTAAGAACGGTAACAACTAGATGTAAGCAGCTATAATTCTGGCAATGTTAGTTTTCCAGTCGACGGCACAGATCAAATTCTTACACTTCAATAAACATTTCCACTTAGTGCCCTTTTGAGAGAGATTGTTTAACAGCGATTCCAAGTTTCAGAGCAGCAACAGCAGTTTTTACTGCTCTGCAAGGGGCCAAACACGCCAATTTCAATTCACTGAACATCGGCAAGTAGAAAAATACAAACGGGAATCCTCCACATTCCCAGTTGTCATAACCAGTATTCAGTTACATGCAGAGAACACACAGTAGTAACCACCTATCACTGTGGTTGTCACTAAAACAATCAAAACAGACTGATGATGTGGATCAACACTTTTCCCACTAATAGCTCCTCTCACGCCTTTAGCTCTAATGTTACTGTTTATTATCTTACTTGATTGGATTACCCATGAGGCTCAAGCAAGCAGATATTTTTTTTTTTCCTTTTCCACAAACTCTATCATGTGTTAGTAGCCCAAATTTTGATTGCAGTGTTGAATATACGTAGATTACACCACCAGATGGTAAAGCGCTGACCTCAACAGGACCACAGCTCAATCGCTTCAAATCGATCATTTCATGGAAAGAGTTGCACATTTTGGAGATTTCATTTTGGAAGGAATTTCTTCACTTAGTCACGTTTCTAAAGCATTAGGGTAAGTGAATCTAAAAATAGGCCGTGCAATGTCAACATTCTGGCGCCCCATAAACAACCGGGATTAAATTAGCCAACCACTGTTTCCTCTCTGAGCCTCGGTGCATGTGCGCCTGTGGATGCGAGCAATGTGATGTGGTAAAGGCAGGAAGCAGTGCATCTTCCACAAGCTAAAGTTATGGAATGTAAATGTTCCCTTAAGGAAGCTATACTGCTTTTAAACTCACGCTCCTTTACGAGAACGCGTGTTGATACGATTTCAAACTTTACAGTCGATCACTCCGTAAGAAGAACCGCTTCCAGCCGCCCACCTTCCTACTGTAATAACACAGGAGGTGCTTGCTGATGAATTTTGTGCGTCATTGTTCTTTCAACATCAACAACCTGGCCATGGAAAAAAATAAATGGCTATTAAGCAATCACGGCCAATATAACTGTCAGACGTTGCTCTTTGTGTAAACCATTACATCTCCACTTTGTCTCTTTTTCTGCCTTCATGTCTTTCTCTCTCTGCCTCTTTGTCCATGTCTCCCTCCTTAAAAAGGCATAGCATGAGACTAATGTGCACAGGTTGTTGCTACGTGCACACAGGCATGCACACACGCACGCGTGCACAAACACACACACACACACACACACACACACACACACACACACACACACACACACACACACAAAAACATTTAAAAAGGGATCACAATCCAAGAAAATGTTTTGGCATTGAATAGATTCTGTAGTGAAACATTGGCCCTGCATTGAAAACCTGTCTGATTATTTATTAATTCATCTGTAGCTACTTTTCTTCTTCTTCTTTTTTTTTTTTTTGCTATTCCATAATAAGAAAGAGAAAAAAAAGTAGTTGGAGAAGTTCTGGCCCACATGTTTTAAGATTAACTGTATATCCTGCTGTAGAGTTTTTATCTCTTTACAGAAACTATCCCTATAATGTCTGTGGTTATATGAGGTCATTGCATGCAATGCTGTAAATCAATATCAAACACTGCTTTGTGGCAATACTGAATTTTTGCATCAATATAATGATGAAGTACCTTGATTTGTCAGGTATAATTTAAGGGAATTTTTTTTTTTTTAATCAGCCCTATCTGGTTATTTCATCTATAAGAAGTTTCATTATTGATTTTTACAGACAATTGACTCAGTGTATAAAATGACATTTAACCAACAGTTATTCGCAGCCATTTACATACTTTAGTCTTGTAAGAAATTAATTTTGCAGGAACTTCGGTCTTACTTGATTCACTGACCAGTTAAATATCATTATTGTCACACAAGGTAATGGAATTGCAATCTGAGGCCGTTTTGATAGCAACAGAGTGAGGAAGAACATCACACAAACAGGGACTATTTGAAAAAAGACATCTTTGACACCATAAGGGAAAGCTGGGCATGTGCTCAGGAACATGGAATCCTGAAAACAAGCTTACATGTAAATAAAAGAGTATCATATGCACACTATCAAGTGTCAAGTGAGATTTAAACATTGTAAAACACTCTGAGTGGGTCTGCAATTCATAAACATAATCAAAAAATAGTGATGTGGCAAGATACTCTCCAAACTAACTGATGAAATAGTGTTGTTACTGGTCAACATGCACTCCTTTGCTTTCAAAGACTCTCTGAGAAATGGACAATTCAGAGTTTGAATTTCACCAGAGAGAGCTTCTCTATCAGAGTTAACCACCAAATGTCAAGGATTAAAAACTATTAAACTGGGAATGCACGATCCATCCGCTGATAAAGACAATATAAATTTCAACTCAACTAAAACTGCACTTTTAATTTGCATTGGAGAAAAACCAAGTGCATTTCAACTGAATGATCTAAAATCTGCCACAACAGTACATTCCCAACATAAAGCCTTTGTTTACACTTCATGTCAGTATTTTACCTCATGCACAACAGTGTGTGAAACATCCCAACAGACCAGCAACATATCTTGGCTCTGTATTTTTACAAACACTCTAAGGTGCCATAACTTCATGGTCCAGATTATACTAATGACTCCAAACTGATGGCCTCATGTTATCCTCAGTGGGCCGTGGCAGGGGAGGGGGGGGAGGTAGCAGCATGGAAAATAGAGTTGCAGTTGGTGGGAAACTCTTCTGAGTGAGAGCTCCTCCACATCTCAGAGAAGAAGACAGAGGGAGGAAAAGAGGGTGCGTGCTTGTGTGTGAAAGACAGGCGCGCTGCGACAAAGTGAGACAGAGAGAGGGAGAGTGAAGCCGGAGTTGTTCTTTGTAATAGGAAATGATGGGAGAGCTGTTTGAGGGGTTGCATGGATCTGACCCTGTGACTGCTCCCAGTCGTGAGAACCGAGTCCCGGGCCATGTGTCCTTAAGACCCTCGCATCAGCACACACACGCGCTGCTGCACGTACACACACACACACACACACACACACACACACACACACACACATATACTGTAAACGCAGCAAACAGGCCTAAAAAAAACGCAAGATACACACCAGCTGAGGCAGAGAAAGAGAGGGTAAGTCTACAAAAGAAGTGGGAAAATTATCATACCTTTCCACCAGTGCATGTGGACTCCTGCCAACTATGCAGCCTATAAAGCCCCCCCGCTAAAAATAAGTCTCCCAAGTATGTTTTGGTAAGGATTTCATACTTATTCTCACTCAATTTGAAGCCTATATGAAGACAAAAGCCCAAGCAGCCCAGTGACGGCAGCAAGGGGAGTGAAAAATGGGGATTTAGTGGGAAAAACTATCCGTACACTTCATTGCACCTTTTGTTGGAATTATTTAATCCTTACAAGCTCCATAAAAGTTTCTTTAGCTTCCCTTGGAAAACTTTTGTGCAAAGTGTGGCTCTCACAAGGCCAGAAAGCACAGCAGTGACCAGCCAGGGGGAAAAAAATCCAGGTGGGAGAATTAAAGCAGTGCTGCCTGCCCCCTTCCTCCCCCCCAGTTAATTACCCATGTGCCCTTGGGCAAGACCAAGACAACTACTCCAGTTGTCAGCAACAGGCCTGTGATGCACTGGTTAGATACTGGAAGGCTTCCAGGTGCAGATGTCAGTGCTGGGTCAACACTCCCTCTTCAAAACTCATAAATCTTCCACCATCTCCACAGTCTGGTCACGATGTCTGACTCAATACACAGTCAAATGAACAGAGAGAGGTCTCTGACAGAAATAAACAGTATGTTAAAGTCTGCTGATTGCTTCCTCTAACTGTTTTCTAAATGTGTTTCATATATACAGTAGGCCTGGTTCACCACTGTCCTGAATACAAACTGCATTCTTCAAATGACTGAATACAAACTGACACAGTTACCTGCAGGAGGATTGAATTAGAACCACAAAGTAAGACCTTTTTTCACTGCATGAAACTCAAAGTTTAAAAAAAAAAAAGGTTTACCTCTGACTTCCAAACAACGTAAGCATGAGCGCTGGTCGGCTGCACTTTCCTCTGGAGCCACCTCCTCGGGGAGAACAGTGTGCCGGTGCTCCCGGCATGCGCAACAACGGGGCTCCTCACTAAAAAAGGTAAATCCCCGGCGGTATTCCTTTTGGCACGCTTCGCTGGATCATAGTCAAAGTGAAAGTTGGAGGATGGAGAAACATCCAAAGGTATGGAAGGAGCAGAGAGGGACGGCGTTACGGGCTCTTTTACTGGCAACGTCTTGGTGCGTGAAGCCGGTTTCACGGCCAAGCGCTCCGGAGACGCACCTGTAGAAGACGGTGCTCCACTTGCTTCCTCCGTCCTGGAGCCACAATTTCTTATGATAGCAGGGTCCAAGCTCCGGGTTTGGCGTAGCCTCCGTTTGGTCATGGCTTTGGAAGCAGGAGAAGAGCAGGAGAAGACGCTGTTGAGAAGTCCATGAGCGGCAGACATGTCTTACCGTATTTTGGATCTCACATCAGCGCTGCTCAATGCGTCTCTCTAAAGCGCCCCATACAACAATAATATACGAGATTAATGTTCCCCCATTAAAAGGACGGTCCAAGTACAAGCTGGTGAAGAGCTGGAATGTGTTGCATTTGGCTGCAGGCGCTGCGTAAAGTGGAGGAGGCGCAAGACTTCTTTTCCTCTCCCGTGTTCCTCTGAACGTCGATCATTCCCAAACTGGAGTGGAGTGAGAAGACAGTGTGAGAGTGTGTATGCATGAGCGTGGGAGGGGGATTCACAAAAACTTGAAATGAATGTTGTATATTTTGCTTAATAATCCATTTAGTGCCACAATGTTATATGAATAAGCACTGGTTTTGCTTTTCAAATCTCAAAGTGAGTTTGCATTAGAAAAGTCAGCTTTAGATTCCCATTTTACCTCCTGCTCTGTTTAAAAAAATAAATAAAATTTAAAAAAACAAAAAACAAAAAACAAACCTCCAGATGATCATCAGTAGGTGATCACTGCTCTTATCCATTAGAAATCCATTCAGAAAAGCAGCAGTTTGTCCTCATTTGCCTGAAACAAAGTACACCCTGGCACTAACTTTGATTTCTGCACCCTCTGCAATTCTAAGAGTGGTTAAGATGTGTTTCTATAATTAACGTCCCATTTTTATGAGGGTAATTTGGCAAGTAGACAGACACAATTACCCACAGGCAGAAGGTCACGCGTACAGACAGACATGATTTAGGCAGAGATGAAAATAGCAGTATTAATCCTTGTCTACCATTAATCCACTTCGCTGTCTGGGAATAATAGGCCTATCACCGAAGCCTGCTGTGTGCTATTATTAGCTAAACAATAAGTGAGCCACAGGATTAATAGTCGGTGGCTTTCTTTATACACCTGTGCATGAGGCTATAGCCCTGACAATGTTTATACAGATGCTCATGAAGGAGCACAGCCATTTCCATTAAGATGACTCTGAGTGTGCCAGTACAAGTGTGTGCATTTGTTTTGTCAGTATTATGAGCAGGGGTGGAAAGACGCCGCACGAGAGCAACGAGCATGTGTGGCCCAGTGTGTGAAAGTATGGGAAAAATGAAAAGAGACAGCAGGAGTCCAGAGAGGAGGGTGCCGGACGTCTGATAAAGGAGCTTATGAAGCTGCACCGCATGACACACTCACACATATACACACAACACAGCATGACATGACACTGATAACAGCAGAGATAGATTTGACCCTTCTAAAAACAGTCCGCGGGGGAAAAGAATGAGACACATACTGAGAGAAAACACAGAAGCAGGAATTATAGAGAGAAAACATGGTGTTTCGTATTAGTTTAGAAGAGAAAAAAAAGTATGCGGACATAAGCCAACATTTGAGGCATTATTGCACTGAACTGTGTCCACATACTACTTCCATTTGTGGAAAAACAACAGTAATGTGAAAGAACAGTGTATAATTGAGAAGATATTATACAGATGTTCTCATATCACAGATGCTTGCAGCCATCCTTGACTTTTCATTTTGTTGCTTCATGTTAAGACAACATGGGCATTGCAGCACTCATATTACTAATATGTAACCATGGAAAATATTTAATGTGAAACAGTGATCATTTGACATGACTGTCAAAATATATCAGACGTGGTCAAGGTCGAGTAGGAGAATAAATCAGCATGGCTACACGTCACCCAGTCACGTTCAGTGTTACATACACACTGTCCATATTTGGTATACAATAGTAGAGTAGCACTGCCTGAAACCATTTTAAGCAAAAAACTGTCTAAATTCAGCTACAGCTGTATAGACATGGTTTCCTGTCAGGGATCAGTGTACATTTCACTGGCCGAGCCCGTTGGACAGATATGAATGAAAAGGTTACCAGGTCAGGAACAACAGAAATCAAATTACTTGTAGGCCTACATATGAAATGTGAAACAATAGACTAGTGATACATAGCCTATTTTTATCGGTTAAAGTCAATTATTTATGGTGGGAAGAAGAAGGAACAATATTTCTCCATGAGTCAGTGATTGGAGAGATTGGTGGAATAATTCAATATGTCTGCAAACTTACAGGGTAGTCTAAAATTAAAGACATACGGAGTATGCACACACACAGTTCGTACCCTAGAGCGATGTATCTATCAGAGCAAAGATTTCACGTGTTCCTGACCGCACATGTAAACAACCCCATACTGTATGTATTCAAGAGCCACCATATTGTTCCAATTGTGAAAGATTAGATTATTGAGACATGGCAAATTTTCTTTTACTGTCATTTGCCTCAAGGAAAAGGGGCAAAACTGTTTTAACTGAACACCAAAACATGTTTTTCTCCCCCAAGGTAAAGGGTGTATGGAATCCAGGTTGTTTAATTTGTATAGGGACACATGTGGCTTTTCTCTTTGGCAAGACTTACAGTCAATCCATGTTACATTTTTACTGGGAAATTCATGCAGCCCCTTTAAGGATCAAGAAACCTAATATTCATGATGTCACACTTAAACACACTGTACAGTTAATGTTTAGCATGAATTGCTTTGTTTCTTTATTGTGGCAAAGCAATGCTACATGCATGAACTAAAGCTAAAATTACATTAAATTAGATTTAAAGCTCTTTAAGTCTTTGGACTTTACAAATTAGGCAAATTAATTTCATGTAGGGATTTTTGCGCCTATACTGACATCTCCTGGCCACATATTGAAATTGCACTATGAGTACGGTGTCCATGGGAGATCATTTCTGTTTATTAAATTGCGTTTGTTCGTGTACTTCAAGGTATGAGAAATGTGGTAAATAGAAAATATATATACAAACACGACTCAACAAGGCCACACAATGGTACACAGTGATTAAGGTAGGAGTAAAATAGACACATTTGGGATTTCTATCGTACCATACCGTACCTACTATAGTCTTTCTTTCTTTTTTAAAGACAAGCCAGTGCGGTTCCCGGTGGCCGTCAACAGGAAATACGAGGCGTCAGTGAAGGCAGCAAGAGAGGGTTGCCTTGTATCCCACAACAGCGCCCTCCCTCCCCATCCTGTATTTTTTTGTGGAGGACCCCTTCACAGGAAAGCGTTTGGCCAGGAAAGGGTTAAGGAGTTTGTGAGGGTCAGATCGATGCCTCCTCTCCCACACGTCGCCATGAACAAATGAATTCGCGGGGAATTAAATATCATTTTCACAAAGGAGAAAGAGTCCTGTGCTTTGAACCCGACCCGACCAAGGCTAAAGTGTTGTACGACGCTAAGGTAACGTTGCACGCCAGCTAATTTAGCTCATTTGCTGTTTAGACCTTATACAACTCGAGTAATTTATTGTGGAAAAGCAGGGTTGTTTCTGAAACGTTTAGGAGTAACGTTATGAAGCGTCCGTAAAGGCCACTTAGGCCTAGCAAAAGTAACGTTAGCAGCTTTCTAATATAACGTTACGATATCTTGCTCGGGTTTCCGGGTACGTTTGATAACAAATGTTACTCCTCGCAGCGCATGGTTGACATAGTGAAGTAATTTAACTATGATAATTCGGGATTAATTCAAAGGCGGCAGCTTAATGAAGCATCCCAGCCAAAAGTGACATTAATAACAACCAGTATAAATAATAATGTCAACATTACTGGTTAAATATATGCCTTTATTGCACCGTAATAGCAGAACCAGGGTGCAGTTTTTATGTCTAACCTAATAAACAAACGCACCGATACCACTGCCCTGCTAACTTGGCTAACAGTAATGTATTGTATTTTACTACTGTATTTGCTGTGTTAGCGTTCATGCCCCGTCATGTTAGCAAAATAAATATCGAGTTTCAAGCTATACACGAATGCTCCAGCCGAGTTTTGACTATTTATTTAACCCAAAATGTTATAGAGGACATGTTTACATAAACGCAGTCTAGTTTAGCTGTTGCTATACAGATTAGCTGGCAATTAGCATGAACTTTTAGCTAACCATATTGCGTATTTGCAAGGTTATAAGCGGTTGCAACGTCAAGCGCTAAGTTTCATATTGATATTCAGCCAAATTGCATATTAAACAGTAATTTAACATGAACAATGCATCATATTTCATAAGCCTGTCATAATGCTTAATTAGCATTAGACAATATTAATTCAAATGCCTTTTATTTTGTTTCCATTGCACGTTTGATATGGAACCAATCCTTAACTGCATGTTAAGTGTTGTTTGGCGGAGTAATTAGTAATGACAGCTGACAGCTAATTGTTGTATTTTTACGGTATTTTACCAGGAAAAACACCAGCAGCAGTATAACGTTTCAGACGAATGACATAAATAAGTACAATAGATTCTCTTTTGTCAGCAGTTTGAGACATAAAACTATATACAAAATGTATGTAGTTGTGTAATTTAAAATATTTATAAATATATCAAAGTTATCCTGAAGTGTAGTAATTGAGTAAGTGTATTTACATTCCACCTCTGCTGACTGAGCAAAGCATTGATTAATAAAAAACAGTAGCTGAACTTTGAGAAAAGACACTGTCTGTAAAAGCATAGGAGCCTTTAATAGGATTGTGCTTATTATTGTGTTCTCAATTCACAGGTCCTTGATGTCTTGATAGGTACGGATGAACATGGAAGGAGAATCCCAAAGTACCTGATTCACTTCAATGGTTGGAACAGAAGGTAAGCAGATAAACTGAGTTACTTTTACCACTCATAGTCATAGTAGTGTTAATTGTTGCAGCATCTCATGGTCATCAACTTGTGTAATGATGTAGCTGTAAAGCCCTGCTATCACACCATGAAGGTCTTTGTGTTTTGTGGGTTTTGTTCTTTGTTTTGTTTTGTTTTTTGTTGTAATGTGTGTGTTTGTGTGTAGCTGGGATCGTTGGGCTGCAGAGGATCATGTCCTAAGGGACACTGAGGATAACCGTAAATTACAACGTAAACTGGCTCGCAAAGCTCTAGGTCGCATGTAAGTTCATACTGTGTGTATTCATTCAATCACTAAATAATAAATGTAATCAAAATATACAATAATTTAGTATATTTTCTTGCATGAGATACCATCATAATAACAATATTAAATTGTACACATGTACGAAACATCCCACAATCATGTTGATGTTTCAGTGACTTGTATCACTTATTTCCTGACTGCAAGGTCATAATCATTTACTGGATTTTGATCAGGCTGTAGAAAGGTTTCATTAACATTTGAGACAGGCATGATGCTGTCAGTGAACTACAACTACAAGTCCAGTGCATTGCATGTCACTGTCTGTATCCACAAGGTTTAGATCTGACATTTCTATTCATTTGCTCTTCAAGACGGGGCCTGATGGTGTGTGTTTTGTTTCCTGGTGGTAGGAAGAGAAAGGCATGGGCAAAGCGGCGGCGGCGGCAGTCCGGTACTAAATCCTCTCTGAAGACTCTCCCCAAGGAGGACGACAGTGATGACCCATGTGAGGAGTCTCTCTTTGTCTTCTATCTTTTGCTCCCAGTCTACTTCAGCAATTAAATTAAGCTCATTTCTATTGTCTGTCTCCAGGTTTGATTTCGTCTTCGGAGAGCAGCGACGGGGACGATTCCGACCCTGAATCTTCGAACAGCGGGGATAGCACCTTCTCTGAGGATATCAACAAGATGGTGAAGTGGATCATTTTAGTGTCCTTCTCAGTCTAGGGCAGATTGTTAGTTAAATATGAACATAAATAAATAACGAAGTAAATTGTGGCAACGCTGGTTAAACTTCTCTTGGATCTTCAATAATGTCAGCTTGTGCAAATTTGCAGATATACCCACAATGTGACATCTGTGCATAGACAACTACATATGAATCATTTTAGTTTCTATAAACAATTTGCCTGAAGGTGCATATATTGCTGCTTTCAGAGGGTTGAGCCAGACATTAATGTTAAAAGGGAATGTGAGGAGAAGGTCGTCCATGTTGACATCAGCATCCCCGATGTTTTGAAGAAGAAACTGGAGGATGACTGCTTCTATATCAACAAGAGGAAGAAGGTACGATCAGTTAAATCATTTATTGTAAAGATTGTAGTAAGATATTAAAGTTGGATAGAATTGACTTTTGGGGCTTTTCCATTATACAGTTCTAGCACTGCTCGACTCGACTCTACTCGGTTTTTTTTGCGTTTCCATTACGTATAGTACTTTTTTAGTACCTGCTCTGGTGAGGTTCCAAGCGCGCCGAGCCAATACTAAAATGTGACGTCAACAGACTGCCGACCACTGATTGGTCAGAGTGTCGTCACTGGAAGAGTCATGAGCGCGACATCCCAAACAAGAATCAAAATATGCCATTTTTAAATACTGGCAACAACTCTCCTGTACTTTTCTTTTTTTTTGTTTCGTCTCGCCGCCTGCAGCCTTCTCTGGCTCTCTTCTCTTGCTTTGTTTGTGACAAAAAGCCACAGACCGAGCTGCAAGTACACCATCGCCTCGATGTCCTCCATTGTTTGTGTTTGTGTTGCGTATAAAACGAGGTCACGGCAGTTTCGCGCAGCTGTGCTATGACGACCCCGCCCATGTTGAGGAGGTACTATGAAGTAATGGAAAACGACGTACCTGGTGTCGAGTCGAGCCGAGTAGTGCTAGAACTGTATAATGGAAAAGCGCCATTTGATAATCCTTCATGTTCTCCACTCTTAGCTGGTGATGGTTCCCTGTCAGACGAATGTCGTGCACATCCTGGAGTCCTACGTGAAGCACTTTGCCATCAACAAAGCCTTCATGGCCAATGAGAGGTACCGGCGTCAGAGCACGACACAGAACAGCAGCCCACAGCCAGTCCCTCCAGAAAAGAAGTGAGTCTTCACAGAGGAAAAAAATAGTACAGTCATAACATAGATCATCAAGGAAAAAATATATGTTGACTGTCATCATGTATTAAAATTTGTAAACAATCCTTTTTAAAAAAAATTATATGATGGATTTGTTAAATGCTCAGTTTTAACTATTCCTTAATTTTCCCTTATTTCAAGTGAGGAGTTGTGTAAGGAAATGGTTGATGGCCTGAGGATCACATTTGACTTCACATTACCCATGATCCTCCTCTACCCCTGTGAACAAGCGCAGTTCAAAAAAGTCAGTTCCTCCAGGCTTTTCCTGGCCGTCAATGAAAGCTCCCCCTGCTCTAGCAAGTAAGTGTGCCACAAATAATCAAGGCATATGTTGTATAAGGAAACTTGGCTGTGATGTAATGCATATAATTTTAAACCTGTTTTTTTGTGTGTTTGTTTTCTCTGAAGTGCCCAGCGAGAGCGCAGCCCAAGCCCGTTGGGGCACAATCCACCCACCCCTCAATCCACAGACAGCCAACCAGCACTAAGCGACATCTCTGCCACCACGCCCACTGCCCCTGCACCCACCCCAAAGCGCCGGCGCCACCCTGACATGGACTGTATCTCATACCAGTCCCAGTCTCTCAGACGCTCCACCAGGAACACATCGGGGGGCGACCGCCCCGCTGAAGGAAGCAGTGGAGGTAATCAGTTTTTACTTACTTATTGTTATTGTTTAATGCTTTTTATATAAAGACATTGTATCTATTCTTGTATGATTTTTAAGTCATAGTGATTCATTTTATTTTGTGAAGAATCTCACAACATTGATTTAACTATGGAGCTATAAATATAATGTATGGAATGATCCAGGTGGAGGCAGTGCTACAGCGTCCCCACAGCTCAAACGCCGTTTGGTTGACAGCTCATCACAGCCCAAGTTCTTCCTCAACCTCGACAGAAGTAAGCACTGTTGAAAATTGCATCAGAGTTTAACTATTGGGGCTTTTTTTGTTCAGAACCTTTAATATCAAAAGTCAGTGACTATATAAAACTAGTGTTTATATGGATTGAAGTATTCAGTCATATTCAGGTTTATGACAGCTTTTGTTTTTGTAGTAACCAGTTCTGCCCAGTAGATGGGGATATCCTCATTCTTTTAACCGTCATTCATCCCCTCTTTTAAGTGCTTTAGAACTGCTCTCTCAAAACTTCGTGTTGCCTTTATTACTTCCTCTGTAACTGGGTTTATCTTGTATTTCAGCAGTGATAAGTTACACAGCAGCAATCTGTAAATGAGTTGTTTTTCCTCTGTTCTCTCGTTTTACCCAGAAACCCCAGTGCACAGCGGCTCATCTTCCCCATTGCCCTTGACCCCGAGCAAAGAGCGAAGTGGGCCTTTCTATGGCCTAGAGAGCCGGAGAAACAATGAGCTTAATGAGGTGATGAAACTCTGTGTGATGGATTTATTATAACCTGGAAGGGAAACAATGTCTTGCTCAAGGGCACCGAGACTGTTACATAAAAGGCCCAAAAGAGGCTGCTATTGCAGGGAGCGAATTTATGCAACTTGTTTGAATTGAGTTTGGCAGTAAGACTGTAAATTCTGTGATATCTACTTATAAGGCACTGTGAAACCTGACGTGTTTTTTTCTGTTAAATGCCTTTTTTCCTCTACTCCCTCAACCAGGTCCTGAGCTGGAAGCTGACTCCTGATAACTACCCCCTGAATGACCAGCCTCCCCCACCTTCCTACCTGTACGGATCACAACACCTCTTGCGGCTTTTTGGTTGGTCTCACTTTACTTTTGCTCGTTCACTTGTCATCCTTTTGCTTTGGTTTCACATTCATGTCAGTTTTTTCTTCACATACCCCTTCTCCCTATATACCCCTCTCTTCCAGTTAAGCTTCCTGAGATCCTGGGAAAAATGCAGATCCCAGAGAGGAATCTTCGAGCTCTGGTCAAACATTTGGAACTCTTCCTCAGGTAATTGGTTGTCGTTAATAAATTAGATGTATTATTAACATTGCACATAAGAGGTCAGTCTGAGAGGTAAGTGGTTCACAAACTAAGAGAGGGACAGAAACAATGTAATTAAACATAGCTATGCTTCAAATGTCTTCACCTCGCAAAGATGGGAGAGTACCAATCTTTGAGCCACTCAGGCCTGAAGACTTACAGTTTCTCCACTAAAACATTGAGGCGTAATGTTACACTCTCAACCCCTCTTTGGAAAATGGATCTTGCCATCAGGTGGACACAAACTGTGTGAAATCATTTGCAATTTTGTCAGAGGATAAATCATTAAAAAGACGTATTGCTGCATTGAATTAACAGGACATTAAATTCGAAGCACTTTGACTTTAAATGTGCCTTCATAATAACCTACATGGTTCATTAACCAAGGTTTGACCTACCAAAGCATTTAAGCTTTACAGTAACTGCCAGTATTGAGCTGTACAAAGTTCTCATTTCACAAAGAGAGATGGGCTGCACCTGGAAGCCATATACACACTCTTGAACATCCTTGACAAATACATTTTAGGACTTTTGCACAATACCATGATATACTGAAGTCTTCTACTGTGAGTAAGAGTAAAAGGAATAAATTAATAGACAGATATAATTCATAAAAAGACAAAAATAGTGATAGTGAGGAAATTATCAATGCATCAGACTTGCCCAGAAGCACCAAAACAAAAAAAGGCAAGACAGAGTAAGAAAATGAGAACATGGGCAAATGGGGGGGGGGCAGAGATGGAGTGAGAAAGAGCATGTGCTAGAGGGAGGGAGATGAGTGGGCGTTACACAAGCGTGGGAGTCTAATCTTTAAATCCTCCCGAGCGATCTTCAGTTCAGCCGGTCCCAAACCTGGGGGATTTAGGTCCTCTCATTCTCTAATCAAACACACGCAGTACTGCTTTCTGCCACCAAGCAGCGCTGTGGAGCAACACCCCAAGTTGGCGCGGAGTGGGTGCAGGAACAAACCTGTGGGCATGAGAGCCAAAAATACCTCGTGTCCACTACTCAACAAAAAATATACATATAAATAAATAAACTGGTGCTCAGTGCTTGGTGCCATAAAAACCATGAGGTGGTCGTCTGAAAATAGCTTGGGCTGGCATTCATGCCAGCTTGTTGGATAGGGTGGGAAGAGAGTGGTGTGCAGCATGAAGGGATTACAGTTTTCAACTAAGTATGCATAGCCTTCACCAGATTCTTTTTATTTTTCTCACGGTGGGGCAGAAGGGCTCATAAATGGTATTGTCAACGTGTGAGTGTGCAAAATTAAATACCAATACTTTTTTTTTTTAGCAGTTTGAACAGTTCCTCTTGGCAAGGTGTCCCATGCAGTGTCATCAGTATGAGGGGAACCACAGTCAGAAAGTCTTTTTAATTTACACTTACAACTTACATTTGTAGACTGCAAATTACTGGAGCATCTCTTTTCATGCATCATTATTATCACCCACTATAACTTTGATGCAAAGGTTGAAGTGCTTAAAAGTAAATGTCTTTTGCAGTTTCAATTTCCTCAGTAGCCCTGCGATGAAATATAATTTATTAAGGCATTATTGTTTGTGTTCAGTACAGAAAACACCTCAGTTTCTACTCAGTAACTAATTAATATGTTCGCCGTGTTGAAGACATAAAAACTCTGCAGGACATCGGACACAAACTGAAACGCTTGCGTCTTTGGGGAAAGCTTTCATGCTTTTGACTCTGAAATCAGCGCCGTGGCAGACTGTGCCGAGTGGGCAAAAACTGATTGATGTCGCAGAGACTGAAGTGCAGTGCATTCTGGGATTTGGCCACAGTTGATCTCTCACTCTCCCTTTCTCTGCAAGAATGATTATGATTAAGTGTGGGTGTGTGTGTGTGTGTGTGTGTGTGTGTGCACATGTGTATGCACACGTTGTGCTGAGTTACAATGTGTATGCCTAAAGCGGCTTGCCTTGTGTTATTACTTATCTAACAGCAATAAAGATTAGCACAAGCCTGAATTCCTGGCACCAAGAGCCAAAAAAAATGTTGTATTGAAACCTGTCTAGTGAATTTTTTTTCAAAGATTATTTCTTAATATTTTTTAATGTTTTAGTGATCAATTAGGCTTTAATTAACTTAATTTCTTGAAACCCAGAGTCGAGCATTGCTCAGCTTTCATTTGTTCGCCGTGGAGTACAGTCCCATCATTGTCCCATTAGATTGTCTTGTTTGTTATTCGTTGTCAAAGCGTTCTTAAGTTCTCCTCTGATGAGTATAATTTGTTTGCATTGAGATTAGGAAGGCCGGTGGAGCTAAGATGAGATGGCAAGATTTAGAGGATTTGGCCGAGTAGCGGATACTAAGAAGATTCCGGATTAGTTTTCCCTGCTACTGATTAGATGGAAGGAGGGTGGGGTGGTGGTGGGGTGGGGGGGATTTTTCACTCTCTGACTGTTGGTCAGTCATTCTCATGTTCTCTGTCTGTCTGTCATAGCGATTGGTTCTCTGATGGTAGTATAGGGATACATGAGGGGGCTTTGTCTCTGACATACTGTATATACCGCGGGGCAGAGGGCAGGGGGTCTAGGATTTACGTGGAAAGAGCCAGGGATATCTAGGAAAACCAGAAGTTGGAATGAGCTGGGTTGTGACATTAGAGATGCTTTCCTGTCACCGCTCTTTGCTTCATGTAAGCCTACCGTGTCCATGCCGTTTATCATCTAACAAACGGCTTATGTTGAATATTCAGATATCTGAAATGATCTCACAAGATTTCCTTCTCTTGTACTTCCCTTTCATGCCCTCTCTCCTAGGTTTCTGGCAGAGTTCCATGAGGATTTTTTCCCTGAGTCTGCATATGTGTCTGCATCGGAGGCCTACTACAACATGAAGCAACCAAGGCCAATTTACTGAAGGAGATGTCAGCCGTTTTATTCTCTTCCCTCGTCTGTGCCCTGGTCTGTCTGGGCTTGCACACAGGAATAAAAAGCTGCTTTCTGTGCGTAATGCTTTCCTGGACCACCCGTTCTTCTTCACTGGCCTAACATTAGTTTTCCTGTTGCTGTCTTGTGAAACTAGTTGCTTCCACCATGCCACTAACCCACAACTACGCTCTGTTTGTGGTACTGTCTTGCATGTCAAGCCGCCCCACGCTTGCTTCGCTTCAGTAGAAATCCTTCTGTGCAATGTACTGCTCCAAGGCATGTCCAGCGCTGTCAGTGCTATTTGTTGGCACATGCTAATGTACCTGTATGCAGGCCCCAGATAAGATTAAATACTTGGGGGATGGCAACTACTGATGATCTACTTTTCCAACCTCACCTCATTGTCATCTGCTTTGTTTGTGTCACCTAGCATACAGTTCTTAAGACCAGGCTAATGCTTTGACTTCCACACCAGAGTAGTAGCTGAAGGTACAGCATCAAACCTTCATGCACAGTTTTCTTCCCTCCCCGATATTAGATCCTGGACAAAACAAAGCAGCTTTGAACTTGGATGGAGAACCACACAATCACAGCTGTTTGGCAAAGTGTCTCTTCATGGCCACATTTTAAGAGTACTGTGGTCTGTTCAGGGAAGGGAACACTGATTGAAATGCCCTGTGTTCTTGTTCTGCCCACCCAATAAACGTTGGATATTGTGGCTAGTTTTACGCTTGTTCGCCTGTTTGGATGGAAGGCCAAAGGTGGGCCCCAGCCCCTCTTTTATAGTGACTTCATGTAAGCGCTTCCCATGCAGTGTCGCCAGTGATCCTTCCAGATATGATTCTTCTAAAGCTACAGCAAGACGCTCTCTTCCTGTTCTGGAAATGCTTAGCTGCTTTCGCCAAGCAATTACAATTTACTGACTCTTTAAGAACTTTCTATCAGGAATATTGTTTTTCCTCCACATTGTTTTACTAGTTTTACTAGTTTTGAACTTTGAAATGACCATTGAGTGTCCATGAAACATTTTCTTTATTGTGTCTTGCTTTTGATGTTGTCCTGTGCATGTCTGTCTAAATGTCCAGCAGCTTTTGATTTGACTTTGTTCTTCCTTTTCCTCCCACCCTTGCCACTAGCAGATAAGGAGAAGGCACAGTGAATTTAAAAGACAAAGGTCTGCGTACAACATGTCTGACATTGCTCTGTCATTTTCTTACAAAGAGTAATGTGTCTAGTTATTAAGTTATATCTTTTACTAAAGGTATGGTGTATTAACAGGTAATCTTAATATACTGTTGAACACCTGACAACATTAGTATTTACAAATCCAACTTAGACAAGAACTACCACTTAATGATTGTCTTAGACCGATGCCATTTTCTAAACACATTATTAGAAACAATCCATAAGAAAATGTGAGGAATTATTTGCAAATACTGTTTGGATATAACACAAAAGTAATCACGCTGGTTACTCGTCATGACATTGTGAAAATGTAAATACACCTGTTGAGCAGTATGTTATTTATTTATTTTTGCACACCACTGGATCATTCTGTTAATACCCATCTAATTGGAATTTTCATACTTTTGTTACCCACATGATAACATGTTGAATTGGTAGATTACATGACAAGGACCAATAAAGACTTGTTGATAATTTACAATTAGTTTTTCTCAGCTGTTTGTTGAACAAATATATCTGTAGATTCAGTATCATTAATCGTAATACAATTTCCAATGTTGTGTGCAGTGTTTTTTTGTAACCTGGTTTCATTCTTGAATTTGAATAAAAAATGTTTTCTAAAACTCAGCAGTTCATTTATATACACTGTACATAAAGCACCATGATCGTTTATGTCTATACTACCCTCTCCAATTTTATACATGCCAGTTTTTCCAATGTGTTGTACCATCATGTTTGGCGTCTGCTCATTTCTTTTAAGATGAATCAGTCGGGGACATTTAAATGGATTTCAGTCACAGACAGCCTCGAAAAGCACCCTTCTCTTAAATGTAGACAGGAGTATTTCTCACCTACCTTGACCCATTTCCCTTGACCATTGCTGATCGAAACTCAAATATTATTGCCACAGTTTGACATTTTGAATCTGCTGTCCTTGTTAACATAGGTCATCTGTTCGTTTTTTAGGTACTTGAGAGTAATCCACATTAAACAAGTATTTAATCAGAGGTAATAAAAAATAGGCCAAAGCAGCAGGACTGATCTGGCGCTGATGTGGTACGATACTCTGTCACTGTTCCCCTGGCAAGCTTTTGTGAACATGTTGAAATGTATATCTAATCAATGTACCCATGTGTGCTGAAGATGGATGGGTGTCTTCTTGTTCTAAGCAGAGGTGGACATGTTTTTGGCAGAGATGAAAAGTTGATACAGTATGTTGTTCAGAATTAGACACCTTTGAAACTGATAGTCCTGGAACACCATTGTGATGAATGACTTAAATATGTTAAATAGGCAAAGTAACAGGATATATTATTTGTATCGTAGTCGAAGTTGAATGTGAAATATTGTCATTATTGATCAGTCTTCAGTTAAGTTAAAGGGTTTGAGGTTGTAGTATTACCATCCTGTATTCAAAGTTTCCATGTGCAGAAGCCAGTCGTATTCATCAAAAGCCATGTGCCCTAAAGTCAAATATTTTTTTACATTTACATTTTTACAGCTGAATAAAGAAATGAATGTCATACTTGCAGAGACAGGAAATGTATTCACTTCAAAAATGCTCTTTTGGACCAAGTTTATATGACAATTCAACAGCTACCCCCACCTTATGCAGAGATTGAAAGTAAGGCAGAGTTTAAAAACCTTCTCTCAAATCTCCACATAACTACCGCTGTCACGTTTTTATGTATGAACTTATGGCAGGCATTTTTATGATTCAAAGAGTTCTATAAGTCAGATTAGCAGGGCAGTGGGATGCCATAATTACGAGGCTATAACAACCGGCTTTTTGCCCTGCATTTGAATAAGGCCATCCAGAAGAAATACACGCTTTTGTCTTCAGACATGGTGAGGCAACACACAGTATGACCTACTTCATTTGAAAAATGGTGTCAGACCAATTGACAAACTGTAAAGTGAACTTTAGGAAATATGAATTCATAAACTTATCTGACATTTAACATCCAGCAGAGCAACTGTTGGAGCGCTGCTATAGTTCTCTTTAGGATGAATAAATACCACTGTCTTGCATCTTTAACTCTATTTGTTATTGGACTGCTGCCTGGAAAACTTTGCCGTTAGTCTATTCCCAGTGTACCTATGGGAGGCTGACTAACCTTCACTCCCCATATCAGGGTCCTAATGGGTTTCAGTGGTAAGCCCTAATGTTATTTGCACAGGGTCAGACTTCTTGTAATGAACCGCTTATCACTGTAACCCAAGACAGCACTCTCTTGCCTGCTGCTATCATGTAGCCACAGAAGCCACCAGTTCAACCCTCTCGATGCATCTTAAATCGATTTCCCGTCCCGCACCGTCTCTATCCGCTTACCACATGATTCAATTGTTGGGGAAGAAGGTTGTTGGTGGGGGGGGCTATCACCTCATAAGTGCTGCTGCCTGCACCTTTCACCTGATTCTGCCTTTTCTTTTGTTTGTGTTCACCCCCTTCATCTGCAGCAGCGGGGGTCCTATCTTTCAATCCAACTCTCCACTCTCCATCCTCTGTGTCTGCTTTCTTCTTTCCTCCCTGAGTGGTTTTCTTTTCCTGCTTTCAGATCCATATCGCCATCACTTTTTGTCTAATGTTCCCCTCTGATTGCTGTTTTGTCCTTCCTACAATCTCTTTACTCTCTTCAGTACTTTGTTGAAACAAAAGAGAGTGAGAAGGCTTTGATCAGCATCATTTTTCCTCTCCAAGTGTCTGCTTGCTCAAGACATCATTGATGCATTCATCTCATCAACCATCCAGGTCTCCGTCATTCATTTCCATTATTTTTTCCACATTTTCATCCTTGCACCGATCTATGGACCTAGTAGATGGATTGCGAGAGGAAAACGTGGGCTCCAGCCCCTCTTCCTCCTCTGAATCTTCTTGCTCATCATTTGACCGTAGCACTGACCTCACATCAGTGAGCTCTGACCAAGTCTTGACTCCTGTGACAGCTCCCAGTAACTGCAAACCTCTTGAGGACCAACACCCTCAGATGTCTTCAGTCAAGATCTCTTCTGCAGTGCGATACAGAGAGGTCACATGGTGGGAAACATCCTTTGTTGGAACTGATGAGTAAGTACAACAATGCAATAACTTAAGTATTCATCAGGGACCAGGTGAAAATAAGTGATAGAAACATGAGTTTGGCCAGATTTCTATTTCATTTTTTTTTATTTTTCCTTCTAACATATAATGTCATCTGATTTAAATCAACATATATTGAGGGTGTTTGCATATGTTGCACAAGACATATGGCAAGGAGACATAATTGTCATTTCTACTCATCCTAACATTTTCTAATTGTAATTCTTTCTAACGTCCAATATTTTTAAACTATTGGACATGTAAAAACGTTGACCTGCTAAGAGACAGACGATCCCTAAAGTCATTAGGATACATCATCTGGCATCCAAGCATGACTTTGACAATAAATTAGACTGTATTGGACACATTTTGACATGGTGGTGCAAATTGAAAGGGCAGTGGATCACTAATGTAATTCGTATGTGTTCCTTTGAGACCTTTAGATCGTCTCCCATCTGTACAATTGTCGATATTTCATCCAAAATCTCATGTTGGTGGTTGACAAAAAAATCTTTGGATCATCCTGGGTCATTTGGATCCATCCTCTGGGAGCATGAAAGTTAAAAAAAAGCCATACTCCACTTTCATTTGACTTGTAATTGTAATAACTATTTCAACACCTGTCAGTGTACTTCTGTCAGTACCAGATTGCACCGTGATCAAAATCCAATCAGTGGATAGACTTGAATGTGGATCATTTCTGTATCATGTATCACACTGATGTGGTAGACTGCAATGTGATATAACGAGTCCCTTGATACAAACGGAAGGTCTGATCAATATGCTTTCATTTAGCCTGCCTATATCAATATGTGGTTCTGCATACTTTTAAGAGCTTGTTATGGCATTCAATTGATAATGCCGTTTGTCAGTTGAGTCTTGAAAAAGGCATGCTTCTCTCGCCCTTGTGGTTGAAAATTTAGAAACACAGAAACTAACACAAACTTCTCTCAAAAGGATGAGAGAAAATAGGAGGAAAGACACTCTATCAACGCATACAAGTGCTCTCACAGAGACTTGGCTGTTAGCGCACAGTAGTGATGATTATCTGTTCCATCTGGTTTTAATCATTAATGTGTCTGTAATAGAAGTGTGATTCCCAGTAGCAGGACTGTGAGAGCAGATAAAATAAACTCAGCTTTGGTTTAGATAGAGACCATAAATCACCTCTCCTTGAATTCTTCAGAGAATCTCTGTCTTTGGCAAGTGGGAGAACCCGGGGTGTTAATTCATCAAGCCTTTCTTTTCCTCTTTCCTTTATTAGTTCCCTTCTTTCTTTCTGTTCTCCATCACGTCATGCCCTGGTATATATAATTACCCTTTCACAGACTGACAAAAGTCAGAACACACTGACTGGCTGACACTTTCACTATGCATCTAAATCACTCCTACTTCCCCGTGGAGGATTCAGTATCTTTTTTTCTTTTTTTTCCCCCCCACAAAGACTGATTAAAGTTTAGCTGAGGAATATAAATGCATTTTGCTCTTAGCTGGGTTTCCATCTTTAAAACGGAGTGATTGAATAGAAATGGCAGATGTCAGCTACACTTTTTCATAGTGTTAAACATTTCAGGTTTGGGTACAAAGACATGGGAATGTAAATCTTTTTGACAATAATAACTTTTTGCAATTTTTTTCAGAGTTTGCTAAATTTTTAAAAAGAGAAATGATTTGACATTTCAGGAAATACACTTTACTCCTTCTTGACGAGGGTTAGTTGAGAAGAGGGATAACACTTCCACTTCTGTGCATGAAGTACAGAGCTAGAACAAGTAATAATAATAATAATAATAGGTGTGATTTATATAGCGCCTTTATATAGCTTTCCCTTAATCTTATATTCCTCCTTCACATCCTTCTCCTTCACTTCACTCCTGCATTACAACTGCTTCACAACTACTAACCTTTTTTCTTTTTTTCGTCTGTCACCCCACCCCCACTGACCCAAGCATAAAGTAATTTTGCTGCAGTTGTGGTTATTGTTGTTGGAGCCTGCCCCTCTGCTGGTGGCAGTCAGAGGATTAGGATATAGCCGGGCAGAGAGACACGGCAGGATGGTACACTGAGTCATGAGGTAAGATACAGGTCTTACTTACATCTCATCCTCCGTGTCCATAAGATGCAGTGACCAGCTTTGTGGAGTGTACTGTAGGTGCAGTGATTGTTTATTTCTGTGTGGAGTGAGTACATGCATATTCTTATTTATTTTGTAATTTTGAACATTTCATCAAGTTTTTATTTTTTCATATGTTGGCTATTTCATTCACTCATTTATTTTTATATTTTTTATTGAAATGCAGACCTCTCTGTTCAATATACAGTATCCATTCAATTTTAGCTACTTATTGCACAGTACAGATAATCAAATATCACATTATGGTTCCATGTTCCAGTGCACTGAGTGCCTCATTTATTCTGAGCAGAGGGTGTAAGTGCTTAGGTCCTAGGTCTGAGCAGAAAGTTGTTTCTATCTCTCCAGGCAAGCACAGTGTGTGGCGGACAGACATTTTCACAGTTGGGTGGAGGCACTCTGATCTGAGCCCTCCCACTCACCTTACTGTACTAACTGCATTTTCTACTTCTTTCAAGCTTTGTGGTTTTGACATGGAATTGGAGAGGATTTAAAGTCGGGCTGTAGTATGAGGCTGTGCACTGCAGTCTCTAGAAGAGCCCCTGTGTAAACCTACATAAACTGTATAGCCTGCCCTTAACGGTGGACTTCCTCACTATCCTCACTAACCCATATTAACATTTTTAACAATAGTCAAGTTTCCATCCAAATGTAGCATAAACTTTAACTCAATCACAAGAAAAAATGCAAAACAACAGTAGGATGCATCAAGATAGACATTTTATGGTGCATAGTGCTGCATGAAGTGATACTAGGAGCACATAGCGTTACGTGAAAGTCCTTTCCTTGCAATAAATAAAGTGATGCAAACGTAAAGTATGAATATATTGCAGTGATGCCCTTGGAAATTTTACAATAAATTAAAATTTCACTTTATCCTGTCAAATCCAATCTAGTGCACCTGCCCCCACCCACGTCACCGTACAGGAAGCTTCACTCCACCTCCTCACCCCCTACACATACACACATGCAGATGCACATGGGCACTCCACACTCACATTTACCTAGTGTCTGTCTGTATATATAATTTTGCACCGATATTTCAATACCACTCTTTATATTGTATATTTTTCATAGTTTTCTTCAGATGTTTTATTTGTTTTTCTTTTATTGCTCCTGATGTTTGTTTATTTTCTTTTCACATTTTTCATTTTCTATACCTTGTATTTCTTTGATAAACATCATTTACAGTGGAAGGAAAAATGAAGTTTTTCATTGTACAGGGGAACCTTTATTTAACTGCATATGACAATAAACACTTTGACCGTTTTATCTGAGGCAGCATGTCTTTGATTTTTTTCCCCCTTTTTTTTCCCCCCCCCCTTTAAGCAATAACTAGATGTGGGGAAAAATGGGGCTAATGCATTGGTGCAAACAACCAACAATGTGGAAAAGTGAAGCCCAGGAGGCAGAGGTTATTTTGACTTTGCACTTCACTTTTTTCTGTACTGGCAAAAGTGATTTCGACCCAGATCAGCCGGTAGCTTGGGTCACTTAGGTTGTGGTGTGTTATGACTGAAAGGAGAGGGTGTAATTAAATGGAGGATGAATCTCTATTCTTCTTTTAATGAAATGGTAAGGACCTTTGGCACTGGGCAGTGAGCTGTCTGTTGAGTCAGATCCACTAGATGAGACTCTTTCAGCTGAGAATAAGATGTGAATGATAGGAATTATGAGAATTGGTGGCATGGTGTTGATTACCATCGTTGAATAGGGATGAAGTTATTAAGAAGTGTATTTTGCCAATCAAATTTAATTTAAAATCCATCACTTTGTATTTTGCACAATGACTCATCTTCCTCCCACCATTCATCTCTCCACTTATCCATTCATTTGTTTGTCCAGTTTACTAATTTTTCTCTCCCAAATTCCTTTTCATCCGTCCATAGCTCCCATCTCTCAACCTTCCTCCCAACCTCTGCTTTCCTACGCCAATCCACGTAATATTACATAAAACAGAGCTCATGCTAGTAAATGGATAAAAAAATAAATAGCCTGTACTTAGTAGACTCCTTTGCTTCCTTTTCCTAGTAAACAAACATGGTTACATAAAATCAACAAAGCCACCAGATGGACCTGACCAAGGTCCAGTCATTTGGCCAGGAGTCATTTCCAGCATAGCATGGGTTGGAGATACACTCACATACACACATGTATTTTTGCACTGTTACACAGCTGAGAGCATATACTGTAGGATCTTATTTTCATTCCTTAATCCCATATTTATTCCCTACATGCTAACCTTTTATCAACCCCAACCTTCATAGTAAACCCAAACCAATGATTTCAGGAAAACTCCCAGTTTATACTTACATCCATATTAATTCAGCTCTTTCTTTGGGCGCAGGAAATAAACATATTTATTAGAGAAACTGCCAGAACAGTTCTACTTTTCGGTGAAGTAATTGATTTATAAAATGCACGACTGATGGAGTAAAACTGGGAAATAAAATGTGCACAAAAATAAAAAGCTTTTCAGACTGCATTTTATATCTGGTCAGGGAGCAGCATCCATATCTGCAGTGGAAAACTCCAGCCAGATGATATCTGATATTTTGTATTGACACAACATACTGTATCAGCAGATATTTCAGTCTAACCTTATTTTTTTAGTCCTAGGTATATAAAATTAGACACAGGTGTCACAGGCTTGTACAAATCAGCCACATCCCTGTAGACATGACTATAGATAGCTACTTGGCCCAGCGTTAGTGCCAGGTGGCATCTCGGGGGTAGCAAATGGAGCTGGCTTCCACTGAACTGTAATGTGCTGAGCTATATGGCACCTACACTCAACACTACACAGTCATTTTACTAGTTATATATATACACACACATATGATGTCAAACAAATACCTTTCCTTCTCATTTGATATCTAATTGTCACCAGTGTCCCGACACAACCGCTTTTTCTTCAACCGCTTGATTTTCCTTTCAAAGTCACATTCATGTTGTGAAATCCTGTGAAACATCCATTCACATTTTGTTCTACAAAAAAAAACTGGTGTTGCAATACACAACGGCCAAATTCAGCTGTCAAACGAATGATATACTCACAGACAAAGGGTAACTGTTGAGGACATCAGGCCACACAGACATAAATCTGCAGGATAATCAGGCAGCACTTTGACAGGCAGCACTTTTCACCGGCCAGCTGGATGTAATAGAGTTGAGTGTTTGAGAATGTGGGTACGGTATATCACTTGGGTTATCAAAGTCCTGCTCGCTATCACATATGTTTTATTGAATTAGGCCGACAGCAACGGCAGTAGATTCGGCAGTGTGATTTCTGGCGTCGCTGAACTTTTCCTATTTTAACAGAAAATGCAACTTCCCTCCAAATTCCCAACCGTCACTCAATAATCTCTACACTCAATATTGATCTTAACATTAGAGAGCATATAGTGCTGTATATCAGAAGCCATGCTGCTTACAAGCTATCATAACTGAAGATAAAAATGTGTAATGTGTAATATTACTTTGCCTCTGCTGAAAAGTTACACCTCTTTTAAATTTTTATGTCACTTTTTCCAGAGCTGACTTCACTACTTATTAGCTTTCCTCTCAGAGTCACTCGTTCATCTCTGCAATATGCATATTGTATCAGTTTTCTGGACTCATATTGGTCTGATTTAGACAAGATGTGGATGTTCCACCATCACATTTATGTAACAATGTCAGCAAGTCTCTATCCTGTTAGAATTTCTTCCTGCTGTCTCTGACAGTTTGTGATACTTTGTGCAAAGGTGCATTTGTTTTATTCTTGTCGTTGTGAAAATCCTGACTACATCCCTGTTTTTCATCCTTTTTGTAAATCATATTTCACCTTATGAATGTTTTCCAATCTGTGCCCTTAAATTCTTATTTGCCCACATGTTGATGCAGCAATGATCCTCCTACACTATAGAGTACTACTCTCTAGTGCTATAGAGCCATTGCACCCCCCCCATTATACATTTTTTACAATATGCTATAGCACATCCCCTTTTTTCACCAGCAGAGAAAAGGCGAAAGTACAGTAGTTTATGTGATGGTGCGTGAATACATTTTCTTTCTTCCTCTACACAATCAGGTTTTATTGTCACCAGTGATTGTTTATCTCCTTTACTGAGTCAGCAAGGACGACCGCACTATTATGTTGTTCCCTTCTCTTATTGTATATACATTATTGTTGTGTTAATCTCTCACTGGCTGTTCCATGCCCCACAGGCACAGTTGACCTCTGTCTGCTCTGACCAAAGAGAATCGCATCACAATCATTGATTCCCAAGCCTTTCACACATGTTCACACTACATGAGATGCCTGCTATATGTCACACACACTTCTTTGCATCAGGGTTTAAAAGTGGCATGAGATATCTTTGTGTCTGATACACACACACACACACACACACACACACACACAGACACAGACGCGCACGCACACACACTCATGCACGCTGTAAGTACAGCTGCTGATGTCTGCGCTTAGTGGCAGCTCTAAAGTTGGCACACATCTGTTCATGCATTGATCCGCCCGCTCTGTGTGCAAGCTGTGTGTGTGTGTGTGTGTGCGTGTGTGTGTGGAACAGCAGCATGGTTGTGAGTGTGTATGTGTGTGTGTGTGGTGTGTGTGTGTGTGTGTGTGCGTGTGTGTTACGCATACTGTATATCACACATCTTGTCATCTCCCTGATGCTGTGTGTGTGGGGGGGTGGAGGTTTTCCCAACATTGTCCCCCCAGCGATCTCACACACCGCATGCATGTGTGGACTGGTGTCTGTGCGTGTGTGTGTGTGTGTGTGTGTGTGTGTTTGAATGGAGTTTATCCCCGCTGGCCCAGATGCCCTGGCTAAATCCATCACCAGCGGTGCTGCACAGCAGTGCTAAGCTGGAACATTTGGCACCAAGCAAGATGAAAATTAAATAAATAAATAAAAAGAAAAAAGAAAAAGAAAAACAGGGAACACACTCAGACATACACATATGCACACACACACAAAAACACACACACACACACACACACACACACACACACACACACACACACACACATAAATTGAGTTTTGGGATTTTTTTTCAAAGAGATTCAGAGGAAGTGGGTTTTTTACTGGAGGAGTTGGACTCAGGGAGCAGGGACATTAGCTTTTTCTCCGGCGCTCTGAGCCTTTTGGTGGTGGTGGGGCCGGGGCGTCCATCCCACTCTGTCCACCCGCTCATTCCCTCATCTGTCCGGTTGACAGGATGGAGCCGTTTGATGACGATGATGAACTGGGGATGTTAACGGCTTTCCAGTAAGTTCTGATGTCCCTTTAAATTCGTGGTTGTTTATTGTCGTGGTCGTTGTGTTGAATTCATGACATCTCTGTGAACTTATTTGGAGAGTTGAATTTCTTTGAGTTGAACATGAAATTTTAGCCATTGCCACCTCTGTCAGCACTTCCTCATCAGACTGTATAAGCTGGTTTACATAGAAGTGGCTGCTGGTTGTGGGAGCATAAGGGCCTCTGGCTCGGGGTCACAGACACTTTTTGAAAACTGGTGGCTGTTTCAAGCCAGTTTTTGGTGCTTGAGCCTTTGCTTATTGCTGTTTTAGTTTTTATCAGAATCCTGTGTGTACATGGCTTAAGTTTGTTGTGGCTTGTAGGTGTTTTTTTGTTTTGTTTTTTTTTGTTCTTTTTTCTTTTGCTTGCCAGTGTTAGCTCTGTGTTGTGTCTAACGGTGGCAGTGATATTCTGAGCTGAATATTAAGTCATAAAAGTAATCCAGTGAAATGTTTTGGAGAAGCTGATGCACTAGTGAAACTTAAATCACACGTTATGCAGAAATGTAGGGTTCATTATGATTGCACATGCAACATGTGTTGGAAAGTGCTATAACATCACAGAGCAAAATCGTACATCCATCACAAAACCATTTTTTTCTGTAATGATTGCACCTCTAACAGTCATTCTGCTTGATTTTGTGTGTGTGTCTGTGTGTGTGTGTTTTGCTGTTTTAATGGATGTGTATTATTTTAGTCAGAGTGAGTGCATATGTGCACTTTTGCCTCCCCAATCAAACGAGACTGAATGGGATGCTACCACATTTAATAATATGTCATTACTATTGAGATAATAGTTTATTGATGTTTTAAATGCTACAAGTAATGTAGATATGTCTGATCTTGTCCGTGTTATCAACAGATCAATCATCAACAATCATCAATTTGTCTGAGCAAGTTGTTAGATGTGAAGCCAGGCTGTGTTAATGCATTCTGCAGAGCAGCCATATTGTAATCTTGCTCATTGAATTGATGGCACGTGAGTCGTCCGTTACATAAGGCTGAGGTGGCTCCAAGCAGCGGAGAAACCCAGGACCTTGTAATTACTGAACACACTTAGAGATTACATCATGGATTGAGGGGGTTTAGCTAGCTGACTGCTGGGAAGTCTGTCTGTGTGTGTGTGTGTGTGTGTGTGTGTGTGTGTGTGTGTGTGTGTGTGTGTGTGTGTGTGTGTGTGTGTGTGTGTGTGTGTGTGTGTGTGTGTGTGTGTGTGTGTGTGTGTGTGTGTCTGTGTGTCATAAAATGTTATTATATTGCAGACATTTGCATGCATGTTACTTCATGCATTGTTTACATACAGGCTGTATGTGTGTATTCTGCACAGTATAATGTGAATGTGTGTGTGTGTTGCAGGCTGAAAGGTTTAGGAGTTGGCTTCACTTACAATAGCGTGTAACCGAGGCATGATAGTTTTCAGTAGAGGTGTATATGGTTTTCTTTTGAGGCTGCAAAATAAATGGTAAATATTCAGTACAACATTTACTCTTTTTATTTTAGTACTACTGTTGCGTGAGAGACATTTTTGTGCTTATATCTTCCATTTTTCTTTCTACCTTAACATAAACCCATACAGCTGCTGGTCAGCAGTGGACTGTGGGATTGAGGAGGCGCCAGATCACAGCATCATTGTCGAAGGATTACAGCAACAAGGTGATAGGTCATTGGCCAGGAAACATGTGGCCCAGAAAGCAGACAAATGAAATTTAATTCAGATTCAGACTCAGCTCTGCTGTGTCAGTCAGTCAGTCAGACAGACAGGCATGCAGGCTGGCAGGCGCAGACTAGTTCTTCTAATCTTTCTACCTGCTGTTTCTGGCATTCAAAGCACTGATATTCCAAATATTTGAATGTTGACTCAGCAGCTGCAGAAGGAGCGAGACAAGTAAAATCAAGTCAACCTGCTGTGCTTTTTTTCATTCAAATTTGACTGTTTTTTTATTGAGGAAAAGGAGCAAAAAAACCTACCCAATGACAAAAACAGTTTCACCTTTCTTTGCGGTTGTACATGCCGATGATGTTGTGAAGAAAGAGGTTGTATATTTATTGGAACAGTATGGAGCCACTGGATTTCAAATAAACGGCAATATCAGGCTGAGGCTCCAAACTGTGATGCTGTTAAAGTTTATAACCAAGAGATAATGAATGCAGATAAGATGTGAAGTTCAATTCATAATTATTATTATTCATATGAGGTTGATGGCACATCTATAATCTCTGAGAAATCCATCTTTTTTTCATTTTTACCCATTTCCACTCTCATTAGACTTATACATCAGGAGGAAATCAGATTCTCAACCTTGACAATAATTTTGATATTCAAATTTTAGTCTAAATTGAAGGTGATGAAATTCTATGTTTTCCTGTAGACAATATAGCTTTTTTTAATAAATGAAGTAAGACCGTGGCACCTTGGCAGTTTCAACCAAATCTGATTGTCACATTTTAAAAAAAGTAGTGAAGTCATGTTTCTGTTGAAAATGCTCCTTCTTCGATTATAATCTGCAGCTTCTCCACCTCTGTGCCCCGCTGCTGTAGGATGTTTGTGTTTGGATTGGTGGGGTTGGGCTGGACGGGTCCTGAGGCCAAATCGGTCATAGGTCGATTAGTTTGCTGGCAGGTGCTCAAAGTCTCGCCTCCATCCTCCTCCTCCTCCTCCATTCCTGCTGGCCGCAGAAACCCAATGGAAATGATTTGGGACAGCATGAAAAACAATACAGTAGCAGTCGCCTACTGTACTTGGCTGTCTGATTCAGATTTCACAGACCCAAGATCTCTGGTGGAAAATGTAAAAAAAAGTTTCATTTCTTCCTCTTTCCTGAAAAATAAAGTTGCAAATCAAACTGCCAACAGATATGGGGTGTCAGCTGCTAGCTTTGATCTGATAGCAAATGTCTAGTACACTACCTGCTGCTCTTTGCATCCATATGTGAATGTGACTGGATCAAAATACTCAATTTATATTAACTGCAGGTTGTGATGGAGAATTTGTCTGCTTTTTTTCCATCTTGCATTGTGATCTAGCAGCAGCCATGATGGGCCTAGCTTCCATAAAAACAAAGCCGTGACTGATGACCTTATTTGTTCTCCATGCTCTTCCTTCAATGATGCTCTGCACACTAAATTCCTTATTTTTGGGTTGTTTGTTGCCGACTTGATGCCCTACTTTGTTCTCAGTTAAATGTTGATGCTGGAGTTGTTGTGTATGTCTTTAATCTCATTGTTGTTGTTGATCTGCTAATGGAAGCAGATGATGACAATCTCACTGGCAGTACCATTTAGCACACAAACTCAATATACATAGTTTCAGTTTGTATGATTCTGTGTGTGTGTGTGTGTGTGTGTGTGTGTGTGTGTGTGTGTGTGTGTGTGTGTGTGTGTGTGTGTGTGTGTGTGCAGCAGACATGTGGCCCGCGTGTTGCAGTAAGTGGGGATTTGTGGCACAAATCCGTCTCCTGTTTCCAAACAGTGAGAGATCTTTCATAAATGTCACATGAGATAATGTGGGAAAGCCACAATCCGTTAATGACTAAATGCAGATACGACAGCGACTCCGCCAGTTAAGAAACGCTTGCGTTCGGCGGGGTTATCGCATGATGTTTATCTCATGCATCATGTCTACCGTAGTGACTGTGAGATTTAAAACCCATATGCTACTTAGTTGCATATGTTCTGATCCGTGTCCCCTGCGTTTTTAACAACGACAACAGATGGATGAGATTTGGATTAACACATTTTCTGCCGCCCTTAATACTTGTTTGTTACATTAAATTGTTTGATGCGACAACTTTCATTTCAGACTCTGCTGAATAGTGTTAGTTCAGGCAAGCCACAAAGTCTAGGTCAGCTCACAAACCCAGCTACTCAGCTGATTGCAGCCTATCTCAAGTCAGTTGATTTTTCTTCTATGCATTCAATTAGTGAATCTTATACAGGGCACTGCTTCAGTCTGCCTACCTTTGCTGCTTCCTCTACAAGGTGCATGCGACCCACCTCAACCCCAGCTCCTCCTTTACATGCTGTGTCTGACTCAAACAATGCCATTCTGTTGTCATTGTTGCCTGCTGAGTTCTGGCTTAGGTTTTCCATGTAGATTTCCAAGCAGATAAAAAGGCAAGCATGATATCTGTTCTGCATACACATGAAATGCACTTTTTTGCTTACTTGCAGAATCAGATGAGAAGATAGATACCATTTCTAAACGTCATGTCAATATTTTCATCAAAATCTTAGTGAGAAAACAATAAACGCATTGTGAAAATGTCTAACAATTCCTTTGAACAGGAAATAGTATTAGTTATGTGAAACAGCATACATTATATGCAGTAGAAATGTATTAATTGGCGAATCACAATTGCGTGTTTGTCATCGCTATGTCCACATCCTTTGACACTTCTGATTTAGTCTTTTGGAGACATGCTTTCAAAGTGCAACAATAACACAATGCAGCCTCTCACACTACTGTTACAGGAAAAGCTTATTATTTTGTTTATTTATTACTTCCACTCTTGCCCAGAACACTTGCATCATTATTCTGACTCTCTTTTTTTCCCCCCTCTCAACACTGGGAGCGCTGCCCAGTTATGTTCAGCAACACTGAGGCTGTTGCCTCAACAACAACCCCCCTGGGAACCTTTGTTGTCACACATTATTGCTCCTTAGCCTGGTAATCACACTGTTAGTCCCTGCATTCACTTAAAAATCTACTATTTCTTCTCATTTTTATTTTTGCTCATTTAAATTAATGTTACCACTTTAGTTTCTTATTGTCATTATATTTTATTCTCCGCTGCACCTTTTATATTGACAAAAAAGCACTGTGATAATGATGTCCTTAGCAAGACAGCTTGAAAATGTCTTGAGTGTTAAGTGTGTGTACGCTTGCATGTAAGTAATTGCATGTTAGTTTGTGTGTGTGTGCGTGCGTGCGTGTGTGTGTGTGTGTGTGTGTGTGTGCGTGTGTGTGTGAGCAAGTGCATTTGGCAGTCAGAGTATTGGCTCTGCTGGCCGCCTCGAGAGATGTGGCTCACGAAAAAATAAATAAAAATCTCTCGTCAGCACTCAGGCTTAGTGAGCGTGTGCGTGTGTGTGTAATTAAATGTCACGCATGGCTTGAAGAATAGCTAATAGCATTTGATCAAGTCGTTCAGTCTACATATCGGTGTCCATCTCTGCATATTGATGCGTGCTCGCGCCAGGCATGATGGGAATATGTGCATAGCATCCAACCATGCAAGTGAACATATGTAGTCCTGAAGAAGATGATGATGTGTGTGTTTACAGATTATGCATGCCTACGTGGAGGCAACCCCCACAAAATGCTCAGGAGGGCGCGGCGGCCAGCAGCTCGCTAATATGCTGTGAAGTGACAAATAGCTCCCGCTGTTTCCCCACTCTTCCTTATCTCCTAAGTGTCCGCGACAAGCTCCATTATTGAAGAGGGGTGTTTAGTAAGATGACAGCGGGAGGCGAGAGGAAAGAGAGAGAGAGAGAGGTTCAGAGAGGTAGAAAAAGCAAATTTAAGCCAAATATATTATTTGTTTAAACCCCTGCGGAGTACTCGATGGGTTTTATGCATCCAAAAACATTCTGCTTGCTGCCAGGTACAGCAGGTACGCCAGGTAGATAAAAAAACTTGGTTGCTCTAGGAGAACATCACTCTTGTGGGACTGTGGAAAAAGTATGACAGAGTATTATCTTGAGGAACATAAAAGTTCTCTGTATGTTTTTTTTAATGAATGGATGAAGGGAGCAATATACACCATTGATCTCTTCAATTTCATCAAACATGATCATTAAAAAAGTCCTTGCATTTGATGTCAAATATCAAGTGCAAGGACGTCTTTCTGGTTTATTCCTCTTGGACAAACTGCAACAAGTTCTTTGTGTTTCTCTGCAGATTAAGAACATTAAGTTAACTCATTGTAAGTTAAAGTAATCCATTTTCAAATGTTATCTTGACTTTGTCTGTCCTTGTTTGCTTGCATTGTGTTATTTTTATTGTAAACCTCCCCAACCTTGGTGCCTATAATGCATCAAAATAAACAACTGAAATATATTGAAATCCTACTTGATCCTTTTCTGGATCACGACATCTATCAGATATTATCCATTTTTTGGCGTTGCTTCCTTTATTTCAGAGTGCACTGTTTAGAGGTGCCAGGAAGGGGAGAAAGAGCGGGAATAACAGGTTCCCAGTGGAATCTACATGGGAAGTTACAGTCCCAGTTATTGATGATGGTTGAACTTTTTTCAGCTTGTCACATGCAGCTCACGATGTGACCCTGACAGCCACACAAATGACGAAGGAGCTAATTTTACTTGTTTTCTGAGGTCTGTGAAATATACTCTTCCTCAGCAGCAATGAACAAACTTATTAGCATGAAATCAGCCAGCATATTCATTTTATAGTAGCTTACTGTACATGTTAAACTATAAATTAGAAGAAATGACCATACATAAATTCCAAAATATGTTAAGTAATTAAGAAATTGTTATCAAACACTGTAAAAAATATTGCATATCACATTTTTTATGTTTGTTCATACAATTGCAGCTTTCTCTGCTGAATCTTTCTCTTATATTTGCCATCTTAAAAATCATAAATAGCATTATATTGTGTATACACTGTGCATCATATTTTGCCTCGTCTCCTCTTCTTGTCATACTATCCCTTCTTCTCTGTGCCTCCACTTGCCCTTTTTCCTCCCCTTTCTTTCATTCCATCCTTCACTCTCCTTCCCTCCCAATCCATCATCAACTCCCACATCACGCCTTCATCTGCCAACTCGTCTGTTTCGAACACCCATCTCTCCCTCCATCCATTTATCCTCCCTGACCTTTCACTCTCTCGCCATCACAACCTCCTCATCAGTTCTCCTTACATACACCTCCCTTGTTCTATCCATCCATTTCTCCTCTTTCTCACGCCCTCCCTCAATCTGTCCCCCACCTCCCTCGCTTCAGGGTTGTCTGCCCCTATCAGATTAGGCCTGTGTCATAAGGAAAAGAGAGAACGAGAGATTGCTGGTTGGATTAAAGGCGGTGCGGGAATGAAATTCTATGATCTCATTGTTTAGCAGAGTCACATAAAGTTGGTGTATGTGTGTGTGTGCATGCGAATGGTGGCGTCCGCTTTATCCCCTGTAATGACAGGGAGCTGGCCAGGAACTGCCCTGTTGCATGCTGGGAAATCATGCATGTGGTGAGAGAACGCGGTTTAATGAATGACCGATTTGCACTTTCGTTCTATTCATTTATCACTGTGGCGTACTGTAGATTTGAAAATATTATAAATGATTGTATGACTGGACATTAAAGGAATAAGATTGCTTTATAATGAAAAATCCTAAAGAATAATTCAACTAAATAATGCTGTGATATTATGATTTAATGCCTCACACAGTGCTGTGACCCAGTAAAGCAGTGTGTGACACGATCATTTATTTTAAAGACAACATCACTTCTAGAAATGCAAATAATAATAATAACTTAAAGGTGAGTTTGGCTATCCCATGCTAGCAGATGGGATAGCCAAACTAAAATATCAAAGCGCACGTCAAATACATTTTCCAAACTATGGTTTCTGGGTTTCAAAATAGTTCTCATCAGGATGGGATTTGTCCATATAAAAAGGGTGTGTGAGGACATGACTGACAGCTGTCAAACAGCCACTCTCAAACCTCTATCTGATGACTTTGCTGCCTAAAACACTTGCTATACATGTCATGTAACATGCCACTGTAATCTCAGTCTGCAGAGTTGTGTGCTTAGTGTGATAGACCGTCCACGCTGACCTCCTCCCTGTGACAACATAGATATGTCAATTTTATGAATTGAAACAAAGCGTCCCCTGTGAGCGTAATCCAGGAGGCACCAGGGTTTCCATCAAAATCTAATTGGCAGAGCAAATAAGTAGTGCACAGCCATATTTTGTAGCAGACAGGGTTGGCATGTATATATTTGTCAGTGATCCGCAGAATGGGAAACCAAGCTCTGAGATGTAAGTGACTGTTGCAAAAGTGACAGTGATTTATGTATGAACACCACCACTGTGGCACCCAAGGGAATGTTCAAGGCATCAAGGTTCAACTTCTACTGGCATAATAAAGAAGCAAAGCTTAATCGTTTCATTATCTATCATCAGCTGATTAGCCTGATGTGTCATAGTGTGATATATATGCTTAAACACAACATTTCAACTGTGTGACTTTATTCTTCTTGAAACAGCATCATGTGAAAATCCCATTACATGAGTCTATTATGATGGTTAGTTTGTTCTTGTCTGTTAAAGGAGACAGAAGAAATACATACACACACACACACACACACACACACACACACACACACACACACACACACACACTCAGGTATACAGACAGGTTAATGATTAACTCTCCGTGTGTGTCAACCATAGTGGACCACGAGGTGAAGGAGCGCTGAATGCTAATGTGGTGTGCAGCACATGCGCTTCGTCTTCCTTGACTCACTCTCTTCATGCACACACACACACACACACACACACACACACACACACACACACACACACACACACACACACACACACACACACACACACACACACACACACACACACACACACACACACAGTCACTCACACTTGAATGGTGACCTTGGGCTATATTGTTATTCATTAGTGGACAGAGGCAGGCAGACTGCCTTCTCTCCTCTTATCTCTATGGTACACAAACCAGCAGTGGGATGCCAGTAACGTCCCTATCTGTCCTCACTGTAATAAACATCACTGTTTAAATCAGCCGAGTGGAGAGATCAGACAGTAGCCTTGAAAGATAAAAGAAAGGTCCTGCTGTCCTGTCTGTCAGGTGCTTAACACTTTCATTGCCTGCCAGAATTATTATTTTTTTATATAAAAGCGTAGGCAGTGCATTCCTCTTTTTAGTTTTTAAAATTCAGACTGTAAGAAAAGAAAGATGAGCAAAGAAAAGCTGCTGCGAGGCCAGGTGACTCAACTCCTCCATTACCTTGATGTGAAATAATCGGCAGACTGACTTTTTCAGTGATATATGAAACATGGTTAGAAAATGTATTCATTCACATGCAATTTGTGACTTAAAAATCTCCCGCACCCCAATCCATCCTCCACTGAGTGATGACACCAACAAAGCATTTTAACATAGATGTAAAGAGTTACTTTTTGGCCGACCATAGTTCCTGTCGTCCTATTCGATCATTTGGAGCATGACTGTCAAAAATGACCAAACGAATGCTGTTAAAATGTTATATTTATTATGTATATACGTGTGCCTTGGTATGTTATTCTGCTTCACAGTCACAATCATTTGTTATTCCTGAGCTGAATATTAAGCACGTTTTCATCCATTTTTGTTGAGCACAGCCAACACTTTATATCCAAATGTGCCAATCTGAGGAATAATCTGCTGCCTGCCTGCTGCTCGCTGCCAAATCCACCTTTCCCTTCTGGTTGTATAACATGATATGCTGCTGTTGGATTGATTTTCAACATATTATTTCATACAGTAACTTGATATAATTATACTAATTTTAATATTTGTGTCGATGTGAAGACATTTGTAGTCAAAGTCAAGTTGCAAGTCTCTTTTAAGTCTAGAGTAATCATATTCATGACAAAAGTCCACACCACTTTCTATCCTAATCCATAGGACATGCCGCAATTATTTAAAGAAAAGAGGAGTGACCTATAGTTTGAGGTGACAAAAAAGAAAATAGGAGCAGAAATTGTGGAAAGTTTCTCTAGATTGTGTTTTGTTGTAGTTTGAGTTTGTTTCACAATGCAGGTTTCACAGCCAGCACAGTTTGAGTCACTCTGAGACGGAGCACTGTTTATCATATTTTCAGAGAGACTTTGAAAGTCAAATGGGTGAGCAAGTCACTGGAGGTGGAATCACTGAAGTGCAGAGGTAAATTACAAGCTTGGAAGTAAAGGTACTGCATGACCTTCACACACCCCAACCAAAAGTCAAGAGTGCAGACTAGTTTATTAAACCATATTTTAAATGTGATTACATTATGGATTTCTGCCACTTCTGACAGTGTGTGAATTGTAGTGAACATAATTGCTCTTTTTCATACTTTTGACAGTTAATGAAGGATGACACAGCAAAATCTGAATCAGTTTTACATTCACTCTAAACTAAAACTTTACAGATATATAGAAGTTAGATGTGGTACATGAGCAGCAGCGCTCCACTTTCAGGGATGCAGGGATCTCAGTTGAAAACATCATGGGAAATCAACACAGTCTTTGTCCTGTCTTGCATCCCTTTATGAAACCGGTGATAATAAAATGGGGGCTTGTGACTTAATTCACTCTCCCCCAGTTGCTCATTCACTTCTCCCTCTTGGCTCCTCTCCATCCCCATACATCATTTCTTCTCTTTATTATCCCATCATTTTTAAATCAGGCAACTCCTTCCACAATCCAATCTCTTAAACCTAAAGGTAACACTACTCTCACCTACCTGCACAGGGGCCAATCATTAGTCACCATCCCCTTTATTAATCCAATCAGCTTCTCCTGTAGTTTTCTCCAGCCACCCAAACTCCATCTGAAACTACATTATTATCTTTTTTTTCCAGAAGCCTTCCCCACAAAAATTGAGGTGAAAGGCTGTAGTATTTATGGGAGGTTGTCAGGCTAAACACAGCTATGGTCACACTAAGGCCACGTCTTCTGTACAGCTTGTACCATAGAAGCTGTCAGTCTGATTTAATATCACACTGCAGAACGTATTACACAAGATAACGCGAGGTTGATGTCTGCCGTGTTGCTGTAAACACATGAAACCTCTTTAGTTTTGCAGGCTGCATAATGATTTTGCTGGCTGCCTTCCATGTTTGTTGCTCTCTGCTCTTCTGTCAAAGCGTGTCATGTCAGATAGACAGTGGAGTGTGGACCGACGGAGAGAAAATATATTTGAAATCCGGTCGGGGCGGATGAACTGAGGTGCAAAAGATTTAGAACATTACTTCCAACCATTTTGTTTTGAGAGACATTTATGAATCTTCCATTATTGGAGTCACAATATTAAAAGCTGGTTTGATATCTTAAAACTGTGATATAAAAGCTCCCAGTGATGTAAAGCCATATTGTAGATCCAAAAATAGCTTCTATCTGTACAGTATAAAATGCAGGCAGGAAATTGAATGGGCTAACAGATAAAAGGGTCTTCTTTATTTGTCTCTTTTCTCATCCTGAGGTGGTGTGTCACCAAACTTGTATGAAATTAGAGGGCAGAAAGGCCTTTTAATGCCTCGCCTCATACAAAGGACGTTTGATGTGCATGCACATGTGTGCTTTCGCGTGTGCGTGTATGTGGGGCCCGAGGGCGAGGGTCATCAAAGAGTCTTTTTCTGCATCAAAGCCGCCTTCCCCAATGTCTGACATAAAAACTGCTTTGCACTCGGAGCAAAGAGAGGGGCAACACATGATGCCCTTTATTCACATACACTAAATACAGTACATATCCAAAAGGCCCATGTTAACTATAACAATGTGTTTTTGCATGTTTCAAGTTATCTTGAAATACAGAAAAGTCCAAACTGAGCCTCAAACTTTTAATGTGATCAAGTATACAGCCTTGCATATCTCCTTGGGGAAATGTGCATACTCGTAAATAACGATCAGACTGTTCTCAACCTTTGGAATAACTTTTATGAACTCTGAAGTCTCTTGTGGTGTTCAACTTCAGCTTATGTGACTGCAACTTTAAGAGAAAGCCAAAAATACGATCCAGTAATTATTGCCATTTAAGAGTCTGTTGACACTGGGGACAACCACATTAAAGTGACAGGTGAATTAAATAACTCAAAAGCTGCCTTGATTAGGATTCCCGTCAGTGTGTGCTGTTACAGGCTTGCAGAAACTCATAACATAAAAAGAATGATAGTGAGAACAATGCACTAACTCAATCTGTCTTTCATAGAAAAACTAAAAACATGTACTTCCTTTCATTACACGCACAGTAAAGTTGAATTGAATTACATGGAATGCTAAACATACTTTCCACTCTTTTGCATTCAATTAAAGTTTATCGTCACCACCGAGGTTCATCTGTGTTTTGTCCTTGGCCCCTCGTGGCAGAAAGCCAGCAGGAGCAGCATCTTGCTAAGACTGAACCATCTGTGCGCGTGTACATATACAGACACACACACACAAAGCTCTGACTTGTCAGAGTTTGATGACAGGCTTTGTGTGTGTAGATTTGTGTACGTGCACAACCAAGACAGCAAGTCCTTCAATGTTCTTGTCAGAGGCAATATGCATATGTATCTGTAAAATTTATTGATATTTAGACAATATATTGGTATTAAACTTGCTAAAACACACATCAGAATGAAGTTGAAAGTAGCGATGAAGATATTGGACCCTATCTTTTGGCATATTTTGAAATTGGCTTTGTCAGTCTGTGTGATGCTTTGATGCTCATTGCAGCATGTGTAGCGCACAGGTGTGATCAGAGGTGCAAACAGGTGGGAGGTTCGTTCACATGAAGGTTGTCGATTGTGTTTACCTCAAATAGAAAGTGATACAGGCTGCTAGAAAATAACTCTACATTCATCCTGCTGGTCACTTCTAACTCAGTATGAACTCTAGGCTAACCGTGTTTATGTGGGAGAAGTCTGAGTACTGGGGCTCATCTGTCTTGTATATCATGTGATCCTTTCCTTACTCTAGTTTTAGTGCGCTCTGCTTCATTTCACAATATTATCATTGTAATCATTGTACTAGTTAACTGTTAAGAACCTCACAGCAGCTGGCTCGGCTCCAGATTTGTAGTGCTGTGTGTTCATATCGCACTGCTGTGACAACAATATGATTTCCTGACGAAGCATTTCCATTTGGTTCCATTGGTTGAGCTTTTATTTCCATGCTTCACTTTGATTGCCTACAAATATATTTATAAATCACCACACCCTTCCATTTATATTCCACTGAACCCAGACTTATCACTTGTGAAAAACAGCATTCCGAAGCATTCTGCAAAAGATAACTGTATGTTTATCAGACCTTCTTACTTTTCCATTCATTAGAGAAGCAATCACTGTTAATTTCAAAAAATAATGCAGAGCCAAATGTTTCTTCTGGATGAGTGTCAAAGAGCCCGTCTGTAGTCTGGAAGACTAATGCTTGCTTGCGTCATGTGATGGTGCTCTGTATGAGTATGCACACCCACAAACTCACTTAGTCAAACCAAACTGAGGTGAAAAAAAGAAAAAACCTGAGAGATGGGGTCTTGCTCCCATCAGCGTCCCATTCTGCAGAGTCAGCTTTCCTCTGCCCATCACCGCCCCACCCCCCCTTCCCTCCCTCCCCGCTCGTCTCTCTCAGTTGCTTTCTCTTTACAACCAAAGCACTTTTACTGTCTGTTTTTGTCCCTATACCATCTTTCATCTTGATTTCTTCTTCGTGCACCCCTCCTTCCTCTGTGTCCTCCTTCCATCCTCTCCTCTGCCCCGCAAAGGGACTCGCAAGACCCGATGAATGGAGGGCAAAGCCAGAGCCAGGGACCATCCGTCATCCATTCGCTTCGTCCCTCCCCACCCCCCCCTCCTCCCTCGCTCTCTATCCCACCCCTCCTCCTCCATACTCCCTCCCTCCTCCTCCTCTCTTCTCTTCTGATTGCCGCGGCTAGGATCACTGCACTTCTCCATGCGCTGAAATGGAGAGCACTCAGAGAAGGCTCATTGCAGCCCAACTGAGCCAGGTGGAGACAAGCTGAAAGGACTGACTCGTCCCAGAGAGAGCAGAGGGGTGGGAGGTAACCCTCTCTGTCATCACTTAAGATTATTGTGGAAACACAGAGTATTGGACTGCCTGTGTGCCGGATGGGGCATGCAACGGATGTGATCCTTGCTGTCATCTGAGTTGATTTTCTCGAACTGTAAGAAAAAACTGAGTTATGTGTCTGAAAGGCTTTTATTGACTATTGATATGGATCCGGGTTGAAACTCGATTGTCTTTGAACGTGACGGAATTTGGATGTGGATTAGAATGCCGATGTGGAGCACTTGAGTTTTTGGGACGTAGCACAGGACCACATGGACATGTTTGGTTTCTCCAAGATGCCAAAGCTGTCTGGGTGAGTGTGTGTTTGTGTGTGTGAGTGTGTGTTGAATTTCATACCTTAAAGGCACTGTGGGCATTTTCTTTTCACAGTCACATAACATCTTCAATGAGTAAATGGAAGTTCCCTCAGCATATCTTTATGCTTGAACGCCTGCGTGTTCCTTAACGTGTCATTTTTCTGAGGGCTCAACAACACACTGTGTGTGATTACAATATAATTCTTTAAAAAACTTTCTCGACAAGTTTCTTGGGAACAATGGTGAGGTACTCATCAATGTCTAACCAGTATAAGATGTATTGTTACCTTGAACAATTTTCTCCAGGTTTCATAGCCTTGTTCTGCTGTATGTCCAAGAAAATACCCCATCATTCACTCTGCCTTCCATTGTGTGTTTCACCGACAAAGTTTTATGACTCTTCCAATGAATAAGTATTTCAATTTCGAGACTTTATTGACAAGGGTAGAACAAATGTTTGCTGAAGAAATTGATGTATTTCATCCTGTCTAACTAGCAGAGGCTTGATTGTGTTTTCTCTGGTATTATGTGTGTTGTTTGCGCTCTATGGTTCACATCCTACTAATATATGAATATTTACAACAGCAGCAACTCAGCAAATATAGGAAATGAAAAGAGAAACAGAATCAGAGAGAACATGGACCAACCAGATATTGCGAGGGATTAAGGAAGAGATAGAGAAACAAGAGAGGACAGACAATGGTTACTGAAAAGGATGGGAACACAGTGAGCGAGCGGAGGGCACAGAGGCAAAGGAAGGGTTGTAACCAGACTACTAAGTACTGGTTTAAGGGGGTTTACCCTCAGCAACCCTATCCATTCCCCGTGATACATAACCACACCCACTTACACCAATTATAAAGCAGTTCATAGGCTGAGGATTCAGACATGACATTAAAGGTCTGATTGGATAGTTGAATACCTTCCCTGATAACATAATGGCAGCAGTGCTGAAATGTTAGATTTTTCTGACAGCAGGATAAATTGGCAATGTTCCCAGCTGTTCAGAAATGTAGAGGCATTGATACAGTAAATAAGCAATTAGTCAGGCTAAACACTTGGGATAAACTCATTGTGCTTATAGTTTGTCTCAATTTCTTTTTTCTTTTGTAATGCTGTGCTTGTTCAAATGTGGCTGCTTAGGTAGAGTTTTTGAGACAGTTTTTTACCCCAAAAAATGTTGCTGTATCTTGTTTTCATTTCACATATCGAACAAGTTGAAGTGAAGCTACCTCAGGCCAGAAATGTGAAGAAATTCTTAAGAAGTCTTAAGGCAGGAGCAGACTCAAGCAGACACAAGTCAGAGCTGCAACAATAATGAAGGGCTCAGCACACAACAATCCCTGCTCACTGTGGTTTTATATGTCACACACACACACACACACACACACACACACACACACACACACACACACACACACACACACACACACACACACAGACACACAGACACAGACACACTACACGACATACATAAATACATGTTTGCATGATCCTTGACTCATGTGTGGTCACGTCTCTAAGCCCGCTAAACATGTCTCATGACAAATCTTTTAAACCTACACATATACTCTGTGGTTAGTGCATCTTCTACTCCTATTAAAGAAAGGCAGAAAAAACAGATAAAAACGGAAAGTAAAATAACTAAGGAAAGGAACAGTATATAAAATTCAAATATACACTGAAGTTTCAACAAAGTTTGGAGCCTCACATCTGCCCTTACATCAAGAAAGTTTGATACTACAAACAGTGTGGTCAGAGTTGTTCATGAGTCCATGAAGTCCAGGTTATGTCTGATACTAAGGATCTTGTGGAAGCTACTTGAAGACAAGGCTTATTGTGTTGTGATTCAGCATCATAGCTAGCAGATGCACAATGTGATGTCTTGGTCGAGTAAAGAAGATTATGAAAAACATGACTTTGCTTTGAAATAAATCAAGCTGCCAGCTCAAGGCCAACCTATGTTGCATGTACAACTGAGTCTGGTACAGACTGAATAAATGCTTAAATGCTTGGACTTTTGAAACATCTTTAGTGTAGATATGGAAATATAGACAATCAGCATCAATATTTATAAATGCAGATATTTTCTTTTGAATAGTTTTTACCTTGAAATCTGATTAATCCTGATGATTCTTAAAAATACTCCCACAAAATGTGGCTGAAATGTCCATTTGGATTCAAGAATGAATGAATTAGATCAATTAGATGAATTGGTGATCAACATTATAGGTCACTTTAACCTCATAAAACCTGTTTTTGGCTATAACTCATTAATTCATGGTTTCATACAAATGCCTAATATGATAAAATGATGATGAGAATACCTTTTATATCCAGAAGGTCAGAGGTCAACTCCACTGTGACACCAAAATGTTCTGCAATAATACGTTTCTGCCCATTATTCAACACCGTAACTCAGGAACAAAAGGGGAGCTTGTGACCACACAGACATTAGAGTAAAATCAAACTTCTATTTAGCCTTTCAGGTGCTATAAAGAAATAAAGAAAACTTTTTTCTTTCCTTTTTTTCAATAGCTTAGAAAAAGTTATGCTTAATTACCAAATCAGCAAAACAAATAAGAAAACTAAAGCAAAACACTCAGCACTCATTATACTGATAACATTTAAAATGTCTTAAACACAGCTTGGAAATAAGCCTCTGCTTCAGCTGAACTGTTCTGATGTTTACTCTGAGCTCATTTCTATTCTATGTTGTATCCCCATTCTCTAAATCATAAGGACAGAACTTAACAGTTAAAAAGTTCCCTAAATGAGTTTCCCCTCAACTTTATTTCAACAAATAGCTACTCCAACACAACACATAAAATGAAGAACATTCATATTCCGCACATCAATATAGATGAAAATATCACACACTACAGAAGCAAGTGCCTAAAGTGTTCATTTTCTCTACTGCATAGCTGTATTATCACATTTTTATTTGTATATGACTGCTAATTTGATTAAATAGCCTCCATTCCTCATAAGAAGTGTTTCCCCTCCCCTCGTTTTCCAAGAGATTTTCGCTCATGGGAAGCATTTGCGCTTCTCCATATGCATTACCATTTTGTCAGCCAGTCATAATGTTCACCACATCCATTTTTTTATTTATTTTTTTACAAATGTGGCTCCATCCGTTGCAGACAGAGTGGAAAGCATCGGCAATGAATAACTGCGTAACGCTAACAGACACCGAGAGAGTATTTTGTATCGCTGGCGAGTTAGCTGCACTTTGCTAGCACCCAGATGGCCAATGTGTGTATCCATGAGCTGTCATAATACAATTTAGGAGCCTTCTGTTTGCAGATGGTGTACAAGCCAATTTTGCTCCATAAGCTTTAATGAGAAGTTGTGGATCATTTGTCACCTTTTAGTGCTCATAATAAATCATTCATTGTACGATGGGAAATAAGACATCTGCATCAGGTGAGAGGGTTGTGTGATGTTCCTGTTTTTTGGTTTGATGCTCTTGTTCTATTTGTGGACTAATTTGAGTTTTGTCATCACACATCTGGCTTTATATCTGGAACATTAACCCAGTCTCTTTTATCTATTTGAATCTGTGCCTGCGAAACACAAAGGCAGGACGTATCAGCGTTTGTAGTGTGGGAAAACCTTGGCGTTAGTGTGTTGGCATTTGGCAACAAAACTAGCCAGCAGGGCTTGTTTGTGTTCTGAATATCAGATTACAGTTATGCGTGCCAAATTGCCCTCTGCTTTATGCCAACGCATGCTGCTACTTCAGAGGGCAGAGATCCATTGTATTGAGAGCCATCTGACAAGTCGTGGTGTCTTAAAGAATATAGTGATTTTCAATTTGGAGTAAGTCAGGGGCCTCATTAGTTAAAATGGCCCACGACCATTTCATTATTACATCAGAAAGTGTGATAAGGAAAGTCCAACATTTTGAATGCAGACTTTGTGCCTTAGCTTTAATCATAATATTGTATGGGAAATTTATGACGGCACTTAATGTCAACTTTTCCATGTTCTTGTTTAGATATCAGTAGTGTGTGTAGATTTCTATCATTGCAGTTCTAGAACAGTTTGCAATGTGAAAGATAGGAGACAAAATCCACATCCCTTGCTAAGTGTAAAAGAAGCTGCAATGATTAGTTGATTAATCAATTAGTCGGTCAGCAGAAAATTGAATGAATGAATTGTTTGGATTCGATTTTTCTAAGAAATTAAAAAAAACTAAAATCCCAGCTTCTTAATTGTGAAAGACTTCTGATTTATTTAGTCCTCTATGACAATAAACTGAATCTGGCTGGGCTTTGGGAAACAGGAATTTACTTTAGGTTTTATTCATGTTTTTCACCATTTTCTTACAATTTATAGATCAAAGGACTAATCCATCAATCAGTTGTAGCCCTGGTGTAAAAATGAATATTAAAGGAATGGTTCAATGTTTGAGGACATATTGTTATTCACTTGCTTACGTGCATATACAAGAGTTTGTCATCTAGTTCTTGGCCAAAATGATGTACGTACTTTGAAGTTGAAGTTAGTGTGAAACATAAGCAGTCGGTCAAATCAAGCGTCACTTCCAGATTTAGCATCATTTTAGTGCAAAATTTCCTCCTCACTCTACATCCAGTATAAACAGGATACATGACTGTTGCGACCTTTAACAATGTACAGTTTTAATCTGCATTATGGATATGTGGATATTTTATTAAGATCAACTTTGGAATAGCCTTTAACATCACATCAGATGGCTGAATAGCTAAAAATATCCATCAGCCATGTGTGTTTTCCACCAAACTGGCTGTAATGTGGTGTAGGTGGACATGTTGCATATAAGACATAATGTCAAAACACACACCAATCAGAGAATGGGAAAAGAAAAAGAGGGGGAAAAACCAACATCAGGCTACATGGCAACCTCCCCCACTATATTTCTCTCTTCTCACTCTCTGTCTGTAACCCTTAAAGTTGCACAATTTTCTTGATTTGAGTCTAGATAATCCTCCTAAGGGATTTGGTCGGTGATCACTGCAGGAGGTGCTGGCAGGGTGAGCACACAGTTGGCTGTTTGATTCAGTATATATGAAATCACATCACACATTTCTCTATGTCTCTCTCTCTCTATCTCTCTCCCTCACCTATCTGTCTACTTTATGTGGTAGCACATCCATCCACTTATCTGTCCATCTATCTCTGCCTGTAATTTGAACCAAGTACATTCTGCCTCAAAGGTGTGATTCATCTTCCAAATTTCAACTGATACGGTTCTAGCTGCCTGTGTCAGGATGCTGAAATAAATTTAAAGGTGTGATTTGTTTACATATTGTTTAAAAAGAAAGAAAAAAGAAGGAAAGAAAAAAAAAAACTTTTAAGTGCAAAGCCAGAGTCGCAAGTTTAATTTCAACCTGACAGAATAACACATTTGCTATCTCCCAGTGCTCATTTGATAAAAGATACCAGCTCTGAAATAGAATGCTTTAATCAGTCCTTCATTCTTCACCAGTGTCTTATGCAGGGGATTCATTTCCTGGTGAACACTACTATTTTGTTATGTTGTGATTACCACATTTACTTTCCCTAATTCCAGGCATCTCTCACACAAGATAATACTGGAAGACTGGAGCGATGTGCTTCCTGCTCCCACTCCCCTTTGACAAGAGACAAAATTCGATCAATTATGCAAACGAAGCAAAACCCATTTTGTTTCTTGCTCCGCACAGATCAGAACTTCCTTCCCTCGTCAGTGCTTCACAAAACCAAATAGCTTTTAGAGCGAGCGTCATCTCTCAATTACAATGTTATTCTCAAACAGCAAGCGCACTGAAATTCAGAGACAATATGATAGATGATGAGTAATGCAAAAAAAGTGGTGCTTGTATTGAAATTGTACCCAGAGGAGTGAGTCACACGTGCTGTAAATATTAAGAGACTTTGACATACAGCATGTGTTTCTCTGTTAGCACTTTTATGTCTCATGTATTCTGCATGGAAGCCATAGTAAGGAGGGAACACTGCTTAGTACATTTAAAGACATATAGGTGCATTGGCTTTTGCCTTGTTGCAACCATACTGTGACTACATAAGTTCAAATTGAGGCATTTCCATTTGCTGAGATGACCTTCTCCATGTTCCCTAATGGCCATCATAACACGACATGAACTGCTGCTCAGCTTTGGGTTGAACCCCATAACAATCTCTGAGAACAAAGGCACCAAAACCACCCATGTATCCCAAGATGATTCACTCCAATGATCTTCTTTCTGAAGTTTCTTAAGCTCCACTGCAGTATGTGCCATGTAGCTGTATGTAGCTCTATAGCTGAGAGAATGATGGAGATTTCTGTGTCGATCCGTTGGATGGCGGTACTTGTGATAAGCTAAATTTACAGCCTTAGCTCAGCAGGAGCACTTCTTTGATTTTGAAAGCAATCACCAAACATAATCAAGAACAAAATAGTCCTTTAACAAGCTATTTCGGATATTACAGTTTTTTTTAAAAATCTACTGCCATCCATATACAATGCAGAACTAGGCAAAGGCTCACTTTAATTGTAACTCACAACTTCCGTCTAATAATTCCAGCAAAATAACGCTTTTCAAACATGGTGCTAACATGTTACATTTCCAGTACATTTAGTAAAGTGCATGTACTGTTCCTTTCCCCTCCGCTTTCCATACTGTTCACCCTTACAGCTGCCTTTGTTCCCTTTTTTAGATGAATGCTCATGAATGCATTCAGTAACGTACTGTAATGTATGCCAAAGTGTTAGCATAAAACACCAAGGACACATGAGTGATTTTGGCATCTGTGTTCTCATTATATAACAAGAACCATGACCTCCAAAACTATGTCTTTCTTCCAGTGATGACTCAATGTTCTCAAAATACATTAAAAATATATCCACACGTACGACAACTCACATGCGGTCAAGTAGAGTGACCAAAGTATATAAAGATGTTTCACAGGTCCAGCCATACTGTACCGCCTCTTAGCAAGCGCATGTTCAATAATTGATCACTTTGGTCCGGTTTTACTACGCGTGGGGAGCAATTCTGTGGTTGTAGGACACGAGCAAAGTTAAAAATACCATCTCCATCTAACATTTTATATATTGTCTTACTCTCTCCCTGTGTTTTACAATGTTTTTTTCTGAGTGTGGCTTGTGACAGGGAAGTAGAAAGCATAGTGGAACACATTAATCAAACATGACAGGAAAAAAAAATATCTTTAATTTATCGTTCAACAAAAATTTGATTTGCATTTGTATTGAATAAGTGGTTTCATATCCGTTGGGGTTTGTTCCATCTGAGTGTCACACAAGATGTCAGTAGTTATAGTAATGTAGATTAAATAGAGTTTTAGAAGACTTGCTTTCAAATTAACCCCTATCCACCAGTCTGATCTGTCTCCTGTAAGAGTGATGGTTAAAAGAAAAAAAAAATGTGGGAGAGAAAATAAAGACATTTTATCATAACAAAACAGTACAAAACGTGTCAATGCATTTAACAACTGTAGTAAAAATGTCTGAAGACAACTGAGTGACAGGCCAACTGATGGACGAACCCATGCTGAATTCAGCCAGTTGTTCTGTTTGCTGATACATCTGTTTGATAAAGAGGCTCGTGGAGCGATTAGTTCTGCTCTAAATACTGTCACATAATACTTAAGTGCCACGGTGTATACTCAAAGCTACACTGTGACACACACCCAGTGTATTGTAAACCTGCATACAGTACAGTATGCATACTTGCACATGCACACGCGCTGAAACCTCATATATGCATGTGTAAACAGAGGATCAAAAGTCCTAAGACCATTGCTTCACTGATTAGGCATGGTTATTATTGCCTCTAATTTGATTGAAATCACATGACTAATTCAATTTCAAGTAAATTGAATACTTCAGTTGTCCTGGTTGTTTGATGATAGCAGAGTGAAGCTGGTTGGTGATGAGTTAGAGTTACAACTGATCTCCAAGCCTGCATTTTTCATGTCTAAGTTCAGCAAAGAAAACCCAACATGATTAAGCATCCTTTTATTTACAGTTTCAATTATTTCTTCTCATTCATCAGTGCTTACATACTGCCCTTTTTTTTTCTTTTAATGCACTTGGGAAAGGAAAGAGATTCTCATTCTAACATTATGATTAAAAAAAGCAAGACATGAGCACAAGTGTCTCTTATTCATCCTAATGATCACCATCCTCCTGTGTAATCTTATTTAAGCAGCGTTTAGCGACGCTTGTTCTGCTGTGTTATTTTTAGCCCATGGAATTATGCTTCGATGTTTGGTGCAGATGTTCCAGTCAGATGTGATGTTTGCGCCTCTATGTATTTTGACACAAATGCACCCAGTGACAAATGAAATCGCTCGAGTGCATTAGGGAGGTATTTAGTGCATACTCACACACTCTGCAGCCATGGATTTTTTTTACACATTGCAAGCAGATATGCATGTGCACATAGCGTGCTCTTTCTTTAACCTTTCCGATTGACTTGGAACAAATAGACAGAGGTAGTCGATGCTTGGTTGTCATTATGTCAGGCGAGTGCAGCCAACCAACCAGAAAGTAACTGGTGGTGAAACTCCCCCATAGGCATAACCTCAGCTAAAGTAGCCTACTACTCCACAATGCAAAAGAGAATAGGAGTAAAGACTGTGACACAGAAAGCTAATGGCATGGCTAAAAACAGTTTTAGAATGAAGCATGGATTGAATGTGTGGTCATGGGTATGTTATGATCAGTGATAAATAAGTTAAAATCTGAAATATATCCAGAATGTTGGATGTTATCGGGTATCCAAAATCAACAAACATATCTTTCATTGATTTAAGTGTTTAGGGTTTTATCATGCCATCATTCCCTCTCAGGGACTGTATATCAGGTGAAAATAGTTAAGCTAACACCTTCTTTTTTAATCAGTCCCATCATCACAATCGTTAAGTGACTGAGCGAGTAATTGCCTTTATCCTCTAGGGATCCGTCCATCCGTCTGATCCTTATCTTTAGGTTTTGTCTCAGAGCTTATTCCTGGATTCATTAATGGACAGCAAAAAGTACAAATTGCAGTGAAATCTCAGTGTAACCAATAAAAAAGACACATATATTATAACTGCTGGTAGACAGTAGTTCATATTTATGCAGAATACAATAATAAAAAGTGGCTCTACACTTGTATGTGCTTTGCCCTCAACAGTGAGTTGAAGTGTTGTCCTCCCTTTGCCAAAACACATTTTAAAAAATAATAATTGATTCAGGGACAGCATTCAAAGAGCCAATCATCAGATTTATTTTAAAAACACAACTTAAAACCTGTTCTGCTGCCCTTTTGTGTTTTCTGCCCCTCGATTCCACTGGGCTTTATGTGACATTTACAAAGAATCAATGTGGTGTTGTGCTGTGGACTGTGTTGTCCCACAGAGATGTACTGCTGTGCAGCAAAGGTTGAAAAGCGACACTGTAAAGTATTGTAGGTCTGCCGCTGATACAGATGCAGTTTAAATAACTCAAGGCGTGTCACACAGTAATAGCTTGTAGACACAAGTGAACTACAAGTAAGAGAAAATAGTCATAGCTTCCACCTTGTACTGATACCTGAGGCATTTTGCTTTTGTTCCCTTTGTTATCCTTTTGGTGCTCTGCCCTTGCAACTCCTTAAATTTAGTTCATTCCAATTTTAAATAGTTCTCAGACTTCTTATAAAAAAACAAACAAAAACAAGTAGTGACAATACAATTAGAGGAGTAAATGATGTGAAATCATCTGTAACATGACCTCCCTTTGTATTATAAGGGTCATGCTACCTATTGATCTTTGTTTTCCCCTATTTCCATCACACAAGACATTCCTGTCAATGAAATCTTTGGTGCACCTTACTCGGCTCCCAAAGGAAACACAGAAATTGCAAAACAGTCTTTTTATTTTTTTTGTTGTTGTTTTTTTCTGATTTGGTGTCTAGCTTATTTATATTCTATGTCTGTGTGTGTATTCTCCACCAGGACGTAGATGTTTCATCTGATTATCTTATCTCATAAATGAACACGTTTACAGTAGTTGTACTCACTGTCCTCCTCCCAAATCATCCCCTTGCAGAAAATCCCCCTTCTGAATAGATAAGTTACATTTACACACGCTCATGCATTTGTTCCAAGCTTTTAAATACTATCTGCAGTGCACTTAAGGACAGTCATTGAGCGGAGATGTGTGTGTGTGTTTTGCTACAGTCAAGATTCTGGCCAGCAGCCTGTGGAATAGTCCAAATCTGCACATTGGGAAAGGACAGGGTGTGCCCAGTTCTAGTCTGTTACGCGAGAGAGTGAGGGATGAGGGAAAAAATAAATGGTAAGAAATAAGAAGTAATTCCCAGATGGGTTGTTTATAAGGGGTGAATTCATATGCAAATCTGTGCTGATACGTTTGTTTTGTCCACTGTTGCTTCATTGTGTAATGAAGTCGCACTAGCCTAACGTTTGACCAGGCCAGACAGCTGTGATTGATGAAGCTGACTGTGTACTTATTGACATAACCCTGACATGTCTTTGTGCTTGTATAATGCTGTGCGTGCATGTCAGTGGAATAGAAAGATTTATATTATTTGCGCTGCATTGACATGAAAATCTCACATCCAGAGCAGTGCTGTGTGTAGTAGAAAAGAAGCTGTCCGTGGTCCTGAAACCAGCTAAATTAAAGCCTCAATGAAGGAGCTTGCCTTCACCTACTTTGATTTCTGTGTGACGGGTAGCTTTTTTTCTCAGCAAGCTTTTAATTGAATCCATCATCACACGCTGTTGGCATGTTTCCACACGAGTAAGACCAGCAAGTGTTTTTAAGGAGCAGTGTTTCATCTCTAGAGGATATAAAGATCCAGATCCCACTAATCAGCTCGAGTATAGTTTGGTCTTTATTATGTTTCTCAGAGGACAGTTAATTTGCAGGGAAAGGACTTTGTAGCGCAGAGTGCAGCACAGTGCAACAAGACACATGCAACATTTAACCACATCCATAAAATAGCAGAATAGTGGTGACTCACTTCCTCTGCAGTTAGTGCTGATAGACTATGCATTTAGCAGCTTTGTGGCTTACGGGGAAGTATAAGTGATTGGAGTGTTGGTGGCCTGAATCAGATGCGAGAAGACGGTTAAAAAATAAATACAATTTGTTAAGTATGTAATTGTTTTAAAACAAACTAATATTATTCAGATTTTGATTCAACATCAACTGTTTTTGCTTTCTCTTTTAGATTAATGACATGCTGAGGGTGCATACTGTACTGTAGAGGCTAGGAAATAGCTTGGGTCTAGGCCTCTTAATCACAGATAGTGTGTCAGATTTGTATGGTGTGATTAGGCATGATGATGTCATCTTCCTGTGCTAAAGGCAGAAAATTGCAAAATCTATTAAAAATAGCAACAATTCACACAAAATGGCATCGAGCGGGAAGAGTTCAGTGTGGCTGCACAGGTCATTGTAAGTAGACTTATGAAATGCAGTCTCTTTTTATCGATTGTCATGGAAAACTAAAGCTGTAGTCAACCAAAGACTGAAATTGGACATAGTCTTCAACCAATCCATTGATCAATGAAGAAAAAAATTGACATTCCAATAATATAATACACAAGCCTCCTCTCCTCTTCTTCTACTTCCTTCTTCTTCTTTTTTTTGTCTTATGCTGAGTGGCAAACAGAGGTATGGTGCAGTACCGCCACCCACCATGTTAGAATGAGAACCAGAGTAATCTAGCCCCACAAAAAAACCCAGCTCTATCTTCTCGCTGAACTTTCAGGGGTTGGAAGCCTGGACACGGTACCCGGGCTAGGCCAATGAGAATTTGGTCAGACAGGAACATTTCGAGCAACCAATCAACGAATAAACCGGGAGACTACAGCCCTATGAAAAACAAGAGCTAAAGTCGGCTGGATGGTTTCACACAGTTTATTTAAAAGAAGCAGTTGCATAATTGACTCCTGTCTCCTAACTGTCAGCAAACTATTCCTCTTTGTGAACAAGTTTATATTCCGATAGAGGAACTTGGACGGTGACACGCAGCTAATGAGCTTTGGAAGTTTTCTTCCATTTTGGACTCTACAACTCTTCGTTTCTACAAAGGTCAGCAATGCTGTCAAAATGGTTAGCTAATTGGTCTTTGGCATAATTTTGCATGTCAGACTTCCCCTGTGTTGAATTTAACATGACATATTTTTCTTGATTTACTTCACCCCTATGAAATTCACTGATTGTGGGCGACAGTCAAAAAGTCTTGATGTTTTAGATGCTGACGTGACAGAGCCTTTATTAAACAAACATAAATCTAATGAACAGACTTGCCTCCAGGAGCTTGAATGCTAGTAAGATTTAGCAATAATGGACCACGTTTAAAGTGGTCTTTAAATGGTAAATATGAGTATTCAGTTTTAGATGGATGATGAGAAAGGCGACAGGAATCTGGTGGGAGCATGAATAAGTTAACTGTTCTTTTTTCTTTATTCTCCCCCCCCCCCCCACTGCATTTCAAAACTTCCCAACGCCTCTTCTGCAAATTAACAACTTTCTGAAATTCTTGTATATTTTTATTCTATTATGCTTGTTTAGCAAACGTCTTCACTCTACAAGATGTTCAGAGAGCATGCAATGTAGAACGGAGCTTAATGTTCAAGGTGGTTATATAAGAAGAAACTGTGTGTGTGTGTGTGTGTGTGTGTGTGTGTGTGTGTGTGTGTGTGTGTGTGTGTGTGTGTGTGTGTGTGTGTGTGTGTGTGTGTGTGTGTGTGTGTGTGTGTGTGTGTGTGCGTGTGTGCGTGCGTGTGTGTATGTGCGTGCATGCTCGGGTGTGTAAAATGCACTGAGAGCTAAAGCATGTTGTCTTCAGATAATAAAGCTGTATAAAAAAGAGAGCACTTCCAGGGTAACTTTTAACAACATGCACCAATGTTTCATTTATGACCAGCGCAAAGTCATGGAGAAAGCGAGTACAGTATAGTTGAGGGGAAAAAGCCTACAAATGGAAAGAGCGAATGGAGGGGATGTGGATTGGACATGAGGAAGGTCAGGCGATGGTTGGAGTTGTCTTGCTAGGAGCTAAGAGTTTGATATGTTGGAACATTAATGAGCATAATGAGGAAGACTAAGAGGGAAGAAACTACATTAGGGTGCCAATTAGGACATTTCTAGAGACAGATCGATGTAAAGTTGAACATATTATACAATATATATGGTATCATTTGAGTTTCATGTTGGCAGACAATAAGACTCATTTAGGGCACAGAAACACACATAGTCATTACTAGTAAGTCAGCTACCACCATCTATCCTGTACTTTTCTATGGGACTTTTTGTGTTTTTTAATGCAGCCTCTAGCTTTGTTCAAGGATGATACATTGTTGAAATAAGCACTTTTGGAGTGACTTCAGTCTAATTTAGAAGTTTTATGGAAAGTGTTTTTCTTTTATTCATTTATTTTCTTTGCAAACTTTGCATGTTCAGTAGTGTGAAATTGAATCAAGTAAAAAAACTGCCTCTTTGTATCTCAAGTCCCAAGAACTGAATTACCTTTGATTGGAGTACATTTTCCTAATGCACTTCAGTCATTATATCAGTTTATAAAAGAATGAGTGGGAAAGAACACATTTCAGACTCAGCAGACATGTTAAAGTGATTGGAATGAGAAGGGAGTGACCCTAACCCTGATTTACATTTTATATGTATATTTCATTCTTTGCCACTCGCCATCTCACATGCATGTCCTTGTATCCTGAGAGGGTTCCCACCCTCACGCAGCATTCAGGACACTCAGCAGATATGCATTTTCAAAGAAAAAATAAGTCTCCCGTAAAATTACTGTTGAGCTGAAATTACCCTAGTTGTTCTGTAGAGTGTATAAAGTGGTTAGAATTGGTGGGGAGAGTAACGTAGGGGGATGTGGGTTTTATGCAACTGGCTGTAAAAAGTATTGTCATAATGTAGGCTAAAGCATCTTGGGAGAGCTCTTTGCCTTTTGTACAAATTCAGTCAATCTAGATAAAGATCTTGAGGGGTTTTACAACATGTGATGTCCCGCGCTGTGCATGCATTATGTGTGTGTGTGGTCTATTCAAAAAAGCAGGGTCAAACAAAATAATTTTCACTCCCAGCAGTAATAAGTAGCCAGGCCATTGGCAGGGACAGTCCTTTAAATGGCTTCAATCCTGAGGCTGGACCTTTGAAATGTCTTGTTTAAATCAGCCAATGCAGCCCACATGAACACATGTCAATAAAGGTCAACACAGAAATTATTTTCTGATTCTGATTCTCTTTGAAGATGCAGTAGGTGAGAGACAGTCAGCGCCAAATCACTTTGTTGTGATTTGGAACTATACAAATAAAGATTGATTGATTGATTGATTGATTGATTGATTGATTGATTGATTGATTGATATCAAGGGTAAACAAAAACGTACAATGTCTAGTTAGTTGCAGGGAGAAAAAACACTAGTTTGTTTGTGTCTTATCACAAATGTATGTGTACAAATTAGCAGATCATAACATTAAAAAAATATTGTAAAGGCTGTAACCAACAATTATTTTAATTTGATTGGCATTTCCATTAAATGAGTTGCTTACTTTAACTTGAAAAATGGCGTGCGGTACATTGTCAAATTTCTTGTTCGAAACCCTTCAATATCCAAGCAACAACAGATACTCACTGATGAAATGTAATAAATATAAGAAATGAAGCATTACAATCTTCTTTGAAGGATTATCAATTGTCAGGTTAATGTGTATGTGGAACTATAGATATTTCCCTGGCTTAACTGTAATGGATTACTGTACTTTGCTGGGCTGTGACAATCCAAAACAAAGCTGCAGTACATGAGAAATGAAACATTTGTTGAGATGCAACCAGAGCTCAGCGTTTGAGGCTGTGTGTTCTTGCTGACTGGAGCATGTGGCGCCTGAGCAGGGAGGTCTGTGCCAGCTGGCTCCACTGCTTTATGTGATAGGGAGGTTTGACATATGATGCAGCAAAAGAAGGGGGAAAAAAAGGAAGAAAAAACAAACTGACTGGCTTCAGTAACCACCATCTTTGTTGCTAAAAGAGAATGGAGATTTATTTGTCATGTGGCAAAATACATTCAGGTGGACTGCAGAAATTTGCAGCAATGTCTCACTGACTGTAACTCTTTCCCTTGAACACACCGACTTATTGCAGGAGGTTATGCCCTACCGTGCAATACATCACAGCGATCCAATCTTTGCTCTTAGTGTTTTAAACAACCTAATTAAAAGACGGAGAGGATCAATATATGTAATGGCAGTCAATGAAGGACTAGCCATGACGAAACAATCCGGCTGGGGATGTTTTACAGTGGAAACAAGCATCAGGATTCTAAATTAGTGAAAAGAAGTGAAATAAAACAGAATCTACTACCCTGTGGATAGCTAAATTACAACATACTGATTGCAAAAATTCCTAGAAATAGCTTTTTGTGGTACTTGTTTCTACTTATTTATTGCCAACTGCACATTTAACTATGGTCTTTATTTGTTGTTGGACAGCCAGTGTATCAGCCAGTCCACCATCACATATTGCCATAGCATTTGTTACACATATGCACAGACTCCAGAGGATGAAGCACTTCATTTGTCTGTCTATCAACAATTGTTTGATACCAAGTCCCATCAAATTTCAAGAAGCATATAAAAAATGTTGTCAAAAAAAGGAACGACAACTGAGATAAATTGATTTCAAATGTGGTATGAAGTTTGGCTTTTAAGCAGAAGTGTGAATCACTGTGAAAAATTGGTCCCCTGAGGTAAAGTTTTTGAAAGGGACATGAATTGATCAGTTTGAAAGAAAAGAATAAATACTTTTTGGAGTCAATACTCTGGCCTTTTCAGCAAAAAAGCAAGCCGAGCAACCAAGCACCATGCAGCTTCTTTTGAATACATGTATTTGGATTCCTGCTATATTAAAGAGACATACATCAAATAGGGCATACTTCATCCAGGAGACAACTTTCATGATGTATCGATCAAGAGTTGCATTTTGAGCAACGGCACTTTATGTTGTGATCAGTCAATGTAAGTTTATGCACATAGATTATTTTATCTTTAACCTTGCATTGCATTCATGTTTTAGAAAGAAAATACTGAGAAAAGAAAACAAGAGAGGCATGAATCATTCCTAGCTAAAGAAGAGAAGATGGAGTTTTCAGTGCTGCCTATAGTGTTTCCCTATGGACATGCAGCTGAACAAGTAGTGAGACAGCTATGAATGGTAAACACAATTATCTGATTTTGGGTTCTCGTTCACGACTGAGCTTGAATCCACATGTAAATCCCCAGCTGACATGTATGTTTGGCGTTGAAAGTAGCAAATGAGGCAGGTGATGCTGACAGAGAGGTGTTTGGAGCCAAGGACCACTGCACACCATTGTCCAAATGAGTTTTCAAATATGTTAGCAGCAGAGGTGTGGAGACAGCAGTGTCCATTGGTCATTAAGTAAGGTGTTTGATAGATTGCCATTCAATCTTGTACAGACATTCAAAATACTGAAAGGATGAATCCTAATGACGTTGGAGACATTCTGACTCTTCATCTTGTGTCACCATGAGGTTGAGTTTTTGCTTTTTCAGTTAAGGCTCTCCACAAATATCGGATGTCTTTTCAGCAAATTTTGTTGCCATTCACAGTCCATAGAAGACAAATTGTAATGTCTTTGGTGATCCCTGACTAGTGGCTCTTCATCCAGTGCCACCAACAAGTTCATATTTTTGCTTATCCAGTTAAACATTTTAATATTTACTATGTGAGTGCCACAGAATTTGGTACAAACATTAATGGTTCCCAGGTGATGTGTTCAATTGGCATGAGCCTCAGCTTTAGTGGTGAATCGAAACCATATCTTCACGTTCACATTGTCAGCATTTTAGCATGCTATTGTTAGCATTTATCTCTCAGAAATGTCCTCTGACTCCACCGTCATTTTTTTCTTTTACTGGAATAACAATGACCAAATGACTTTGTTTACTGGAGAGATCACAAGTGAAGAGTGAAATAACAAGAGATGCTATCCAGGTGAAGTTTGAGAGTCAGTTTCCTCTTCCAGCTTCCTGCTAGGAGGCTCCAGCTCTGAGATGGGGCGATGTTTCCATACACGTTGTTTGTCTCCGAAAATCCTCTTACTCCACACACACACACACACACACACACACACACACACACACACACACACACACACACACACACACACACACACACGCACACACACACACACACACACACACACACACACAGACTCGCACACACGCACACACACACACACACACACACACACACACTCACCCACATCTTCCCATATACATGCACAGTTGCACACACTTTCTCTCGCTCTCATACACACACACAACCACACACAGACACAGACACACACACACAGACACAGACAGACACACACACACACACACACACACACACACACACACACACACACACGCAGAGAGTGTGGATTTGTTTTCTCTGTGATGAGAGGGATTATGGGATAAAGGAGGCAAGGCCACGACAGTTTAGTTCAGTTTGGACCAAAGCTGCTCTCGGCAACAGCAGCACAATGACAAACATAGATGAATGTCTGTCTACACACTGGAGATCTGCACAGCCGTTAACGCAGCGACCTCTGTATATTTGGAGCACGGGAGCCTCTGATTGGGATTCTGAGGAGGCAGTGGATGTGTTTTTCTTTTTGGATGACTGCAGATCAGCAGAAAAACAAGCGTCTGGCTGAAATCCGCAGATGGCAACAGACTCTAGAATAATTCAACTCAGAATCCCAAGAGGGGGAGAAGATCTGATCTTTCTTTAATTTTTTTCTCCCTACAGTGTGTGTTAATGGAAGAATGGAAGCTATTCCTTGATATACTACAAGTGTCATTACCAGTAGCTTGCTTTTTCTTTTTTGTTTACCCTCTCCTCTTCTACATGACAGCTGATCCATGGGATGACAGGGGATGTCTGACACTGTCACCGGCAGCTTCAATACACTCTAGTGGAGGTTGCTGCACTCTTACAAGGGACAATTTTATCTTTTTCACTCACTGCAAGCTATGACATGAGTGACTGATGTATTCAACCTATCAACAGCACAATATGGGAATCGATCAGCTGGATTCGTGCGGTGATGACGTCCTTATCTAGTATGCCTTTCATCTATTTGACGTTGTGTTATAACTGATGAAAGATCAATTGGGCCCTTTTCAGTGGTTAATGCTGACACTGACTTGTGATGTCTGAGTACACAGCGTCACACACCGGGAGAACATGTTGTGTAATGGAGTAATAGTCTGAATCTTCTTGCACTCTAATGCTATTTGTCTTTTCATTGTTACTGTTCATCAGTATTCTATCACAGATTTGAGGTCAGGGCAATACTCTCTGGATGGAATATTGCTGTTGGAGGAAATGTTGATTAAACTCAGATGCATTTCTCTGGCTTGATGATCTTTTATTGCATTTGTGATCAATTTTCTTTGGATAGTTATGAGATGGGTGCTTTATGATCTGTGCATGATTAGTCATTATAGCATGTGAGACATTGAATACTTTAATTTTTACTCAGTGGATTCACAAGGATGATATGTATGAGATGATATATGATTCTCATAATCTGATTAACTTTTTTTTTCTATAATTCACACTGAGTTGCCACTCTGTCTCTTCTCTTTCCCCACCTCCTCCCCCCCGTCTCTCCCTATTGCCGATCTCCTGAAATCCTCAATGACATTGTTAGCATAATCTGCAATAACCGAATCAGCTGTCACTTCGGTGCTTTTTGCAATTTTGCAGAGCGGCTACCGCAGCGCTGCCTGCACATAGAGCCATCGATCAGCTCTCTACAGAGCTGATGAGCCTTTATTTGAATTCAGTCGATTGCACTAAGCAGTGCTATCTCAGACTGCAAGCCACACACCGAGACAAGAAGTCACACTAATTGGACGGAGAGGGTCTAACCAAAGCTGTATAGACTGAGTGTCTTCAGCCTGAGAGGGGAAAAAATGATTAATAAATTCACCTTTGATTATTTTCTTAAATTATGTAACTATTGATATGAGTAGATACAGATACTGTGATATTTATGTATGAGCTGTGTTCTCTGTGGATCACTTCCCTGTATAAAAACTAGTGAATCCAATGAATCTTAAGATGTGTTTCAGCCAGTTTAAACCAGTCATTTCATTTTAATGTTGTCAACTATTTTTTTCAGAGTCATAGTTTTTGTGTGTTTTCATTGTAATCACTGTCTAGAAAATTAACAAAGCAGGTTTACTCTATATTTACTAACTATACATATTTCAAGTGGATTTACTTCAGTACTTAGTGACAGCTCTGTGTTAGTATAAACATGTATTTGAGATTGAATCTTTATTTTATCCTTTGTCCTTCAGCCATAAGAACAAAGCGTCGGGCTGGCCGCCCCCTGGCCCAGGCTCTTGGACTGGACTGCAGGGGCCCCCGTACAGCTGGGACAGCATGAACAGCACCAGTGGACGGGACTGCATCACCAAGTATGTATGATCATAAACACTGGCATGCATGCCACAAGCGCACAGTTCCCGCAGTCAGATTTGGTTCCATAACATGTGCTTATAGGTTAGTTATAAGTTATTGTGTTCATGAGGTAGACTCCCAAAGTGTTTAGGTTCCCAAATGTAGGTTATCATGACATAGCAGATTGTCTTGTCTTGCTCCTGGACCTTATTGAGCCAGGTGTCTTAGAATATTGTGCAATGGGAACAAAACCATAACATTTAAATATATACATGCAAAGTGCGAAAAAATAAGTCCTCCAATCATTATGTGAAAGTCAAAATCACTGGATTGGGCTGGTTTACATGTGATGGTATGGATGGGCGTAACACAACAGATCTGATTTTGCAGTACCAAAGTAAGTAGAGGAAACCGTCTGCCAGGTAAACATGAAAACTGCCAGCTGGACTGGCACTGAGGGTTCAGCATAGAGAATGTTATGCACGATGTATCCAGCTACATGTGGACAGTGTGAAACAGTCTGTCAGTGCACATCTCTGATTTCTCTCAGTGTGAATGAGTTGTTGGTCGTTTTTCAGTGAACTCTCTTCCCCCTTTCCTCCACTCATCTGCGCTCATCTGTCTCATTCTCCCTCCTCCTTGTTCACCTCTTCCTTCTCACTGTTTTTGACACTTTTTGTAAGATTTTCTTTCTTCTGCTCCTTTTCTTACACTTCTTACTGATACTTTTCCTCCAGTTTTTTTTTGCTCTTTCCATCCTTCCTCATATCTCCTCTTGTTATCTGTTTTTCTCCTACTATATTTCCATGTTCTGTTTCCATCTCTTCTTCTCTATATGGCCTCTCTCATCTCATCCATTCACTCTTTGACTCCTCCTTCCCTTCTCTCCCGTTCCCCTTCTTGACATCCATTCCCTTCCTTTCTCTGGGGCAGCATGGTCTCTCTGTGGTTAGCACAGTTACGTCACAGCAAGAAGGTTGTGCTAGATCTTTTCTTTGTGGGGTTTGCATTTTCTTCTGTCAGTGCTCCTGACCACTGGCACTGGCAAAAAGAGCTGGAGCTTGTCCCGCTCCCAGCGTATAGGATGGGCCAAATGCACAAGATAAATGTTTCAATGTATGCCAGTGCTGAGAAATGTCAACAATAAATCTTAATTTAAATTCCCCTTTCCTAACACAAGTGTTCTTGGCTTCAATGAACAAATGTTGTTTAACAGTAAAGTGGTACATCTCAGAGGTTTATAGGGTTTGTAAAGGTTCGGAACAGTGGGGGAATTTCAGAGAGACATATTGTACTTTCCTCCACTACATTTGTTTCACAACTTTAGTTACTTTTGAGATGAATATTTGACACAATGGATAATATAACAAGCTTTAAAATACAACACATTGTAAAAGATGAAACCAGTGGTTTTACAGCCTGTGTGTAGTCGGGCAGCTCCACCAAATAGTGATTTTTCCTTCACACATGGTTTCATTTCAAAAATCAAACATCAGATAAATAGTCCAAACACTGAAAACAGAAAAACAACAAACAGAAAACCTATTTTTAAATTATTTTATTTTTACTTTCCTCTCCTATTAATCATCTCACCACCCCTCACATTTATCTACTGACCCTTTGGAGGGGCCCCACCCTTAGATTGGGAACCGTTGGACTAAACTAGCTAACTGTATATAAAGTAGTGTAAACTAGCTCCACCTACAACAGTAACATGCTGCTCTAACACTGATGCTTCACTATTAATAATCTAATGATGTCATAGATAATAATATATCAGTCAGAGGGACCAAAGCACTACTTTTACTGTTATACTGCATACTACAACAAGTTGATAACACAGATGTACTTAAGTTGGATTTTTCATGCAGGACTTTTACTCAAGTAAATGATCTGAATATTTCTTCCACCACTGGTTAGAAAAGCTTATTTGCAATTACATCACTGTTGTAAGTGAATGGATATGTTAAGAAGATGTGTTTCTGAAGCTTGATCTGTCAAGAGAAGCACTGCAGTTTGCTTTGAGATAATCTGGCAGGTTGCAAATGCATTACTTAACCTCAGGTTTACTCTCAAACCTTCCAAAGTAGGTTTGTTTATTAAATTATATTTTTTTTAAAAGGGTTATTTTCTGTATTTCTCCCACTACTTATTTATTTCCCTCTTCTGCTATGCTGTCTTCTTATCAGACTGTATGTAGCTTGTCTGTATGCTTTAGGAACCCTTTCAACTGAGGTGTGCTCAACTGTCCAGGTGCTGGGTCTCCCTTTGACTTGGTTCACCCAGTATTGGTCGCTTTTTTTTTCTTTTAATGGTCCGTTTGCTGTCATATTATGTTGGACGTATAGGTGGGTGATCCTGATAAAATCTTCTCACTCAGTGTGTGTGATAGGTTGGCTGATCACCAAGAAGCAGATGAGCTCATTGGTCTTGAAATAGTGTGCGGTTTGTCTATGGCTTGCATCTAGGAGGGAGCGTATCCAGTCCTGAATTGACAGGTGCCAGGATGAGTGAGGAAGGAGTGATTCCTACTGTTGTACATGTTGAATCTACAGCAACGTGCTGCTGCTGCAGTGTTTGCAGAGTACAAACACAAGCTCAATCTTGATCAGACTGAGCTTAAGGGGGTGTCTGCCAAGAAAGCATTGATAAGTGCTTCTGTCTAAGTGTCAGATGGTGGGAATGACAGGTTTAATAGCCCTGAACAAAGTTAAATATGTGAAAAATCAAGGTGACATCCTGCAATTCCAAAATTGCCATGAATCATTTCTGCTCATTGATTTGCAAGACTGACGGGATTAGTCATAGATATCAGAAAAGGGTTACCTATCTCACTATCTCGCTAAGTACCTAAAACCACTTGATTCAGGTAGGGAAATATTGCAGTGTATGATATAAACATCAAAAATAACTTTGAGACAGGAAGTGTACCAGCGATGTGTGTCAATTGCATGTGTGCATGCTTTCCCCATTCTTGCACAACAAATGGCATCACCAGGATTTGACCTCTTGCATTCGGTTTCCCCCTGATGACCTCCTGACTCCTCACGCTGCCCTCCCGAGGGATTAAACCTCTCCGACCCTGACGGGAGGGAAGATGAGCCTGCATCGCGGATTGGAACATGCTTCATTACAGGCAGATTTAGTTAGAGATTTCTGCGCTTTATGTACAATGCAGAGCAGCGTGATAACGAGGGAGAGAGAATGAGGAAAAGAAGGTGGGAGGTGGAGCAGAGGTCGAGACTGATCCGGGTTGCCTGGAGATAAAGTCGCATCCCGGATGGATGGAACATGCTTCAGCGTCGGGGCAGATTTAGGCAAAGCTGCAGGTATATGTACTGCAAACCCACACAGGTCTTACGAAATCCAAACGCAATATAAGTGTAAAGAGATAGTACAGCAAGTGATCCCAAAATCATGTAGTTGGACACAATTTCAGCAGTGTTCACAAACAAAATGTCAAGGTTAGGTTAAAGAAAGAAGGAAACTCAAACACTCTGATGTATGGATAATGGAAACAGAGAAAGACAGAGTGGATACCAGCCAGGCAACAGTAGACACCATGTACTAGACTTTATGTGCATTAAAGAAGGCTGCCAATAGAGCCTTTTTAAGCTGCAGAAGAGGGATGGAGACTTAGACAGAGAGGGAATGAGTTAACCCCGCTGAAAGTGTATATCACCGCTTCATTAACAGGCACTCTGCATTCTCAGTGTCCCGGTCGAGATAGATGTCTGAGGTTCAGCAAGCAAGAAGGTTAAATTTAATACGTCACATTTACATTTTAGTGGTGCTGTCATCCTGTGTGATTTGCATGAAGCCAAAAGAGCTGGGTAACATGGGTTTTCACTTATATTAACCAAAATTCAAGCTGTGTTATATGTAGCCATTACAAATTATTGCACAAAACATTGAATAGAGAAGAATATTATATTAAGAAGGGGTTTTTGTGTCAGTCCCTCACTATAAACACAATGTTTGTGTTGTTCAGCAGTCAAACAGGGATGAATCCTTTTTCAATGCTGCAGAAAAGCATAAAATAAAAATTCAAAAGATTAGTATGTAATGCAGCCACTTCTGCTCAACTGGAAACTTCTTGCCTTCTTGCTCTGGCTACGCATCACTACTGATATCACCTCGGCATAAGACATCAGCCTCAGGGGTTTATGAATGATATCCTCATATAGATTAAAAAACTGGAACTAAAAGAAGAAAGAATCAGTGTTACCTGGAACATAGCGTATATCCAAGATACCAAGAAAAATCAATCAAAAGACAAAATGAGATGATAGTTTTTTACAAAACTATATGTAAGAAGTTAATTACGATAAACGCTGCATGCTATAATTATGAAATGTACTGAGCCTGTGTATGTTTGTATAGGTATCTCAAAAACAAATCAATGCAACTTTATGGAAAACCCGTCAACATCAGAACAGTTAGGTCATATATTTGGATAATAATTATGTTACTAATAAATAACATTTAAAAAAGAAGAGAATGACCTTCATAGAGCACATTACACATTAAAAATGAATAACTGTGACTTGATTTAGTGATAAGGACACTTTTATTTGGATAAGCGTACATAATTTTACAAGGATGTAAAGAGGCAAATTGATTCCAGATTGCAAATCAGAGGCATTTTATGAATGCAGGACCTGTGCTCTGCTTTTTATAAGTGGCTCTTAAGCATAAAATGTTGCACTAATGACCGAACCGGAGCCAAACCTCTGATTTATGAACAGCTGATCCAAGAGCTCAAATCATTCATTTTAAGTTTAATGTTACCTATCTGAGCTCAAACTCATTTCTACTGCAGGTATGGATGCATTGATCAGACTTTAATGTGCACTTTATTATATCCTTCAAGAGGGCCTTCTTTAACACGCTGGATGGGTTTGATCCCTGTAACTTTTAATGTGCTTTCAACTACACTTTTTAATGCACTTTATTAACTACTTGTTGACTCATTTTACATCACGCAGGATAAGTGGGTCTGCAAACTGTCTGAACTGTGAGTGAATCAGAGTCAACTGTCACTTTTATTTCTGTTAATAAATAAGAGGGTGTGGTCGAACTCACTGTGTCCCTGCTCTGTGATATTTCCCAGCCAAGTGTCCCAGAGCAGCTCCCTGGAAGAGGTTCACTTGGACGGCTTCCCCCCTGCCCCACGCCTAGTGGAGATGAGACGAGACCCTGTCCTGGGCTTTGGCTTCGTAGCGGGCAGTGAGAAACCAGTGGTGGTCCGCTCTGTCACGCCAGGTAAGCGTTAATCTCCTCTGCCAGTAGCAGTATCTTATCTAAAATGTTAGAGTATATATAGATATATATATATATATTTTTTTTTTAACCTAATGTCTTTATTTTCTCCCTTGAATTGTATTTTATATTTTAGGAACATATGTAATTCCTATAACCTTACACTATGTATATTGACTAACCCCACATTCCTACCACTTGTTTCTCATGTCTGATGGTTTATGGATTTTAACTTAACTAGTTTTGGTTGGTGCTGGCTTATTTTCTACCAAACTGGAGGATCTGCTGTGCACAGAGAAATGCATCATTCTTGAGTATCATGTATCTGTGTGTGTCATTTGCAAACACAGGACAGGTGTATTTGCAATATTGATATTTAGCAAGCACGCTTCCTTATTTTATGCATTTAGTTGTATGCACAAATGTGTGGAAATATATAGTTTCATAGTTATCTTGTAATATTGTACAAATGGTTTTGTTTCTAATATTATTGTATATGCTTTCACAGTTGAAATCTAGATTTGAGGGACATGTAGTCAGTTTTACACTTTTTCCTGTAATGGATAAAGTATTGGAGTTGTATTACAGCTAACACTATGAACAATTCAAAGGACACTTTATTGTTGTCTTATGTTTGTTTTATTGGACACTTTTTGGGCTTAGTCTTGAGCTTGTTTGGACTCAAACTTCCAGGCTTTACTCCCATTTGGACACAGTCTTGACTCAATTTCAAACCTGCTCGGATATGAACTTACTGTAGGTGGCATTAGAGTTTCTAAAGCAATGTGAGGGACAAACCCTAATGCAATGTGATTCACTGCCTTTGTGTCAGCAAGAAGAATATTAGGCAATAACTATACCAGAAACACTTATAATGCTGGTAGGATGAGATAATGCTGCATGAAAAATAATATAACTCTACTAAATTATCTGTCTGTGGCAATTTCCCAGATCTCTTATAATAGCAAGCTCTGGCACCTCTGGCTATGCTAGCACAGCTACGATTGTACAGAAATCTGAGAGTTTGCATGCTGAAAGACTGCAGCAAGTGATTTAATCAGTTCTTCCTTGCTGGTTGAAGTTTGCTAATCAGTGTGAACAGTTGCTGTTATGATTGTGTAGAAGGAAACCATGCTGACTGTTGGCCTCTCCAGCCTTTAATTGAACAAGTAAACAGTATCGATTGCATGTGAGAAACAGAATGAACACACATGAATGTTTTTTTCTGGATGTGTTTTTTTCATTTTTGTTGATTCACTGATTGTCAAATTACTGCCAAACCATTGCTTGCAGACTCCTATCAAGCGTTGGCTCCAGTGGCTGCAGACACACACTGATTAGGCATCTCAATAATCAATTAGTGCTGAATTCCAAGCAGACAATTGAACTAATGAATAGTATATTTAGAGCTGTTGGCTAAGGAAGGGAATATGTGTGCATGAAGAGACTGCAGTAGATTAATGCTTACAGTAAACACATATTACATTAGTCAGGAGACAAACACACTCAAGCAAAGTGAAAATCACACATACACACACATTTGTGTCCAATCACCTTTTCTGCCATTGATTGATTCACTGAAACACTTTACCTGCTGCTTTGATTGAGCAGCGGTGCGACCAACTACGATTTGTTTGTTTGTGTGTTTAGGTGGTCCATCGGAGGGGAAGCTGTTGCCAGGCGATGAGATCATCATGATCAACGATGAACCCGTCAGTTCGGCTCCTAGAGAACGAGTCATCGACCTTGTTAGGTAGATACAAAAACTTTTAACATTTAAAGGGCCGATCCACACATATTACAAAAAAACAGTTTTACTCAGCTTTGGATATCCATCCATATTTGTTTGTCCATATTTTGAGATATCCACTATTAAGATTTCTGCCAAGGAATTATGCTGTGAAATTTAAAATAGTCCAGCAGCCACATTTGTTCCCAAAAATACTGTTCACTGATGTTTCTGTCTGTCAGTTTTCATTTAACTATCATATACCAAATAAATAATGATGTGAGGAATAACAGGGGTGCCATTTCTGGAGGGACTGTTTTTTACAAATGTATGTATATATATATATATATATATATATATATATATATATAAAATGGCAACAAAGTTCTGTGTATCGATTTATTTTCAGTTGTAGTATGTTGGTGGCACAACTTTCAGACTTAGCTTTCAGATAGCTCTAAATCGTATCCCTTAAAAACAAAACTGTCTGCATGGCTTAAAAATTGTGCTCAGCTACACAATACTATATGCATAGGCATATTGCACTATAATGTTACATTATATGGCTCATTTGAGGTGTTTATAGACTAATAAATAATATAATAATATTAAGATTTATTAACTTTGTATTTCCAGTCCCCAAGCTGTGATATTTAATGTTGTTATTATAAAAAATGGAAACCCATTTGAAACACTTGAATTGGTAGCTTCAGCATTAATCATAACAACATATTTCAGTGCCAGACAAAGTCACAATGAAACAAAGTCATTATCATTCATTTGCTGTTAAAATCAAACCTATGCCAAGCTCTATTTAAGTGCTTGCCAAATTTTAATAATGTTTTCCACTTGCTTGCTGTTTGTCACTGCTTACTGTGACGATTAACTATTCAGAATTAAAGGTAGAGTCATTCTGGAGAAAGATTGTTGATAATTGAGCTGAACACTGAAATAAATACACTCCTCCCTCCCTGTTCCTTCCAATTCATGACCGTGAGGAGATATTTGCTGAATTTGACCAATTGTGTATTGATCTTTCTCCAGAATCACTGACTCTACCTTTAATAACAAGAAATTAAAATGAAAAACCGTTATATTTCGATGCACACAGTTTACCATGATTGAAAATATGTTTCAGTTTGCAGGAAATACTGTCACGTGTTTAGTAAATGAGAAACTAATGAGTGCTGGATATGTGTGTGTTTGATTGTGTGCGTGTGAGCTTGTGCTGGTGTTAACAGCGTGTGCTTGTAAGAGGTGATTGCCAGCGGCATCTCATTCCATTTCTACCAAGCTAATCAAGACACTGTTGTTTGCCTGCCATTGTTGTTTTGCTGTGATCGTTTCTTTTTGATGATTTTGTTGATTCTGT